>NC_086251.1:49135432-49788766 GCF_021018805.1 Prinia subflava | reverse complement strand
ACTGGTATGGCTCAGCTGGAACTAATAGGGTTATCCCAGTTTACCTAACTGAGGACATAGTCATTCTGTATTTCTAGCATCAAGCACTGCCAACTGTTTTCAAATACACCTGAAGTGCCTGAATGTCATTATTGCTAATTTGTATCTATACAGCACCTTTCATGCAGATGGGTATAAAGCTCTTTACATATTTTTTATGCCAGATTCCACCCACAGGAAAACTAGATTAAATCAGGAGGAATGCCACCAAAAAAAATAGTGAAGAGAGAGAGCAGCAGACCTTGAAACAGAAAGTGCATCTGGCTGTTAGTGGAGTGATTTTTTGCACACTGTTTGCAAATATAACCAGTTCTAGGGTAGAACAAGGCAGCAGTTCAGTTGTATCCATGTACAACTAAACAAGTTGTGCATGGTAATAATTCCTTGATTTTACTTATGACAAACAGTAATTAGCTCATGATTATGTAAATGTATTCTTATACAGGTAACATTTTTCACTGCTTGTATTGCAGACAGGAGCTTTGCAGCTAAGAAATGTGCACAATTATTAGGGGAAAAAAAGTTTATAAATTATGATAAAGAGCTTCTAAGATTTACCATGTCACAAAACCTCCCAGTGTTTCTCCCAGATTCCTGCCAACTATATAGTAAATCAAGCAATAACTGATCTGTAAAAAAGCCACAAGGCATGCTGCAGTATGATCAGAGTGACACTTTCTGCTGAGGAAGACTGTTCTGTCCTGGGACAGAGGTTCTTCATCATAACCCAGAACGGTTATGTCCATTTCCCACGTAATTCCCAGGGAACAGTTTGGCTGTATGATTGAAGAGGTGCATGGCTCTCACTCCCCAAGAGGTACTTCTTAATATAAAGGAGCATTAATGGGTTGAGGATTTACAGATCAAAGCCTGAGCTGATGCCAACCACATCCTAGAGAAAAGAGTGGCTGTACAGAGCCCTGCTACCTGTTCCACCCTTGTCCTGGTGGAGACCTGGGCCACTGTATTCTGCAGTGCCATAATCTCTGTGTTTAGCTTTGCATGGAATAAATCAAACTGATCCACTTTGGATTTGATAGACTGGTTTCAGGGGCCATATCCTCATCCACACTGGGAGAGGTGCAGGCTTTGGCAGTGCTCTGGGTATGTCTGTGTGGCACGTGTGCTAGTGCTGCTGCCCTGTGGGCACTCACGTCAGCAGAGTCCGGCACATGAGCCAAGGGAGGACAGCAAAGAGTACAATGTAGTATACAGAGATAGATAGATAGATAGATAGATAGATAGATAGATAGATAGATAGATAGATAGATAGATAGATAGATAGATAGATAATGTGTGTGTGTATACATGTATATATATATATATTTATGTATATATATATGTGTATGTTTTCCAGGAATGGTTCAGAGCTGTAATCACCAGAGTCCACAGAAGCATTTAGCCTGCACCCTGTATGGAGGGTCTGGTTAACCCTCCAGGGTTCCTCCACCCCAGCTAGCTGCATAAACAGATTAGCAACTCTCTGTGGCCAGCTTGGCAGAAGCTGCAGAGATGGAGCAATGTAGTACAAAAGTCTGAGAGCTGACATTTTTACTACAACTAGAAGATAGAGATCAAGAAGTGAGAAATACGCAACAGTCAAGAAAAGCTTGGGACAAGAGCAGAGCAGAGAAGGAGCTGTAAGAGATGGACTGAAAGTTATTTCAAAGCTGATATTTCTAGTGCTATTTTATTTTTGAGAGATGTAAATGGAGCCTGACTTTATAGAATACACTGTGACAGTAATGGCTGTCAGAGTATGCAGCTGACTATTTTCAGTCTATCAGACCCCCGTAGCATCTGTGACTAGTTTAAAAGGCCCATTGCAATGTGTGAATGTGGGACACTGTGGCAAATGTGTGTCACTTATGAAATGGCGGACTAACCCTGAAAAATTATTTCATATCAGAGGCTTGTGCCAAAGAATCACTGAGGAGTAAAGGGTTGTTTTCTTTGTCACTCGCTCCAGCATCCTTCTGGGACACAGAGGCAAGTTTACCTTCTTATGAAATAGCCTTTTTTCAGATACTTCCCAGAACTCATAAAGAGCATTACTTTTAACAAAATGCTCAATGATATTGAAAGTAGGAAGCCTGATTCTCCTTATGCTGGGTTGAGCCTTAGGACTAAAGCAACAACACAAAACAATTTGTCTGGTTTGTAAACTGAGAACATTTTCCATGTGACTGACTGGAACAGGAAGCACATGTTGAGAGCCCCCAAGTACCATTTCCGCAGAAGGATTCTGTTCACTGCAATGAGACCTTAAAAAAATATCCAAGATGTGAAAAGATATTTGAGAAATTTTCATGAAGAATTTTTAGTACCCTCTGCTGTAATAAGCAGAAGGTGTTTAATAAACATGATATGCAGCAGTTGCTAAGCAGAATCTGATTTATGTACAGTAGCAGTTAGAAGCATCTACACATCAGGGTTGTACTCTTTATTTGACTGTGAATTCTGATTTTCTGATGGAAGCAATTCTGCTGAATTTTATTTATAATCAGCTTACAACATGGGTAGCAGTATTATAAATGCTTCTCAAATTACATAGCAAATCTTGTTGTCTTCTTGGGCAAATAATCACAAGCTTTAATTGTAATACAGGTCATTGTCAAGGGTATAACACTTTTCAAACCCTTCTGATAGTTGAAATCATACAGAATTTTTAAACAGAATGCATGTCAACTCAGTGTACCTGAGATGGCATGGCATCTGCTCAGTACATATATTTCAAAACAAATTGTTTCTAATTTTTAATTCCCCCCATGAAATTAATTATTAAAATTCAATGGATTCCTGTGTAGATCACTTTTGGGTTTGTACAAGTGAAGAGGAGGGAGCCAGGAGCCCTAGTCTCTTCTCCATCAGTAAACAGAGCACAGTTTCCACACCAACATAAACGTCTTAGCTGTGTATCAGGGAACCAGAGATCAGAGCAAGGGACAGAAGTACAGGTTCAGTTAGTGGTGTTCAAGAATCAAGCATACATTTTGTCTGTAGACAGAACAAGAATGGGGATGTGAGCTGTGCCTCATATGGCATTATATGATTACAGTGCTCTATCCTTATCTTACTAGAAGTCAGTAAAACCAATGGAATAATGTTTACTTGCATCACATGAAATACTTGACAAAGAGAAAGCAGATATAGTATAGGGAAGTCTCCAAACCTCTCTTCCACTTCTCTTTCCAATTCCCTTTTCCTTCCTCAATATATTAGAATTTTTTTAAATGAAAGGAGACTTAATAGTGCCCCACAATGAATTTATAGTGCCAGCAAGTGGATAATAACATTCATATCACTTAATCAAACAGACAAAAAAAAAGTCCTGCTTCAGAATAGTTCCTAAACCCAGTGAAAACATTCCTGGGCATGAATCTGTTTGACACACTGGAAGTAAAGAAGCAACAGAACCCTGACAAGGAATAAGCTTTACTTTTATCAGAATTAATTTGATGTTATCAGATGGCTATAAAATTATATACATATATATATATATCCTTTTTTACCCTTCTAGACAGTCTGATTTTTTTTTCCATTCATAAGGTTCCCCAAATTTTCCAAGTAGGCCACTCCTGTAAATCATTTGGTGCACAGACCCTAGCATTCCAAACTCTCCCATTGAGGGACTATTTAAGGACCAAGGACTCTGCAGCAGAGCATTTGCACACTGCGATTTCTCAGGGTCACAACACCATATGCACAGAAATAAAAATAAAGGGACTTCAGTAGACAGAACAAGAGGGAGTGGAAAGGATTCTTGCCTGAAGTGAGGTGGGTTTGGATCTTAGGTCCTTGGCCAAGTATTCTGGTCTCCTTTGTAGATGCAGAAACTTAGATGTTACCTGCATCATGCAGGTTCCAGGAAAATCTGTTATAGTGCAGTGACATGAATTAACACATCCACGGCCATGGGAGAAGAGCCCTCCAGTCTAAACCCACCAGACCTGACTCTGGCACGTACCACACAGCCCTCTCTGACAAAGGCCACCTGAGCTACACCTGTGCTGCCACACTGCACAGGAGCCAGAGAAGAATCTTGCCCCATATTTTTCCTGAATTAGAGGATATTTATTTCTAGAGCTATTTTTTTCCCCTTTCAAAATCTGAAGAATGGCCATTGTTGAGGACACCTTCTTGCACATGCAAGGTGTCCTGCTGTTCCACCTGTGCACACACAGTGCAGTCCTCTCTGCTGGTGTCCCACACCAAGACAGATCCTGCATTACAGCACAGAATAACCTTCAAAGTCCACTTTGTTTACAGTGTTAATGTGTTATGTCAAGGTAAGTTCTCACCCTTTTTCCTACCAGCCTGTTCTGTGAGGTTTGTATTTCCCTCTCTCAATCAATAATTGCTTAAGTAGCAAATAGAGTTCCCATCCCCCCAGCACTAATAGACTCTCATGCAGTCAGGAAGCATCAAGATGAACCCTCAGCTACCACTGTGCACCCTGTTTAATGTATGCATTTTTATGGCCTCTGATGTATATGGCTCCATTACTGTCTATGAATGCAGAGTACTGGAGCTAGTTAATGTATTATTTATTTTATTACCCCTTTGTATAAGTTGGTATTTGCAATTTGGAATTTTATATACTTTGGTTCTATAATGGTTTCATAATGTGTACACAGCTCAATAATTAAAAAAATATATCTTACCACCTCACCTCCAGAGCCAAGTGTGTCTGTGCTGCTAACTGCACGTCCCCGCCAGCACCGGTCCCTCTGCTGCTGGCCCCAAAAGCTTTGCCAGTGCCACTGTCAGGACACAGCCCTCACCTCACCCTGAGACATGGAGCACCATTTTGTTCTTCCTCTTTGGGACCAGAGGCAAGTTTCTTAGAATTTTGGAGTTTTCAGATTTTTAGACCTAATATGTGGTTATCAGGCATGTGTCCTTCATTCCCAAGGATGGAGCCCCATGAGCACAAGGGCTGCCTGTCTGCCCCAGGCTCAGCCCCATGCAGGATTCAGCAGCAGAGGCAGCTTCCCTCACCAACAAAGCAAGTTCCTGCCAGTATGAGCCATCATGCAGCACTGGGCGATGGGAGGGACTGAAAAGAAGAGGTGATTTCTCCCTCCTGACAGGGAAATCAGAGTGTCCTACACCCAGCTCCAGCTACCCACTCCTAGCCTGGATGTCCTGCTGATTCTCCTGCTGGCTCAGGATGAGGAGCTTTTCACTCCCCCAAATGGCCTGGAAGTTCACTTTCAAAAGTTTACAGCCATATCCCTTGAGATATTACAGCCTTGCTGCACAACTGTGGTTATCAATTTGATTAAGTACTTTTTGCCTGGATCAAATTTTCAAGCTAAACCATGACCTGTCCAAATACATACATATAAGAAAGCATAGCACACTATTATTTTCTGTCTTCCTCCTCGTGGATGCCAGCCAAACCACATGGCACCTCCACAGAAGCCCTTTGGTTTCAGTATTGGGTGTGCAAAATGCCACTCTGCTGCCACAAAGGTCTCTACCAGTTCCTTGGCTGGTAGAGGTCCTGCCCTTAAACCAGAGTGTCCACTGGACAGGAAGACAAATATTGGGGATTGTTTGATTGTGGTTCTCTGCAGCAGCACAAGCACATGTTGGTTTTGCCTAAAAGACGCCAGTAATTCAACATCTGCAGAGGATTATCTTACTGCTGCTAGGAGCAATTGGAGGCATAGTGAAGTTCTGTGACGATATATTTAGGAAGGAAGGAAAAAAAGAGAAGCTATTTCACAGAAGTAGTTGTGGCCAGAAGAAGAGAGGAGTAGAATATATGAGAGTATCAGCTCTGCAGGCATTCAGGTCAGTGAAGAAGAAGTGGGAGTGGGAGGAAGGGCTGTAGGAGCTGGAGTTTGCTTCCCCTGCAGCCCGAGGTGCAGCCCATGGTGAGGCAGCTGTGCTCCTGCAGCCCATGGAGGTCCCTGGGGATGCAGAGATCCACCTGCAGCCCCTGGAGGGGAGTCCACAGAGATCCACCCACATCCATCCACGGAGATCCACCCACAGCCCCTGGAGGAGACCTACCCCAGCACGGGTGGATGCCCAAAAGAAGGCTGTGACCCCCAGGGGAACCCACTCCAGAGCAGCCTGTTCCTAAGACTGCACAGAGGGGGAAAGAAAAGAGACCATGCTGTAGCAGTTCATGAAGAACTGTAGCCTGTGGGAAGGACTCCCATTGGAGAAGTTTGTGGAGGGCTGTGAGGAAGCCCACATTGGAGCAGGGAAAAGACTCCTGAGGAGGAAGCAGCTGCAGAAAAAACATGAGATGAACTGACCATAACCTCCATTCCCCTGCACCATTGAGAGGACAGAAGGTAGAGAATTGGGAATAATGTTAACTCTGGGAAGGAGGAAGGGACAGGGGGAAGGTGTTTTTAATAACCGTTTTACTTCTCATTATCCTGCTCTGATTTGATTGGTAACAAATTCAATTAAGTCAAGTCTGTTTTGTCCGTGATGGTAATCAGTGAGTGATTTCTCCCTGTCTTTATCTCAGCTCATGAACCATTCATGAAATTTTCTTTCCCCTCTCCAGCTGAGGAGGGGAGTGGTAGAGCAGCTTTGGTGGGCAGCTTGCCTCCAGCCAGGGCCCAACCACCACAGATACAATCCTAAAAACACCAAACTGACACAGAAAGGATCAAGGCAGCATCAGGATCAGGCAGCCTGGCACAGGTCCTTGCACCCAGGCAAGTCACCAGGGGCCACCTTGCCCCAACAAAGACATCTAGCAGTGAGCCTGTGCATGCAGACACAGGGAGCAGGGCCAGAGGAGGGAGCTGAGGTGCTCAGAGCAGAGTTCAAATCTGAGGAAGAACTGTGGGCAAGTAATTAGACCTGGGAAAGACAGAGATGAGGAAGCCTTAATCGTGCCAGTGTTCAGCACTGTTTTATTTCCATTAAATAAAATATCAAAGTTAACAATACTTGTACAAAATGGGAAAAAAAACCCAATTTAATTATGGAGGTCTTTAGGAGAAAGGAAAAACAAAGATGGGGTGAGGAGAGTTCCAGGTTGTGTGGCACCAAGACAGGGAAAGATAGACCCCATAACCCATAAACAAAGACTGACAATACCTGGTAGAGAGGGTTGGACACCAGAAAGGATAATACTCTGCCATGACTGTCAGCATTTGTCTCCAAAATACTTGTGTCAGGGTATTAGGTGGAAAGAGGATGGATGACTCGTGATGAAACCCCTGAGTAGGAGATAGGGGTTCAGTTTCAGTGTCTCCTGTAACCTTTCTGGGTGAGCCTGGCCACGTTCTCTCTTTGCTTACCATCTCTCTGACTCAGATGGTGAGTGCCACACCACAGAGGTTGTCTTGCTGTGTGTGTTTACAGTCCTCCTGGCAGAGCCCACTCTGCTATCAGGTGGGGCCAGCAAGCACAACTCAAAGAACTATTGCCAGTCATAAATTGTTTTAAACCAGTTTCTACCCCACAACACTGAAGTGATATAAATAACCAGTGCTAGTAACAGGTGATAGAAGCAGCAGAGTGTTTCAGAAAGAAAGCAGCTTTCCCTGTTTAATTTAACCAAGTACACACACACACATGCAAACGAGACAGTTTTTCAAAAATGAGGATGCAGATGAGAGACTCAAGGACAGTTCTAACTTGCCCTCTGTCAATTTACAAGAGAATTTATTCCAGACTATTCATACATGAATATTTAGCATGGCAACAATTACATCCAATGACACCCATGAGATACATAGTACTGAAGACCCTCTCCAAGGAACACGCACAATGCTTTAACTGGACTGAACATTTGATTTTTAATAATTATTTTTCTTTAGACCTTTCAATAATATTTCCTTTAATTATTATAATAATTTTATATATATTGCTGCCATATTTTATAAATGAGAGGTGTGATTGATTCACATGAGTAGAAATGGATACGTGACGGGAAGTAAAGGGGAGAGACAGTGGCTGCTGAGGCATGTTAAAGTAGCCTGTGGTCAATCTTATTCTTAATGCAAAGACCTTGTTTTTGTTGTATAAAGGAAAAAGGAGGGGGAAGGGAGAGAGTCAGTTAGGAGCAATCACTCAGGGCTTAAATAGCACAAACCTAAAGACATATAAAAAGGAAAAGTCGCTTCAAGTCCACAAATAAGATTTAACATCAAAATCACACAATAGCGAACATAAGGTCTATATACGGCTAGGCAGAATGCTTTTCTATAGGGATAATTCATTTATTTTCAATATGAAGCTCTCTGGTTATCATGGCCTATTATAAGCTCTTGCTGTGGAACACATTATTAGTTAGGGAGAGGAAAAAAAGGCAATGAATATTCATGCTAACTTTCCAGATACAAACCTCTGACAAATCCAGTAAAATGGGAACCAGGGAATACTGAGGTCAAAACACGTGCAACTAGAGTTGTGATGACTAATCTTGAGAGCTCATTTAATTCATTAAACTGGACATCATTCCAAAGAAAATGTTTACCCAGGTTTGAGATGTCCTTTGCTGACCACAGAGCGTGCTTCCAAAGCAGGCAGTACAGTGCCTGTGATCTTCAATTCACATGGATGCTGACTCCACTGCAGAAATAAATGCAACAGGCAAAACCCTAAACCAACACCTGAAATCAGCTTTCTGATTAAAATAGAACCTTTCTCATTTCCAGCAGCTTTATAGTAACCCCTAAAAGTGCTGCCCAGAGCCTGGATGGTCACCCATCTCTTCTGCATTGTGCCAAGGAGAAAATCTTTTGCCACGAACAAAGTGGATTTTAGTTGTTTTACTAAATGTACTGACATTCAGTGAAAGAGGCATTTTAGCAGGTTAGTCTTCTGCTGGCCCACATAACTCAGTAAAAGACATTTATGGTAGTCCACTAATGTTTTCCACAAAACACAGAAAACCATATAACAATAATCCTTGCTTTACAACAATTAAATTTCATTAAACTGTCTGATGAGATTTTACAGCCTTCTAAAATATGTTCTTTAAGGGAATGACAAGTTGCTTTACCTAAAAAAGTGGTCCTGGAATTGTTTCACGAGGCATGGGAGTGTATCTGCATCTGTGGCCTGAGAAATACAATCCTCAGAGAAATCCACCCAAAACTCCACCTGCCAGTTCCATGGTTGGATTTGATAGTACAAACCCCAGACACTATGGGATTGTCTTCTAGGCAAAAGTATTAAATTGCAGCACATTATTCACTGAGTTAGAAAAGAACAAACATTTAATTATTGCAAATTTAAAAGCAAAATTCTGTAGGACTGGGATAAGGGTATAAATCATTAAGGGATTATATACTGCTGAACAGAGTAATGCAATGAGGTCAGGGGATGAAACTAAGCCTTTGGCTCATCAGCATCCCTTAAAAAAAACAATGGAACTTCCTCTCTGAAATTAATTTAGCCCTGTCCATGCCACCTGCTAGACGTTGTGGGAGAAGTCAGATGTTTGCCTCTGTTCAGTCATTAAAAGAGTTTGTTTGGTAAATGTCTGCATCTCTGTCCTGTCCATCTGAGAACTATGAGATTGGTGGCATCATTTACCAAAGATATTCAGTAACATTTTCTTCACACGTTGCAGGTGGTTTCTTGCTTTCCAACCAATAGTCCAGATGGTGACTGCTCTTTGTAAGAGGACTATTTCTTAGTTTTCTACAGGCAAAGGTTTCATCTGTGGTGGACATGTGAACTTGGGCCTATGTCTCCTGTAGACTGTTTACCACTTACAGTTCAGCCAAGGCAGCAGAGACAAACATGAATATTTCAGGATTAGACTTGTCTCCTGTCTCGAGTATAGGCCTCCCCAAAAACCTGACAACTTACCCTACAGTATGCAAGCCTTAAAAACTTTAAAAATAATACAACAATTATCAGGACTGGCTGAAGTCTCAGCTCTTATTGGGACAATACCATGGAGTCATACCATGAGGCAAAGGAGCAGCTGATGCTGATTTGGACTCAGCAGCAGCACCACCACCCTTTCCTAATCAGGATAATAGCAGTGTTGATAAGGTCAGAATATGGAGATAGAAAACTGAATAAATTTAAGGAATTCCTATCTGAAAGAGAATTATGCAATTCTGCCCACTCTCTGTAAGCACAATCTTAAATAGTTATTATTTTCCTGAGTAGGCATTAATCCAAAATTCAAAAAAATACAAAATGCTATTTGTTTTTAATATGTATGTTTTTCTATCAGTCAAACAAGTTTCCTCTTGGGTGAGACTCTATTAACACTTGCAACTCTTTCTGAGGTGCTGTGACCAGTCATGTGCATTGTGGCTTTTGATGTCCTGAAGGAGAGATTCCAGGGAGGATTAGGCATTTTGTGCCATCTTGAAGCTTTTACAGAGAAGCCTAAAATAAGGCTACTCTTGGCTCACTGTGGGTTGTTGAGGGAAGGGAGGGGAGAAACCCTCCCAAATGTAATTTATCCCTTGAGATCTCAGCTACTCTAAAGCAATGTGTGTCTGTTTCCACTTGGTTACTTAGGGTGCCTTTGGCAATTAGGCTCTTTCTGTAACTCAGATGTGTGAATTTAGGGACCAACTCAAGGCTTTGTTCCTTAGGGAAGAAAGTTAATGTATGCAAATGAGATTTACTTGAACTGTTTTGTCACTGTATTGCTAGAATTTTCATTTGGACAATCAAAGTATAATAAGGTTTTACTAAGCACTTAAGTTACAATTCCAGGAAGTTTACAACTGCTTGAATATAAAGAAATATTTACGTGTTTGTGCTATTATGGCATACAGAAGCTTTCTGATTTTGTTGCATAACCCTGACCCTATGACACCATTTTCAGGTTTTATCTCTCTGCTCAGCATTTCCTCCTCTCATGGAGTGTTATCACTCTTGATTCATCGCCCTCAGTGACAGCTCACTCTGCTCAGTATAATTCCTGGTCTTGTACACTTTCTACTGCTTCTTTTTTCTTAACAGAACTTCTCTATTTATTTCTAATCCTGAATAAATTTGAAATACCTTGAGCTATTCTGTACAAATAAACAATGAAGTCTTTAAAAATCAAACAAAACCTTCTTAATCTCTCCATCTATTACTGTAAATAAATGCAGATTATTTCACTTTAATTTTTGGAGCAGCAGTCTGAGAAGAAAATAATTTTGTGCTGTGCTGACAATCATCTTTCTCAATTATGTTTGAAATACTGATTTCCTTGACTGTAAGCTGTGAGCCACAGATTCAGATCCTATTGAATTCACTTGGAGGAGTGGCTGAGGGAACCATTTGGTGCAGTGTCTTTCATGACTTATGCCAGGTCACCCTCCTTCCAAGTTGTAACCACAATCCTGCAACCACTTAGGCAGGCTCCTTAATCTTCATGAAAGTTCACTGAAGACCTGTTTTCAAAAGAAGAATTTTCCTGCATGCTGCTGTTTGTAAGATTGGGGCCACTGCGAAGCCCAGTGAGTCCTATTCCCTTTCTGTGCTTCAAAATTTCCTGGATTTATGTTATCAGATAGAGAACAGCTTCTCAAGTGTAGCTCTTGTATGTTGAGATCACACACACATACACAGAGCCATCACTCATACAATGAATTCAGGAAAATTATGATTTAAGAAAATAATCCTCTCAAAAATATTTTGAATACACAATAAAATAACACTACCACTGGTAAAAGAGAGACAATAAAACAGGGCAAGGATTCAAGGCAAGAGTCAAGAAGTAATAAATTACACAGTTAAATTCAGAGGGACATATGTCCCTGCAAAAATTGCCATCCGAATATTTTTTTAAATACAGTATACTGACAAGAACAGCTATTTCAAGGAGCACATCAGCCCTTTTCTCCTCTTTTTCTTAAGAAATCTTTCAATTCTGGAACATTGCACAAAAGTTCTTACCCATGAAAATAATCCTCACGCACTCATGCCCAAACAGCTGATACAGAATCAGAAAGGTAGGGTCATTCTCCTTTGGCTCACCTCTCTCTGAAGGTCCTTGCATTCCCACAGAAGGCTCCTCATTTTCCATCTCACTTCTCAGCAAATCCACATCCACAGTCACTCCAGTGCAGCACCATCCTGGCTTCATCCCTAGCATGAAGTTCCTGTCCAGCTGCTGTAATTGGGCATACTCTCCCTCCCTTATCTCAGCATTAAAAAAAGAAAGCCCTCCAAAAGCACTTCCTCTGCTTTCTTTAGGTCAGGTGGACAATTGAAGGTTTGCTGATGATATTTCCAGCAATTCCCCCCACCTCCCCCCAATACTGTGAAAACAATTACAAGTGAACAAGAGGTACCAGACAGCTCACACTGAAACCTGTGATTCATGCAAATAGAGTCCTTCCAGAAGTCTATGGACTTTAAAAGCACACGTGCAGTGATTCAATAGAGCCATGCTGTGAATAGCTGGCATTGTAAATATAGAATTTATGGCCTTCCTAGCTATGATTTTTCTAGCAAGCCTTTAGCAATGGTTACTCATTCTTTCTTTGCATCTTTCAGTCTGGATTTATCTCAATGGCAGAAAAAGGCTGGGGAAATTAAAAACTGGGGCAATGCTAGACAGCCTCTTGTAAGACCACAGGTTGGAAGCCAGGTGCAAAGGCAGTGGGTGGAAGAATTTGCTGTGTGAGAGGAAAGCTGGATAAAGCAGCTTGGCATGTCAGAGATGGGGATGTCCCCACTACCATGAGTGGCAATTATCCCAATGAAAAGTGAGGCAGAGATACAGAGTGATATTTCTTGCCCTGTCCTTTGTATGAGGCAGGTAGAAAAATCAGTTCTTGCAGATATATTTGTGCCAAATCTGTTTCTCTGTAGCATTTTCTTTCTGGCAGGAGCCCTGGCAGTCATCAGCAAGAGGAATTCCTCTGGCTCAGAGGGGCAGCAAGCAGCAAGCACTGCTCTGAGAGGCCTGGCTGTGTCCCCTCTGCCTCCCTGCCTGGCTGGAGACTGCGGGCTGGTGCCTGGGTCAGGCAGGGCTCTGCTCTCCTGCCCATTGTCTTGCCCTGCAGCTTGAAGGCCCACCAGGAGTTCAGGCACCTTCTTGGCATGTTTTAGCAGAGGTCTTGCTGTGTACAGCCTGACAGTATCCAGGCAGAGTGTGGCACCTTCAGCTTCACCCCAACCCGTAGATATCTTCCCAAATCTCAATGCCCCTTAAGTTCTCTGTTTGCCCAGCCCCTTGCTCTCTACCTCTTTTCACCATCACCAGTTTTGCTCCCACTTCTGCCAGATTTGTTTCAGAAAGGGAAGGAGATGATTTCTGAGCTCCTCAAAGTTCCCAGTGATTGATGCTGCAAAAATCATATTAAAAAATAGAAATGTGTATTGCACATACATTCCAAATATTGTCCAGCGCTGGATCAATGTAAGTATATTTTTCCCTATTAAAATTATTGGGAAAAGAATAGCCTTTTATTGGAGCTATGATGATTTACACCAACTGATGTTCTGTTGCTTTATGCTCTTCTTATTTTCAGAACAGCAGGGAAAATTTCACTATTATAGAAAAACCCCACAGATGCTGTTATTAATTTCCTGTAAGTTTTGCAGGCTAGTAGTTGTGTTTTCTTCTCTTTTGCTCTCTCACTCTCTCTCCCCCAAGAACAATCAGAATAATAGAAAAATATACAATGTTGTTATGATTACATCTTTTTTTTGTGCCTTGGTCTAATTTTTCCTACACTTTTGTTTATACTCTTCTGGAAGAAGGAATTCTTTGAGCAAGAATCCTTACAAAGAGAAATTATAGTCATCTTACACCTAATGTATCACCAAAGAAGAAAGAGGATTTATTATCCTTCAAGTATCTTTTCATGAAGAATTTATCTCAGCAGGTGGACTCAATCTATGTAGGGTAGGTAAGCATAAAATATGGTCCACAGATTTTAGAACTACTTTAAAATAGCTATTTATGCTGGTACCTTTATTAATAAGTGTTTCAATTTATACTGAAAGAGATGAAATTGAAGTTTCTCTACTCCTTGGTGAAGTATCTATGAGAAATAAGTGTTAAAACGATTCTGTGGCTAGAAAGACTGATTTTCTTACACAAAACTAATAAATTAAAAAATATTTGTCCTTTTTGTGTTTCATTTTCTTCCTCTGTTCCTTCATCTTTCCTTTCCTTCCTCTTAAATTCTCCAATGCCCTAATTTTCACACGCACTCTATTAGCTTCACAATTTTTAGATTATCATCTATAAGCAGAAATCGCTTACATGTTTGCAATACTGGTCAAGGATAACATTCATATCCTTGACAAGAGACTCCCTCAGCTATAATCTACCTCAATTCTAATTGCTGAGTTATTAAAGACAGAGGCCCTCTTGTGCTCTGTCAGTACCTACCTTGCTGCTGAAATACCAGCAGTGATGAGGGTGCTGCTGCCAGCTTTGGGTTGCATCACATCTGCCTTGGAATCATTTGGGAAGGGTCAGCAATTTCACATGAGCATGAAGAGACTCCCTTTGTTTGAACCAGTTAGGGGAAAAATTCTGTGTCTTCCAAACTGTGTCTGTTATGAAGGAATAGCTGTTGCAAAATATTAAGTATTCTTCATCTACCAAAAAAAATCCCCAAACCCTCTTATAAGGAAAATTGAGCTATCTACTTATCTGAGCTATTAAATGGCCTCCTCATTGATTTGAAAATGGCTGACAATAAACATGACCATCTGAGGATAGATATCCTTCTCATATCCAAGCAATACCCCAGTGGGCCCAGAACTGCAGCATCTGGGACATGGCCAAACCTGGTTTTCATAAGCAGAAGAGCCGTGGTTGTGCTCTTGCATGTGCACTGGAGTAAAGCACAGGCTGGAAAGAGGAGGAGGCTGAGGTTGCATGTGCCGCTCCTGCTGCCTGCTCATAAGGACCACTGCAAGGGCTCAGACTGTGCAGCATTTCTGGGCTGCACTATCTTCATAGTTTGCAACTGATCTAAAACAACAGAGATCAGACAGTGTAATTTGTTTGCTTGGTGCTTGACTTCAGTCCCTTCTGGGCCCGTTCATGGTAGCTGGAACAGCAGTGAAAGTTGTGATATCACATTATCTCTAGGCATTGTAGGGAATGCATTTGTGCCATGGTGTTGCGTGGCAAGAGCATTCTCACCACCCTGGTGATCGTTTCAAGTGTAAACCAAAATTACCTTAGTTTTAGCAAAGCCAATGTTGTTATTGCAAAGGCTCTTTTAAGCTTATTGTTTCTATTTTAATTTATTTTTTGATTTTTTTTAAAAAGTGTTTTCTGCTGGCCTTAGCATCAGAAAGCACTTTTTTTTTAATGAAACCTATAATTTGAGTCTAATTTGACCTGACAGAGTCAACTGACCATGCAGTTACTTGTCACCTGCTGAATGCCTCCCCATTAAGCCAAATTTACATTAATAAACAGCAGTCATCGCCATTCACTGTCACTGGCATAAATGAGTTACCTGAGACACCTCCCAGTCAACACAAATCTTGATGAGGTGCATTCCAGTTAAGAGCCAAGTTCTTCATTCTCATCCCTTTTCCCTGCTCATGCCTTTGAGACCCAGCTGCCCACCAGGCAGGTGGGATGCTCTCGTGGCCCCTCTCCGGTGGTGGGTCTGTGGCAGAGGGGAGGATGGGCTGTGTGCTGCTGTGACCTGCTAACAGCAAACTGGGGTGGCTTTCTGGCAACCTCCTCTGTGCTGCCCTGCCTGCTGGGAAGCAGACCTCAGGCTTTTATTTTTCCCATCCCCACCATGTGCAGTGGAAAAGTGGGATCAATTACAGACCTAGTTGAAGCTTGCCTTTGCCTTTGCCTCTTTTCCTTTTCCTTTGCCTTTGCCTTTGCCTTTGCCTTTGCCTTTTCCTTTTCCTCTTTTCCTCTTTTCCTTTTCCCCTTTTCCTTTTCTTTTTCCTTTTCCTTTTCCTTTTCCTTTTCCTTTTCCTTTTCCTTTTCCTTTTCCTTTTCCTTTTCCTTTTCCTTTTCCTTTTCCTTTTCCTTTTCCTTTTCCTTTTCCTTTTCCTTTTCCTTTTCCTTTTCCTTTTCCTTTGTTTTTAACTTTTTCTTATTTTGTATAGAAGTATTTTGGGTTCATTTATGTTTCCAAAAGTTCCGAAACATAGCTGCTTAGACTACTGTAATATTTTATTTCATTTTAAGATTGTTTTTGCATTACTTTAGTACAGGCCAGAAGCAGAAATGCATATGATGTCTTGGGTTATGTAACCAAAAAAAAAGTGTATTTTATTTTATCTGTAGAAAGCAGTTGGGAAATGGTTTCTTTTTTCTTTATCTCTTGTAACTCCAGGGGGGAGGAGGGTGGATGCCTTCTGATAATAGGCCAGCTGTTCAAACCAGGTGGGGCAGTGTTTCTTATCTCTTTCATCAACTTTGCCCACCCTCTGGGGGATTTCTTCTGTTAATGGGCCGTTAAGGCTCACCAGTGACATGACACATTGCACCATCCCATTGTGAGATGCTCCATCCAGTGGGGAGGAGCCAACCATTCCCTACCCAGATAACAATGGGGACACAGGGACCCCAGGCATTCCTCTTTTGCATTGGATTCCCAGAGGAAGACTGGACTCATCTCACCCCCGCTGAGCCTGTCTACAGGATCATCTCTACTGCAACAGAACCACATCTGTCACTCCAGGAGGACTCACTTGGACTGCTTCCAACACCCTGGCCGAGAGGGTGTCAGGTCGTATTCCTGACTCAGTCAGGTTTTTCTAGGACTCTTTTGTTGACTTGCTTGCTTGGTTGTTTGTTTTTTGGTTTTTGTTGGGTTTGTTGCTGTTGTTGTTTTGGGGGGTTTTTTTTGTTGTTTTGGGGTGTTTTTTGGTGTTTGTTTGTTTGTTGTTTGGGTGTTTTTGGTTTTTTTTTTATTACTACATTTGTATTTTTTTAATAGTCCTAGTAAAGAACTGTTATTCCTATTCCCATATTTTTGCCTGAAAGCTCCTAATTGTAAAATTGTAATAATTTGGAGGGAGGAGGTTTTACATTCTCCATTCCAAGGGAAACTCTGGTTTTCCCTGACAGATACCTGTCTTTCTAAACCAAGACATAGGATTTATACAGTTCAAAGCTGTTATGCTATATTCTGTCCCGACATGATACAAATGTTAAAATATTACCATAATTTATTTTATGGTTTATTTGTTTTAGCTTACTATACGAATAATTGAGTCTAACTACTGCATAGTACAGTTTGAAATGCTGTCATTTGCATATGAAGATGTGCCTTATTGGATGGCAATGACATTGCTTGACAGTTTGCTTATATTTTGTTTTGGATGTGTTCTGTTTACATTGAAGTCAAATGAAGCTAAATATTTTGGAGAATAAGTTAATGTAAAACTTTTATTTCAACAGAAGATTTGATGTAGGAAAGAAATATTTATATAGGTATTATATAATTTAAGTTGCCTTAAATTATTTAAAAAATAAAATAGAGCAAAATATAATATAAAGTGGCAGAATGTTTCAGCTATCTTCAAGTTAATATTGTATCAGAATTAGCAAGGAACGACTATGTCTTACCAAAGTGACAATAAATTCTAGTGCGGTTGTTTTGGGTGTTTTTTTTCCATAACACTAAGTGCTAGAGAGGAATAAAATTAGTTTAAGTGCAAAACTTTGTTGAGAGTGACACCACAGACTCAGAACATATATGTGTTTTCCAAAATACTTTTTCTTCCAATCAGAGTTTTACAGGCACCTCCAAAACATTTCCTTTATATCATGATCTAGATAGCTCACATGGAGATAGAAAGAGGCTTTTTACTCTTACTCTTTACTAATATTTTTTTGTTTTGACTCAGATATCCAGTGGTAGAAGCTCACATCTCCTTCCTCCTAGGTGATAGTGTTGGAGTTTGCACCATCTATCTCCTTCAGCAGCTCAGTGAACAGGTTTGAGTTGAAAACACTCATTTTTCAATCACATACATCTTGGGAGATGGTTCACTGAGGTGGGGGAAAGGATAAATGATAAATTCATCATGCATGTGCAGGAGGGCGTTTGCTGGGTTACAGAGACACAGTGACAAGCACTAAGCATGTGGTCTCTGTTCCCAGGAGAAATCCATGTAAAGAGTCATTGAATGGTTTGGAGTGGAAGGAACCTTCAGAGGTCATCTAGTCCAACCCCCCTGATATGGGCTGGGACACCTTTCACTAGATCATGTTGCTGAAAGTCTTTAACACTTCCAGCTATGGGACATCCACAGATTCTCTGGGTAACCCATTTCAGTGTCTCACCATCTTCATTGTACAAATTTCTTCCTTAAATCCAGTCTAAATCTACTCTTGTTTTAAAACTATTATCCCTTGTGCCCTGCAGGCAGTTGTATAAAATCTCTCTCCATCAGTCCTGTAAGCTTTCTTTAAGCCTTGAAATGTCACAATAAGTGCTCCACAGAGTCTTCTCTTCACCAGGTGTTAAAGACCTCAGCTCTCTCAGCCTTTTCTTCACAGACAAAATGTTCCAACCTTCTGACAGTCGTCATCAAATCTGTATCTCTGCAAGTTAGAGGCAAGAATGTGGGGCACCATATCAAAGGCCCTGCAGAAGCCCAATTAGATGACATCAGTAGCCCTTCCTTTGTCCAGTGATGTAGTCACTCCATTCCTATGCAAAGCACAGGAAAAACAAACCCCAAATTCTTCATTTTTGTCAACATGGATTTTCAGATATGTGGGAGATTTTATCTTGAGTTTGACGATTTTTTCCACCTATCCAGGAATTCCCATGGGCTAACCAGAGGCATAGATGTTGGGTGTTCACTGAAAAAGTGCAGCACCTCTCAGAAACACTGAACCCAATGATGTGGCATGGGCATGTTGTATTCCCAAGAAATCTTTGATGTAAATGTGGAGGCCTTAGCACGTGCATGTTTCTAGTAGCAGTCATCATGTTTTTGCAGGTAACCAAGCAGTTTGAAATTACAGACTAAGCCTCTTCCCCAATGACCCAATTAGCACACAGGACCACCATAATCTTACAGCTAAACACAGGCACCACTTGTATACACAAATTTAAATCCTTTCAGTATTAGCAATAGTACCTGGCTCCTAGGACATCAGATCTCTGAATGCTTTACAAAGGAGCAGCATCCATCTCACAGTCTTTTATATGGTGAAACAAAAGTATCACAGGGCAAGATGACTTGTCCCAATTCACCCTCAAGGCCAGCAGCAGAGCTGGGACCAACAATTCAAGTCTTTCTGATGCTAAAATTCCCACCTTCTCAAATAAAGCCAATGACCTCATTGCCATTTGTGATGAATAACCCATTTATTTTATACAATGAATGGAGCATTACAGCAACATAATTCTGTAATTTTCCTCTGTAGCAGATTCCTCTTGGGATGTCACGATGCATCGCTTGAAACTGCCTTTCTGGTTTTTTTTTTTTTCTTTTTTTACCCAAATGTGTACCCAGGGTTAAAATTCTCTTTATGTAGATGTTTATTTTTAGGTATCATCTGTATTTCTTGCTAGTGAATGCTTAACTTTCACAAAGGGTCAGAAAACGTCATCACTATAGTAAAGCTTTGTATAAACTAACAACTCTGTCTTGGTTTCTTATTTAAAGGGAATTATATATTGCACAAAAAATACTCTTAAAATGTTCCACTGGAAAAAGACATGAAAAATCTACTTTTATTCAAGCCTGCAGCATGCCATAAAAATTTGGGTGTTTTGAATATGCTGAATGACATACACCCATGGACAGATAATTTACACTGTATGTAATGGGAACAATAATGATCTTACATCCTCAGAAAAAAAAAAAAAAAAAAAAAAAAAAAAAAAAAAAAAAAAAAAAAAAGCTTTGTTAAAGCAAAGTTAAATTCATGCATACATCACAATTAAACTAAAGAGCAAACCTGGCTCTGGTTCTAAAAAGAAAACACTGGCATACAGGAAAATTCCCTGTTGATGCCCAATTCAAATTTTTAATATTTGAAAGTCAGGGAGTTCATTCTTTAGGTTCTGCAATTGATGAGTATCCCTTCCTACCTGGTACTGATCTCCACCAGCCATTTATCTCACTGTAGACAGAGGCCATACCTTGACTTTGCAAATCCAGAGTATCACAATCACACATGAGCTTGATTCCCAGTAATTGCCTGCTTGTTTCATGTTACCTGATATTCTCACAATCCCACCAGGAGGATGTCTTGAACTGCTGAGGGCATGGAAAGCCATTTTTGTTAGCATATCCTCTTCCAGCATGTTTGGAGAAGAACTTTACAACTTTCTTTAGAAAAGAAATGGAAATGCCATTTGTGAGCAAGCTTATTTGGGACCCACAGGTCCTGATTCTCTTCTTCTAGAAAGGGACCCTGTACTGACCTGAAGCTTTCTATCCTCTTCTCTTCTATATGTGTTGATTGGGATTCCTAGACCATTCTGGATCTTGAGGTCAAAGGCTTCAAGTTTCCAAATTACCTGCTCAGATATCTGTGCACACTGTAGCTGCATGCACTGACATTCTGTAGGATAAAAAGTGAATTATTAGGAGCAGCTTAAGTCACAACTGCAACTAAAACATGAATGTGCTTTTGTGGTCCTTGTGTGAGATGAAGCAGGAGAGAATATGGTTCTGTGATCTGGATGATGGTTATTTGGAGTAAGTGGAAAAAAATCATGCTGGTTGAGGATTAGACAATCCCTCGAGTTTAGACTTTGTATTTGCAGGTTTAATAGTGTTATGCTTGTTCAGGGCATTGCTTTTAAAGATGCTTGAATGATTAGCATGTTCAGTTTAGGCAACATTTGGCTGAGCAGTGCTATGTTAGCTTGGAAGGAGCAGGGACAAAGGTACAGAAAGTCAAACCAAGGAGAATTATTTGGTGTAGAGCATCATTTGCACTAGAGTTACTCAGATAGAAGGAACTTCTGGACTTATATCCAGTCCTATTCTAGTCCCTCAGATTTCCCCACTCAAAAGTGTTTTATACTGCTGCAGCTGAATGCTTTTCAGAGTAATCAGACAATTTTGGACACAGCTGGACAAAGTCATTTTCTGGTTTATATTTCTGTACAAGAGCACATTAAATGTACATGACCTAGAAGAAAGCATGTTGTTCAGTGTTCCCTTTAAAGGAAGGGGGGATGAAAAATAAACCTTGTCAGTGCTGAGGATTTTAAAACACTTAGATTTAACTGACAAAAAAGAAGTTATTTTTAAATGTTGCCTTTTGTGAAATCTCTAGGTTTTTCTTCAAGCTGTGTCAAGTGGCATAATAAAGTTCCTTCAGACATGAGAGGTTGTAGCAATTTCCCCCAGCTTTTCTTTTCCTTTCTGTAGCAGCCCTGGGCACTGTTAGTTGTGCTCATTTTGTAGCAAAGCTTCTTGCAGTGGGAGGGAAATTGTGGGAGAGCACTTGTGGAACGAGAAAATTAAAATAACAATGGAGTCATGTTGTGAGGTGCAACCTTCTGTCACTGACTCAGCACGTTCTTGTACATGTGGGTGATGGTCTGCATGACCTGTGCTGACCTAGTTGACTCAATCAAAGAATTTGAAATAAAATAGTATTAAAAACTTTGGAATTTCAAGGGTTTTAAAAAGTGTCTACAAAAATCTTCTGCACAGTGGGCTGGAAAAGGAAGGAAATAAATATAGAATTAGGATGTGAAAGAGGGATTCAAGAGAGAATTGTACAATAAGCATGAATACTATTTAGTATTTCTAATTTTAAAAATTAGAAATAATGCTTAGAACTAGACAAAAACTGGTTTGAACTAATAATTTTAGTATGGCTCAATGTGTGAATTATTTTACCAAGGATTAGGTTCTTCAGTTGCCTTAAACTTTAACAAAAGTATGGGCCAATGGATACTTTTTCTCCACACCAATTAACAGCAGAAAAAAAAAGTTAAGGGGACATCTGGGATGGTGGGACTGTCAGAAGGGATGTGGTATTAACAAAAGACAACAAGCAAGCACATGGTATAGGAAAACTCTCCATCAGTTTGAAAACATGGTGAAACAAAGCAACAGGACACTATTGGTATTGGAATAGTCTTCTTATCCTGCGTCCTTCAGCATTCTGATTTTGTCCCTGTCACTCTTGCTCCTTCTGTTCCAGTGCTGAGTTGGTCTGAGCTTAGCAGGAGGCACAGAGAGAGGCAAGGAAGGGAGTTTACCCTGTGTGAGAAACACACAGTCCAGGGTGCTGCAACAAACCTAAATTGTACTGGGAAAAACAGCTGGAAAGCATATTTCCCAAGTGTCCCAAAATGAGGGTGGGTTGGCAAGGCTGTACATTGTAGTACTGGCAGAGGGGCGATGGCTCAGCCACCATCCCCTTCAGGCCTATTTGATGTTATGGGAGAGAGGGCAGAAGGTAGGAGGAGGGAGCACAGTAATAGCTGCAAGCTTTCCATCAGCTTTTCTCCTCTGCAGCCGAAGTTGTGGTGAACAGGAAGGCTGGGCCACAGCTGGAGGCATGCAGAGAGCTGAGCAACCCAGCCCTCCCGAGTGCTGCCACACTGAGACCTGTCCTCCACCTGCCTTTGTTAGCAGCCCACTCCTCACATCCATGAGCAAGACAATGCCAAGTCCTGCTGAGCCTGTGCACACTGGGGGTGAGGACTGAAATCCTGAGGCATTGCACAGGGCAGTGTTAGCCAGAAAAGAGAATTTTCAATTGCACCTGTCTTCCAAAAACTTCCCAGCTTGCCTTGAGGAAATTGTCTATAGAAGCATGCACAGTACATACACGCCTGTCTGTCTCCTAGCTTGGAGAGAATGTGTAGGGAAGGATGTAGGATTTGTGGGAAAGGAAAACATCAGTATGACATTAGCCTCATGAGTTTAAAGGGAACAAATTTGGATTAAATACAAAAATTATTCAGGTAAGGGAGAAATGCACCTTTTACCAAACTTAGACTATTGTTCGCTGTACTTAGACTCAATTCTTAGTTTGGCTGGGACATATGAAAACATAGAGGGATAGAGTTATGTTTGTAAGGTTGCATTGCAGCTACCAGGATTAGGTGTTTCTTTTTTTCTTTTTTTTTTTTTTTTTTTTTTTTTTTTTTTTTTTTTGGTAAGGCAAAGAGAAACACTGTGAAAATTACTAGGCTTCTAAGGAAGTGCAACTAGAGTGGAATACAGTTATCAGCAGATTGCATGCTTTGATTTGGTCTGAATAAGCTAGGTGCATGAAAAAAAAGTGATTTACAGATTTCTCTGCAGTTTGCCTTTTGTGAGGTTGACTCGTGTGCAGCAGATTAGATTGGTTTGGAATAATCACTCTGGAAAAACAAATTGCATCTTTAAATGGTCTTCCTTTGAAGAAACACTGTGCTATGCACAAGTTGGAACTGAACTAAGTGTTCATTCTGAGTAAATCATTCTTGATTAGATGTATCCTTTAGTTTTGTGGATTAGTGACCCACAGAAGGCCATTTCTCTTCATATGATTTTTTGTTCAGCTTCCCCTTTCTGCAAATGTATTTCAATCTTGATTTTGCTTCACTGAGATCATTGCTGTTAGGAAGCATTTGGTATCTTCAACTCTAAATTCTAAATTGGGCTGTCAGAAGCTCAGGCTGTTGGTTTTTATTCTCTTAATGTAAAACAGCACATTTAAAGCTGACCTAGTGTTCTGTAACATTCATACCCTTCCCTATTCTGCAACCTTATTTAAAATGGATTATTACTACATACATGTATTTCAGGCCTTTATACATCCTGTGATCCTTCCAGCCATTCCCTGGCTTCCATCCTCATCTAGCATCTTTCCTTCTGTGTTGAGTGGACAAACAATTGCATTTATTTTCCAATTGTTTTGTTGCAATGGCCAATTCTTAGACAGATACACCAGGAACTATAAACAGGGTCCTCCAGGACTAAATGAACTGGTTTAGCATATGGCTGAGAGCTCAAACCTTGCCAATTCCCATCCTCTACAGATTTCAACAGGGCTTTCAGTTCACCAGAGAGTTTTATTCTCTCTCATCCCACGTTCAATATCATTATTCTTGGATATATCTTCATTGTCTCTGAAAATACATGTGGTCTGTTTCTATTAACAGGAGCCTTGCACCACAGGTGCCTTCCACCACATCTGCCCTTGTGTATTTGTGTGGTGAATTGACCCTGGCTGCATGCCAGATGCCCACCAAAGCAACTCTGTCAGCTGGAAAGCTCCTTCCTCAGTTGGATAGGGAAGAGAAAATGTAAGGAAATTATGATGGTCGAGATAAGAACAGGGAGAGAGCATTTACTGCTTATTGTCACAGGCAAAGCAGACTCAACTCAGGGAAATCAGTCTAATTTATCAACAATCAAACCTGGATAAGGTAATGAGGAAAGCAAACCTTAAAAACAACTTATTTCCACCCCTCTCTTCTTCCTGTGCGTAACTTCACTCCCAAATCCACCACTTCCCCCTCACCAGTGGCTCAGGGGAGCCAGGACTGGGGGCTGTGGTCAGTCCATCACATGCTCTGTGTTCCTCTTCAATGGGACAATCCTGCTGCAGCACAGGACCCCTCCTCCAGGAGACAATCCTCCTCAAACTGGCACAGGTCCCTTCCACAGGACACAGTCCTTCAGGCACAGGCTGCTCCAGCACAGGCACCACGGGGTCACAGGTCCAGCCACCCAACCTGCTCTAGAGTGGGCTCCTCTCTCTAAGGGGCCACAGGTCCTGCCAGGACCTTGCTCAAGTGTGGGCTTCCCACTGAATCACAGCCTCTTTTAGACATCCACCTGCTCTGGTGTGGCATCCTGCACAGGCTGCAGGTGGATCCCTGCATCCCGTGGTTCTCCATGGGCTGCAGGGCACAGCTGCCTCACCACGGCTGCACCGTGGGCTGCAGGGGAATCCCAGCTCTGGTGCCTGGAGCAGCTCCTGCCTCTTCCTCTCCACTGACCTGAGTGTGCAGGGTTCTCTCACAGATTCTCACTCCTCTCTTCTGCTGCAGCAGTGCAACATTTTCACCCCTTTTTAGCTGAATTGTTCCAGAGACACTTCCGGTGTCACTGAGGGGCTCAGCCCTGACCGGTGGCAGCTCCATCTCATTTGGCACACAGGCCACCCCTGTGGTCCCCCTCCTGCCAAAGCCTTGTCATGCAAACCAAATAGAATTTGACATGACAGCAATCTAATAAGGCATTTGAGTCTGGGGGTGCTGTGACAGCAGCTGAACATGAGCCAGCAGTGCCCAGGTGGCCAAGAAGGCCAATGGCATCCTGGCCTGTGTCAGCAATGGTGTGGCAGCAGGAGCAGGGCAGGGATTGTCCCCCTGTGCTGGGCACTGGTGAGGCCACACCTTGAACCTCTGTCCACCCTGGGCAGGGGAATGTGTCCAGAGAAGAGCAGTGGAGCTGGTGAAGGGTCTGGAGTTCCTTATGAGGAGCAGCTGAGGGATTGGGGGTTTCTCCTGGAGAAAAGGAGTCTCAGGGGGGACCTTATTGCTCTACTCAGCCACCTGAGAGGAGGCTGCAGCCAGGTGAGGATCAGTCTCATCGCCCAAGTAACAAGCAACAGGACAAGAGGAAAGGAAAGGGTCTCAGATTGCACCAGGGGAGGTTTAAATGGGATACTAAGACAAAATTCTTCACTAAAAGCTTTGTCAAGCATTAGAACAGGCTGCCCAGGGAAATGGTGGAACCACCATCCCTGGAGGTATTTAAAAATGCATGGATCTTAGGGGCAAAGTGATCAGGGACATGGTTTAGTGTTGGACTTGGCAGTGCTGGGTTAGTGATTGCACTTAGTGGTCCTAAAAAGTTATTTTCCAGTCTAAAAGTTTCTGTGAGTCTATTCTATATG
This sequence comes from Prinia subflava, assembly GCF_021018805.1. Classification (NCBI taxonomy): domain Eukaryota; kingdom Metazoa; phylum Chordata; class Aves; order Passeriformes; family Cisticolidae; genus Prinia; species Prinia subflava. The sequence goes on along the minus strand of NC_086251.1, from coordinate 49,762,995 downwards.
TGATTTTATGATATCCTGGTTATCTCTTAAAGTAAAGAAAATTATGAGGCATTTTTCTAAGACAAGATTCACCCTTTGTTGCCAGAAGGTGAAAGTTGACCTTTGGATGCTAGAAACTTTATCCACAAATAACATTCATATTGTATTTTCCCATGAACTAGTTTTCCCTATTTGGAAAAAATCTTTTCTATCTCAGTATTTTCTGAATTTATACAGTTCTTTTGTTAATGTAAAAGCTTTAGCAGAAGCTCACACACTCTAGTGTAAACACTCAGTGCAAGTGAGGACCAGAGGTGTATGCTTCTATGAAACTGCCCTCTTCAGTTTTCACTTTATCAAATAAATTAAAGGTGCTTCATCTATACTTATAAGTACATCATTACTTCTAAGTGCTATATTATTATTATCGAAGTGTTCTTACACTGTCACAGAAAGACCTTGACATGCTGTAAATAACTTTGCCTCTCACTTTGATACTACACAGACTCCTGCAATTGTGTTTATTGTCTGCAGGCATTATGGAAACCTAATATGAAAGAAGTGGAGAGCTCACACTCAAAATGAATGGATATACATTCTCTTTCTATTTAAGCTGATTTGCTACCTCAAGGAATGTTTGATACATCATCTTGGGCTTTGGGACTGAAAAGGCAGAAAGGGAAAGGGAAAAAAAGCCCATAAACTGAGACTTTCGGAGCTTATTTTTCTTCACCACTACTTCAGTAAAAGAAGGAGAGGCAAAGTATTATGGAGGTAGTAGTGGCTGAACTTCAAAAGCTTCTTAGGTACAGGGTGGATGTTTAATTATCCACTCTTGTAGAGGAAACTCTCTGATCACTAATCTTGTACTAAACTCTCATATGAGTTTTGGTAGTTGCTGTGTTTAGCTAGGCAAGACAGCCTGCAAAAAGCATTTGAAATATAACAGTAATTTGGTATTTTGGTCTCCAGTACCAGAGCAGAGAGACAAATAAGCAGAAGTCACACCACACAAATGACACAATAGTGGATCAAACGGCAAGATACATTAAATATCAAATTTTAAACTGTGAATGTAGTGTCTTTAGCTCTAAAGAAAAATCTGTGGTAGCAGAAGAAAGGATGCTTATAACCATGAGTGTCTAACTAGGGAACAAAATAAAGAATGGACAAATACATAGCCACATCACCATCCACAAACATCTGAAAATTTTCTTGGTGAGAGAGCTTCCTCCTCACATTGCAGCTTGCATCTCTTCACACAGCTGCAGCCAGAGACTTGATGAAGCCTGTAAGAGCCTTTATTGTACTTTATTGTACTGCATGTTGTTTGCAAATGAGACAGATATGTGGGAGAACAATGACATAAAATGCCTAGAAAGAGAGTTTGCATTATTTCCAGCAATGAGAAATTTTTCACAAGATATTCTATAATAACCTGTACATTATAATGGAATCACTTTCCAGCTATTGAGAAATCAGACATTTACACAGAGTGACACAAAATCCTTGAACCTATTTCTTTCACCAGCCATTGTATCTATCTTTTCCTAATGGCTGAGTTACTGTTATAACAATTCCCATATTTTAGCTTCCATATAAACCAGATGTTGAGAGAAAAAGACTGGAAATAATATCAGTATTAGATGTAAGAGAAATACCCATGCTGACTTTATATATAAAGCCACCCTTGCCACTACATCAAGAAAAGGCTGACTTTACAACTGGCTGTGATTAAAATACCCAAATGGATATACAGAGAATATGAAAGAAGTTGCTTATAGTGACTTCTAGCTGCCAGCTCTAGAATAACTTTCCAGTGTAAGAATCATGTACAAAACCTCCAGGCAATTAGTTTTCTAATGAAGCTTGATACATACAAGAACAGGATTATACAGCTTCACTGCTTGTAACTGGGGGCCTGCTGATGACCTGAAGGGTCCCTTCTGGTGCTGTATCCTAATTTGCAACTAGGTTTGTTTCTGCTCAGATAGCAGAGCCAACCCAGGGCTTGAAAAGTTGGCTGTTTCAGATCCGTTTTCCTTTATCAAACAGCAGTTGCAGAATTTTTGTTTTTACTGAGATGTGAGCCAGAAAGAAGTCCCCTTAGGAAAAAGAAAAAGGCCACTGTGCTTTTACTTCTGTTTTACTTCCTGTGTCTGTGGGCAAAAGCTGCTCCTAGAACATTTTTTATTGAAATGTACTGATTTATTAGATTAGGAGCTGGATTGAAGTTTAAGAAGCATAATTAGCTTAATCCCTGTGTATCCACCTTTATATGCTGTGCCCAGCACAAGGGTATCTGCACACTTTGGTAACTGAGTTGCAAGCTAGAAATCATCATCAAAAATGCAGACTTTGACTTGTCACTCCGAAAGATTCCAGCAATTTATTAGGATGTTTGTCTGAGGAAAACCTGAATGACATCTCCTACTGATTAATGTAGAGAACAAAACTTTAATTCTATGTGAATAGAGGATCATTTTCTTTCAAAAGTAAATATGCCTGAGCTGCACTGAAAGTAGCTGGAGTTTGTGGTCACATCAAACAGAAAAAAATTTGTTGCTCAGAGGTATATTGATAACACTAGACAAATATCTAAAATACTGCCTTTTTCAGAGCCAAAATTTTAATTCCATGCATTAATGAAGTACAAATCTCTGTTCCAAAAGACTGTAATGACTTCCTCTGTAGTGCCTACTGGGGTGGTGGGCTTTTTCAGGGGATTGAATGAGGTAGAGTGCAAACCTCTGCATGGCCTTCATAGGTCTACAGAAAATAATTTCAAATTTCAATGGCAATGCACATTATATGATCACTACCACCTAGGCAATGACATTAGTTGCCATAGTAACCTCAGGTTGCATCATTAAGAATTTTAAATGTTGACAGTTGGGAAGCATAGCTTGAAACACTGGGAGAAGAGCAGGAAAGGGGCAGGTTTGACAGAAGTGTACAAAGCAGTCAGGGGCACGAGTGCTTTCTGTTGTGCCAAGCCTGGACAGGGAACAATGGAGGAAACCAGTGTCATGGATATATCAAGTGTCTTTTCTGTTTTCTTCCCAGATCATTGAAACACAAGGGGAAAAAGCTGTTTTCCATCTTTCTTATTCTTCTCTTTTTCTAGGAAAAAACAAAAAAGAAAGGCAATGTGTTCATTTGAAACTGGTTTCTGATGATCTTATTTTGCATTTTAGACAAGTTGGAAGAACATGTGTGTCTGTCTGGGGAACCAAGTCTGGCTTCTCTGGACATGGTGTTTTTAAGAACTTGGTTATTCTGAGTCACAGATCATTTGCACTGGTGTTGCTTTGTAGGTTCTGATCACTAATGCATTAAACTCTCCTTTAACCAGGGCATTTACACCATTCCCTTTGCCACAGCATAGTGTGGGCTAGTAAGTGTCAGGAATATCCAACTGTCATTTATAATAAGCCGTCTCTTCATCAAATCTCTCTTCAGCCACTCATTCACACAGGCAACTCAGCTTTTAGAAGTACATTCCATTAAACTATAAGTGAGCAGATCCAAATAATTAGCGATTTCTTTTAGGACATATTCCTGTTTGATCCCTCATTCCAAAACTCTGCTTTTTCCAGTGGTTCTGTGATGAAGATAGGGAACTGTCAAGAGACCCAGAGGAGCTGAATGAGGAGTTGGTGTTGCAGTGTTCAGACCCTTATTACACCCTGTCTCTCCTGGCTTTTCTTTTCCTGTAGAACTCAACAACAGTTAGTAACAGACTGACTTTGGAAAAGTATAGTGGAACTTGAGTGTCCAGGAAAACCCTGAAAGAGGTCAAGTGCAGCAGGAAAGTTTCATGTTTTCATTCCTAAGTTACCTGGCAAACATGAATGTGATTATCTTTGAATGCTGTAGTAAACATATGAAGGAATGCCCGAGTTCCAAACACAATTTCTGGATGAAGTATGAACAGCTCTCATATTTTTCTGGAGCATGTCATACAGAATGCACTTTAATTCTTCCTTTGGGTTTTTTGGTGTTTTTTTAATTAAAAAACTTAAAAATCTTTTTTTTCTATCTGTGTTCCAAATATCTGTCTGTCTTGGTGAGCAGGAACCTCTCACCTCAACTACTCCTGAAACTTTCCATGTGATAAGGGACAGCAATATCATCAGGTTAAAAAAATCCCAGGCTCCACAACTGTATTGGCCACAAAAATAGCTAGCACTCAAAATATATCAACAAAATGTCTTCCATGAAGCCTCCTGATAGAACATTACCTTCTGTATCAGAGAATGAATGTTCTCTTGTCAAGAACAGCTGCTTTAGGTGCAGATGTCAAACTCTCACGCCATGTCCCCAGCTCACAGCAGAGGCAAAGCTCTCTATGTGCAACAGTGTCTGCGTGCCTTCGGGAAGGTTTCAGCACTCTGCCAGCCTTGCTCAGAGCTGCCTCTAGCCCATTGATGTAAACTAGTTTTAAGCATACTTTTGTCTTGGCTTGAGCAAAACAATGCTCACATTCCTCTACCAACTCCTACAAAAACTGGGCACTTCTGCTGAAGATTTATGGTGAAAGACAGACCCTCCCCTGAGATGTCTGCACATATGTTTCCTGTAACCACCACTAGTCATTTGTAGTCATTCACACAGCTGAAGTCACACTTTATTTTGATGCTTTAGAATTATAAAATATAAATTTCCACCCTTGATTTATCACTAATTTGGGATATAAGAATCCAAATGGGACATTAGACAAGCATATTAGTGCAAAGCCTAGCTGCTATGAAATGGCTATTAGAGATTACCTCTAAAATATATTTTACAGCAGATACGCTCATCTTGTTGTTGAATAATCAATGGCTGCACCTCTGTGTTAAATTTATTAGCATATCTACAAGGTGCAAGTGAACTTTCATTACAGAAAAATGTACTGGATGGCTATTTTCAAATTAAGAATAATCACATGGTGAGATATATTAAGCAAAATGGAATTGATATTAGCACTGATGTGTCACATACACTGCTATTGGGCTTTGCATTAGAAAGTATATTTCTTTGTTGTTGGTTGAGGTTTTTTTAAACACACTAAATTGGCTGACAAGCATATGCAGTTCTGTGAGTCCTAATAAATGATAAACTCTCTCCTAGTCAAAGTAACTCTTGACTTTGTGTGTTTGCAAATAAACTTTACACAACTGAATCAGAAAATCAGGAATTTTGTGCTCTTCCTGACAGACAACCATCTATTGTGACTAAGTCAACATATTCTACCATAGGCACAAATGTGCAAGTTCACTTTAATAACTGAGGGCTTAATTGAAATTGTTCAGATTAAAGGCTAAAGAATAAAGCAATCCTGTCAATTGTTTGCTGTTAATAATGACTAATGTTTACCATGGAAGTGTAGCACACTGAATGAAGATGTGTTTCTCATCAGATTCTGCTTAAAAACTCTACCAGTCTCTTTCAAGAAAGTGCTTATGAAGAATGGCCACACCAGTGTGTCTCTTGTGCCATTCCAGCAACCCCCTAGGCTATGTACAGCATCCTTCTGTGAGCTTCCCAAGCCTCTCATGTCCAGGAATTGGGCAGTGTGACTCACAAGACAACCCTATCCTGAACATGGTTCACAACAGCCGTGTCCAAAGGCCAGTGGAAAGTGTTGAGCCCACTGCACAGGCACATGGCCTTACCTCACCCCGTGGACCCTGGCAAGGCAGGTCTCTGGACCTGAGTCCCATGATCCATGCAGTTAACAGCCTCGCCGTGGTGTCTGAATTGCCTTGGTGGCCAGACAAGGACATGTCCTTTCCAGTCCCTTCAAGCAGCTGGGACAAGGAGGTATCCTAGAAGAAGTCCTGGGTACATTTTCACCTGGATAGGCAGGAGGTTTCTCAGTGGGCTTAGTAAGAAATGACTTTGTGATGTGTGTCAGACCTGTGTCTGAAGGGATGCAAATAACTGTTGATGGTCTACACATCAGATTCCTCATTTTTCAGTTCTATTGTAAGACAGTGTTTCTTCCATCCACACTTTGAGGAAGTGTGGGCTAGAGTTCAGAGTCCACTCTGACAGTAGCCTCTCTACCCTGCTACTTGCAAGTGACAACAGGAGAGCAGGAGCAAAGCAGTGTGCTGTGGGATGGGTCTTTGGGACGCTGGGAGGATATAGTGTGATAGCTATATTAGTGATATTCATGGGACCTCTAAAAACCACAAGAACACCCCTTCCAGGAGCCCCTGTACTTGTTTCCTATTTGTTCAGATTAAAGATGTCTTTCTTTGGTGTTTTTACAGCATCTAGCACAATGAGATCTCACCTAATGGACCACAACCCCAGATCTGTGGGCATGTAACTCAAGGACACGTTGATCCTTGAGCTGAGGTTCATGCAGTGTTGTCACTTGCACCATTTCCATTACAGGGACCATGTCCAGAGAGCCTGAAGGCACTCCATCTAGAGGGACTCTGCTTCTCAGCCCCATGTGATGACCACCAGGACATTTTCTACAGTAGCCAGTGGTGCAGAGCTGATCTTCTGCATATCATAAGAGGACCTTGAACTGAGAGCGTTCAAAAGACTCTCAGCTGAGAGTGCAAGTCCTGGTGGGCACTGTGGTTACTGAGATAATGCTGGATACAGGATTAACCAGGAGGAAAGCTCTGCTGGAAATTTGTCTGGCCTGCAGATGTCAGTGTCATATTGGGGGGGGAGGAGGATGTCAAAATATTTCAAGGAACAGAGACATTGCAAAGACAGAAGCCTCATGCACACACATCTATCATGGCTGACATGAGTGCCAAGATCATGGAGAGTGACAAAGAGGGGCAAGGAGTGTTCATGGTGACCCATGCAGGCAGGATGAGGACCAGAAAGCTGCTGTAGGGGAGCATCTTGTGAAGCCATGCCCCATTAATGCAGAGTGGGTGTAACAGGGTTCTGAAATCTGGGATGAAGCCTGTGGTAGAATGAATGATGTAGGAGAATGGTGGCTTTCCAGATCTTTTTAATACAGGCTAAATTGTGGATGGTCTTGCAAAAGGCCTTCACTGGGAGTGGTCTAGTAGAGAAATATAGAGGCACCTGCAGCAACTGGGTTCTGTGAACAGACTTGGTGTTGGGCCCTGACACAAGGACTGGAGAACTCCAGTGCTCTAGTACAAAGGGCACTTATATAAATATAAAAATGCTGTGGTGGGAGAATAAAGATAAATGTTATCTGAAGTATATGGCTGACCCTGCCCCGACAGGCACTCCTGGAACCATCTCTCCAGGCAGGAGAACTCTTGTACTTGGCTCTGCCTTGGGAAGACAGTTCAGTTCTCACACTGCTTTTTTTTTTTTTAAACTGTTTTTCACTGTTAATGAAAGTGCTTTCCTAGGGTGCAAAAAGTACAAGTCAACAGGACATAATAACATTTATTAGTAGTCTCTGATATTAATAGAGCAGATTGTCACATGATATGACAGTGATTAAAGTGGGCATGGATGGAGGTCTCCCTTTCTTCTGGGAGGCACTGTTCCCCTTTGCAAACAGAAAATAAACACAGCCCTTCCAGAGCATAAATGCCAATAACTGTGAAATTTTGATTAAATAATAGATATGTGTTCAGAAGCACTTTTTATAGTATGTGATTAAGAAAGATAACTAGACATCCTTACAGCTATAATGATAATAATTACTGCAATGTATAAAGTGCAGAATATGACACTGGAAAGGCCACTATTAACCTTTCCAAGGGTTATTTTTGTTGTGGTTTTGACACCAAGGACAGCAGTGTTCAGAGAACTAAATAAAACTATAGCTGTGACAGTTCTTTCCAGGCATTCTCTGGTATGTTGAAAAGGAGATGTAGAGGGGAGTGAAATACCTTCAATTCAAACCAGATGTTTGTTTAATATCTAACATCTGTGTAGTCTTAGAAAAACTGTTTTGCTAAGACTTCTGCAACTCTTGGTAATTCAGGAAACTGACAACAGTGTTTCCCTGTTCAAAATAAGCTATAAATAACAGCTCCACGCCCTGGACCAAAGGCTTTTTTACTCCTAGCAAGCAAATTTGCTGTCTCTAAAGTGCGATGTCACGTTGTCCAGCAAATCACATCCATTATCGGGTAATGCTAATCTGTGAATTCCATGTTATGACATCTCTGTGCCTTGCAGCTCTGGTGGAGAATTACAGACCAAACACCACTGTTCGTAAAAACTGAACTGCTATTTTAGATCTTACCAGAATGACTTGGTGTGGAAGGGCTGGGTAAGTAGGTTGGGAAAGGCAGGAGAGATTGGCTGTGATGGCATCAGGTTTTCCAGTAATAAAAGGGAGACTGGGTAAATTCCAGGAGTCTAAACAGGAGTCAAAGCAGAACATGTGAATAGAATGAATAAGTAGTATTGGTAAAAATCCCCTCAAAATTCCTGTAACTGGAAAAGGGGAGTTGGCTCCGGAGGTTTGTAATTCACCTATCTGTAATACAGTCTGGTCTCTGTACATCAGTCAAGCTGCAAACATGCCACTGATGTTCAGTTCTGCTTTCTATATGATAAAAAAGTCCCTATTAGTCAGAGTCTCCACAGCTGCAAAAATTATTTTGTATGAAGGCAAGAGGATGCCATTATTTTAAATGATGGCATTGCAATGTAATAGATGGTGTGAAAGAAGGCTGTAAATTCTGGGTCACTGCTCTCTGTAGAGGCCCGCAAATAACATAAGCAATCCAGTAGTCCAAGCTGCTCGGAATACTGGTTTTTAAACACATTAATTAAATCATATTGAAGTAAATCCAGCTAAGCCAAGATTTCTTCAACAATTTATTATTGAAAACACAATTAGCTGGAGGCATTTGGAGGAGTTTTGTGAAATCAAAGGCTGCACTGCAACTGAGAATAAGTTCTTCAACCATCAACTCGTTAATAGCAGAAATGGATGTGCTGCTGCAAGGCACCAAATCAGAAGTAAAAATATGGAACTTGTTTCTGTGATTTCAAGAACAAATTCTATATGTTAGAATATTTTCAAGCTGCTGTTACCAATTCCCTAACTTCATTCTTAAAGCTGAAACTCTGACCCCTTATACCCAAAAATTGTTGGTCTTTGGGGCAGAGTGAGGAGTTAATGGTACAGCTATTGGGTTCAAATACTTTTTGGCAACAGAACTGATTTTTCAGAGCTGATTTTTCAGGATCATTTTACTGACTCTAATTTCTCTCAATTTCACTATGATTTCTCATGTTAGTCACATTCTGGATTTTGCTGGATGCATCAAAAATAACTGTTACTGGAATAAGGGCATGTTAGCCAAACTCAGGCCATAGGAAAGAAACCTGCTGCTCTCATCCATGCCACCCTGGCAGCCATGTACTCTGGCAGCACGACTTCTCTGTGAAAGGAGCTGAGAGTTCAGTCCACAATAGCTGCTGAAAGGAGCAAATAGCAGAGGCAGCAAAATGTTCTTTAACCAGCAGAGCAGGGCCTGACACTCTCTGCAGGAGAGAGTAGCTGCATAGGCACAAAGGAAAAGCAATTTTGCGTTAAATATCTGTGGGTAGTGAGGACTGAAACCACCATTCCCAAGTTAAGGCTGTAGGAGTGCTCCAAATATCCATGGTCCCATGAAACTTTTGTCCTAATAGGAAGAAAATTTAAACTCAACTGACCCTTAGTATGTGAACCTCATTTTTTCCATTCCTACAGCTGAAAATGTAAAGTAAATCTTGTCTATGTAGACATGGATCCTACTTCATTTATGAATTGTCTTCTGTGCTACTTCCTTTCCTGTATTTCATTGAAAGCAGAGGTAACAAGATTATGAAATTTTGCCTTCCTACCTTTAGATGCTCTTAAATTAATTAACTTAGAAGAAAAACGTGTTCAGTACTTTACTTCTAAGTCCTACGGACTTCCACTCCTATTTGCTTTCAAAATAGATGTAGAAATGTAAATGTAATTTAAGAAACTCATAAGAATGCCTCAAATGACTGAGTAGAAAGTACTAGAAATCACACGCAAGGCCTGATAAGGCTGCTTTTATTTAATTGATGCACTAAATTCTGTTATTGAATCTCAGCTTAGCATCAGCTTTGGGGTCACAGCATTACAGGATTTATCTTAGTCTGATTTGCCAAGGAAATTAGAGTTCAAGTGTTTGTAGGCTCATTCCTCTTTATGACATGGCAACTTAGTGGTCAGTTTTAAGCAAAATTACTTAAAAGATCCTGTCAGCTGTACTCAGTGGGTTCTGTGGAAATAGTTGATGAGAGGGAGGAACACTTGTGTATATTGCAATAGGGCATGACAGTACAGTCCTCCCACCAAAAAGGACAGATCCTTTTTACTGCCCCGAGTTTGTGGGCTCCCCTTGCTGGTTTGGGTTATGCTGTGGTGCCTTGTGGGAATCTCTAACACACTCAATTCTCCGGTTTGGTGGGCTTGTCACATTTAAGCAGCCCCCTGCTACTACCCAGTGCTCTAGGCACTTCCCTGTAATTTATACATGGGATCAGGATGAAGCAGGCAAAGGCACCAAGATCTGAAATAACAGATCCTGTTACGAAGCAAGGGAGAAGGATTTTAACCTTTAAAAGTCCTGCAGAAACATGGGGTCCTATAGAATGCACCATGGATGTGGAAAGTTATGAATTACATAGTTTAGCAAACACACATACATGAAACTTATTTTTCAATCACTGATGGTGATGATTACATTAGGCACTAATGAAATGGCCCTCACCAAATCATCCATGCCTATTTGCAGAGGTGCCTCACAGCCTTCAGACGATACAAGTCACATTTAGGAGCCAGCTGAATTAAGCTGAATAAACTGGCAAGAATTGGTTACTGAGCTCTTCTGAATTTCACTCTCACACACCCATAAGATGCCTGACAAAGCTTTTTTTTGATATTTCACAATGAATGCATCACTTTTCACTGATACAATAAGCACACGGAAACTGCTCTGATCTCTGAGAGTGAAACATCCAATAAGCAGTTAAGAAGCTTCTAAGAGCACATCTACAAACTTTAGGCAGCCCCATAAAAAGCAAAGCCTGAGCAGTAAGGAGTAAAAATTAGTCTGGAATTATTTTCATGTTCTCACTGGTCTCAATTCTGAACCCCTGGAAGCTGCTAGAATTTGTGTCACTGGCAGTACTGAAATATGAGAAGACTTCAAGCTGCTCTTGAAGTATTACCACTGATCTCCTGATGTGATCTCCCTGACTTCATAGACAGCAATGGAATTTGGTCATGTGTGTGTAAGCTACATTTAAAATTTCTAATTGTGAGATATGTCTGGAAAAGAATACATCCACCTATGTACATGCAGGTATATATCTCAACTAATAATGGAAAAATTTGCTTTTTGACAACGTTCAGAATAGTAAGATTTTTCTGTCTCCTTTATCAAATGCTAAAATGTCCACATAAAATAGATCAGTTTATGCCAGGATGTGGCATTTCCAAGACATTATACAGGTGTTTTCCCTGGGCAGAAAGTGGGGTAGAACAGTGGCCATGCCTATTTTTTGCTACTCCTCAAGTCAAATTTCAACCCCTGAAAGTGTCCTGTACTAACAGCACTGTTGTTGGAAAGACAGCTGTAACAGGATTTCCATGTTCAGTGGAAAAGTTTTCTGTTGTCTAATTCCAAAAGTTTAAGACCTCAAGATCCAAATAACCAGATGAGCACTACTGTGTATGAAGCATGCACATGATATGTAAAATAATTTGGGCAATATTTTATTGCTAGAAAATTGTGGTGGTTTAACCCCCACTGGCAAAAAAACATCACAGAGCTGCTTGCTCACCTACCCTCATCCTGCTGGAAGGAAGAGTAAAAGTGAGAAAACTCAGGGATTGAAATAAGACCAATTAAAGAATAGAAATAAATAATTGTAATAGCAATAATAGCAATATTAATCATAATAATAAAAGTTAATTATACAACGTAATAATATAATGAATAATAAAATAATAGTAATGAAAAGGAAAATAACACAGAGAGAAATAAAACCCAAGAAAGACAAGTGATGCAAATGAAAACACTTGGTCATTACCAACAGGCTGATGCCCAGACAGACCCTCAGCAGTAGCCCCCAGCTGGCATCCTCTATAATTTTGTTACTGAGCATGGCATCATTTGGTGTGGGACATTCTTTTGGTCAGCTTGGGTCAGCCATCCCAGCTGTGTCCCCTCCCAAATCCTTGTGCACTCCCAGCCCACTTGCTGGGGGGATGAGAGGGAGAAAAGTCCTTGGTTTTGTGCAAGCTCTGCTCAGTGAGAACTAAAACATCCCTGGATTATCAACAGTTTCCAGCACAAATCCATAGCACAGCCCCTATGCCAGCTACTGTGAAGAAAATTAACTCTACCCCAGCCAAAACTATCGCAGAAAGCAGCCTAAATTTCACAACTCCCTTTTATGAGCTCCAACAAAATTGTTAAAAAATTATATTGTTGTAAAAAAGGCTATAATTGTTCATGATTTGTGAGCTTGCCAAGTCTAGCTCCTGAGGTCATCCATAGGACAGGTGTCCCCCTGCACAGCAGGAGCCACAGCACCCCAAGCTGCACAGCTCCTCTGATTCCCAAAACTTCCTTTTTCACCCAACACACTCCTGCCAGGACACTTTGCACATGTGCTCAGAGATGTTAGGTGTTGTGAAGTTAGACAGGATTTTTCTCATATATGCACAGGATATATTTCCTAATACATAGAGGAGAGTATAAGCACTGTCCCTTATGTTCATGGTCTGCATTTCTAACAACAGACAGTAAGTGTTGCCTGGGTGTATTGATGTAGCTTTTTAACAAAACTCAAACTGAAGACCTTCTGGCCTGAACCACAGTTCTGGAGTTAGTTTGGATACAGGCAGACCCACAGAGCACTTGGGTGTTAGCTTAGAACAGTCCTGGACACTTGACTGTGTGAGATTCCAAAAATATAACATAGCATCAAACTGACTTAAAATTTCCATTGGGGACCTACTGCTCCCTTGTCTAAGATATTCATAACAAAACAACAACATCAACAACAACAAAACCCTACCCAAAAAAAGTCCTGCAGGGATGACTAAGTTGCATTAGTTGTCCCAGAGGTATAACGTACACAAATCAAATCAAAATATAAATCATTCCACCCTGTTGTGGGGTTTATGCACAGTTTCTTTTAATAAAATATGCAAATATTTTGCAGTAAATTGATTTCCCAGTTTCAGTTCTCTTATCTCCATATTTATTATTCATGATTCTTCTACTCCCCTACTTGAGCAGATAAAAAAGAGGGAAAAAAAAAAAGAGGGGAAAAAGCTGTGTAGAGTTCACTTGCTTTTAGGAACTAGCTTTATTATTGTTATTATTAGCACAATTTTATACTCCTAGGAGTGAAAGATAAATGTAGATATTACTTCTAATCTCAACCAAAGCTAAGAGGTAATACAATGACACTCTTTAATGCAAATCACTGCAATAAATGACTACACAGCCCAAGTGTTCTGCTGCATTACAAATTGTAATGAAAGTTTGAATTGCTGAGCAAAATGACTGTTGTTTAACCTGTGACCAAGCTGGATGCTATCAGTTCTGTTGTTAAAGGTGTACACACCACAACTGTACAGGAAATAAACCCAAATGTTTCAGATATATAAAGTTGTTGCCAAATAGGCTTTTTGCTTTAAAAAAAAAAGTGAATAGCTGGTCAGTTTTCTGTTGCATTAGCTGATGTATGCAATTGCTGTTTGCCATCACTCTGTGGTCAGCAAGTTCTGCAGCACAGAACCAAACCTGATCAAACACGGGTGCACTGTCCTGGCTGCTGGAGCTGGAGGTGGCTGTGGGGATAAAGCACAGAGAGGAGGGAACCAGCAAAGGGCAGGGCAGCAGAGCAGGCACTGCTCATCCCATGCCAAGAGAAGGGCAAAGAGAAAGTCAGGCCAAGGGAGAATGAGACTCCAAAACCAAACAAGTGTTGGGTTTCCCTCCTGTGTAGAGAAGATTCTGTCACAGAACAGGTATAAATTATTACAAGCATATGCTCCAAGTAAGCTCCATTTTCCTACTACTTTCAATTTAATTAGGTATAATGATTTCTTTCCATTAAGATCCTCAGTGGATTGCAGGTCTCATTTTTTAAAATATGTCTGAGATTTAGCAATCCAATTGCTTTTTGTATGATTTAAAATTTTATTCCTTTATGAATGAAGAATCAGACCTGTAAATATTCCAATAGGATTCCATTGAGTAACAAGCCCAGAGGAAAAGAAGGATTTTTTTACAGATATTCAAGTTTTGTTGGACTGGCTGAAGAATTTAACTATATTTTGTTCTGATAGTACGCTACTTTGCAGGAGTTTGGGTGACTATAACCATGAATTTTGATCTTCATAGAAACAACATACTCATCTAAAAATTCCTCAGAAGAAAAATTCCCAACAAGACCCTAAGGTGGGCTATTTGTGAGAAGAGGGTTCTGCAAGGTTTGGCCCAAAGCACTGAAGATCAAATTCTCTCTCAAGTCAAAGAAATTGTGTCAGCACAGAATCTGGCCTTAGGTATAAGCAGTGAAAAGAGACTGCATTGCAACTGCATTGGCATTGCAAATCAGATGGGGAAAGAAGGAAAATTCACAGAAAGACCCTAGATTTCTTTCTAATTATTCCATTTCTTGTCTGCTAAAAAAAAAAATTAGTTTGTCTCTGCACTTCAGAATCACTTTTCACCTGGCATAAATCCCTGCTTTAAATGGAATAACATTATTAAACTAATGTGATGACGTGAAAAGTTGCACTCCTATCCCCAGAAAAGACTTGCAGGTTTATTACAGTAGAAAAATCCTCTTTGTATGCTGAAAACAAGTTATTTTCTGTAGGCAGGTTTTTCAATGTTTACTTTCTTGACAAGCAAATAAGATGGTTTTTCATCAGAGAACCTGACACATTATTAGAAATTATGATTGGCCATCTGCTTGTTCTCTTCAGTCTCACCCATGATGCTCCCAAGGTTTTCTTCCCTGCTTTGGTGCACGCCAGGACCTAAAGCAGAGGTCAGGCATGGAATGGGTCAGGGTGGAAGGGGGTACAGACTGCTGGATTTCTTACTTCACTCAACTGTTACTCACTGCTTCTTGGTTACATCCAGTACAGTACTTTATTATTATTATTTTATTAAGATGTAAATTAAATCTAAAAAACTCTGAGAAAGAAAAGTCTGCTTGAAAAAGTTTGCTCATGTTGCAGAGTATTATCTGTAAGTCCTCCAGCTAGGCTAAAAGCCTATCCCACTGCTCCTTGGGATTTCTAGTGAATTAATAATGTCACTGATGAATATTCAAAAGTAGGCAGCTATTGTGCCTCCAAGCACATAATTAATTATTCATTACACATTTTTATTCACTGAATTAAAAAACACAGGGTGCTCTGGGAAATGAAGTGTAGTTCACTGCAGGGGCATGAAATTCTACACTGCCCCTTTAAGGATTATTACTCTGTATTTATAGTTGCCAGGGCAACATAAATGCCGGGCAATTAGATCATGGGTTGTCCCCGAAGACTGATGGGATAATAAGCAGTAGTCAAGTATTAAGTTGACCCAGTAAATGTCCCACATGAATAAACCTGGGCTAGGACCACAGCTGGCATCTTTCAAATAAAACTTTTACATTAATATAGTTTAAAAGGTGCATTTATCCGGGAATTGAGCATGCATCCACAGTGGGAAGGCTGCGGAGAGGACTAATTCCGCTTCCCGGTGGTGGTCCAGGCTTTGTTCCTGGGCCGGGCTTTGTGCAAAGTTAGGAGCACATTCAGCCTCTAAAAAGCTCAGAAGTGGGGAGAGCCCCACATTTACCCCCTAAGAGCCACTGTTCTGTGTTGGTGGAAGATAATGTTTTTTCTTACTTATTCTGCAAAACTCACCAGCAGGGGACAAAACCAGTTTGGTTCTGAGCTTTAAAAAACAGGTATTAAAGTTTGAAAAAAACCACCACCAACAACAAAAAACCCATAACTATTTAACTGAGCATGATTTTGCCTTAAAAATAGTTTAACAGAAACATAGCATCAAGATAACCCCTGTAAATTATTACCTGTGAGATGTGTTACCAAGGGCATTTTCCAGACAGTAAAGAGCAATCTAAAAATATAAAATTAAAAGGATCAGAGTGATTCCCCTAAACTACTTTTTTTTTTCTTTTTTTTTTTTTTTTTCTTTTCTTTTTTTTTGCAAATATAAGCTTCAAATTCTTGCTGGCTTCTGGCCATCCCTTTTTTCACTGAATTAATTTTCTGTGAATCCTTCTCCATGAGTCCAGAAATGTATCTTTCTCTGAAAACTATTTTCAAGTTAAAAAAAAATAAACTGTGGAGAACCCACACACTTACATTATTCAATTTTTCCCCATTAATACTTGTTATATTAATATTTTTTAAACTTAATTCTTTCCACTATCCCTGCGGGTGAAACGAGGTGATGGTTTTATTGTGCTTTTAGATCACTAATTTTGTAGAGAAAAATGGGAAATCATAGCTTATCTCTGCCTGCAGACACTTGGCCATGCCGAAGCATGAAATAGTTCTCAGTTAGAGATATAGTAAAGCTTTCTATACTTTTGTAATACAGGGGGAAGAATTCTCAGGAAGTATTATACATCCCTCAGTGTAAGAGAAAAGACACATCTTATCAGTGAGTGTGTGTGTGCATAGATTTATGCTAACATATAATACACATCACACTGCCCCAGACAGCTGCATGCGTTTGGTCATTCATTAAAATTATGGTTATATATAATGAAATGACTAGCTTTGTAGAGAAAATATTTTGAGGAAGAAAGTAAGTGCTTAGACACAATTTTTCTATGGTAGTATTATTTGTCATAGCTTTCAGCAGGCTACACTTTTTGACGCTTAATTATTTGAGGCATAATTCTGGCTGGCAAGCAGAGAAGTGAGCCTTTCCCCCAAAGGAGAAAAGAATGGACACCACAAAGAGCTGAGGGGACAAACAGGCACAGGCTGCTTGGTCAGACACTGGACAATGTGGGTTTGAGACAGTAGGACTTACACGCTTGAAGTTCATCATGTGCCTAATTATTTTTATGCCATCAGATCCTGAGAGCTGAAGAACTTATCAGATCCCTCAGCCTGGTCACAGGTGAGGGTCACCTCTGTCATTTGGGATGGGAACATCATTCTCATGTGCTCAGGCAGGAATTTGTTCAGGAGATGCAGCAGGACTGCCCCTCAGCATAGCCAAAACCCCTGAGCTGCAGGTGCAGGACACATGCAAGGACATTCACCCTGTCAGGGCTCCCCTCCACAGCATAATGAATCTGTGGGGATAGCAAACCCTAGGATATCATCTCTGCTGCTTTTACTACTTTGTGTTGAGTACTGTGTGTATTTCTCAATGACAAGTCAAAAGGTACGTGGGAATATTTCTAGGTACAAAATATATTCATTTTCATACTTATAAATATGGATGTGGTTATATTTTATATATATGTGTACAGACACTAAAATGGAAAATGCCTAGTGCAAATTAATTCATTTGCATTTGTGGATTTGAAATATCAGCAAAATATCATTTCTAGCAATTATTTTTAGCTACAGGTAAATGATAGAGGACTGGCTGCTTCAGCAGCTTGTATCTTTATTAATTACAGGAATGCAAAAAATTGACAAAAACAATTGAGATTTCTTTCATGACATTGTGAATCTCAGGACAATATCATGCAGAATTAGTCAGTAGTTCTCCACTTGGACATAGTCCAGGAGAAACGTAACAAAAATCAGCTGCAATGGATGCTTCTGCAGCATTCTGGTCTGGCCTGCCACTGCAGGAACACACAATACAATACCAAGTTCATGGGGAATCTGTATTACTTAATAGTTAGAAAAATTAGGAACTGTCCTAGTCTGCAAGACCTAGCAAGAAAAGCAGCATGATCAAATAGAGATGTTGGTTTTGCTGGAAGGAACACACTATCCAAGGTTCAAAGTAGGCTCATGTGGAGATAATCACTATACAATAGCAGCACCAAAGAGATGAGATTTACTAAGCTGCAGCTTTGCCAGAGAGGTTAAAATGAGTGATCTCCCAAAAGTTACATTTTAGCCTCATGACCTGGCAGATCTCACCCAAGTGTCCCAACAAGTTCAGCCTCAAACAAGGTGATATTTTCACCACTATTTCTAGATCTCCTGAAAGAAGGGATGGATAACACTTCAATGCTGGTGAAACACATAGATGGGCATTGAGATCCCTTGGTAACATTGAGCTCAAGACAAATTCCTTATCATTCACACTTTCTTCATCAGAAAGAAAATCCTCTTTCAAGGCTGGTATATCCATTCTTTGGTTCTCCTCCCACAGCGGTGCACCTGTATTTGTGGCAAAGTAAATGTTGATAATGCAAAAAATATGACAAGCTCATTGAGAAAACAAGGAGTCTCCTTTGTTTTACATCCCTGGCTTTCCTGGTGTTTTGTCACTAAATTTGTCAGGTGTATGACACCTGGAGCAAAAGCTCCTTAAGATAGATTCTCTTTGGTCTTCCTAGGAAGTAGTGGGCAAGTCAAGAGCTCTGTATCAGGGCTAAAAGGAGAGGAACAACACTATCAAACTAACAGACTAAATTGAAAGTTCTAGTACTCAAAATAGCACTACTGTTTTTTTCCTAAAAGAGGAAAATTGCCGACACTAACTGGAAGTGTCAGTGTAGTAAGACATCAGGTCTTAAAATCAACAAAAGTGACTGGCTTTTTAGCCACAGATACCACACAGAAACCAAAGGTACATTTACAGTGTAAACACTAACAACAATACTAATACTGCAGATGTGCTTCCACCAGTTGTGACTCTTGAGCACTCAGTGATCAGAAGCTCCACTTCAGTGGCACCAGCACCTGAGCTAATTAGCTCTCAGTGGCACTGTTAATGGAGCTGGAACCTTTGCAGGGTGCTGCACTTCACAGCATGGATACAGGAACATGCCTGGAGATACCAGCCCCATGTGCCACTGCACACCATCAGCCTGACTCAAAGGATTAATCAAAGGTCATGGAAGAGAAAAGTGACAAAGCCAGGATGGGAAACACAGATTTCATAAATTCTTACCCTGTGTTTAATACCTCTGTCCCTTCAAGGAGTTTGAGAATTTAACTGGACAGGTTATTTTGGGGTAATGTATGGGCAGATTTGCTCCATTGCAGACCATCTTGATTTACAAAGGAGAAGTTGACACAGAGAAAATCACATCCCACAGTCACTGTGTTATATCAGTTAAAGCAAAAATGGCTCTAGAGGTGCACATTTGCCTTCTAGAGCATCCACAGTCAGCGTAAAGTGGGTAGAGTATTGAAAGAACAGGAGGAAAGACTGAACTAAGAGAAGGGTAAATTGTGCTCTACTAAAACAGCATTACAAAAATTATCAGGAAGGTAAATCTATATTCCAGGCAACATGGAGCAGTCAACTTAGTTCATACAGTTGATCAGCACTTGATGAAATATTCTCCTGAAGTGTCTATTATATGATCTAACAGATCTGGTTACATACAATCTTATGCCTAAATATATAGAGATATATATGCATGTATCTTTACATATATTTTGAGAGAAAAATAAAAGACATTTTTAACCATCTCTTTCAAGCAATGCATCTATAATAGATACTGGGAAAATGAAGGGGGAGAGAAAAGAAGAAAAGCATGGGGAAAATAAATTTTTATCTCCCTCAACTCCCAATCTTTAATTACAATACACAGGTAAATAAGGAGACAGGCAGACGAGTAGGCAGAAGGGCACAGATAAAAGGCCATGTATGTTCAGAGGAAACATAATTACCTGCTATTCCCTTGCTCTCTGGAAAAAAGTTCAGAGTTTCAATACTGACAGAAGCTAAAAATTGATCCACAGAAAAATGTTCACTTCACTAGAGGCTGCAAAAGAGCCTTAGCAACTCGCACAGAGGAAAGTTGTTCTGAATTCCTTCAGGCAGGTTGGAAGGCAGCTCTGACTTGAATAACGCAAGAGGCCTTTGAGGCATACAGATGCCCTCCTTTCTGAAAAGTTTTTCTTGGAAAGCAAACTTCCTCCCCTCAACTCACACTTGGCAGAAAGGATTGCAGTCCAGACTTGCTGTGCACATTATTTCCTTCCAGCATCAGTGGACACAGCTCAACAAAAGTTAATAGCTCCTTCCTGCTTAGAGCTTTTTATATCAAATACAAGTAATCGTCCAATCTGCCTCTTCCCTCCTTCCATTCTTCTTAATCTCTATTTCTTGGCCATGCTAACTAAATTCTCCTTCTCTACTCTGCCTTCAGCCAAATTTAGCCTGAGAAAATTAAATATTTATTTGTTTCCAAGACCTGTCCCCTTGTAACATGAAGGATGCAATACATCTGGAGGTGAACAGACTACAAGCTTTCATCTCTGCAGTGTAACGTGGTATTAATCCTTCTGTCCTCCCCCTAAATCTCTCTATGGGGCAGGGAATAGCTATTTCCCCATGTTTCAACAACACCCAGCAAGATGAAATCCCAGCTGAGTCTTTGGGTGCATTGGCGGACCCAGGGTTGGGACAGATTGTGCAGTCAGCAGGGCTCTGCTAGCCTTGCATGTGCTCCCGCTGCTCCTCCTCTGCTCCAGCTCAGCACCAAGCTTCTCCTACTAGTTTTCAACCTTCAGGGACAACTTCCTACAAGTCAGTATTAGAGGTTCTTCTCCGTCTTCATCTTCAGCCATGTCCATATTTTCTTTAGAGCAATAATTAAAACAACATATTCAGCAGCTGGGTTATTTTTTCCCTAGATTTAATCTGTTCAGGCTCTGATTTACATATTAAAAGCACTAATTAGCCCCTCAGAGTGTCTGAGCACGGATAGTGCAATAACTGGTCATGTAGTCACTAGAGACCACTCCCTAGTGCTTTTGGTAAGATCTCATGTATACAGCCTCAGTCTCTGGATGGCAGGAATGGCCATGTGTAGAGGGTTGTCTGCTTTGTTTCGTAGCATTGAGGGACCGTAGTGCCGGATTGCTTCATTCTTGCATTTTTTCTTCTCTTTGAAGTGCTGTGTTTGATCTGCCTGCTTGTCTGTCAGGTTTTCTCCCTCCCCCACTCCCCACTGCGTCATGTGCGAGAGGACAGACCGCCTTTGGCCAATGCTGGTGCAGAAAATTCCAATCCAATCAAAGGCACAATGGCCTTTTCTCTCAGCTTAGATGCAGCATTCAAATAAACAAGAGCTGTGCATTCAAAAAGAAAAAAAAAATTCAATAACCCTCTGAGCCATTCTTCTGGCTAAGGATATTCGAAGGAATCGTTTAATTTTCTTTGCATGTTTAGAAGTCACCTACAAAATTGCTCAGTGGTCTGGAAGCAATGTTGCATAGCCCCAGGTGAATGGCCTGAGACTGAATCCTGATTGAGCTTGTTTCCAAAGCTGCCAGAAGCTATGAAGCCTCCAGGGTGGGAAGAAAGGCTCTCCAAACCCAACAAACAGAGTTTTGATACTTAGCTTCTTCCTGGAAACCTGTAAGGGCGAGATGAGCCCCTCATCCCCAGCAGTCACTGTGAATACTCCATGTTTTTGGGAGACACAGAAGGTCCCATTGCTATGGGAAAGTAGAGGGCTTTTTTCCTCACATGCAATACAACAACATGAACATAAACTCCTTTTGCTTGGGCACTGGGAGCTGGTGTCACCACATAGCACTGAACTGCATTGCCTTGTAGCACCTGGCCCCTTGGAGGGGTATTTGCACTGTGTTTCATCAGTAAATTCTTTTGGGAATGCAACAGAGCAATTGGGCACCAGGCAGGGGCACTTCCCCCTCTTCTGAAGAAGCTGTGCCATGGATCAAAGTGTTTTTTTGAACCCAGGCTAGGGAGGAAGCAAGAACGAGCCACCTAAATCAGTGCCAAGGGACTCAAGAGGAAATGAAATTCTCCCCATTGCTCCACTCATGCATCTTAAATAATCTTGCATGAATATCCTAACTCCATCACCAGGCAAACCAGGCAAATGATTTTCAGAGAAGAAACACCTGAACATCAGTTTGAACAAGCCTTATAGCATCATAGAACCATTAAGGTTGTAAAAGATCTCCAAGATCATTGAGTCCAACTAGGAAAGGGATTACTGGACAATTCTCCTTGCTCTTTTGCTAGCTAACCAGAGAAAAGTAGTGTTATAGTTGTGGTCCCCTAAAGCAGTTAAGTCAATGTGAATGGGATTCCTGGGCATGAGAGCCACGCAAGAGCTCAGCACAGCAATGTTACAAGCCAGGGGAAGGTATCATTTAGGCAGATGGAAACAAGCCTGGGAAGAAGAGAACAGGAAAAATGAGTATTCCTTGAAGTTGTTGTCCTGAATGAAACTTAGGGCTGTGATTCAAGTAATGATTTTTGTGCAATGTTTCTTTGCCTAAAAGAACCTAAAGCCTAGGAGGAGTTGCAATACCATAGAGAAAAGATACAGATGGCATCTACATAAGTACTAGAGGGTTTGGCCAAAAACCAAGGGGAAATTGTCTTGGATGTGCCACCATCTTTGCTAACTATTTGCTCCATAACAACACTATACTTTTCCAAGACTCCTATTTCAAAACAGGTTTTTTTAAAAAGCTTGGATTCCACTGTTACCAGGAGCCAAAACTGCAGAAGAACCCAGGAGATGGAAAACTATAGCTTCTAAAACTGTTGATTTCTCTTCAAGTTAAAGAGAAAAAAATCACAGAGCAGGATGTAGGTCTGGTGACACAACTGTGTAAAACCACCCCTTGCTTCCAGCAGAGGCAGATTCATCTGACATATTTAGAAACTTCATGCAAAGAAAACGAGTCAACAAAATCCATTTGATTTAAACTATAGGCTCCCTGAGGCTATCAGAACAGATCCTCTGTCTGCTGAGGGGAGGGAGCTGCTTGACTAATGCCAGCTCTTGTGAGATGCCTCTCCAACCTTTAAATAGTTTGGGAATGCTCACAGACGCAACGTTCTGATTAGTAGTTTTGAAATTACAACTGACTATGCAAACGCCATCATCTACAGCATGTGTCTCAGTGATTTCAGTAAGAAAGTCCCAGTCACAGCTGGCCATAGCCCACAAACAAGAAGAGAATGACTATTTAGGAACTCCTCTTTCAGGACAGAACAAAGATTGTCTTGGATAGATGAGAGGTTTTCCAAGAGATGAGGGTTTTCCAAGAAAAACCTACAGTTTTGCTGTCAAATCTTTGTAAAGCAGTAGCTCAGAGACCTCTAGAGGAGAAAAGACCTTCAGTCCTCAAAGGACGTAATTTCTTACTCAAATTTCCTTTTAAAGAATGTCTCAAGAATTGTTTGTCAGCTCCTCTGATAATCGAAGCAGCTAATTTTTCCCAGACTTCTCAATAACTGAAGCCATATATTTTGCTTTGATGCAAGTTCTATCAAATGACAAGACGTCTCAAGAAATATAATTATAGTAAATATTTATTGTTAACTAGAGAACAGCTGAATGTCAGAGTTCTTGGTATGTGCATTCGGTTTGTATTGGTCTGCTAGAGTAGTAGCTTGGAGTGTTCTGTGTAGCCAATGCCATTTGCTGGTGCAAAAAGTCCAGGAAGCAAGATCCCAGAATCATAGCATGGTTTGGGTTGGAAGGAAACTGAAAGATCATCTAGTTCCAATCCCACTGCCATAAGCAAGGGAACCGTCCACTAGACCAGGTGGCTCGGGCCCCATCCAATAGTAATTTTCTTTTTTTAAAAAAAGCACCTTTGTGCTTCTCTGATGCACCTGCCTTAGAAGTTCATGGTCTCATGCTTCCTCCTTCCTCTTCTTCTCTCGTGGTTTTATCACTTCCACCTGTTAAATGAGATATTCCCTCCATTTGCAAGTCACTTAACTTCTCCACTTCTTCCCTGCTTTTTAGATCTTTCTGCTCTCACTCTACCAATATCTTCTCTTCTTCCCTCTGATTTCCCAAAGAGAATGTATCTGGACTTCCTCTTGTTTCTCTGTCCCAGGTCTCTGCAATCTCAGTGCTCATTTTCAGAGTCCAGATGCTTTGTGAGACTCAGTATTTTATGCCTGGTCTTTTTTTTTTCAGTCTTCATAAAAACTGGACTTCGAGAAACAAAAAAATAAACAGAAAAGAATGTTTTATTTCCCATTTTCAAGGTGTCACAGCAGGGTTTCCTTTCGTGCTGTGCATCAGGTCATCCTTCTTGGGCCACTGTTGTACACTGTTATGGGTGTGTAACTTTGAGAGGGGTAGGGGACAGAGGCTCATTAAAGGCTTCTGTGCTTCTTGTGGTGCCCAGTACAGAAGTAACAATCATCAGGCTTCATTTTATAGCCAACCTTTCAGTCTCCCTAAACTGGCAAAGCAAAACTCAGCTGCCACCATCAAAACCACACAAATTCTTGCCTTAAAACACAATGGTGCAAATTCTCAGCCACTGACAAACGGCATCAATGAGACTTACTGCAAAGTATCCACATCAGCCACCTCTGTCTTGGCAGAGCTGGCCTGGCTGTGATGTTTGTGGTCAAGTAAGACCAGCTGAGCATCCTGTGATGTGAACTGTGCTGGGAATATTTCCCCAGCAAATCAGCTCTGTAGTCTCACAACCTTCTTTAGATATCCAGAACTGTTTCTCCATGAAATTTTCCCTTTGGTGTGTTAATGGAAGTCCATGTGCATCAAAAATTAGGATAACTAAGATCTTAAATCCCATCACCTGTTTGTAGGCTCATCCTGAAGAATGCAAGGCTTTCCTTCAACTGCTTACTGCAGTTACACTCAGCCTGTGTGGAATTTGCTTAAAATAAAACTTGGGCTTAACCACTACCACTGCTAATTGCTGGTGAAGACCCAGCCTTGTGCTGATGACCAGGGAAGGAATCCTGCTCTCCCTGCAGTCTGGATTGTGCTCATCAGTGAGCTCACAGTGTGTCTCTTACCAAGCAGGCCAAAGTCCACACTGACACATTTTGGTAACAGAAAGATGTTGCTGAAAATAATTGGGCCTGGCAGCACTTAATTGTTTTCCAAAGCCAGTCCATTAGTTCCAAAGCTCACTGAGCGTTTGGTTGCTCTGTAAACCAGCCGCATGCCCAGATATTGTGCCCAATTCATCTGGAATGAGTTTGATTTAACAATGTGTATTTGCAACAAGCTGCTCTGTTAAAAAAAAAAATCCTTTGTTTCATCCCAGTCACACCTTTTTCCCTTTCTCTCAGCTGTGTGGCTGCCAGTGCCCACAGGTACTCCTCAGGGATGTGGCAGGAGACAACAGAACAACTGGCTCCTTGACAAGGGAAAGGTGGCTTGCCAACTGCTACCCATTGACTGGAGTGTGTGCTTGGCTCTGGGAGGCAAACACTGCTGCAATATGCTCTCCCTGGAGAAATCCATCCTCAAAAATCATGACTTTTGCTGAAATATTCAGGGATCTCGCTAGGCTTTTAAAGCGTGGAAGTTGAGCACCAGAAGAACCAGATAAAAAGTGTGCATTTAACTTGTTGGAAACAGCCATACTGTGCTTGCTCCCAACACCCTTTCTGCAGGTTTTGAGTTGGTTTTCTCTGCATTGAACCCCCCCATCATGAGAAACTGCACAGATAAGGTAGATCCAGAGTCCAGGTGAGCACTGTCTCCTGCTTGGATTTAAAGCATAATGTCCTTGGAGGAATTAAAATTCTCCATTCAAACAAGTTTGCAGATATGTGGCAATTTAACCTTTTAACTTTTGATTTGCTGGACACCTCCTGCCCATAAATTCAGTCACATGCAAATCAGTTCTGTTAGCATTACACATCCACACAGACTCAAGATGTGCAAGCAGGCACATCTTCTCTAACTTGGAAGATGGAATTAATGGTGTTAGGGATGTCTGATTCAGTCTAGTGACCACGTTCATTAGGCTGTGGGTAGCACAGACACCCTCATGTAACTGCAAGCTCACCCCTCGACTGGATATAGAGAAATCCAAGCTAGCTGCTAACTTGAGTTGCTTCTCTAAAATGAGCTTACAGTTACAATGATTCCCAATAGCCTCCAACATTGAAACAGACAGGATCTACCTACATGAAAGAGGCTGGAGAACAGAACACAAACACTGGGCAGCATTCTTGCATCTCAAGAGCAGTATGTTTCAGCAGCAAGGATGCACAGGCTTTACTCACTGCCTCTATGACCTTGAGTACAAAATAGAGGAAACTAGATTTAGTTTCTCACTCAAGAGGACACTAAAGTCAGTCTCTATTTTTCCCTAGCCTACTTGACCTTGCACTTTTAGATGGAAGTATTGGTCAGGAAAAGCAAGAATATTGCACTTGTGAGAGCATAAAAGGATTAAATTACTTAATGCATTGTGTCTCATGAGATATCAGCAACTTTTAATCAGGATGTGAGATATTTCTTTGCACTCGCTAACTAGTTTGGGAGGAAGAAAGCTGGATTTAAATACAATTGTCCAAGTTCAGCCTGCCCAGCCTTAACTTCTGAGCAGTGTTACCAACCCCTCCCAGTCAATGCTGAAGGGGTTTTGCTAAATTGGCTGCTTCCAAATCCTACATCCTCCAAACAGTCCCCACTTTCCTTCCAGCAGACAACGTCTGGAGTGGGGAGTTTGCTTCTATCATTTGGCTTACACTGTAGCCAAAAGAGACAGTGTAGAGCACACACCACCTCCAGGCACCAAAAGTCCCCTTCTCAGTGCAACATGGGACTGGAGCAGAAAGAGGTGGACTTTTGCATGATTTCCAGACCAAAATTTCCTTGTGAGGGAGGAGGGTGACAGTGCTGGCACACAGTTATCCTCTTGGAGCATTTTATCCTTTCACAAAGCCCTCCCCAAGCTGTGCATGATCCAGCCCTCCAGGACAGCTCACATTTCTGACCAGATTGTGCACAAGGTTCCAGCAACCGCCTGGAAAGTCACTCCAGCAATTAAGTGTTGGTAGATTTCTTTTTTTAAATACGAAGGATATGGCCCACTGTGCGGGGTATTGCAGCCACCCTCCCTGTCAGGCCGTTTCACAGTAGTATTGTGGCGCCATGGAGAGGAGCTAATTGGATTTGTTGTCACCTCCCAAAGCTGCCAGGAGCTCACGTCTGCTCTGGTTACAGATGAAGACATCACGGTGACAGGCTTAGAGATGGCTCAGCTGGCATCCTAGGGCCACTAATAGAGCCATGTTGATTTAATGTCCGAGTGGAGAGGTGCAGACAAGCTGTTCAAGTTTTCTATTCCAAACAAAGCAGAGATCTGTTATCAGTTGTCTGTGGATCAGTAAATAAACTTCCATGTGGCTCTCACAGCACCTAACCATCGCTACAGAAGAATGACAAAGTATTTTAACATTGAGATGGTACTTTTAAATGAGAGCACTGTCTCTATGGTTTATATTGCCCTCAGGGAAATCAGTTAATTCCTTCATACATAAATTTTACTTAACTATGTAATTATGGATGAATCCTATTAGTCTTTAAATTGCTCACTAGTTAAAAGGTGTGTGTGTGTTTTCTACAGCTCTTTTTTGTGGAATGTACAGATCATCTGCACTTATGAAGATTAAAAGCCTATTTGGGGATTTTTATTTGGCTGGTTGGTTTTTCTGCTTTTAAGTAAAAGTATAACATTTATTAGAAGACTCAAGCATAATTTTTTTTTTTTGCTTTTTCTGTATAGTACTATCTACTCAGAGCACAAAACTGGGCTCAGGCAGCATTCCCTTTATCCTCAGCACTCTCAGTATCTCTGTCAGCACTCACCCTGGCCCCTGGCTGCCTTCACGTGGTATCACCCACCTCTCTGCTGTGCTCCATATTAAGTGATCACTCGTGCCAGCGTGATGAGCGTGTGAAAGACAGCTCAGACACAACAGGGTCCTTTGATACCCATTTTCACAGCTCTGAGCCAAGGCTGAAGTACAGCTCTGAGTCACATTTTCTACTTCTCAGCACCCAATGCCACATCAGACCTTTTCCCAGCAGCACTCAGGTCCTATTCATACATTTCAGGCTTAGGTTTCTTGAGAGTACCAGAAGTCCTGCTCTTCCCACAGCCAGAGTTTTGCAGCCAGAGTTTCGAAGTTCAGCATCTCCCATCTTAGTGCCAAAAGGAGAACTTTCCCTTGATGACTTGAGGCTAGTGAGACACTTTGAGTAATCCACTCCTGCCTAAATCTGCAGGCTTACATGAAACAGGTCTGTGGCTGTTAACATTTCTGGTAATTTCCACTGGTCCTGTTCCTTCATTGCACACCCCAAGGTCACTCAGGGTCTGAACAGCCCAGTCCCTGCCAAAGTGATGACTGTCCTTAAGAGCAGGAACTGCAGTCCTGCAGGCAAGGGTGGGAAGTAGGGGTGCCTATACACCCTCAAAGATGATAAAAATGCAGCTGTTTGTCTTGGTTTAACCCCAGACAGCAGCCAAGCCTCAGGCAGCTGCTCGCTCATTCCCCCATCAGTGGCACTGGGCAGAGAACCAGAGGAATAAAAGGTAGGAAACTCAGGTGGGCTTGAGATAAAGACAGTTTAATAGGGAAAGCAAAAGCCATGCACGCAGTCAAAGCAAAACAAGGAATTAGGCAGGTGTTCAGCCATCTCCCTGAGAGTGGAGACCCATCACATGTAATGGTGAAGACAAACACCATCATTCCAAATGTCCCTCCCTTTGTCCTTCTCCTCCCCACTTTATATACCGAGCATGATGCCATATGGTCTGGAATATCCCTTTGGCCAGTTTGGGTCACCTGTCCCAGCTGTGTCTCCTCCCAACCTCCAGTCACCTCCAGTCTCCTCCCCAGCATCACAGTACAAAAAACAAAATAGGCCTTGGCTCTGTGTAAGCCCTGCTCAGCAATAACAAAAGCATCTCTTTATTATCAACCCTGAGCTCAGCACAAATCTAAAACACAGCCCTGTCCCAGCCACTATGAAGAAAATTACTCCAGCCAAAACCAACACAATATTTAATTTAGTACTGCTCAGACCACATTCCACAGACCCCAGTTGGATTGTGGAGCCAGTGAGTGGAGGAAGACTGAGGAATCTCAGAGAAGCAAACACAGGGGAGATAAATGGTCATCAAATGAGGGCAAGCACCTCTTGGTAGTGAGGATCTGCCTCTTTGCAGAGACAGCTGGGCAATTACTTATCCAACAGACATGTGGAGATAATGGAGAAAGAGGCCCACTGGAAAACCATTCGGAAGATTCACATCTGACCTTAAAACAGAGTTGTCCTCTGCATGTTGGCTTCTGAGGTATGGATGGAGGTTCCACATAGCACAATGAAAACAAAGGAAAGCCTTTGACAAACTGACTGCAAGTCCATGCCAGAGCCATTTTGAGAATAGTTTTAAGGACTTGAGCATAAGTAGGTTTTGATGGCCTTGAAAACTCAGCTGTGCTTCCTCCTTTCTAAGGAATGCAGATTGAGATTTTCAGTGGAAATCTCACTTCAGGAGCTACACTCAAGATTTGGGTCACAAGGACAGGACAACCTTAGACAGAATCCTCCTCACCCAGCAGGAAAATACTGTCTGAAAGCCTGTGGAAAATCATCCCCTCCCACAAGCTGACCTCTTACACTTCCAAACTACCCTTTTCATGTGGTATTAGAGGCATCTTTTTCTGTCCAGGCAATACATTTTCATCTTGAACACATCTGCATTTTTCTGGCACAGCAGAAACTGTATTTAGAGAAGTTGTTCAAAGAAAGGACACTATTTCCTTTTTTTCTGTAAGGAAACCTCCTGTGCGGTTACCATAGTCAGTAATTTCCACTGACAGTGATAGTCTGGACAGATTTTCCTTCTCTTCCCTCTAGGCTCCAGTTCTAGTTCTTTTTCTCCCCCAAAGCTGTTAGGACAAATGATTCCAGCTTCTTCTACTTTGCCCCATATTAAATGAGCTAATTTGTGTATTGCAGAGTCACTGAGTAGATTAAACAAAGCCACCTGGCTGGAGATATTGTGCAGTACTCCAGATTTTTCAGGCTAACCATTTCTTCTGAAAAAATAATTCAAAAGGATTTGGACTGACATCTGGACTAACTGAATTAAGATAATTCTGATTCCCAAGGGCAGTATGGGATGTTTCCTTTTCTTTTCAGGCATAAGGAAAAAAAGAGTATTAAAAAGAAAATGTTATGAAAGCTACAGTTCTAAATATAGTACACAGGAAGAAGGGGAACAGATAGGGCAGGTAAAATTACTATTTCAGCATCTGCCTACTGGTCTCCACACCAGATTTAGACTTAGCTGAGAGAACAGTTGGCAGTATAAGCCTTGGGTAAGAGGCCAGTACACTCCACAGTGCTTGGTAAGTAGCAGACTTCAAATTCTCACATTTGGAATGAAATGTGTGAAAAAACCTCACAAGCAACCTCTGAGCAGCCTGTGTGCTAGCTGCAATCACCTTTTCCAGGGCTGCAGTACCCACCCCAGGTCTATACATCTGATTGCTGTTGCTTTATTCTTGGAGATGACCCCATAGCCCCAGTGCCACCTGGCTAATTCACCTGGCTGTGACCAGCCAGTCTCTGTCTTGCCCAAATGACCAGCACAGTCCCTCACTACAGGCTACACCTTGCTCTCCTTTCATTTGTGTCCACTAAGCCCCAAAAATCTTAACAGGGAGCAATTATCACCTGGACAGTAACTGTTTGTATGTCTGTTGGCCCAGACTGCACTGGCTGTGTCTGGAGTTTGGTTTAAAGTCGAGTAACCAGAAGCTTCATCAGGGAGAAGGCAAGACATGAGGAACACCATTTGAATGAACAAAATTATCCAGTATCATTCCTCATGCAACAGGATGGCACTTCTATGTATTGCTAAGGAAGGTGAACCCAGCTTATTTCCAGCTTCTCACCATTCATTCTATTAATAAACAGTGAAACAAAAGACCATGTGGTCTTCTTTCCTAGCTACACTGACAATTTCATGTTTCTCTGGATTATTTGGCTTTTATTTCCAGTGATGTCTGGTTGCAGAGCTGTGCTGCATAATGCTGCACCATTGTTTCTCCCTCCTCCTGGAGATTTATCGCCCAGGGCTCCCCTAAATTTCTCATTCCTACTACCACAAAGGCCAGGCATGCTCTGCCAAAACTAGGACAAATCTAAAAAGAAACAGTTTCTTTTCTACACAGGTGGTTCAAACAAGTGGGTTAAGATTCAATCACAGGAACAGCCAAGTATATTTCATGCATTTAGTCCTGCAAGTTCACTCTAGAGCCAAAGGCAGCAAAAAGCTGCTTCTGTTAAACAAAAATGAATTTTTATCTCCCCAAATTCTTTTTTCTCAGATTTAGCAATTAATCCAGTGCTCACTAGGATAAGATCCCGGTAGATCCAGTAGCCACTGACTCATTGCTATCCAGCTGCCTCTCCAAAGAAGGCAAACCTGTCTGGAAAGAGACATAAATGTGGTGACCAAGAGCTCACAGTAGCAGCCAGCGCTCACAGTGAGCAAGAAGCAGGCTAGGGCAGCTGATCAAAGCACACCACTAAGCATCAGTGATCATGTGCTGAAATTTTGAATAGCAATTACTAATATGAAAATCATGGGAAAAACATCCAAAAAGGGCTTAAAAGGGGTGGCAGAACAACACAGTGTTGTGTTATGTGCCCCATTACAGTGTTCAAGTATAGGCTGGTAGATTTTCTTACAATAACATATGACATAAAAATTGTGTTCTTTAGCCAAAACATGCTCAGTAAACTGAAGTTCAATTTTAAGCACTCGTGTTCATCCATCACTGAAATGAAGTCAGTAGTGCCAATGAAGATCAATGTCCAAACAAGGAAATGCAACATGGGATACAGCAACATGCCACAGAACACAAGGAGTACTGCATGCAGGGAGGAAAACAGGAGTATGTTCTATATATTTATATATGCACAATACAGTTACCTGAATCAGTGGCCAGGAGGAGGATGCAGCAAAAGTCCTTGTTCTTACAAGTAATACCATAAGCTGTCAGTGCCAAAAACCCTGGCTGTGCCTCACACAGACACCAGACACTGAGTCCTTTGTGCCATGAGGGAGAATTAGAAGCTTCTGAATGGGAAGAGTGCCCTTGTTAAGCACCGAAGCCAGTGTAGAATGCCCTGGGAGTCTTCTTTTATCTTGCCACAGGGATTTGGTCAGGTCACAACTTGAGCTGTCACAGCACCAGTCAGTTCCAGCTCAGATTTTCTGTGCCACAAATGCTCTAACCCTGCCATTGTTGACTATCATCTTTATATAATGGCAGAAATATGCATATATTGTTCATATTTGGAGACATTAATTCTAAAATGAGTCATCAAATAGTTTATGGCCAAAATAAAAATGTTAGAGCCGGTAATACAGAAGGTGTAAAAGAAGCCTCTATCCTAATCTAGCTGTTAGTTATCTTTAGAGATCACTTTTAAGCAAAGTTTATTCATGACATTTCATAGTCAGGACCTCTGTGCAAGCATCCAAATGCTCACCTCCAAGCCAGGAGTTTTGTATCAGACCTAGCACTGACACTGCAGTGAAATATTAGCAAAATACTGCTACTTCACCTTCACAGGCACAACCTGTGGGCTTACTAAACCTCTCCCAAAAATCAGAAACGTTGTGCTTTTCTCTCCAGAGAAGAACACCTGATTCCAAGTCCTGCTGCTCTGAGAGCAATAACTCCCTCAATAACTTTGGGAAGGGGGCACAGCAAGGCCCTCTGTGGCTAGGAGAGATCCGGGTGTAGCAGCTCCAGCTAAGCTAAATTTTTGCCTTCCTACTGCTAAAGCAGTGGAAGAGAACAATGCTGGGAAAGGGCAAGGACCAGCCTGGCTTTCCCTCCCTGCTGGCCAGCTGCCCGTATGGGGACTAGTTCTGATGCCCAGCTGGTTCCCTTCCCTGGAAGCTGAGCAGCCCCTGGGGCTTTGTGTCTCTCAAGTTTCAGGGTGTCCAGCACAGACCTGCCCTTGGCCCTGGTGCTTCCCACCCAGCCTGTGCCCTGCTGGGAGCAGCAGGATAAGCTCCTGCATGCCTTTGGCTGCACCAAGGCCACAGATGTGCCTGTACAGACCTCAGCACACCTCCCTTCACCACACCCAGCTTTGGTGAAGCTTGCAGAGACATGAAGGATACTGTAATTACACTCTGTTTCTGAGACAAAAAAGGTGAATTTCAGCTTCATACTTCACAGTCTCTCCTTCTTCACTCGATTGTTCTGCACCTCTGGAATGGGCAACAAACATCCCCTATTAAGCTAAAAAGGATGCCCTAAGGAACTGCTCAAATTAGTCCTGGCCAGTCTGAGGGGCTGTTTTTGATGTTCAGGCTTTAAGTCAAAATCCTTATACCTAATACGTGACCCAAATCTCCACTTAACTGTGACTATGACAGTGTTATTTCAGTAATGCCAGTGCCCTGAGCCTTCTGGTGGTTATTTTGAAGAAAATACTCTCATACTTTTATAAATGTGTACGTGTGTGCATATTATCTAATATGTCCACTTTTTCCCAGTGTTAAAAAAGGAAACTTTTGAAATTCAGCTCTGGCAACATGGCTATGTGAGGCCTAAAACAGACCCTGAAATCATGTGCTGACATTTGTATCTGTAACTACAGCCAGTTAGAAGTAACAACACGCACACACACACACACACACACACACACACACTACCATGCTGTTCTTTCATGTCACCAAAGGCTCCCTGTAACCTCATTTACCTCAACTTTTATTTTACTACTCCTCTCATCCCCCTTCATATGCACATGTGATCTGGCATCAGGCTGTTCAGTGCCTCCATTTCCCCCCTGCAATGTTGTAGTGTCCAGAGCAATCATCAGAAACCTTTGAGCTGTTGAGCAAACAAGGGAAGTCCAATGCAAAAGGCTTTCTTATGTCTTTACTCTTCAGTGGGTTTCCCTCAGCTCCAGAAAGTGAGTGTTGCTTTCAGTAGAACAGATATCCCTGGCAAAGCTCTGTTTGCTGTGCTTTGCTGAACTCCTGAACACAGATGTCCCATTTGTGTTTCATTAGTACATCAGCCTCTCTGAGGCTTTCGACCTCTGCACCAGGCAATAATTACCTGGCGCAGACCCATTCCCTCGCCAGCTGGCCTGGGAGCTGCTCTGCTCAGACCAGGGCTCTCTCTGCTGTCAGTCCTTTCCAGTCAACTGGACAGCTCAATCAGCAGAAAATATCAAATATGGTTGTTGTTTAAGCTCAGCCAGCGTTATTTCTACTTGATCTGACAGTGCCTCTCCAAAGGAAGATTACGCTTCCCAAGGTCTAGCCACGGCAGCAGAGTTAAGATGTCTGACAGAGTTTGATGAGTTTAGAAGCTCTTTTGCCAGCAGTTTGGGCTGATCATGTCCTTCCCTTCCTGCAAGCAGTGTTGTAGATTTCTCCCTCTCCCAGGCCCAATGACTATTTAATTATTTGTGCAAAGTGGAACAGCTCCGAGAAGAGCAAGAGAGGGTGGATGAGCCTGGCTTTAGTCTGGGGCTGAGGGAGCTTACCTGGGATGTAAATAGGCAGTTTGCCTCTGTTCCAAGTTTTGTCCCCTCCCACATGTGTATTCAGGGTGATGGGCATCAATTTGCTTTTTCAAGGGACTTGCAGACTTGCCTCATCACAGAAATTAAAATCTTGGAGTTGGTCCCAAGCAATCCTTGCCTGCTGCACCAGAAACTACCACAGCAAAGGGAAATCCCAAGCCCAAACCAGAGCACTGTCATTCCTATGGCACAGCAGCCCCCATTTTAAGGGTTCTGCTGCATGCACCCAGGGAACTCGCTGGAGTTAGGGTTAAGGATCAGTTTTTATTCAACAGTCATCATGTGCACAGGATAGTGTAGATTAAGAGACAGGAACAGGTGAAATGATGTAGCTGACACAGAGCCACAGACAAATCTATATTCCCAAGACATGTTCCCAGTACATTTTAGAGCATATGAGATTGAGCAGCACCCAAAACCAGAATGAGAGCCATGGCTGAAAAGGGGAAAAGATAAACAAGAAAAAAAGCCTTCGGGCTGACTGAAGACTCTGCTCAAAGAGTACAGTCAGACACATCATCATTTCAACTCATTTCAGTTGAAAGGAGTAACAAGACCTAGTACTCCTCGAGTACCCCAACATGGTACTCTCGATAGCAGCACTGCATGAAGAGTTTCTGGATGAGCTGAAATGTTCTGGGTAATTCCTACTTCTTGTTCCAGTCAGCAAATCCACTGTCATCCATAGAGGCAAAGGAAGATTTCATGGAATTGATGATAACTGCTAAAAGAAGGCAAAAAATATAGTTCATGGTGGTGATCCAACAGGAGAGAGGTATTGGAGGCCAGGTGGTCAAGTGACTCCTGCTGAGGGTTTTGCTGTGTTCAATAGGTAATGCCACAGACATTAAAGAAGATTTTACTTCAGCTAAAGGATCAGGAGCTATCACCTTGCTCAGAGACTGCTGTGTATTCTAAAATTTAATATTAAAAAAGATGGAAGCATTCTGAAACAAAAAATAAATCGTTTATTTATAGGAATAAATGGTGTTTATGTGTCTATTCTCAAAAGCAAGAAGGTAGAAATAAGCCAGAGAAACAAGAGGGAAGAATGAGTGATGGATAAAATGATCTAGTGAAATTAATTGAAAAATGGTAGGGTGAGATTTATAATTGAAATACCGATATTGATGAGTTCAATCTGTACAGGATAAGAACAACAATAATATTTAGCAATGATGCAGCACTTTTCATCTTTAGAGCTCATTAACTAATTAATCTTCACAACACCCCTGAGAGGCAGGTAAGTATTATTATTATTAGACCATAAGAAAGATAAATCCACAACAGAAGCAGAGGAAGGTGGAATTAAGAGCTAGAAGTGACTTTGTAAGGGGAAAGAGGGTGGAAAATAACTCCCTTGTTCAGTCACAGCAAGGGGCAATTCCATTACCAGAGGAAGGTGTCCTGACACAGGAAATATTCATATAGGAGATCCATCCTTTATTCCACACCAGAGTAAAAGGCACAAAGATGAGGCAGGAACTCAATCAGTGCGGTAAAATTCATAAAAGGAAAGTAAGGTGAGCCCAAAGACAGCAGGATGAATTAATGCAAGCCAAAAATGGCAAAAGGCAAGAAGAAACCTTGAAGCCTAAGCCAGAGCAGTGCTATTTCATGCTGGAACTGAGCTATTGGCCTGTATTTGAGTAGGAAAAATAATAACAAGGACTGTGTTTGTAGACGCTGAAGAATTAGCAAAGGCCTTGTTGATAAAGCTAGTGATAAAACACAGGAACTTGGCTGTGCTGAATGGCAGGCTGGCAGCAGGCTGCAATCACAGAAATCCCACATATTAAAATGAGATAATTCTTGACATTTAATTCTTATTCTCTCCTCTTCTGTGTGAGAGAAAACAGAAATATTGAAGGGAAAAAAATAGGAAACAGGCATAACAGTAATCTCCCAAAGAAGGTAGGAGCTTGTGTGGGCAAGATTGGAAGAGCCCTGGATCAAATTATTTGAGATTTGTCTCCATTTTTGTGCACTGAGGGTCTTGCATTTTAGAAGTCAGCGAAAGCACAGATACAGTTGGAAGCAAAAAGGAATGTGCAGTGTGTAGAAATTTTGCCTGAGATCTGCCCAATTTTGGCAGTTAAAAAGAAAAAAAATCACAAGATAGTTTGGCCAATTTTATGAAATGCTTCCTATTATTTCTCTGCACTTTTCTGTCAGTAAAATGGATATAGATCCAAGTCTAACTTGAAGTTTAATTTGATGTGTTACTACGGTGTCCCTGTGTGCCTACAAATTACCAGTCATATTATTTTAAAACACAGAGATTCTCAAACTTACAAATGGGTATTTGCTGAGGCCAGGATTCCTGTTATGAACAAACTGGAGAGCCTGAAGACTGACAAAGGACCATAAGGATAAGAGGAAATCTAACGAGATAACAGCAGCTCTCTATAAAGCTTGGCAGTATTTAGTTTGTAGGTCAAAACAAACTGCGTAATTTCTCAAGTTTTTCTATCAAAGCAGGAGAAGAATGTGGCTGTGATGAGGAATTCCACAACTATTCACAGATAGATAGGGGAGAGACCTGGGAGACTGCAGGTTCTGCTTCACATCAGCATCAGGACTGGATTTTTCCACATCCTTTTTACACATTTTCCATTTTAAACCAAGCTGAAGCCTTATATTTGGGTTCTTTTGATAATTAGGTTAACAAAAAAGAATAAAAAATCTGCACCTTTTTTCTCCAGAGAAAATCTTATGCATCATGCAAAGCTTATTGCTTGCCTAAGAATTTTTAGGCAAACTTTTCCCTGGGATGCATCCCAGAGCAAAAGGCCTGGTTTGGACCAAAGGCACGTCTAACACACAGCCCTGCAGCAGCCTGCTGGAACAGGGAACCCCAGCGATTTTTCCTTTAGATGTTAGAATGTAGCTCTTGCGCTGCTTTAGTTTTTCCTGTATTTTTTGAAGGAAAAAGTGAGATACTGTTGTGTTTTGAAGTGGCAGGGGGGCAGTTCCTCCCCTGCCTCCCTGCACATGAGAAGGAATCACAGCTGGGGCCAGCGATCAGAGGCCTCCGTGAGAGCTGGAGCCTTTGCACCTCAAAGGTGTGGCACCAAGGTGCCCACAGTGTTTTTTCAATCCACGTGTTTTCATGGCTGTGCCAGAGATGTTATAAACCTTGACATGTGACTTATGCAGCAATATCACAACTTCACACCCAGTGTGGTCACCCAGGGTGAGAAGCAGCACTCCTGCCCTCCAAATTGTGCTGTTTTAAAGGTTCATGGAACTCTCACCACTGCCTACTTCTCCCAGGGGGGTCATTGTTCTGCCCTTGTTTCTCTGAAAGATAAAAAATGCTTAAAAGAACGTTTGTGTTTTTCCTTGCAGGAGCCAGGCTTTGGAAGTGGATTTGTCATTAGGAGCACTTTGGCACCCTCACCACAGGGCTGGTCCCGGCAGCGTGCACAGTTCTATCCTTGCTGTGCCATGACACCTGCAGAGCAGCTGGAATAGGTTTCTGCTGCAGCAAGAAGCTGTACAACAACTCACAGAATATGCAATTTCCACAAAGCACTCTTTTAAAGAGTGGAGAAAAAAGGAAAAATACACTATCCTGTGTTTCTTGGTCCTCTGTGGGATATGGTTTGTTTATTCCTGAACCAAGGATGACAAAGAAATCTGCCTTATTCTAGAATTTCCATGTTTCTTACTGATTATGAGAATGATTTTTCATTTAATAAGCTCTTTTTCCCTGCAACAGAAATCTTTCTCCTAAAGAAGCAGGATAGGGGGAGGCATTTTCTGTGCTTTTTATTGAGTTAGCCACATGTAAAAAGATCCGAATAATCTTTGGAGGGAAGAAAAAGAAAAACAGGACATGAATTTCAGAGCATGTGCTTTTGTGTTATTCAATATGACTGATAGAGAAGGATAAGGTTGAAGTTCAAGGCAAGTATGGAAAGTAATTTCTCTCTGCACAGTCACAAATAAAATGAGTCACAGCTCTATAGGATTAAATTAATTAAAGATGGATCTTGTGCTTGATGCTAGTCTGATAGAACTAGAGTTTGTAGTGGTTGTATCATGAACATAAGTGGATATCTCTAGTGGCTAGCTAGTATTTTCTTTATGCTTGTGAGTGTTTACTACAGCACACAAATGCTAACCGGTTTTATCACACAGTCATTATCATATCTTCTTCCCTTTCTCTCTACTCTTCAGGTGTTGCTGCTATAAAATGATTTCATATCAATTAGGAATTCTATTTCTTTCAAGGGGCTACTGAAGGAACGGCCACCTGTAATGCATGCTGTTAGACTTCAGGTGCTCTCTTTTCTTACATCAAGATCAGTGTTTCTAAAATCCATTTCAAGCATTAGCGGAGTATTTTTCCTATTAAAAAGAAAAAGAAAAAAAATTACACCTTCTCCGGAAAATTTAGTTCTTAGGACACTCAATATACTTTGCAAGAAAAATCTAAAGTGACTTTAAACATAGAAAGTTAAAAACATATCAGACTTTTCATTTGGTGCAAAAGTGAAACAAAAGCAATGAAGTACTACAAAGTTTCTGCACTGCCGTTGAAAGCAAAGGCATTTCATTAAGTACAGTGTAAAGATGACAATTGCTTATCAAGGGGACAGTGATAAGAAACCACACCCAAACAAACAACTCTCAAACTATTTTTAGGGGAGGACTTCTAGTTTCTCTCTATTTTCATGGAAAAAACAATTTTTTTTTCCTCACATACATAAAACAATCCATTTGAGAACAAGTATTCCAAGTGTACCTTAGCACCAGTTCCTAAGTAACATTGAGGGGATCTGGCATTTGGAAGGTTAATTTTCTTATCAAAACTATACAAAATCCTAATTTTGCAGAGTAGCAATTTGGAAAAAAAAAACAGCAATGGGAAAATGTTGGTTATGCAGCACTAGACATTCAGTACTCAGGGGATCAATTATAAAAACACTCATTCAGCTATTTCTATTCAAATGAACACCTGAAGAGGAGGTCTCAATGGTTTTAAAAGTGTGTGGATATTAGTGGATAAATGTTAGTCCAATAAAAGAGATCATCATCTGCTATTTGTGTGCATTTAAGTTGACACTAAAAAGATCTTTGTGGAATATTGCTGCTTCTTTTTCTTTTTGTGTGTGTGCATCTTTTATCTCATATTCCCTTAACACTTTGTGAACTGAAGAAAATAGACCAAATGAGCTGTTCTTTAAGATTAAAGGGATAGCATTTAGTTGAACACACCTGAATGTGGAAGGAGTCTATTTTCCTCACACTTATGAATATGTAATGATGTGCTTGGAGGCACAGTCACGAACCCCTAATAAGAATGCACGAGTCTGTGTTTGAAAACAGACATTTGCATTTGCCCTCTGGTCACAGTACATGGGTCATTCTTATTCAAAAATTTATTTGCTTTATTTTTCTATTCCCCCTCCCTTTCCTACCCACCTCAAAATATTTTTTCATTTCTAGGTTTTGTTTAGTGAAAAATTAAAAAAGGAAGGCTAAATCCCTCCAGAATGGTCAGGATTCAATTAGAGTGAGCTTACTCAGTGATATATACATTTATTTGTGCAATTTAAAAACTCCATTGTCTGCTTTGAGGAGGGAGTATTTTTCAGTCTCACAAATACATTTGCTTTAGCAAAAGATTTTGGCAGGATTCAAGAAGAAACAAAAAAAAAAATCCCACAAAGGTGCATAACACATTTTACAAAGTGAAAATTTGGAATAAGGTAATAGAAATAAAGTGATCTAGACAAGGGATATATACTTCATAAATTGCATAAATAAATACTTTAGGAAAGCTACCACCAAGAAAGAAACAACAAAGCATCATAAATGTTAATA
This sequence comes from Prinia subflava, assembly GCF_021018805.1. NCBI lineage: Eukaryota > Metazoa > Chordata > Aves > Passeriformes > Cisticolidae > Prinia > Prinia subflava. Next base: position 49,722,678 of record NC_086251.1, on the reverse strand, counting down.
CAGGGAGCAATCAATGTCATGCACCAGACTACCAGTGTTGAAGGCATGGTATCCAGGTGGGGAAGAACGGGCTGTGGAGATTGGTACTTAATGAGGATATTGCATTTCTCTTAAAATTTCGTTTAAAAAGCTATTGAGGAGATACTCCAAAAGACACTCAGAATTGTTGTGGGGGTTTTGTTGCTTTCTAAACAATACAGTAGCTTCAAATTAGGCACCAAAGAAGAGTTTGCTAAGAGTTTATAACTCCCTTTCTTCAGTTCCTTTTCACTCCCTCTTTTTTTCTTCAAGGAAGAATGAAAGAAAAAAAGCAAAAGTAATAAGAAAAGAGAGAGTAAAGTTGCAGCACTTTATTCATTATCTGAAAAATAATGCTGGAAGAATCAGGCCTGTTCACTCAAAAACACACACACACACAAAAATAAACAGACAAAAAAAATCACAAAGAATTCCAAGCTAATTCATTTGCAGAGAACGGAATTACTGAGCTACTGCAAATCACAGCAAAAAATTCAGCTGCTGGATATATTAAAGATTTCATCATCACTTTGCTAAGGGTCAGAGAAGTTAACTATCCATCCTAAAGCACGGAAGGAATTCAAAACATTGGGAACAAAAGTTGTCAGTGTAATTTGTGGCGGTGTTCGAGCTCGGTGCTGCTGAGCTGCTCCTGGCGGGGTGTCCAGGGCAGGGATGCTCTCCCTGCAGGGTGCGGGTGCCCCTCAGTTCATCTGGCAGCACACGGGCACACACAGAGCCCCAGCCCACCACACTGCACCACACAGTTCCTAGGTCTTACATTACTATCGCAAGTGTGACTTCGGTAAGAAGAAAGAGCCTATTGTGCCACCAGCCGCAGCCCATTATTTGAGATCGAACAGTGACACCTGCAGTTGGGCCCCACGCACTGACACCAGCATCTCCCTCGGAGAAACACAGCCCTGGTTCTGAACCGCACCATCTCCTGCTTCATTATCCTCGTGTACCTCACATTTGCCTCTCCCACTGGCAGCACAATCAGCTTCCACACCAGCGTGAATCAGCTTTTCCCCTGCGAAAGCAAGCAGCCTGCCATATAGTACATAAATAGCCCACAAAGTTTCCCTTGAGCTGCTTGGTGGGAGTAGAGCTGCCCATGCACACACACAGAGATCTCTCCTCCACAAACAGGCGTTTCAGAAGAACCACCTGCATGTCTGAGAAGCTCACCTCCATGTTTCAAAGATTTAATCACTTTTCTGTTAATTGCAGTATAAAACTTCACGTTTGATATGAATAAAGACCAGATAACGTGGTGATTTGGAGAATCCTCTTTGTTGTCACAGCTCCCTCCTTGGTTTTGGTTACCAGCTGGTGAGCATCTGTAAAAGGGTCATTCTGTCTCCCTTCACTCCGTGGAGTAAGAATCCATGATCCATGAGTTTTCACAGTTTCACCATTATTTAAAACACTTTGTTTTGTTCTGTTTGCTTTAAGAGAAGCAATGCTGCTATGAAGGCAGACATTGAGAGGCCTGACTCTCCATTTAAAACAAGTAGTATGTAAAGGTCTATATTTCATTTTTCCTATTCATGACTTTTCACTATTCTTGCAATTTACTGCTGCTTCAGCTACCTTCAATATACTAGAAACAAGCTCCTCTTTCTCTCTTAAAAGCAGAAACAACAACTATAAGGTCTTTGCTGTGAGATGATTTTTTGTATCACCAAATCTTTTGACCCACTACAACAGTTTCTAACCAAGAACAGTACTGGTATTTCATACAAACACAGTATGAATTTGATTTTAATTTACAACTTTTGGAGATACTTCTTTTGTCATGTTAGCTCTTAGACCTCAGATACAAACATGTGTTCACTTGAAAGAAAAAGATTTCTTTATAACTTTTGTCAATATTCTGCTGATTGCTAGTTCAGTACCAGATGTGCTATGCTTAATGGTGCATATACAAGAAGCATTCCCTAATCCCTAAATGAACTTCTTATCTCTAAATATATACAGGATAAGCTATCTAAACTCAATTTAGCAACTATGCTATTAAATCTACCAGAACCAAAGAGTGAAAGAATATTGTTAAAGCCAAGTGCCTGTTAGCAAAACACCAAAGAATCCTCTTGGAACAAAACATGGCTAACTATAGATCAAAATCAATCAGACATAGATTAATTTTTCCTATCAGGGCATCTTGAACCCCCACATCTTAATTTCACAAATGCATACACCCAGTTTTAAAATGCCTCTCATTTTGTTAGCACCACACTCTGTCAGTCACAATTTGCTGCAGAGAAATGAGTTGTCATCAGATCAGACTTTTTAACTGCATATGAATGCAGATGGATCCATTATGGAATTTAAGAGAAGTGCACTAAACAAATAAACAAAAAACAACAACAACAACAACAAAATGTCATCTGCTGTTTGGATTACAGCACCTGGAAGCATTGCATCACCAATTCCCTCTGGGACCCTGGAACACAGGTTGATACAGCACCTGGATACCTTCATTGATGAAACTGCAGCATTTTCACCTTCATTCACAGCCAGACATTCCAGCCTGGCCCATCAATTCCTCAGCAATAACCCCTCCTGCCCCTGGATTGTGCAGAGGGGAAGGCAGGAGATGCTTGGAACTAAAGGGAAGAACACCCATTTATACTTCTGATGTCCCTGATGCCCCTAATTTAATAATTTCCTGACCTCAAGAAACCTGGATAACATCTATTTTATTCTACACAAGGTTTCTTAAAATCCGTGAAGGCAACAACAGCAAAAAGGGGCAAGTTACACTCAGGCCCACAAAAGAGATGACTCCTGGTGTTTTCTACCCACTGGATGTTACATGCTGTGGTGGATAACTCCATGACAGTCCACAGGGTTCTCTTCCACTTTCCCTGTACTCCCTTAACCCCTCTTATTTCTCCTTCCCTCAGCATGAAGGGTGCCCAGTACCGGTTGTATACAAAGGACCTTAAAAATCCACTTTTTCAACCTTTGGGACTGAAAAGGAGCACAAGAACTTTTAGGTTTGCAGAGTTTGGTCTGAAGTACAACAAAATGCTAAGCCAAATGGTTGACTGTCTTCTCAGAAAAAGATGCACCTGGAAGAACAGAATCCCACGTCAGTACAGGAGGAGAGTTCTGGTTTGGAACCAGAGAAATGGATGGAAAGTTGTCACAGAGGTGCACGTTCAAGATGCATTTTGTGACATCTGCCTATGTTTTCCGCCACTTTTGTTCACGTTATTGTTTTATTACCTTGGGAGAAGTGTTATAAAATCACCACATTAAAAAAAAAAAAAAAAGAAAAAGAAAAAAAAAGGGGAAAAAAAAGACAGAAAAGAAAAAAAGAAAGAAAAGAGAGGGGTGAAAAAACCAGGGGAAAAAACCAAGGAGAAATATAATTTTAAAAGAAAAGGCTATGCATATGCAAAGTTGATTCAAATGCTTTCAGATTGCGCCATAGAAAAGCTGTGGCCTAGTTTTGGAAATACATATTTCACTTTATTTTGCACACAGCTGGGTTTATGTTGGCACTCACACTAATATGCAAAATGCAGTATCTTATATTCATGAATGACTCTTTATAAAATGCCAGGAGGGCACCTGCTTTCTTTTCTTTAAGTCTATATCATGACAAAGAAGCAGGCTGTATTAATGGCCAGCTTCCAGCTCTGACCACAGCCTGGAGGGATTTATGCCAGCTGTACACAGGTTTGGAAGTAAACAACATGCCCCGGTCAAAAGGAGTTTCTTACACTCCACGGAAAGAGACTGCTAATGAGATGCAACGGGCTGAAGGAGGGAGCACACGGCAGCACTGGTGGCAGGCAGCTCTCACAAACAAGTCCATGAGCTCTCGGATGTGCTGCATCCTGCTGCTCTCCACGGTGCAGGCACAGTGTCTCACATGCATCATCCAGTCCTTGTGGCATTGCTGCAGACACGGTAGCCAAACACCTTCCCATTCCCAAGGCTCAGGCTCAGCCAGTGCCAGAGCACTCAGCAAACTAATAAAACGTACCCTGGGCAGTAGTAGCTGTTGGCATTTCTTTCTTTTAAAATAGATGTATCGTGTCTCAGTGGTTTAGAAGAAACCCTGTTGAAACTACTCCTCATCTTAACAAGTTGCTTTGTCTGCCATCCGCATCTGACAGGATCTGTGTGCTTTGAACCTCAGATCATGATGCAAAATTCATCTCTCAGGATTTTGCCTCCTAAATCAGAATAACATACATGAGACAGCTTGATAAAGATTTTTCTTTAATGTACAGTTGATTAAACATGCACTTAAGAAAAAAAATGCTTCTAAAGCAGATGTGGACAACAAACATTAGATAATTTCACAAATATTTGTGCAGATAATTAGAACTTCAAATCACACTTTTTAAAATTAGACTGATGTTTACTCATTATATGGTCATGTTAAAAAAAGTCATATTCAATTCTAGCTTACAAACTGGAGTTGGTCAAAAACATATTAAAATCTTTATTCTTTTTACTGTACTTCACAAGATTATGCCTACCATGTGCTTTCTGAGTCTGATTAGGATTAATTCTTTTTCCTGACTAAATAAGGCCAGCACAATAATTTTTGTGTGCACTTCTGAGTTAAGCAAGGTACTGTAAGGTCAAATCAGCCTGAGTTTGCACAGGATGTTATTGACCTAATAGCTTTCCATCATTACTGCACTGCACTTGATATCCTGTTTGATTGCCAGACCAGAAATAGCTGCGCTTCACCACGTATCAACTGATGTATTCTGCCAAGTGTTGGAAGAAAGTGAAAAGTAACAACAGACATAATGCAGTTATAACAAAACAAGCGTGTGTATATTACATCAAATTCCCTAACCAAACCTTCAAGAAAGTTATATGAAGACAGAACTGTATCTGTGATCAGTCCTTCAAGAAGTACTAGTCATTCTTCCACTTCCCAACTCCAGACTTAAGCAATGCCCCTATTCCTGCACCAGGAATAGGCAGAACCAAAAAGCAAGGCAATCACTGACTGGAGAACAAAACGTGTTAAATTGAGCTGTGTTCATACATTTACCTTTGTCTCCCAAGGCCCAGCAGCAGCCTACAAAATGCTTGTCACCAAATTCTTTGCCATTTTCAGCAAGTATCAGAACAATTGGAAGTGTTTGTTCCTGGACCAGTACACTGCATACAAAGTATGAATCTTCCTGCAGAAGCTGATTTGTAACTGCTTGGAGATCTCCCTCTGCAGTCTGCACTGCAAGGTGCGAGCTCAGCAGCACAGCATCTACAACAATCTCTTTGGAAATACAGCAGCAGAGTTAAGACACTCTTCACTAGTTCTTTTTGATGCAAAAAAGCAAAAATGTATTGATTAATTAAGTTATCACTGAATTAACTAGCAACATTAACTATTCTTCTAGTAGCAAGAAGAATCAAACCAGAGGCTACAAGTCTGACACATCCCAAAAGGACATTTCAGGCACTAAAAGAACTATAACAGAAAGAAAGTCAGCCTGCTCAAGGCAAGAGCAGGGTCTTGTGTGAAGGTGATGCTCTCATGTGCTGTACCATTTTGTACATACGGTGTTTGCACATATGGTAAACTGCAAATCACATTTCTGCATTTTTCAAACCAGCAGCAAAAGTAGATACACGTTTTCTGTATTCAGGTGACAAGGTAACTCCAACAAAGTTCTGATGAGAAACAAACAAACATTGCAAGTACTAAGCTTAAGGTCCTCTGAGATCTATCTCCATTTTTGTTTATTTCCTCAGCCCTCTTTCATATTCCTGCTAGTCCCATTCTTGATATGTAATGTTTTCAAGGATTGGATAGCCTCTTCTTGGATGCAGATGAGCAAGTCATGAAGAGACACGTTCTACACGCCTTAAGAGATATTAGGTAAAACCAGGAAATATTAAACAGAGAACTACAGTTTTTGAATCGTGACTCTTTTTATTACTATTTATTCTTTCAGTGAGCTAGTTGCACAAGGCAGATAATTGTTTTTGCAAAGACTAGGAACAATTCAGTATTGTGGAAAAGCTCTGGTCATTGTCAGAATAGAAATTGCAATTAAGAGTGCTGTATGTCTTTCCCCATGTGAAAGTCTGGTTGTTGTTTGCATTTATCTGGGAGAATATGATTTAACCCTAGCAATTGCAAAGGGGAGTCAGGCAGACAGTTTCCCACCCCTTAGCTCCACTGCTGAATTAGCAGGCGACCTTGCACAAAACAACTACTCTGTATCTTCATTTATCCATCTAAACCACACCTATTGTATTTATTTAGCTCACAGGGGCATCAACAGGCTTAATTAATGTTTGCAAAAAGCTTTGAGATCATCAGATGAAAGATCCAAAATATTTTAAAGTCAATGAGAAAAAAATGGATAGGTGCCAAGAGAGTCAATTGGCCAAACGGCTTCTCCTATCAGTATTGTCCATATTTCAGTTTCTAGTTTATCAGTGGAATATACACGGCTGTTTAAATAAAGTCTCATACATGTTCCACTGTGTACAGAAACAGCCACCATAGTTTGTAGATCCAAAAAACAGTTAGAAAGTTGTAAAAGAACGCTTTTTAAAAGCATTCTTATATCTTTAGAAAGACACATATTTCAACTCCAACACAAAAGAAGTCCTTTCTCCAGAGTGTTTCTGTACTCTGTAGAAAAATTCCCAGTGGCAGTTAGCAGCACATACATGGAGTTTAATATTTTTATATACTGTAATTTTTGATCAATGGACACTAAGAAGCATCTTCCCTTGACTGTTTTATGAAGAAGAGCTTGAATTTAATATCTGCAGGCATATAACCAGTGCTTAAATAAATAAGAAACCCCTCTTCCCCAAGGATCCTAATGCTATAGCATCTAGGTCACTGCTATTAACCTCTTCCCCAAAGATTTAGAAATAAATCCAAGATCCCAAGTAAACTCTATTCCTCAGCTGACTGCATCCCCATTAGACAATACTGTTTCCATAATTTTTCTCCTAACCTGGTGATAAGCAGTTTTAGCTTAGAATTGCTCACAGAAGAGATCTAAGATATTTCAACCAGGCCAGCTGAAGATGGACTTGCTCAATTCATGGCATATCTCCTCCCATCCACTCCAAAGCCAAGCCTATCTTTTGTATTCATAAGTTTTAATTGCAACCTGTCTCCCAGAAACAAAGGTTTTAAACACTCTCATGTATGAAGGGAAATGCTGTATTAACCTCTCCCACTGAAATACACCTGAAGAGGCCAAGCTTTGGATACCATGTGGTGCCTCTTACTGAGACAAGCTAGGATAAGAAGATAAAAAATGTGGATAGCATTACTGGCAATTGTTCAGCATAGCAACACTCCCACTAGGTTTAGTTTTTGCAGCTTGAGTTCAGTCCCCCAGGTGGAACAAAGTAGGAGGAGTTATTTCAAAATACCAGGACTACTTAGAAGAGTGCTGAAAGCAAACACCAAAAAATTGGAAGGTGTTCAGAAGATCTAAGGGAAAATGGGATCACCACAGGGCACATCCTATTTGCTAGCATAGGAGTACTGACACTTGTTTCTGGATTAAGTCAGCCAGGCTACACCTAGCTGTCAAAGCGACAGAGGAATCCCTGTGTTACTTCCAGATTTTCTTCCATGGTGTTGCACAGGCCAACCCTCAAAAGCTGGTGGATTTGAACTTCCAACCTTTGCTTAGGCTAATGTCTATATAAACCAAAGTATTGCTGCTGCGCAGTGGTGGAGCAAAGCACTGCCTTCTGCTGGCCTGACATACTGCATTAGAAAACACACAGGTTTGGGTTTTCTTTTTCTTCTTTTTAATCAACAGAAAAATAGAAATGGTAAGTTCTTTTTGCATTTCCTATGTAAACTGCATTTCAAAATTAAGTGGGCCTTAAAAAAATAAACCCCTTTACATTACCATTGTGAAGTACCTAAATGCAAAGAGTGAACAGGCTCATACAACAATGCCTTCTCCAATTTTAAGACATTTGCTTCCAGTATGAAAAAACAAGAGCTTGGACAACTAGAAAAATTTGTTAGTTGACCATGAGAAGCCAGTCTTCCAAAGACATCTTCAACAACTTCACTGGTTTGGTTTGTAAAGTGAAATAGATCAGATCTGCATCTGTAAGGGTTAATAATATTTGGAGTCTGTGCCCTCAACACCCACTCTGTGGTGAAAGTTGTTGCAGAAAACCTTGACCTTTGTGGGGAAACTTGTTGCAGAAACAAGCCAAGTTTCAGTTTTGGCCTTGATACTTCTTGCAGCAGCCTTCCACTGCTGTGTGCAGTGTGTCATCAGAGAAGTGCAAACTGTGCCAGCCAGGTCACAAATAGGACACCTGACTTTGGGGGTATTTGCTTTGTATGACCCCAGGGCAGGCCCCTGATGACCACCAAACCAAGACCAGAACATGTGACACGATGAGACCCCGCCTTACCTTCACCTGGGGCTAATGAGGGAGCATAGAAAAGCGACCTTGGGACTGAAGCAGGCTGGACCCACCACCCCAAAGGGGACCAGGGCACTGAAGGACCAACGGGACACTGCTGGATCCATGGACGTGACCATTTTCGGCTTGCTGTCTCTCAGTTTCTCTTTTCCCTACACACTTACCATCACAAAGTCGGTATTATCAAGCCGGTATTTGGTCTCATTTGCACCTTAATTTGGGCAGAGGACTTTAACATCTAATCATAGCAACATCTTAGTTTGTATTTTCAGAAGCTGAAATGGGGAGTAGCTAAAATTTATTTTCAGACAAATTATACTCAATATGCATCACTCCAATGTATCCATAAGCCAGGGAGCCTTCAGACCATTTACAGAGCAAACAGAAAGAGGACAGGATTAAGTAGGTGATGATCAGAACAGAAAACATAAAGCTTTTAGGATCTAAATCTCTATTTTTTCTGGTGAAAAACCACCAAATGTGGGTGTGTATTTTTAATAAAATATTTTTGCTTTGAAAGGTAAAACAGGATGCAGTGTGTCTTCAAATAAAAACAGCACCCAGTTGCCCAATTTTGTTGTTTTCCTCTACTGGAAGACTGTTCTAATAGCATGCACAGGAACCTTTCCTCCGCCACGTTCCTTAGAACTAATTTACAGCAGGATATAAAGATGATATATCCATTACAAAACAAATATTGGAAAACTAGTGTACAAGCTTAAAGTGGTGTGTGAGTCATGCCTACAGGAGAATCCAATGGAACAAAGTATCTACTATATGAAAATCCCAAGACATTCTCAAATGCTGTCAGCCTTTGTGAAACGTCTGATAACCACTAATCACATTTCTTATATAAAAAGGTTGAGGCAAGGAGTCACTAGTCCTGCCAAGGTCACACATACCCAAGTCAGGATCAGAATTTAGGTTTGGCTTTGCTGTGAGCCAGCCTTTCAAACAAACTGCTTTGAACTACTGTAGTGGTGAGTTATTGTTGGGATCTGTGCGTTTGCTGACACGTTATATAATAACTCCTATACAGTAAAACTTGTTTCACTTTTAAAACAATATGCACATGTTCCTCCCTTTTAATTTTGAAGGAAATAAACCACTAGAATTATTTCATAAGAGGAAGCATCAAAATGAGGTGTTACAGCTGAAGAACAAACATACTGATGGCACTGATGTGACACTGATGTGACATTGATGTGACATTGATGAAATGCACAAGAATGGACAATTCATTCACACAATTCTTTGAAAGTTTTTGATATTGTCAGGTAAGGTATGTTTCATTCAGTTTGACACGTAACAGTGGGTGCTGACAATAAAAGCTAGTGATATTAGAACATTAAATAATAATAAAAGCTAAAGGCATCTCTATTTTAAACAAACCTAGAAGCCTATTTCCCTAATTAGTGCTCAGGTTACCCTTAAAAATCTAACAGGCCAGAAAGGAAAAGTCCACACACTACAGTGATTGCAACAACTGTGGCTTCCATGCATATAGTAAATCAAACATAAAAGCATTCAAGCTTTAAAAAAAATTCTAATGGTGCTGATCAAACTTGTATTTTGACTTTATCTGCAAAGACACAACATCTGCTGTGCTTCTGGCTAGACAGCTCCTATTCAGAGCAACCACTGCTGAGGCTATCAACCAATTCCTACAACTTCGAACAAACATAAATGGAAGTGTGTTAGCTTAGATCCCTAAAAACAAACAAACAAACACAACAAAATCTTCTTGGGTCAATTAATTTACAGACTTGAGATTCTCCAATATTAAGCCTGTATTTTCATGAAACAAAATCTGCCCCTTTTTTTAAGTAGTCTAAGTCAACATGAAAAATTTAGTAAGTGGGAAAAAAATGCCTTGTGCATACACCAACTATTAGTAAAATTCTACTAAATTAATTGAACACTTTCTATTCACAGCAATTACTATAAATACGGTTTCATCCGTATTGAAGTCCAAGGCTCATTGAACAGAAGCAGCTCTTTTCCTAGTGTTTTGTTGTTTGAGAAATAATACATAAAGAATGAATTTATTAATTCACTCGTAAACTACTAAAAAATCCCTGAAATTATGTCCTGTGGGAAATAACTTGGAAGAAGTCTGTACTAGTATTTGCACAATTTGTCCACAGAAAAAGATTTACCACCTCTTAAATTGCCACCAGAGCAAAAAGGTTGATCTACTTCCCATAAATACAGTGAAAAGCAAAACACTGAAACTGCTTTTTAAGGCATTTTTATTGACTCAGATTGTGAGGATCTTTTTACCTCACTATCTACAGGGATGAGATGCTACAAGAAAAAATATACTCCCATTTGAGATACTGTATTTAGTAATCACTAGTGAACAGAAAATCCACATACTGTTCTGGGTGATGGTAAGAAACAGTAGGAACAATCACTAATAACTAATACACTATGTGAGCAGATGGTCAAAACTATCAAATGTTTTATCAGTCTCGCTGGTTTTTTACATTGTAAGGGATAAAACTTACAGATGATAAACTGTGGCTGAGACAATTAATGCTTCCATCCATCATCCTGGGCTTCTCTTATTCCAACCATGTGACTGAGTTGAATCAAGTTTATGATATCTTGGCAGGAGATTCCTGTATCTAGACTGAGTACATGTATAATTCATTTATTCCCCATAAAAGCAAAAAATGTTCATTTTAAGAATCTCCATTTCACTTAATTGAGCCCGATCACAATGAAATATTTTAAAAGGCTTGGGAGATCATTCTCAAAAATTTCAGCCTTTATATTGCTGCTGAAACTGTGTCTATTTCTCAAGTTTATTCATCAAGTTTTTAAAAAATTCCTTGCTGATCCTAAATAAGAGCAATCTCACTTTAAGAGCACAGGCTCAAAATCTAATTGAAATCCTTGGTACAAGCTGCAGCTCCTCTCCCCACGCGCTGAGCAGGCTTGGCACAGCGTCCAGGCATGGCCGGCTCTCTGCTGGGGGCAGCGTTCTCGGCTGTGAAGGCAGAGCGTGCCCTCTGTCACTCATGGCGAGCAGTCCTGTCCAACTGTCTCTTTTCAACAACTTCATCATCAATCTCTTTATTAACAGCTCCGCTGCAGACTGAGAATGCAAACAAGGACAGCGCGCATGCCAGATTTCTGGAAGCACACGGCACGAGACAGCGCTCAGGGCACAGGGCGGGGAATGCGGGAGGAGAAGATGCAGCACAACTCTTCCACGCTCTTTCAAGAAGTATCATATCTATTATGTTGACTTAGAATCAAATTTCTATTTGGGGAGAGAGGGGGAGAGGGGGAAGTTGCTTCTCAAACATCAAGGACTGCCCACCTTGTCTCCAGTTTTATCTTTATGCCATTTGAAGTGCTCAATCAGTAAGGGGTACTTGACCAAACATTCAAATTTAATAATTCTATCTGCTTTAGTCAGTGTTTTACCCTAACTGAAGTAAGTGTCACAGAAATAACCTCAGATGAACTGAAAAGTTTCATATGTGTAGACTTTAGGCATCCAAAAATTTACTTAAGTAACCTTATTCAGGTGATTGACTTCTACAAATACAGACAGAAAACAGGAATGCTAGATCACAGATAGGAGAGCAAAAAGGGCATTTGCACTGGAAAGCTGTCCAGCATCTGTGGGCCACAGTCATCAGAGGGCAGTTTAAATGCATTGGCTAGTTCCTTAAATAAATAAATGAAGCTTTTCTTACCTAATAAGCTAGGGGTTTTATCACCTTACATCAACAATGATTTTCCTCTTTATCCTTTCCTATTACTTTCAGGGATTCTAGCTCTTATTTAAAGACAGTAAACTTCATACAAAATCATAGCTTAGTAATATATACATATACCATAAAATTTCTCCATTACTATACCCTTAAATTTGATGTTAATAAGAGTGCATAGGACATTTGTCATTCTTAGTTTATTTTAAACATGGCACTAGAACAGAGATCATAAAAATACTGAGGTAATTAAGATATCCAGACCTGCTGATAGATCTGTGATCTGATTAATTCATTCATATAATTCATAATTAAGGGTGAAAGGCAGAAAAAAAAATTACCTGAAGACAGCATTCCAGAATTTATTTAGAACAATAAAATATACCTAAACTTTATTTTAAAAAATCTTTATTTTAAATATCCAAAACACAGATGGAATATCCAGAAGTGGTTCACCATATTATCTTTTTCATAAAACATGTCCTCTGAAGTTTAATATTAAAATTTGCATTCTTTTGGTGACAGTATTACCTGATGTTAGTAGATATTTCAAATGATTAGTCTGAACTTGGTAGACGTATCAAACTGCATCTGCCTCTACCAAAAAAATCAAGATGGTTTGTTTCTACTGAACACACCTAATACTACTATGATTATTAAACTAAATTCAGTGTACTGATTTGTATGTATTACTGACATTTTTCCAATATGAATACTGGATCTGTAAAAAAACACTAACTGAACCCACTAAGTATGCAGGTAATATATGGGCATTCAGACATTTCTGACTGTACCATCAAGACCTGCATAAGTGGCAAAATTTGACAAGTATTGTTCAGCCACAATGATGGCACTAGTACCTGACACTAGTGTGTTCATAAACTTACATAAATGAGACCAGCATCACTACAACATACAAAATACCTTTTGCAGAAATGCACACAACTTCCAAATAACATCTATTATGAGGATAAACCCATTCTGCTTCCTCAGTAACTATCACAGTGGTTTTTTTGTGCATTTAATTATAGGTTCTGGCTCAGAATCAATATCGTGTGGTTCTTGCTATGCTGAATTACTTTTGGTTATTCTTGATGCTGAAGATAGCTGTTTCATCTTTTACTGTTGATAAAATTCATTCTCCCGTTAAGGTACATTTAGTAACAATTGATATTCACTACTACTCAGTTACCATATACTTGTAGCAACAAGTTTAAAACATTTGCAGTTTAAGAAAAACCCGAAACAAAGACACCCCCCCACCCCCCCCCAAACTAAGACATGCACTAAGAAGTGCATTTAATAAGAAGGGCCATGCACACATATTACCTACAAGGAAGCAAGGAAGCACAACTTTAGCTAGAAATCATCAACTCAAATGTCTGATTCCAATCAGTATGTCTAAAGCCATCTGTTAAACCATGGCTTATTAATGTTAATTATTTTGGCTACAACAGTAATTTTCAGCTTGTTGTTTGCAGATCCTTATAAGTCAGTGAACTTAATTCAGGAGACTGATGATGGGCAACTCAGAAAAACAAGCTATTGAAACCTACTGCCAGTAGCCTGAACAACATTGTACAGAAATTTGTGTATCTACTAGCAGATTTTTATTGGTCAGAAAAAATAAAAGATGAATTGAAGACATAAATAACATCATCAGCTGTGATGAGAGAGATGTAGTGGGCAGGATATAAAAATTATGAATCTGCTTTAAACAAGACAAGCAATTGCATGCTGTGAAAAATATATACAACAGAAAGGTTTATTGTTTTTGGCAGGGCAATTATAATAGGAAGACCATAATCATCAGTGGTTTTAGCAGTTAAAGACATTTTAGTCAAAAGGAGACTACTTATTAAAGTTACTCACATCAAGCATTTGGAGGATTGGGCTCATGCTGATACAAAGATCAATCAAGTGATGCACAGCTACTTGCAATTTTTACTTTTATTTCAGGACACACTTCAACTACTTAACAAGAAGAGAAATAGTGCCATCTGCTGACATCAGGAACAGGCACTTGCAAGGAAAGTCTCAGGTGCCAGAACTCTTACAGCCAATGCTTTCAAAAAATGAAGATCAAACTTTCCCAGAAAATTGTGTACCCCCAAATTGTTTAGGCACATGTTTCTTCCAGTTTTGTTCACTTTTAAGAATTTTGGAGAGATGGAATAGATGCCCTTAAAATGTTTCTGTGTTTTTGACAGCTCTGCCTTCGCCAAAACACAATTCACAAACTTTCCCTTTAATAACTAGAACCCAACATCCCTCTGAGTGTTACTTCCATTTCCTATAGCAAACATAAATGAATGCTCTCTAAATAAGCATTATTTACTATATTTCCTTTAGGCCATACCGTATTTGGCTTTAGCAGAAAATTTAAGAGCCAAGTAAGAATTAGGAAAATAAAACCAATTTAGTACATTGAGAAAAATCAGACAACCATGGGATTGTGCTGTTCTTTATTGTGTTTTCAATGGAGAAATACATCATCTGTTTACAAAATAGCTCTTGAAAAATACAAGGAGTACAGATACTATAAAACAAAGCAAACTCCAGTCATGAGACACTACGTACATCATGCGAAAGCAACAGTCTGATCTCCAGGTTATGAAAACTAGAATTAAAAAGTCACTATACAGAAAGGTTCCAAGTTTCCAGCTTGGCAAAACTTGGGTGCAGTTACATGAAACGTTTAATAACATGAAAAAGATTTTCCGATGTGTAAACAAAATGACAAGACTAAATTTGTGCCTGGCAATTTCGATCTAAACTCCATAGCTACACAAAATACACAGACAGCTTGTACACTTCAACTGTTAAGATATAACCTTCTTTGGGGGGTGGACGACAGCAGGCTGCACAGGGCAAGGAAAAGAGAAATATTGTATACTAGACATCTCAGACAAATGGCAAAAAAAAAAAAAAAAAAAAACCTTCAGTTACTGCACAGCCTAAGTAAAAGATAAGCTACACTCTGACTTTGGAGAATTAATTTAGAAGGATAAGGGGAAGAGTGTAAGTAATTTAACTTGTAACATGAAAGATGCATGTGTAATAGGATGGAGCACAATGGGAGAAGGGAGTTCATAAAACATGCTAATCAAAGTATCGGAAGTATGATTTGACATCCCACATACTTCAGACTTAAGTAATAGTAACATGAAGATTTTTATCTACATCTGGTATTACTGTTGGTATCCCTCATGTTCCTCAAATACTGCTGTTCTTTGCCATGAGAGCTTCAGTTCTTTCAAAAGAAAAAGTTGTTACTTTTCTGATAGGACTACAAGAACAAAAAATAGGAGTAAGAGAGCTCACTAGATGTCAAGTGCTTACTAGAAATATGATTTTTAAAAATTTGGTGTTGTTCAGTATGTAAAACTACTTGTGATGAACTGTCTAAAAAAGGTTAAAATTCTTAGGGAAAAATCTTTTCGCCTTTATTTAAAATTTTAAACTTTTTAATGCATACGGGACCTTTATGGAGTGTACAAAAATCATATTTAGTGATTCAAAGGCCATCAAGACAGGTGGTGTATTTCACAGGCACACAATATTTACCTAAACACTTTAGTCATGGGACAAATTTTGAATCTGTGCCTAGAGGCCAAAAGTTATTAGAACTAGGTAAGGGGCAAAGGGGAAACCCAAATGAGTACATGGCTTATTTTTATTTATTATAAATAACTATTGTTCTATATGGTGCATACAAGCTGAAAAAATAATAATAATAATTAAAAAAAAAAACAAAAACAAAAAACCCCCAATACTAAATGCAAAAGCTTTTCCCAAGAAGTAAAGAGAGAAAAAAAGGGAATAAGGAGTTCAATTGGCTCAAAAGAAAGTTTATTTACTGTTTGATTGCTGATTTGTATGCACCCTAAAACAATCCTATAAATAAAAGTAGACCGCATCTTTATCATGTCCCATCAATACCAAAACTTCCCAATCCCCTCCTCAACTTCCATCTTATGACCCCAAGATTTGACATTACATTTTAAAGACTTACTGCTGCTTGATGGCAGTTGAACTAAATATACTATACACTTTGTTTTCAATATACAGTATATCACAGAATGTCGACCAATTTGCAAATTACTACTATTGAAGAGATTCTTCAATAAAATGAAATTATCAGCTAAAGATCTAAAATTAGTCATACTCCAATAAAAAAGTACATAAAAGTGCATTTAAGGGATTCTTATGCCAGTTTTATCTCAATTTTGAAACAATGCATCAAACAAATTCAATCAGAATGTCAAATATGGCTACAAATAGTGTTCATGTTTTTAAAGGCAGTAATCCTTCGAAATATTTAATGTAACTGTTGCTAACACATTAACTGTACTCCTGGCCTCATGTACTAACCTGGACTTCCAATCATGCGGCGACGTTAGTCCAGAAAGGGAAGTGCACAACATATACCTAAATCCTTTTGCGATTATGTTCTAGTCTTGCACCCTCCGTTCTCCTTTTTTTTCTATTAGAAGACAACAGGTTGAGTTGGCAGATACTGTTTATGGACCCCTGAGGTGTTTTTTACCGGTTCAATCTCAATTTTATTGAATTCTTGATAACAGGAATAGGATTTGCAGGAAGAGCAGGGATATCTGAAAGGTCTGTACTGGGTGTTTTCTGCAAAGAAAAGAAGTTTGGTTGTATTTTAATTTTTTGAAATTCAAAAAGAAAAATATTGTAGTACTTGGCATTAACTTTCAAAACAAAGATCTTTAGAAGACTTCTTGGGAATATATGAAGATATTACAGATTCTAAAGAGAGAAGCAGATATTTCCTTTGCCTACACAGCCTTTACAAATAAAATTTCTGCAAGAATCTTTGTGTGCTTTTCCTTTTTTGACAACTGCAAGAAATTAGCAAATGCTGTAGATAAAGCTGGGCCTACTAATAACCTGTATTATAGTAAAACATCCACATATAATCCAATAAGGGTGTTTAATTAGTCACATCTAACATCTGATCTACATGTTTCGTATTTAAAAAAGATTCTTAGCAACTTAGTGTTAAGTCTCTGCCCTCACAGATGAGTGACGAAAAACAGTTCCCAACCTGAAGTGTGTGTCTTCATACATTCACATTCCAGACTGCTGAAAAACTCTACAGTCAAATTTCCAATTTTCGTATTGGTTCAGATTTACATGAAGAAAAGCGTAACAAATTCTAAAAAGCTGCTGTATGAATGTAGTAAGAATTCCACTTGGACAATAATCTGAACACTTCTTTTAATCTGAACACTTTTTTCTCACTTAAAATACCTAAATACCATTCAGCAAAATTACATCTAAAACAAACAAAAGGAAAACACAGAAAAGAAACACTCCCAAGATTCAGTGAGATTCATTAATTTCTCACTTGCCGTACATCATGCCTCTAAGGTTGGGGCAGCTTGTTTTTTGGGGTTTTTTTCAAGTATTTTCATTTCCACAGCGGCACATTATTTGCCATCCCAATAACACAGTTATGATGCAATACTTGACATTATTTATCATAAAGTGCTTTCTTACATTATAAATGTTCAAAATTTATATAAGGTACATTTGATACACGAGGAAAATTGTATTAAAACAACTGCTCTTAATTGCTGCCTTATTAAAAATAAATCAATCATGTTAACACTGACTGATACAGTAGCAATGCACAATGTAGCAAGGACCCAGGGCAAAATGCTCTGAACTTCGCATCACCCCTGCCCTGAGTAACGCCCTGGTTGGTGCTGATCTGCAGTTTGACATGTTTGTATTTTCTGCAACATGGGCAGTGTTTTAAACAAAGCCAACAAGAACACTCAAAAATGACAGAGGCTCACCATCCTTTGTATTTTTCAGATTACTTTTGCTAAAGTAACAACCACACGATCTGTAAAAAACCTTTATATAATCCTCCACAACAGACAAAATAAAATTGATGTACTTACTAAATGATCTAAAAACTTCCCCAAAGCAGTTTAGCAAGTCCATGTAGCATCTACAGTTTTTGCCAAACAACTTTGCTATCTTTATTCAGTACTGCTCATACAGTTCAAAATGTCCAGTAAGAAATACCATTATTACTATTGCAACAATCTCCATTTTCAACCAACACATTCACTACACATACTTTAATGATTCAAGTGTGCATAAAGTGCTTGATAGTGATAATTTAATCAGTAGAGCACTAAGTTTAAAAATGCTAGTAAGAAACAGATGTGCTCTCTAGAAGTTGTTACAATACTAGAAACAAAAATTTAAGTGAATGGTACGGAATTCTTACTGTTTTCCAAAGTACCTTACACTGCTAACACCAGATGGCTAAGGAGTGACAAGCTTTCAACTTGTCTCTCATACCAAATATTAGAATCTGAAGTCACATTTCAGACATCCTCAACCTCTACCTGGCTAACTTTGAGCAGCAGCTATTTAAAGCATTTGTTTCCTTGTTAGAAAGGATTATTCTGTGATATGCAAAGCACAAAGGAGTAAACTGAGCCCCTTACTTTGAAGGCACAATTCAGAAGAGCAAATCCAGCTTCAGTCACTTTGTATGGCAAGCCATACGTGTTTAGCTACAATGCACATTCAATAAGATCAATGACCATCTAAAACACAAAAATAGTGACTGTAACAAGTAGCTTTCCATACAATGGATTTAAATTTAAAATTATACATTTATTTTTAACATCTGGACTCATTTCAGTTTGAATTCTTCCACCACAGATTAGCACACAAACATACTGCATAGCAGTATTGCTTTTAAAAACAGTACCTGAGGAGCTTGCAGAGAAGTTGTCTGAAGTGTTTCTGTTTGAGAATTAACATTCACTTCTGTCTCAATTTGCTCCTGAAAAAGACCCAGAAGAATCACCACAGTTACACCACTTCCAACGAGCTACTTATATAGAACATCTAGAGCTCCAGAATGCTTTACACTGTGCTTACATGGCAAAAGAAAAACGCAAGCATGGGTGCTGGCTGCACTGACACCCTTCCTTTTATGATGCAGGAATCACCACACTAGAGAATGGTTCACTTATTAGGGATTTGACATCAACACAAGGTGTATCACTTAGCAGTTGTCACTTGTTTAACCAATTAACACCTTTTATACAGAATCCTATAGCAAAACATTACATGTCATTCACTTACTAAAGACAAAAAGTATATTATCAAGGAAGAGCATGTGAAAAGTTACAGAAATTGTTCAAAAATTCAACAGCTTTTCCACAGCTTTTGCCATTCTGCCAGGAACATTTTCCTGCTGCTTTAATTAACTTGAATCAACTTTCTGAATGACTAGGTGAGCAGAGACTGATTTTGAGGTACAAAAGTGGGACTACAGGACTAAAACAGGACAATGGCACGTTCCCATTTTAATAAAACCAGTCTGCTACTTCAAAGTGTACCATTTAGTAAGCACACCCTAAAAAAAGCAATGCATTTCAATGGATGAAAACTTATGCTTATTTTAAGAAATTTAATTCCCCCATTTCCTTCCATAAATATTAAGGACAAAGAGGAGACTGCCAATAAAAACTAACAGGATTACCTATGTCTTTTATAATGATCTGTATCCAGTGGATCTATTTTTGAAGTGAGGATTAAGTGCTTACATGTATTTCTGCCCTCACCTGTCTTAACTTTAGAGACATTGCAAGGTAACTGCCTAACAAGATACAATTCCTTGCTTAAGGACATTGAAGCTATAAACCAAGGAACTTACATTTAACTTTAAGCATAAGCATAATTGCCAGAGTATTCCAGAGACAACAGAATGTGCCCCATAAATACTGCAAAATCCCAACTGGAGAGCTGCTACCATAAGGCTAAAAGAGTCTGTCACCCTTTCTGTTCACCACTAAGCAGAAAAATTGTCTGCTAAGTATAGGATACTGGAGGGACACATTGAATCTTCAAAGTCCTCAAATAGTATTCTAACTTCACACAGTAATTTCACCATCAGAGAAAATTTACTTACTATCACTTGAAATTTCTTTAAAAAGTGAACAAAGTGGCTGGCTTCAGGACTCTCAGCCCAACATGCCACCTCCAAATAGAATACACAGGACAATTGTTCTTTCACTAATTAACACAATGTAACAGGTTTGGGATGCAGGAAAAACATGGTATAATGACACATCCTTGATCTAATTTAACTAACTGAAATATAAATACCATGACTAATTTTTTCACCATGCATAATACCATGTAAATGACCAGCAAAGAAGTGACAGAACTATGTGATTATGGATTTGGGCTCAACTTAGCATGGCAGCAGGCAATGGACTCCAATTCATCAACACTGACATAACCATTAAAAAATATTATTTTGATATCTTTACTGGAGAGTCTATATCTAGACACACACTCAGTCATTCCTAGAGAGAAATACAGTCATTTTCCCAACTAATATACACGAAATTATATGGTCTAGGCATAGATACCTTGGTTTCCATTTTTTCATGTTCATTCAAATCTATACAGCTAGTATCTTCACTTATTTCATCCTGCTGAAAAGCAAACACAGAAACTATCACAAAACACAAAATCATATTTTTTAAAAATCAACAAGAAAATAAGGTCAAAGTGTTTAAAAGGGCAGAATTAGTTGTAAGACATAGCATATTATAGGCTTACCAAAATAATTACTTTGAAGATAAGAATTTAGATTCTAAGCATTTGTGCTAGTGCAGTACATGCGTAATGTGATGAGTATCAACAAAACGAAAATACTAACATCTTGGCAAGCTGAAAACATCAAGCAGCAATGCAATCAGAATAGGAAATATCTGAAACTTGGAATATGAGAATCGGCACTGTGGGTGAAATGAATATTCAAAGTTTTGAACATCGCTATGGTATGATCTCAAAATCTCAAATACCTCTTTAATTTTAATTTTCTTAGGAGACTCTTCTTTATGGGGAGATGATGTCCTTTTCACTGCTGCGACAGGGCTAGGCATTTTTGTTGTAACATTTCCTGAACTTCTTGTTGATGGATTTAATAGATACGCTGAGGGAACAATTCTAGAGATGGTAGGCTTTGGTGGTGGAGAAATGGCTGGTTGTGTGGCAGTTTGAGGAATGCTTTCATTTGAAGTACCTATGGACAAATAATTTAAAGATCTTCAACAAGAGGAGTCGACACAATCATTTCAGTTCAAACACTGGTATTTTTGGTCTCTAATCAAAACCCCTGACATGAAGCAGGCATCAAGGAAGTGGTACAGTTAATGGTGTAAGCATCATGTTTGGAACAGCAAGTGTGCATACACTGCACAGTTCAGTTTCAGGCTCATTCTTGAGCTTGAGCACACCCTCAGCAAGTTCACTGGTGACACCAGGCTGTGTGGTGCAGCTGACACACTGGAAGGACTGGATGCCA
Source organism: Prinia subflava (assembly GCF_021018805.1). Taxonomy (NCBI): domain Eukaryota; kingdom Metazoa; phylum Chordata; class Aves; order Passeriformes; family Cisticolidae; genus Prinia; species Prinia subflava. Next base: position 49,701,132 of record NC_086251.1, on the reverse strand, counting down.
TCCAGAGGGACCTGCACAGGCGGGTCAGTGCAAACCCCTTGAAGTTCAGTAGAGCGAGTGCAAGGTCCTGTGGCTGGGCTGTGGCAATCCCAGGCACACCCACAGGCTGGGCAGAGAAGGGACTGAGAGCAGCCCTGAGGAGAACGACCTGGGGCTGGTGGGTGATGAAAAACCCAACATGAGCTGGCAAATGTGCTCACAGCCCAGAAAGACAAACATGTCCTGGGTTGCAGCCAAAGGACTGTGGGCAGCAGGTCGAGGGAGGGGATTTTTCCCCTCTATCCTGCTCTTGTGAGACCCCACCTGGAGTGCTGTGTACAGTTCTGGTGTCCCCAGTATAAGGAGGACATGGAACTGTTGGAGCAAGTCCAGAGGAGGCCATGAAGTTGATAAGAGGACTGGAGCACCTCCCCAACAAAGACAGACTGAGAAAATTGGGGCTGGTCAGCCTGGAGAAGAGAAGGTTGCATGGAGAACTCCCAGCAACCTTCCAGTACCTTCCTGCTTCCCATAAGGGGACCTACAGGGAAGCCAGAGGGGTTCTTTGTAAGGAACCGTAGTGACAGAACAAACAACAGCGGGTACAAACGGAAAGAGGGGAAATCTGGGTTAGTTATTAGGAAGAAATTCTTTAGTGTGAGGTAGTGAGACCCTGGAACAGGTTGTCCAGGGAGGTTTTGGATGCCCTGACCCTGGCAGTGCTCAAAGCCAGGTCAATTAAGGCCTTGAACAGACTGGTCTAGTGGGAAGTGTCCCTGCCCATGACAGGAGGGGTTGGGGTTAGACGATCTTTTAGGTCCATTCCAAGCCCTTAACACGTGATTCTGAGAAAGAATTCCTGTACCAGACACAGGGTAGCCATGGCAATGACACCCTGCTTAGCCTAATTAACCCTGCTTAAGGCAGGCTGTATGAGCCCAGACAGAGCTCTGTATAGTACAGCTGTAGTATTTGTGGTACTTGAAGAAATTCTACGGCTTCTGTACTCAGCCATATATATGCACTGCCAAGACAGCATTAAATCAAATCCAAGAGCAATCTGATACTCCCTTTTTCACTCAAAAATGAAGTTTATCACTTCTCAGGCTTAGATTACCCAGTGACAAATATGAAGTCATCACAGAGCATCAAATAAAGAACTGATATTATAGACATCCTTTTGAAAAATGCTCCATATGACAAAGCTCTATCTCATCAATTGCCTACCTCAAACCAATAAGCGCACTTAGGGAGATGCTCCAGGATGAGAAAAAATACATTGAGGAAATTTTTCATTAACAACTATCAGGTGATTAACATTTTGATTAACCAAAATATAAGAATGAACAACTTCTGATATGCTTCCAAATCCAAAAACCAGTCACGCCATTTAAGCTCCATTTAGTGCTCATGGACAAACTTACTCACATTGATGTACCTGTGACACGATAAAAATTAGAGAGAAGTAAGACTAAACCATGTCACACATCAAGAGTGAAATGAGAGATTTAATTTTGAAAGGCTAACCAGTCACTCCCCTTTTCCATCTATTTCTGACTTGCTCCTTGTACACAGCTAAAGCTCCATCAGAAAAGAAGAATAATTGATTCTAAGAGAATATTTTCACCAGATGCTTTTATTCTTTGACTAAAACAAATTTTTAAATTACTTTAAGTAAAGTGTACTTCTTCTTGCAGGAAATGGAGGATAAAGTCAGCACAAACAGTAGGACATATCTGAACAGACATCAGTGAGGATCATGTGTTTCTGCTTACATTTGAGTCTTTTGTATTCCTAGAATCAATTTCATGAAGCACAAGGAGCAGGAACATGGGAGCACAGACTACTAACAGACAGTACAGAAGCACCTGGAGTTTAACTACAAAATGAATTAAAAAGAAATATAAAATTGTTCTTCCAGCTTCAGATAGTTTTTTCTTCATTTAGCTAGCCAAACTACAGACCTACATTAGGACACTGGAACACTACTGCTACTGTGAATGGCAAATACAAATCTCTAAGAATAAAAGAAGTAAACATGACAGCAAATATTCCTCTGTGATTTTCTGAAACCTTAAGAAATTATTGAACTATGTGTATGAAGGAGAACACATTACAGAATGTGTTAATTAAAGACTAGAAGACTCAAGCTGGAAGAAAAACTGCCTTACAAACATTACCAAAAATTCAATAGAAACATGCTATGCCATTTTCCTTACCCCCTGAGCTTTCACTGGAATTTATTTGTGGCACAGTGACTTCAGAAGCCTGTGTGTTGGTCACAGATGCTGCTGTTACAGCTGGCGCAGGACTGCTTCTGCTGAAAAGAGAAAAGTTATGAAATGCTGAAGACATTAGTAAAGCTATGGTGTTATGTGATCTGCCTTTCATCACATCATATGTGCGACCAGTCACCACAGCTCGTATTTTACCTACATTACAGAGCAGAGTTTATATCAGTAAAAAGGTAAAAGTGAGCACTCACAATCTACTATCAAACTCAAGCAATGGAAGTTATTTCAAATATTTAATTTAAATTTATCAATGACAGTTTTTGAGACCAGAAAAAGGCTATATTTAAAGGACAGGCAAAAATCAAGGCAGTATCCACCGAAATTATATGTATGGGAAAACACAGCAACTAGGTACTGAAGGATGAAACAAAACCAGTGCAGAAGGACTAGAACAAAATAGTTGTCTGTAATTTACATAGACTGTTACAGTGATGATTTCAGTCTAAAATCATCCAAAACAAAGGCCTGGGGCTTCAAGTGACCAATCACAAAAATGATCCCTTCTCCATCTTCAAGAAATTGGGAAGCACTGTGCGTCTATAATCAGCCAAGGGCATTTCTACTTCACCTGTGACATCCTAGGTAACACAGACTTATTTCAATAGCACAGACTGTGGTATCAACTACTGTTAACCATTTACCAAGGAAGATTAACTAAAAGGACATTTCTCAAAAGGACTAAGTCAAGTATTTCATCCTACACAACATCCTATAACATATGTATAATACTGCTAAACTGGAGGAGATTGATCATAACTTGTATGTGTATCAAAGAGACAAACGTGAGCCTCTTAAAAGAAGAGAGTACTGATTTATTGGGGAAAACTGGAGTTAAGGTAGGAAATAACTTAATACAGAAAGTTAGTATTAAGAAAACTTTAATATGTACACTTTGAAACTACAGCGGGAAATTACATTCCTAAGCTTAATTTGCATAGGTATCATCAGTAACAGCAGGACACTACTGATTTCCCAGACAGAAAATCTACTGTCTCACACTTGGATTCAAAACTCACAAAATACTTCCTCATACTCACTACTATCTGCTCACTATTTCTCACTCCTTCCTACTGCAAGGCCAAAGTTTTTCTATCATTGTGCTCTTCTAAGCATTTTTACCCAACTTCATAATTCCTCATCTCAAGTTGAGCATCAGGCTCCATATCCCCCAAATTTTGCTCTAGTGCTCAAACTGAAATAAGAGTGTTTACAGTCTCCATCCAGTTTGGAACAATCCCCACTTTGTAATGATTTGAATTTGTAACAGTGGTATCGCATATGTGCAGTATTTGCCATATGTTTAATACAATTAATTCAGGAAGAGAGAGCAGGAACAAGCTGAAAGTCTTCCATACCCCTGAGAACTTCCAGAACTGTTCAATGGACTTGTCTTCACAGCACTGGTAGGCGAAGGCACAGACGTGCTGTTATCACTGTCCATAGACAAGTCTAGGCTGCTGTCATTCAGAGCTGTCAACCTGATCCCTTCTGTCGAGTGCTGCAAGCCACAAGGCAGAGGAAAACTCTGTTAGCCCAATTAAAGGTTTAAAGATCAACAGAAATTCAAGTTATTTCAAAATGCAAACTTGAATGGTCAATTTTCAAATCCTTTTACATGTAAATATTCCACTATCCTCTCACTACAGGCATTTACATTTTCATGCTCACAACTCTGGTATAGAATTGTCTGAACCAAGCAGTTCAAACACAAACTGTCACAGTATTTAATGATTATATTTTCAGCTTTATTTCGAATTTCTTTGGTTTTGTGGACTTAGAAATACTTTCATTAACTTTAAAGTAACTGATGTACATCAAAACAAACTGATGTACATAAAAAGAATTTAAAGAGGATTTGAACTTAGTGCTTAGAGAAGAAAAAACATTTTCTGACACAGTACTCTTACTTACAGAGATGTATTACTTGATATTTACATTGTTCTCTGAAACAGATCTGCACTTGGTGTCAATAAAGACTTCCTAGTCTTTAAAACAGCATTCAATGTATAACAGCTATAGAAATAAAGCATGTTATTCAGCTATACCTAAAATAGAATATGTACCAGGGGTTTAGCTATTTAAAAATCAAAGCAAACCCATACTGCTCTCAGATTAAACTAATAAAAAGCAGCAGGGATTTTGAATCAGACTGATTTGTTTAATTCAAAGTTCCACCCCTTCTTCCTGACTGCACTAAAATTAAATAATAATCCAATGCAACATCTTATTTAAATCTAATGCTACCATTCTCATATATGGCCACGGGTAAACTATCCAGCCAGATAAGACACTATTCCATATTGTTGATGTTCTGAGAAATGTAGTATTATATTTACTGCACCTAATAATACTGCTACACTCAAATGTGATCATTTGCAGGTAAAATTAAGACCTCAAGATGTGATTTTAATTCTTTGATTAGTAAACCTAAAAATCTAAGTAAACCTAAATTAGTAAACCAAAACATCAAAAATTTGAGAGCAATGGCATTTTCGTTGCTCTCAAATATTAGTAAAGTTTACCTTTTTCTTTTTCTGAAGCACATGATTAGGTAGCAGTTGGTGAAGTTGCTTACGCTTCACATGCCTTGCAGCAATCTTCATATCCATCTCAAACATCTTGCTGTTTATTGCTTGCCTATAAACTACACAATCAGAATAACATTAAGACATACTGAAGCATTTTGCAAAGTTCACTTACTTGCCCAGGCTGAAACAATTGGCATTTCAGAGCACTTATTATCCTCAAGAACAAGAAAAATGTTTCCTTGTTCTGGAGGAAGAAAGGGAACTGCCTACCATGCCAGCACTGATAGTACAAACACAAACATTGGTTTGGAAACAGGTGACCTGTTCTCGGTATTTTTAACAAGTTTTAACTGTAAGAGTTCTGAAGCAAACTCTTCTTTTCATCTCAAAGGGACTAAAGATAGAAATAAAATTTCCTCATAAGAATTACAGCATCTACATAAAACTGTTTTCGTTGCAGGTGATTTTACTTATGCAGCTGCTGCAAAAAATGGATTTTAAGTCAAGAGTTAAGTGCTCATGTGCCACCTAATGTATTAAAATTACTCTGGCAACCCACACACCACTACATTTTTATACGAAAGTAATTTATGTTTAGATTTTTTCTGTTTTGTTGGGCTTTTTGTTGCTTTGCTTTTTGTTTTGGGGTTTTTTTTTAATTTTGTATGGTCATTTTGGTGGTTCCATTTGGTTGGTTTTTGTTTCTTTTAATTTTGTCTAGTATAACGAGTTACTTCTCTTCACCTCAGAACATCTGCTTCTGGTAAGTCACCATGGTAAGAGTTAGTACAAGAACTGCACTGGAACCCAGGATTTCAGGTTCAAGTAAAGCCAGGTAAAAATGAAAAGCTTGTTCTTTCACACTGACTGCCTCCACAACATTGAACAAAAGCCGGGGCAGATGTATGAATAAAATATGGTTCTGTAGCTCTTAAATACAAAAACTCAAGAGGTATCTCCCTGATTCACTGTCTACTCTACAAACATTAAGGAATCTCACTGAATATGCTGTGAATAGGTAATTAAAAAGGTGTTACGAGAGAGGCACAGAAAGAGTCCAATGAATACTGAGTATTAAAGTGAGTACTGCACTACATCTTGCTATTGAAGGAGCTCATAAAGCCTCTGTAAAAAATTATACAGGTTACAGCTAAGCTAGAAGCATGCTCAGTGAAGCCAGACATGGTTAAAGCATTCCATATTCCTGACATTATGTCTTACCAAGGTTTCCATACAACGAAAACCTAGATCACTCTTCATATCTCCCTTTGTTCCCACTAAAAACCAAGCTATTCTTTAATTTCATCCTGGAAAATAGTTAGTTACTTTTGATAAAATCTTAGAATCTATTCCATGAGACAGGACAAAGAAGTCTTTAGGATGGATTAAAAACAATGGAAACAGACCCACACTAACTTCAGATTACCAAAAAATTCACGACACACAAACAGAAATTGTTTACTAGGTTGTTACTTCTAGAAGTGTATTCACGAATCAGAAACTCTGTATCACAGTTTGTAAGGATCTTGGTGAAATGTTACTCCACTTACAAGTGCATATATTAGACAAACTTCAGGAATATCGTGCAAATAAATCACATCAAAAATTGTAAGTGCAAGTTTCAGTTTTTTCACATCAAAAATCTGACAACTACACTACTATATCTGTTTATAAACAATTCAAGACTTGAGAAATTGCAACTTCTGAATTCCTTCACTCCTTCAAAGCAGCAGCTATGGTACTGTCTTTTCTAAATCCTCAAAAATTAGAATTATGTTCCTATAGTTGCTATAGTTTCTCCTTCATCAGTAATAATTACAAGAAATATTTCAACTCTCAAGAAAGAGATGCCCCTCTGCAGCTATGTATGACAATAAGCAACTTTGAAAACTTGGCATGATTTATAAATAAGCCTATATATTTATTGCATTCAGAGGTGTCAGGTGGAAGGGGTCAAGGTGTTCAATTCCCTTGCTTCCTCAGACTGAGTCTTAGAAATTCAGAGACCACGGCTGCATAAGGAAACACTTGAACCTATTTCTTCAACTCTGTAAACACAAAATATTTGAGCCTCAACTCAAAAACAGCCTGTTAAAAAAAACAACCTGTAAATTTATTAGATAAATCTGTCAAAGCTACTGTTCCTGACACTCTGGTGTTACACTCCCCAGCTGTTACAAATTCTTTGCTTACAAAACTTCCTATGTGTGTGCTATTTTTTGCATCAAAAAGTAAACATCAGAAAGTCAAAAAACTCTCTTCCACTGAGTGTGGGACATGAAGTAAAGGTTACTGAATCAATTATCTATTATGGAACATCATGAAATAAAAGACATTTTGTTAATCCACTGATAAATTCAGTTTCACCAAGTAACAAAAATATTTAAAGTATACTCAAAATTTTTGATGTTACGCTTGCTAGCTCGTGTATGATAACTAATTTATCTGTTTAGTACAGATTACAAAATAATGTACCACACTTTTAGTGAGATCTGCAAGATGTATGTATAATTTTTATCACTTAATGAGAACAAACTGAAAGTGATTAGTTTGAAGCGTTTAGGAGCATTAAAACTCATTGAAAATATGCTTCATTAAATAAAACCCTTAACTCCTTAGCTGAAACCTTCTCTGTAGATACAATTCTATGACTGTTATGAGCATTATGAATAAAGACTACATTTTGAGCAAAATCAACAAGTTTATTAATACCAGAACACCTAGAAAGCAAAACTCACCTGTGTCTGTAAAAGACTGAATGTCATAGGTAAGATCAACACTTAAATTTTCAGAGTTTTCCGTTTTCTTAAACACCAACCCAATCACCCACATTGTACGGTATTCTTCCCTGGAAAATTTTATGTAAAACAGTCATGTTATACCGACAGAATTAAACAGCTTAATAAATTATTTGCTGCAATAGCCAACAGTTGTACTTCTTAGCTCCAGTAGCAATAGGAAACCGGACACAGAAAGGCAAAAACCAAAGCTGACATTCCTTTTTCTTTCACAATATTAAAGTCATTAAACACTACACATCTACCTCTAGCAAAATAAAGTAAGATCATCAGTAGACTACTCCATTCAATTGTGCTCCTGTATAGATTCTCTCATATAGCAGTATGAAAGTAACTAGCTCTCAATTAGCCACAGCACCTATGAAGGCACTGAAAGTATTTAGAATCTATTACTCAATTAAGCAACTTCCATTTTGCAACCTAAATGTGTCTTCAAAGCTCAAATTTCTTTGCTGTAACTGACGACAAACTGCGGGTTTCAGTTAAAAACCTCCCTCTGATAGCTCCCCTTCACGTGGGATAGTGAAAGAATGTCCTTTGTATACACACTGGGAAGACAACCTCTGCTCAAAGTGTTGCCTGCACCAAGTCCTCTGAAATAAGAGCTGATTGGAGCCTCTGATCGTGCAGGCAGTTGTAGTTACAACCGCCCGCTAAAATTGTGCTAAGGAGGTACTGCTTGCTTTGTCCAATTTTACTCAGAACATGCATGTAACAATTATATATCCTCAAAAACAAAACAAAAAGTAGCCCCATACTGCACCTGAAGCAGTTAATGTGTGGAAAAGACCCTGTGCAAGGCTAACAAGGCTTTTCACATATCCCAGTAAAGGCAATTTTTTCCCCATTCTCATACTTCACACAAAAATATGATTCCTTAAAAATTAATTATAATGCGATCTTGAAATAAAGTCTTAAAAGACTTTCAGTTCCCACACACCTGCAATCAGTGTTTTGAGTGGAGGAGGAAGGAGTCAAAAAACATTTTAAACCCTCAACAATCTGAAGTACTTGATATTGTCTCCACTGTTTCCACACCCTTTTCTAAGCACAGTCATTATGATTCCAATGATATTCATCCCAACTGCTAAATTTTATAACATGAAATAAACTTAGTTACTCAAGAGCTCTGTTCTACAGTGCCTGATGTTCTCCCAGATTCTCAGTGCTTCCTCACAATTAAAACACCATCAACTAAGTAGCAGTAACTTACACAGGTTGGCAGAAAATTATGCAATTAATATAGTTATTTACAAAAATACATTTCCCCTTATTTTCTGATCTATAGAATTCTTATACAGAATTAAAGCTTACCTAATTTCACAAACAGTATTTAAGAAGAGCTGAGCATCATCTGTTTGCCTTTAGATGCTGTCATTAAAATTAATCCTTTTAGGATTCTATAAAAATGTCCTTTTATTTATTAACAAAATTGCATTTTAGTTAATTTAGCTTCTCCCTACTAAATGAAGAAAATGGGTTTGCTTACTTGTCAGGATTCTCCTTGGGTGCTGGGAATGACTGTGGATTCACATGAGCCAGTGTAATGAATTCATTCTTCTCCAGGTTTCCAACTAGAATACGGATTTTTGATTCCACCAAGCCCACCCTGTACAAATGTTATTTATTAGCAAGATCTCATTAACAGGAAATAATAGAAGTATCTAACATCATGTATCAGAATAAAATCCTCAATATTCTCCTTATACTAATACTTGAGACTACCAATGAACTAGTGCATGTCAGATTAATTCAGATCAATAATTTCAGTTAAGGCATTATAAAAGCTGACAAGGGAAGCTTAAGAATGCCCTGCAGCTGTCTCTGAAGCCTGATTTCACAAATGGAATTAAATACAAGACATTACACATCAAGTAAAAGGTAGTCAGAAAGAACCATCACATATTTATCCAACATTCTTTTGGCTTCAGATGATGAATTTTAGAGGTGAAGAAATTCCCAATACCTGCCAATCTTAAAATTTCATTAATAAAAGAGAGCAGAAACATCGGAAAAGGGAATTTTTGTTTTAAGAAACAGGATTTCAAGTGACTGAAAACATACCTCCTCACACTGCTCATTAAAAAATGTTCATGAGGCATTTGTCAGGTAAACCTGAGACTCTTGTTAAGGAAAAACTGAAGCAACAGCCTTCACTCCCCAGTTTTTCATTCTTACTGTTTTTTTGAGAACTCTAAAATCTTCATCCATTCAATTTTGAAACACTGAAGGTCCACTTTCATTCATGAAGAAGACAACTGATACACTAGGTACTCCCTTGTGTCCAAGGTTGATGGTGTGGGGGAAGGGAGGTGCTATTTTTGGTTTTTGGTGGGGGGGTTGTTTTGCTTTTTTTAAATCTCAAGGATTACTCACCATTCTAGTCGCTGTTTTTCTGTCGGTGCGCTTGCTAGAAGTACAATATAATGCCTTTGGAGATAAAGACAATATGCTATTCTATATGTATTTCTAAAACTAGACATTCAAACCTTAACATTAAAACTTTGCAGTAAACTCTACATTGTAAAATACAGATTAGCTTAAGTATATACCTTACATTAAATTAAGCTTTGTTAAGCTATGTCCCAACTGTATGATTAATAGACTTTGAAACACTTTGGAGTTTAGAGCCATTTGCTACTCCACTGTAATACCAGTAACCTTAACCAAATATTAGGAATGTAGCACTGGTTGAAATACTTCAATACCTGATGAGATCAGGTACTGACTACAGAGAAAAGTTGTTCACAGCTCCCTTTACATGTCAGCTGTCTCACTTGCAACATTATTTCTGAATAGTGAGAAGAGTGGTTAGCACATATGCATTTGTTCAAAATCCAAAATAACATTATTAAATGTGGTTTAAAAACTTTTATCTGCATTTTGGAATTCTCTGAAGACACTTATCTGAAATTTCCTAAGGAATGTTTCCTCTGATGATAATTCTTAAACTCTCAGTTATTTTCCAGGATATTCAGTGTATACCCACTGTAAGTAGATTTTAAAGAGACAGTATACAAAACAAGAACAGTATTTTAAACAAAGAAGCCCAAGGACAGCAGAGTGGGAAAAGATTACTCATAACTGGAGTTCCTAATGAGGGTGCTAAAGCAATCTCACATGCTTACAGGCAGGTTTTTCAGAAGCTTGGCTGGGAAGTCTTTTAACATCTTAAGTCATACAATGACTACTCTATACAGATATGGCAAATTTAGATAGCTTCTCAGCAGGATTTAAAGAACAGTACTAACACAAGAGACTAGTCCCTAGCATTTAGCTCATGGAGAGGAAAGCAAGGCCAATGACACTGGAAAACTATGGTGCAGAGTACTCTGGTGCCAGAGGCCTTCAAATCACAACAGCAAATCCAAATCAAAAGATCAAGTTAGCAGCCACATGTTTCGCTACTTATCTTTAAGTGGCAGGAGCCAAAATCCTGCTACATGCTACAACCCTCTGATTTCAGTCAGAGAAAGTCAATGAAACAAGAGAACTGCAAGGGAGAAATCTGGAGAAACTTCTTCCCTGTTCTGATCAATATAGAGATATAATAACATTTCACATTTTGGCAGTATTAACTACTTCACAGGGAAATGTTATGGAAAAAAGAGAATAAGAGTTCTTTAATTCTGTATGAGAAGTTATTATTACTAATACTGGTTTATTGTAAGGAATACTACACTTTCAGTAAGATTCCTGCATCACACACATTGCACACTTGCCGAATGTTTAATTCAGTAGGCATGACAATGTTTAAGCTTTTTGATCATTTCTAACCCATAAACATTTGAAGAAACCGATTTTCCAGTTCCTTATTAAAGGCATCCCTGTGAAACAAACTTTGAAGAACTATTTAAAAAACGAAGTAATTTGGCTGTGTCTAAAAGCCTCAACTAGCTGGTAAGCACCTAGAAAAAACCCCTAAGCCTTATTTCTGAAAAAAATAACTATTTTGACGGCTAACTCTTTTTGTTCAGGTACTCATCACTGTGAAAAAGAAAAGGATCCAATTTCTCCTAACTCAGCTACCAGCTGTTAGTGCTGAGAGGGAATTATTCTCTAGAAATTTCCTACTACCATTTTCAACAAAATTAAATAATTTATGTCAAAAATTAAGATACCCTTAGTTTTAAGAGTCCACAGTCTCACTGCTAAATTTTGCTAAGACAAGGTTTTTTTATCAGTGCCTCATTCATAATTTTATCATAAAACACACGTGTAATTCAGAAGTATCTGTCACTTCATTATAAAGAAAAAACAGTCTTAGGTTAAGCTTCTGCGTGGCAATGGTGACTTTTACATTCTGGGTATTATTCTTAAGTATATCAGTTTGGGGTTTTGTTTGTTTGGGGGCTTGGATGTTTTCTCAGTATCTTCCTTTTGGCATTCTTTTAAATTAAAAAACCCTAATGCAGATAGGGTTATTATTAACATCATTAACAGAAGTATTTCTAAAAAAAATACTTAAATTAGAGTCATATTACTTTCTGGGAAAAAAAAAAAAAAACAAAAAAAAACCAACACCAACTGAGAACATGTTAATTTCAATTTTTCTTTATTACTTATCTAGGAATTATACTTTTATATTCAGTACTTTAAAGTCCTATGAAGCCAAGAATTTAAACCACCTTTTTAAAAGGTATATTTATATTCTACCTATTTAGCAGAATTATCTCTTTTAATGACATAGAAAGACTATGCTAGAGCTCATTAAAGAGCACTATTTCCCTCAAAACACTGCTCCCTTGAACTATAACGATTTCATTTCTCATGCAACACCTCAAACTCATATCCACTTGAAATTCTCCTCACTTCCCTGTAAAACACCATATCTACATGTTCTTTGTTGTTGCTTTCCCCTTCTAAAAGTTTAAATCCACACAAAGGGCAGATAATACATGTTGCAACTCCCTAACTCCAAGTAATTGCTCACATTTAAAAAGAAAAAAATAAGTAGATTAAAAGTAGATTTCCTAGTTTTCCTAATTTCTAATCTGCTCCTACTATGCAGGTATGTAAGAGCCCCTAGATTTTCCTAGTCACACATCATCGAGGTTTATTTTAAACACGGACAGCAAGTCAAAAGTGCTTATGAACAACAGATATTCAGCAACTAATTGCCACTGAGAGTGATAGATTACTGAAGCTATGCTTTCAGAGATTAAAGGAAATGTTTGTCTCAGAGCAAGGATCAGATGTTCTCTCATCTGGCAGAGCACTACACACTGCTATGAACATGCAGAACATGCCAAGGCACCTACAATTTAAACAGGAGAAGTGTGTGAAGAGGGGAAAAAAATTTCAAAATATCTGTCTTTTAGATGGAGATCTGACCAAGAGAGCCACGTTTACTGCACACAGATGACTGCATATAATTATTTACTTTGTAAAGGCTACTTTACCAAAATTGTAAAATTAACCTACTAAGGGAAAACAGAGAAAATCCTGGGTAATTTAAACAGGCTCCATAATACCATTCCACATTAAAAAAAATAAAATTAGAGCAAAGACATCTTGTGCAAAACAGCAAACCTGGATACATAATGTTGAGCAAGAGAAGCTTTTATTGCTATGCCCAGTAAAATGGCTGAAGATGGTACACAAAAAAAACTGCATTAAAATGGGGATTATTTCAAATGACATTAAATGCTTCCTATTTTTTTCTACTTTCGAAAGAAACAAAGAAAATGTACTAGGGAACTTATTAGTAACCTCTTAAGCAGAAACTGATTTGTCTGCAGCCCATTTTTTACTTCAAAAATTTAAGAATGTTCTTTTAGATGTTTTCTAACTTAAGCTCCATGGAATAACGTAAAAGCCATCCAAATATTTTAAAGCTTTTATCATGCAAAAGGTATAGAAACAAAACACAGACACATTATGAAGGTCATCAGTCTCTTTTAATGGGGGAACTGCATATTTCAATCTTGTTTAGATTAGTACAAAACCAACCAACCACCCAACACAAACAAGTGTAAAATATATTTGATCTTGATTCAAGAAAAATGGGTCTCCAATTTCAACTGAGGGCAAAGAAGATGTAGTCCATATTTTAATAATTCATATTTATTATAAAAATACAACTTTCAGCAAGTCCGTATACATTTAACAAGCTTCTGCCCCGCAAGCATATTCCTAGAAACCCTAAAAGTGTGAAGTGTGAATTTCAGTATTTCCCTCAGAGACATTACAAAATTAGAAAAGCTAGGTGTGAGTTAATAAAGATCCAAGAGCCTTAAGCTTTAATGAAAAAAGATCTAGTAATAACTAGTACAACTGGTAGTTAGTCAACACAATTGCAAAAATATCTTTTATTATCAGAGTAAACTGTTGACTATATTGACAGAACACACACAGTTTCAAGTACTTATTCATATTAAGTACTGACCTTCAAAATAAGTTCTTTTAACATATTTTTTCTTGGGAAGACCCATTTTTAGAATGCTTACTGAGAGGACTAAAGAACATTTCTATTAGTCAAACAAGATGAAACTTCTTCAATGTTATTGGTAGCATATCAATTCTACAGTTAACTGGTGAAATTCCAAATATCTGGCCAGGGACTAACCAGTTTCTGAAATACAGGTTTAAGACACAAAAAAGTACCTGAGGAGATTATATACTTTCCAATAAAGGACAGTGGTGTATTCTCTCTCCCACGCTAGAGAAAAATCCTAACAAAACACTTTGTGGACATCTAATGTATGTATATTCCTGATCCTGTGCTACAGAGCATTATGAGGTAGTTCAACTGATAAACTTAAAATATTCTGCCATGCCATAAAATACATACTTGTACTTCTGAAAGAAGTTTGGAGCTTCAAAAAGTTTGGACCACTCTGCCTTACTCAGCAAAATTTCATCTGTGATAGCAAGACCTAAATTATAAAAAGAAAAAATTTAAACTTTCTTTTAAATACGGTTTAGTATCCAGCATAAAGACAGTTTATTAACTTAGCAAAAACTACTATGAATTATTTCCTCCCTCCAAATTCACAGCAATTTATCAACAAGATTTGTAATTCAGTCATACTTTCATTGGTCATTAGTTAAACAAATCATATTATTTAAAAAAACCTCATTATCTGTACAGAAATGTTACGTTAATTGATCAAAATTATTATTTCACATATTTTTGCTCTGCAGTGTAACATAGCTCAATTCAGTTCTTAGCATATGCTAAGTATTCAGTTCAAAGACAACAGATTTTTTTCCTTAGAGTATTTGAATCACCTCTTGTGCAAGGCATTTTACAATGCAAAGAAACAGTGAGACAGTAAGGTACTGCTCTGCCTGAGAAAGCAACTTGTAGTTACTCCTTGCATCAAATCTAATTCTTGCTTTGATAACATCTTCTCTTATCTGCTATAATTATTCAAGTATATTACTTGGATAAATTCAAAGGACTCATCTTCAAGGGAGCATATTGCCTTATATCAGGCCTAGAAACAGGCATCAAACAGAACTACTATTGCTAATCCTTCATTAACATGACAATCTAAGCGACTAAAATAAAGTCATTATACCATTAGTTCTAATTTTCAAAACACAAGGCATTCTTTTATTATCCTCAGTTTTTAAGAGTGAAGGACAGACCTGTAGAAGGATCTACTAAGTTTGCTGTGTTAAGCAACATTAGGCGTAACAGGCCAAGTTCTACCTCCCTCAAAACAGTTTTGTGTCAATAAGCTTTTTAACATCCACCCACCTCCCCCTTTCAAACCATACCTGCAATGAAACTATTTTAAATCTGTCTGAAAAAATCTATAGAGAGAGTGTAAGATAATACTCACCTTGTTTAAATTCCTCAACCATGACCATCCGTGTGGAAACGGACACATTGTACGTAGAGTTCTGCTGTGGGTATGCTGGTGTAATTATAGGCATAAGATGGTACCTATCACTGGGGTTTACCTACATATAACAACAGCCAATCAGTTTTCTTCAAGCATACACATCAGTTAACAAATTTGGATTTCTCCCTTTACTACAACCAAGTCTTAAGTTCTAAGAGACCTTATTTTGCAGATCAAGAGTACAGAAAAAGTTTAGAAAACAAGAATAATACTTTTACAAAGGACATCTTTCTGAACAACAGTGATGTGGGAGGGCTGTAACCTGTCAGCACATCAAGATCAAGATGCAGGCATTTCTAAATCCAGAAATGCAATCAAACAGAACAATTTTCCTCTTTAATACAAATTAGTTTGTGATCAAATGAAACCATGGACACCTCATCATCATATGAGCACCTTCTGCAAAATGACTGTCTTCGGACCTTGCAAAAGGTATTTTATTCTTTATTTCTGTAACACTACTGAAAACTAAGAGCCATTTTAAGAAAAGAGGCTCTGTGCAACCTGACAGAAGCATCACTTGCATTAACATACTTTTATTTAACAGCAGACAGGGTAACAAAAAAGAAAGGACACAACATACACACGCAAAGTACATTAAAATACTATTAAGGTAACGATCTTATAGAAGGTAAATAAAAGATAAACCCCTGCCATTAGCTTAGTCCACTTTGATGAGCTACTACAACACTTCCCATTTGACCTCAGTTCCCAGGTTTGACCTCAAACCTATTGCAGGAATAACAGATTCAAGAACATGTTTTCAGCCATTTCACATATTTAGATGTGAACTTTTGTCAATCAAAAAACAGATTTGAAGTACAAAAGGGAATACAACTCAACCTCTGATGCTTACGTTACTCATCAAAATAAAGATTAGTTGAACGTCAACTGTTCTGTGATTATGATTGACAAAACAGCATTGAGCAGACTCATTATGTCCTATTGAAAGCTCACAATGGGAGCCATGCATCTGCTGCAAGCTGTTTCCCCGACTGCCTGAAGAACAATCATGTCCAATATCGTTAATGTAAGTGCTACAAAGATGGAGATCAAATATTATACACAAAACAACTAAAATACTTCAAGTTATGATCTTCTTTGGTGCAAGATGAAAAGACACTTTACTACAACTACATAGAACCAAGCCTATCCAGGTGTAACTTGCACTGAAGTGAATTCAAGGTACTTGCAAAAGTAACAGGCTTTAAATAAAAAGCAAACTATTTTAAGATTAGCAATTTTCCAAAAATGCATCACTTCAAGACGTAACTATGCTGAACATTCATTAATATTACTTATTTCAAAAATTGGGAGAAAAAGGACATTGTTTAGCAAGTGTGCTTCAAGCAGTCAATTCAGAAAATTAGGGTAATTTTGTTCTATACTCGGGAGAATTAGAGGTTACTTATGAAGATACAACACCCCAACATTAAGTTCAATAAACCCAAAATGAAGTTCACCTAGAATCTTTTAAGCAACCGAATTTATTTTACAGTGTGACTTAGAGGGGAAAAAATAACACACTAACCCTTGGGTCCCATACAGGCAAATTAAGATTGCATTCTTCTGGCTGTTTCAATAGCACTGGATTTGGCCATTCCCTGTTCAAAAAGATTGTAGCACTGAATAAGACTATTGGATACAACCACGTATGTTACACAAACAATACTTTTGAATGTGATCCTTCTTAAACCTGCTCTCAAACTAAAGCACCATTTCCTCACAACTAGCCTGGTCTAACTGGGGTTGTTTTGTAAATAAGCTGTATTGCTGAACTACAATTAGCTTCTTCAGAACATCAGAACAAGGAATTTTCTGTAGTCTTGAAGGTTTATAACCACTGGTTTAGATAACTAATTTAAATTCCTCTGAATTCTTCTTGAAATACACCAAAGAGAAATTCCTCTGTGAAGATTGACATTGGGTCCATCTTCAAGCTAGCTGTTTCATGGACAAACTACAGAACAAACAGCCAGCACAATTACAGCATATAGCATCATTACAAACCATATGTATTTAAAAAAATTATAATCAAGAGAGAAAGAAACCTTCTTGAATGAAACACTAAAAAGTAACACTTGTTCTTCAAGTCATCTTACCCCCTGAATAAAAGTTATCTTCCTATAAAGAGCAGAAGTCAGTTAATCTCTTGGAATTTTTATATTATGCACCTATGCTATGCATGTAAAAACTGGAGAGAAGTCCAAGAAACACATTAAACAGTCATTGCAACCAATTCCCCTCTATCACCTTAGTGTGGCAAAATATTACTAAACACTACGTACCTCAAGGAGGCTATAGAGCCTATGAATGCAAGACAGTGAAAGTGTGCAAATTATCTTCACATTAAGAAGAAAAGACACTGTACTTGGAGTAAAGCATCACCTTGGTAAATGACTCTTAAAGTCTGTCAGTGTCTCATGAAGAACATGGACGTTCAAGAAAAACAATATTCATTTGTAATCTGCAACATTCGCTTTTGGCCCATTTGTTCTACATTTACTTGGAATGCTCCCATCAGAGTTATTCAAACCATCTTTCTAAGCTAACTAGCTCAAGAGTATGAAATGGCATTTAATTCTGAAACACCTACCACTCCACACTGACAAGATTAAAACCCAGATTTTTGCCACTGGTTCTCTTAAATTGTATTTAAGCTATGTGCCTAAACCAGATACTGGCACACCTCCTTTATCCATTATCTCAGTACCTGAATGTTAAAAGACTTTAAATTTTGGGGTATATGCTATTATTTTGCACTATATAAGTATTTTATCTGAAGAGTTTTGTTGAATTACAAAAAATACTTGAGAAAATTTTAATTAAGAACTGTGTGGATTTGGTTTGGATACTTGAAAAACAAGACATGTTGGACAACTTACTGAAAAACTAAGCTGACAATTTCTGGTGGCAAGAACAATGTTTCTAATTTATCTTAATCTGGTAACAGCTGAAAATGGTATCATAAAAACAGGACTAAAATTTAGTGTCTACAAACAATTTTATTTTAGTTTAATCTAAATTAAAAACAAACAAAACCAAACCAAAAAAAAAACCAAACCAAAAAAACATACCATTTAGAAAATACCAAGAAAAATTTATGTACAAGAGTTGATGCTATTGCATTTGGATAAAGCTGGCAAGTTCTTGCTACTAGCATAGCCCAGGAAACACCGCCAAGGAAACCTAGTATATTGGAATAGATGTTGTGGCCTGTGGATTGAGAAGAGACAAAAGGAGAGAGATGTCAGTAACCGGAAGTATAAGGGAAAACTTGACAAATTTTGGAATAAAACTGCTTACGTTTTGCCCACAATTTGATAGCTCTCAATGTTAACCTGAAGTTGTCAATGTTTGGTACTAGATGCAGAATTTCATCAGTTACCCGGCAACCTGCAAAAGAAATAATTAATTACAGTTGCTGCTTCCAAAGTTTTTGCTTGCTTATCCTTCCCTACCATCAACACTACCTAACTTTTTAGATAAGCATGCTAGAAACTCATTTCATATTCTGATCACTTTTGTTTTGGACTAGAAAGCTTAACATATTTTCATGTGCATTTTTTCATCTTTAGTGTTTTATGGCAACACTCAGGTAGCTAATTCATGAGGACCTGACTATGGTTTTGGACTGCTCCTTGATTTTTTTTGTTATTAATGAACTATACAAGCTGTTGAAGAAACAAACAAGTTCTGCTCTTATATGAATATATGAAGTATATCACGGAATGTGCAGGCAAACTAAAAAAAGTTGTAAGTCTTCATGAACCTACAGAAAACCTGCCAGCCATAGGTCAAACCCTTGAATTTTTAAGAACAGGCTGAAAAGAATAGTTTTTAAACATACTAGCTGTACTGCTACTTTGATGGCATATTTTCAGACTATAACATTATAGATGGCAATATTAACAGCTTGATTTTAGGGGGTTTATAATAAAGAATAAAGTAGCACTTCATCACTACTAAGTAGTTGCAGAGAGCTGTTAGCAAGGAAACAGTTTTATCTAATACTACTTCAAGAGGCAACTACAAATTCTAGAGATGGCACAAATGGGAATTTCACAAAACAGTTTAAGTGGCTGTGATGATCTCAATTTATCAGGTTTTTAGCTTGTAACAACCAGTGCTCCTCATGCAAACACATTCCTCTTCCCCATCAAGCTGCAGCCAGGCTGAAGCCCCTACCAACCTGCATAAATAACCATTTTTTAAGTAAAGGTGTTATAGAGAAGTTAAGGGTTACACAAGCTAGTAAGCTACTAAAGAACTGACCTGAAACAGACACCATTTTGAGATCTCCAATATATCACTGAAGCAATTTCATGTATGTTTATGCAAACACAAATTAAGAGCAAACACACATCTTTATTTACAGAAATAGGTAATGCTCCACACTAAAGCCTTGTAAGTCCCATTAATCTCTAGAACCATATACCAGCCAAAGAAGAGAAAAAAAATCATAAACAGTCTAGCCAACAAGCAACAACCCTTCTGCCAGAAAGATATAAAAAACTGGCAATAACTTTATTTCCAGATATGAAGTTGTTGCATTTTCAGTCAAATCCACAATTACTGTATCAAAGAACCTAGGATAATTATTTAAAGATTAGACAAGTTAATATACCAAGCAGGATATACATACCATTAAGACTTCGTATGCATCTAATGTCTAAATTTTTAAGTAGGCTGTCGTCTCGTAGATCTAAGTCCTCAGGAATAGTTTGCAGTGCTAATCTTGCAAACAAAATATCAATCTTAAGAACAAAAAAGAGGCAAGACATTAGAAAACTGCTCATTCTTCTGCAGGATTCTGTAAGTCATTTTCATCAAGTTTACTAATAGTAGTACAAAGAATCCTTTTAAAAATACATAATAACATCCTTCACAGACACTTAAAGAAACACTTTTCAGATGCTTCATTTATCTTACAGCTCCTTTTCCAAGAGGATAAAATACACATTTAGATTAATATACAATCAGCACACACACAAAAACTATGCTGACTGCCAATGTAAATAAAATCATTTAGGAATACGCATCATTTCTAGGTCCAGAATACAAAATCCTACCACAACATGCCAGGAAAACATAAATCCTGGTTTTAACCTAAATACTCTCAAATATTCTAGAGAAGGCTGAGGGGAGGCCTCACTGCATCCCCTCATGAGGATGTTGAGGACAACGAAAAAACATGTACAGATCTCTTCACTCTCATAACCAGCGACAGGACTCAAGGAAACAGCATAAAGCTGAGCCAGAGGAGGCTTAAATTACGTATCAGGGAAAGCGTTTTCACCCAGAGGGTGGCTGGGGACTGGAACAGGCTCCCAGGTCAGTGATCACAGCCCCGAGCCTCACAGAGTTCAAAAAGCATTTGGAAAATCCTCTCAGGCACATGGTATGACTCTTAGGATGTCCTACACACAGGGCCAGGAGTTGGACTTTGATGATCCTGATGGGCCCCTTCCAACCCATCATATTCTATGATTCCATGAAAATTACCATGGAATTACAGAAAGAGTCGGATACTTTCCCCATCCCCTGTAAAACACACATGTGCTGACTCTATATAAGACCAGTATCTATGAAGATCTACATACCTGATTACAGAAAATGTTATGAAAATTCAGCAAGCTGCTGAGCAAGCATATACATTTTGAAACTACATCCAATTTCTCTGCTATTATTTCTGCAATACTTAAGCATAACAGTTTTTCTAGGCCAAGAACATCTAAAACACTATTCAGCACTGTGTTAGTTTTACATTGCCCTGCACACAAGGACACTGCAGAGTGCAGAAGTCAGTTTGCCTTTCCATCAGTCAGTTGATGAGAATATCAAGTGCATATCAGCAGACTGTCTGCAAGGCAACAAAGGCACTTCACCAAATGAGGCTTTTAACTAAAGTGGTTATCGACCTACAAGACGACAAAATACCAAATACTATTGCACCAAGAACAAAACTGGTTACATTAAAATTATTTCAGATAAAGTGAGCCTGAAGACACCTTAAAGACTTTTTGTAGGTACTTAAAACTTTGGATCCATCCATTTTAAATTATGAAGCCCTTATCCACAGAAAAGTATTTCTAAAGTATTCAGTGCATTCTGGTTTTCAAAGTCCTTAATAGCTGATCTTATCAACAGTCTGTATTACATACAGAAGTTCCTACTCGAGTCAAAAGTACTACCTCTCAGTGTAAAACAAGTTCAAAATTAACTGCAGCTTGAAATTCTGCTCTGATCTCTAGGAGGTCCAGCATCTCTAGAGATTCAAAGCTCATTGACATTTATTTTCAAATAAAGAAATTAACAGTCTGTCTTATGTAACTGGGGGAGAAGTAGCTGGCAATCAAATACAAAGTACTCTACAGGAAGAACAAAAACAAAGTTGTTTATTTTAAACAAGAACATCAAATGGGCATGTAAAAACTTATTTTCAGAAAATTTTTAAGTTTTAATAACAGGATTACCACAAAACTAAAGTCATTTTCCTCAGTTACACTTTCTGGCATGTTTTGCCTGTGTTAGCAAAAGGAAAATGAAATTAAAATCTTTTGATACTGCTGTAGTTGGGCATAAAAACAAACTACCAGAAACAGTAACACCGGTATATACAAAGAGTGTGCTTATAATATAAGAAAAAGAACTCTCATGCACTGTTAGTAACATGCATTAAGTCTCAATAATAAACCTAAGCTTATCATAAATTTGCTATATTGGAACAAGATGTTACATCTTCTAGAGCAAAAAGCCCCTTTTTTTCCCCTATTCCCCTATGTCTTTTATTTCAAATTTTATTTTCTAGAAAGGAGAGACAACTCCAGCTTGAATGACTGGAGAAAAAAAAAAAAGAAAAACCATACGAAAATCAAACTGACCAGAGGACAGCTATGGCAAGTTTCAACATCTAGAATGAACACCTAAGCTATGTAAAACAGCAAACAGATTCTCCAGAAAAATGTTCCTTAATACCCAACTGCATATGGACACTATAAAATGGCCAACAGATACAAATTCACAGACTGGGAGAGAAGAAATGGCCAGTCTTGTGTACAATACTACACCATGTCGCTTGCCAGAAGATTAGCATGGGAATTCCTTCCCCTCTGTAAACTAACCTTCTTGTACACACCAGTTACTGCTTGACATAATCCAACTATAAGTCTCATTAACTGTGTGTATAAACAGTTCATATGTTTTTGTCCTGTCACCAAAAGATGACAGTTTGACTGTGTAACAGTCTAAGAAGGATAAACAGAGTATCTTTTGAAATCACCATTCCTGTTTCCTCAGCAAAAATCAAATTAAGCAAGTTCAGTGCACCAAGACAGCTGATTCATCAGGATACAGCCACCAAAACCATTGTTTTGGTCACCTCTTTACAGATATGTTAGGAGACCAGGACAAAAGGAATACCCAGCTTGCCTTCGGCAGTTCACTTCTGAAAATTAGTTAAAAGACCACAACTTTCCATAATGTAGGATAATGAAGCAAATCTTTCATGTTTGCACAGTTAATCATTAGCAGTCAAAAAAAATTCTGAAGCCACGTTATTTTCAAATATAATTTCTATTAAATGTTTAGACTAAATAATGCCTATACTGGTACTCTACAGGTCAGTAAACTAATCAGTACAAGTGGATAGCAGAGCCAAAAAAAAAAAGAAAAGGGAGATATTCTGCACTCAGCTCTAAGTCCATCAAGAAACTCTTGTTTCAGTCTTAAATCTCCACTTTAAATTGCACAACTGAGGACTGTTGACAAAATCTTAGGTATGAACTTCGGAGAATCGCTTTAATAGCATTCCTATTAATGAATAATGACTTATTAAACTCTTAAAAACTTTGTTTTAACCATGCTTAATTTGTTCAAAACAAATTAAAATAGGATCTTTACCTCTATTCCATCAAAACAAAGTTTAATAACTGGGACAAAAGCTTCTTCAACAGCCTGGGGGGGAAAAAAGTTGCATTTTATTTTCAGTATAGAGAACATTTATAAACAACAGTTACCAGGTCTAGGCAATCATAATGAAATGCTACTTGTATCGATGCTTTTCTGTTTTCAGGTTGATTTTTGTCAGCAATGTCTTTTTCCACCATGGAGAATTTATTCAGTAAGCACTGACCTACTATGTGCTGCAGCTGTCTAGACATTAATTATGATTCAAACTTGCACCAACCAGCTCTGATGGTGTTACCTCAATGTCCAACCCTCCTTCTCCCTACACACAAGACATGATGAAGCATCTTTTACTCCTCACAAATACTGGTAAGTATTCCAAGTCCAAGCTATGAGGATTCTTGCTCTAAAAGGTCTGTTATTCCTGCTTCTACAGTTGGAACAGAAAATGAGGAGAAGACTGGAACTAAGCAGCCTAAAGTAGTTGCAAGTCATCAGCCTCCAGAGGCCAAGCATGTTTTTAAAATGTGGTCAGCAACACTGTGTTTTGATGAACAATATCACGATGAAACTACAGAATTTCACATCTACTCTGGTATCACCTATGAATATCCTTTTCCTTAACTGAGCATCTGAACTAAATGCAGTCTGCAACACATTGTTTTAGTAAAAGTAAAGAACGCTGCGTACCTCCAAGTAAGAAATACTCTGAACTGTTGGGAGGATAAACTGTTCCAAGAGTGTTTCAGTTCTTACCAAGAGAGGGAGACAACACTACTGTCTGTGCTCAAGCCTTAGTTAAGGCTACCTTAACATTACTGGTTGGCACGATGGATCGATCCTAGGCAAAAATCATGTTCACAAGCATCTCATACTCATTCACTCACTACAGCAACCACTAAGAAAGTCCATGTTCCCCTAAAGATGGAGATGTACAAACTCCTAATACTAGCTGGAATGCTTTAGAAGTATTACAACACCCTGACATAAATGTATTTGCATCACTGCAGAGCTACACTGAGTACTATACATACCCTGCTGCTAAATCAACTACATTACCTGGAGTTAGAGTTTACAGCAAAGCTGAATGGAAATCTGAAAATCTGAATCCTCTCAAATATAGCATGTCAATTTAAAGATTACTAAATGTGTTCAGACAATGAAGTGTTAAAAACAGTTGTTTCAGTGCATTTAGTGTTACCACTTGATGTTTGCACTACACTGGTAGTTACCAACTACAGGGCGCATAGATTGGAAGAATGCTGCAGAGACAGTTCCATTCGTTTTATGAAAGGAGGACTAAACCAAACTAAGACTTGCCAGCAACTATCTTCATCTAAAAAGAAAAAAACTGGTGCAGAGAAAATTTACTCTGAGCCAATAATACCAAGATTAAAGCTCTCACCAGTTGACTCAGGGAGGTGTGGCAGTAATATGTAACAGAAACAAAATACTGCAATAGTACAGTCTTCCACTACTACAAGGGAAATCTTCATCTTTAGAAGCTAAAAATCATGCACAAGCACTTAGCAACAAGACACACTAAAAATGTAACTTCCCTGTTCAAATGCACTTGACAGTCGATATAGAAAGTTTAGTTAATATCAACTACCATTATTGTTTATATAAGCATGAAGTTATAAAAAAGCAGCATAAAACCTTCATTAAAACCAAACAATCTTTGTCCTGAACCCTGTCAAGCTAACATTTACATTTGTGTCTGACTGCTTCTAGTGAGTAAGCAGAAATTTTGCCACACTAACACACATGTCAGGAGATCATTCGAAATTTTTGAGTGTATCTATTCAGTGAGAGCAGAGAAAATTCAGAAGGACCTCTATTTATTTCAACTCCTCTGACAGGCTTTGCTGCAGGTTAACACAAATTCCTTTGCAAGTCTTAACAACAAATTTATATTTGTTTATTTAATGCATCATCTTTCACTACTGAATTTTCCTAATCCTCAGGTCAGCAAGCTGTATCAAGTGTTTCACATACCCTCAGATCTTTCACTTCTTCTTGTTGTTTTAACTTTTCATAAAACGATGTGAAAAAATCACTTCTTTCAACATGTCTTGGTGCAACACACAGGGCATCAATATCAGCACCTGAAATTGTTAAGCAGCACAAGTAAATTAATCAATACTTCACATGCATTGAATGCCAGCAATAGACTTTATTAATAATTAAGCAGGAAAATTTAGTTTCTCATCATGTGGAACAGTGGGTTTTTTGAAATACTAAGTCAAACCAAATGAAAAAAATGCATGGCCATTAAACACACAGAACACATACATACACTCCTGCTTCATTTGTGGAACACTTGTAATTTTCAAAGAACAAAACATGAAGATTTAAATATACAACTTCCTCTGCCTTTAAATAATTTTCAATTTTTTGTCTGTTTCTCAATCCATGATGAAAACATAATATAGGAATATATTTCTTTTGTTTAGAATGAAGACTAGAGAAAAAAAATTAAGAAATCTAACACCACCTCAAAATACAGCAAGACCAATCATTAGCTCATACACACTGTTTTTTATCACAAAAGGAAGTGTTACCTTTTGTATGAACCCCTAATCTGTATGATCCAAACGTAAAAATTTTTCCTCCAACGTTTTCTATTACCGATTGTGGAAGATTCTAAATGGAGCAAAAAAAAAAAATTGGTTATTTTACCTTAACAACTTATAACAACACAAACCATTTATTTTCAAACAAGAGGAAAAATATTGTATGAAATTTAAGTTGTTGAACTACTGAAATAATATCAGTATTTATAGAAAAGACTGTGATACGCTTGCCACTTGGATGATTTTGTAACATTTCAACTACATTCCACATTACTGCCTCAAACCTGGTAATTGTTGCACTAATTCTACACTTCAGGTGCAACAGCTTTATAATGTTACTGAGATCAAACATTTTGCTTACCACTCAGGCATTAGACTGACACAGAAATAGATCATAGACTCAAATTCTGAGCAACACAAAACATAGTCTACTGTATCAGTGTTTACTACATTATTTTCAGAGACCACTTGTACTACAGCCTTTAAATAAAAATTTGGTTTTGGGAAAGGTATTTATTTTATGTTTAAATTGTTTAGGTATATCTACTAAAGTTCCCAGCCTTTAAAAAACTGTTGAATCCACAGTACTGTGAGCAAGAGGGCTATCCTTTCATAACAGGATGCAATGCTACTATCTGAAACCTTACATGAATGTTTGTTTACACAGCAAAAGACAAAATAAATCAAAACTTCCATTTTGTAATGTACATGAGCTTTCAATCTTACACCGGTTACAACATTCTCATTATTTTGTTTTCAAGGATCAAGACACACATAGCAGGGCTGTCCCTGTCCATAATCTTGTTCATATGTAAATTCTCATTGCATAAGGAAAGTGTACAGAGAACATATCATCCCAAATACACACAAAGCAAAACAGCTTAAAAAATAGGGTTTTCCTCTAAAAAAAAATCTATAATCATGCAAGTCTACATCCATTCAAAGAAGATGTGTGGGAGCAGGGAAACCTGAGGAAAACACTGTCAGCACATCAGTCTACAAAAGTACGATTACAGGATCAACATTAAAGAAAAAGACCACAGACCACCAAGATGCAGGAAATACATTTTAAGATCTGGCACTGTTTCACAAAGGCAAAATCTAAGCCTGTCATTAATACAGTACTATATGCATTAATTTTGAGAAAAAGTCAAGTTCCATCTGTAAGTTTCTCTCTTTGACAAGGTTCTACTATGAAGGGGAAATGCTGCTTGTAAGCAAAAGAAACTACACAAGGACTGTATTTGTTTTGAACCCCCAAATCTAAGGTTCATCCCATTTAGTACAGGAACATATTATGGAATAATCTTCCTACAGCACTCTTAGAATCACAACATTGGTGACTCCATGTAAAATACATCCATACCTTGCTTTCACTGATTTCCCGTATCCATTCCTTTACCAAGTTATTTAATTTTCCCAAAATTAGAATCCTATTAATAAAACAGCAGAATGACAGGTTAGAAACTTAGACAAAACTAGCAGAATTTTTTAAAGACTGTGATTGTCATTACACAGTAAGTCAACTTAAGTAACATTACAGGTCTAATTAGAGCTCTTGTTATATATAAATATACACTGAGAGAAAGTTACTCCTACAACATTCCCATTATTTTTTGCCCCTTAGAGACATTCAAGAGATTTAACCTCAAAAAAAAAAAAGAAAGCGTGCAAGGCATACACACATGAATTCAACTCATTTTCAAAATAAAACTTTAATTCACATAGCACATGCATCTAAAAGAACAGTGATAAGCAGTACTGAAAAAAAAAACAACAACTCTAGAGAGCTTAATAAGGAAAAAAAAAGTATGAGGTCCATTACAATAAAGTAATTATGAAGGGGGAAAAATACAAACCAGCCCGTGAAATTTGAAGGCCATTTTAATTCCACTCTGTGTTTTGAGGTATTACTCTTAATTGAAAAAAATCAAGCTTACAAATCCACTAGGCTTTTAAGAAAGTATTTGAAAGGACACAAACACACCACTTATTGGTCTTCAATAGTCACACATGAACTTCATGACAGAAAACCAAACAGAGCATTCACTCACCTGCGCTGCAGCTCCTCTTCCTCTTCAAATACACCATAAGGTTTTAGGGTTTCGATTAATTTCTGGGTAAGCATGCAGTCAAACTCCTTGGGGGCAGCTAAACTGATAGGTGAGGTAATGCCATAATGCTTCTGTAGTTGCTGTGTTTGTGATCCCTGGGTTGTAACGGGACTAATAAAGGCAATTAGATAAAGTTACTGACAGAAACAATACAAAAATATTTTTTCTCATCAGAGTAGCAGACAAGAGATATAAACTAAGAAAAAAAAGCCAAACCTAGTGTTAGCATTTTCATCCCAAATCACTATGTTAAATCTGTCCTATTAAGGACACAAATTACCTTTCATCAACTCTTAATATGCACTAACTTTTTTCCCCCCTTAATTATTTTTTTCATTCTACTAGGGCAAAAGCTTTATCAGTTTGGGCTCCCTTGCTTTCATAAAGACTAAAGAAAAGAGAACCCTTCATGTCAAAAAGCCAAGCTGATACCAACAGTGGAAGTCCCACTCTTGGCAGGCTTAGCATTCCTTAGTGCTCTGCTGTAGTATGAGCCCCGCATGTTTATACCTATTATATATTATTTCTATCATACAAAATGAGAAATATTTTCATAAGACTATCTATTACATTTGGAAAAACTTCATCATTACTTCAATTTGACTTCCATTATTTGTCATCATCATGTCCTCAAGATTTCATTCCTCATTTCCATAAAGACTATTAAAAAAAAATCTAAAATGAAAATTGACAAGAACTCACAAAAGATGATACAGTTTTCCACAAGTTAAACCCATTTTATAACAATATTAAGTACTATAATTTGTTTGCAATCAAGAATTTTGTCACAATGCAAGCTTGAGCACATCTGTCCCTTTGCTCATCAGCAAAAAAAAAAAAAAAAAAAGGCACATCAGGAAAAGTATAATAAAAAGTGTACATTAAAAAAATAAGTCTTCAAGTAACTGTAGGGACAGTATCTGGGAAAATTATTTTTATACTGTTTCCTTTAGCTATGAGGTTTTAATCAACTAATGAAGAATCTGGTAGGAGATGAATAAATCATATACATCTTAGGACTTCAGGTGTCAACAAAAACATTTTTTTAAAAATAAGCTGTTCAGATGCATTACATAAAACAGTAATTCAAATTAAGGACAAAGGAAGCCCCTAAAACCTTTTTTCTTCCCTTAAAAAACCAAAACTTTAGGAATGTCAAAACAAGCTGTGGCTTTGGTCACTTAACTGCCTCTAAAAAAAAGCCAGAAAACAAAAAGCGTCAGTATATGAACATCTGATTATTTTAGCTTATACCACAAAGCAAGTTGTTTGAATTCATTTTCTCCCTTTTTGCTAACTGTTAATTTGAAGTAAAATATATATGCCTTTTAGTTTAAGATTCTTCAGTTTACTTTTGCAGGTTTTTTAAAGCAGTAATACAAAACAAACAATATTTTAGCTTTGTGTAACAAATTCCTGATGGTCTAATTTTAATTTTCACCCATTCATAGCAAGAAAATTAACCCAATTCAACAGATACTAGACTTCATTAAAAGGGCTGGCAAAACACAGCCTGGCAGATGCTGTTACTAGACTTCAAAAAAGACTCAATGTCACTCAAAACCAGATTCTGCTGAGCTAATTCCTCAAGTCAGCAATGCTGACAGAGGCCTCTGTATTTCCCCTACTTGTAAGGGCCATGATTCACAAATTCAAGAACTAACAACTTAAACATAATCCTTTATGTTGTCTATAACATTACAGTGCACAAACCCCAGCCAAACACAAGATCTCTTCCCCAGTCTGTTTGCACACAGCCCTGGCAGTGCAATGTGCAGCTCTGCCTTCAAAGCACCACACTCTAATCACTTAAACCAGTGCTCCTCTAACCCCTACAGGACCACCAGGGCATGGCACAGGGCACAAACAGGCTTTGAAACTGCTCCCTAAAACTACAGCTTCAAACAACCAATTTAATCCATCGCCAGATATACATCTTTGGGAATCGTTACATAAAGCCAGCCACAGTTCTTACATTTACTTCTCTAACAATGAAATAACGATGTTATCAACAGCACAGGACCTCCCCAACACAAGTGTTTCACCTCTGCTTGAGCACTGAGGAGTTAGTAAGTACCCTTTCACTGGGTTAGTGTGTAACAATTCCCAGCACAGCTGCCTCCAAGATTTTACAGCTGCAGAAGACAGTTACATACATTAACACTGAAGAGAATATAGTTTATTTCCAGATAAAACCATTTAAATTGAAGCTCTGCCATTTACACCTGCTAACTCTAGTCTAAGGTTTCTGAAGCACAAAAAAGAATATGAAAAAAATTCCTCAGGAAAATTAAAGAAAAAATGGTAATGCCAAGAAGATTTGTTAAACTTAATGAAGGACAGAATAAAGTAACTTATTCTGTTCATCTATACATTTAAAAGGCTGCATAAAAGTTAATATAAACAGAAAAGTAAAGTTCTATCCTCTCCTTGCCTCCTACCTCCCATAACACCAAGAAACAGCAAATAAAGCATTTGCTACCTGCCTTTTAAAGTAAAAGTAAATTTTCTCAAAGAAATAAACTTTAGGTGTTCATCAGCCCAACTTCAATGCTATATTTACGCATTACATTTTGGCCAGAAAATGCTAATTATAAATGCTCCTAGACTTCTACTTCTTTTTTCTAAAATCATCATACTCACACTCCACTGCCTTCCCTCTTCCTCACATATGGGCATTCTACCTTTTACTTGTCACATATCCAGAGAAGAGCCTAAACTACCAAATTTATTCCAAGAGAAACGTGAAAAGCCAGGGGAATATCAGTGCTAACCTTCTACCCAAACGGATTAGAGACTGGCCTTGTAGAGGAGTCAATGCCTTGATGGTATGTCACATTTGGTACCCACTGAAGTTAAACATTAACAAAAAACAGAGTATTAAACAGCAACTGGAAGTTCCATGTCAGCTATTCACTCTTGACAACAGCAGGGACAGATTTGGCAGATCATATCTGAGTGTGACTCAACTGAAAGCATGTTTAAGGCTTGTTGGGTTGTGGGGTTTTCTTGGTTTTGTTTTTAATAAAAAAGAAAAAATATTCAAATAGGAAAATTAGAAACACCCTAAGCTTTTCTTTCTAAGATTACAAAGAAAATTAAGATACAGTTTGAGTGGTTTGGGTTCATTTCTTGTCAACCACATATAAATACGAAGATTATCTTATCACTCTGAGATGACCATGACCTATCTGCCAATTGCATAAATATAAAATTACAGAAAATTATGTAGAGTTAAATTTAACATGTTTTTGTTGCAGCTCTGGTTTATCCTGAATTTTTGAAAAACATATACTGACAATTTACCATGTGCAAATCGGGCTACAGCTACAGTGGATTTACTCTAGAGTGTTATGATTCAGTATTTCATATTCAAATATGAATTTTATCAGTAAGACATGCACATGTCTTTTTTTCCCCATATAAAAATACAGACACAGAGTTCTAGTCTGTGCTAAGGCAAGGGCAGTGCAGCCAAAACACTTTTTCCTCAGAACCCGAAGTTTTGGTAAGCAGTATCTTTTTATACTGTTAGCAGTAACTCCCAAACTGAAAGAACAGACCTTGGCTATATGGTCACTGCTAGAACCATTTCAAACAGAGTGCAGATGTGGAAGGGAAAAACCAAATAAAGCTTGTATGAAGCTTTACAGTTTCCAGAGCATAGACCTCTAAACTCCTCTATACGGAATCGACTAAATGTTGTTCTGAAGTAGAGGAGGGATTACAATGCATCTTTTGAAGATCAGGTGATATCCTGAACACATCCGTTTAAACTGAACATAGACCAACCACAGCTATAACTATGTGACACTGTCCCATATATAACTGACTTGGATACTAATTCCAAATTCTGTACTATTGTTTGCTTTTACACCACTAGAACCTTTCTCCATCCTCAGAAAAATCAACAATCCTATGATGAACTTCTTTATAAAATGTGTTTTGTAAAGCAAATTAAATCAACTCCTACCCCCACACAAAAACCTGTCTTTCTAACCACTTGTTCCTCTTCTCTCCCAGTATTCCATGCCCATTCTAACAGTACAATTTTTAGTGCTATTTGTGTTAAGATTTTACATTTCTTATCACAAACAAAATATAGCTGCCGTCAGCACCATACTATTTAAGTATCATGCTCCTGAAATCTGGGAAACTTCACAAAAATAAAAGGTAATACAAACAACCAAAATATTAAAAATACATAGCATAATACTGAACAAATCATAACAATGTAAATCCCCCTAAGTTTCAAACTCATCTGGATACTAAGACAAAATACAAAACTTAAGAATTCTCAGTGATTATCCTCATGTCTCTATTTGCCTCTGCTGATTACCTCAACAAAATTTACTCGTTATTTGCTGATGTAAGACACCCAAGTCAGATTCCCAAAACAATACTCGTCATCACACCATCTGGTTAACAGGCTGGAGCTAAATTCATGGAGCTCAAGCTCCACTGTGTCCAGATCCAGAGAAACTCAGCTGAGGGGTTTTGACTCTTTTTATGTTTCCTTCAGCAATGAGTGACTGGAAACTTAGACTGAAGATTCCAGCTTAACACTAATGCCATTACTCCACACTAAGTTTCAAAAATCCGGGCAGGAAACATCAGTAAAGTCCCTGCAAACCTGTTACTGGGGAATGTGTTTTAACTGTAAGACAATACAGCTGTCCCTCCTGAACGAAGGTTTCAGTATCTAGCAGAACATCACTGGACCCTTCAGGCCACGAATTAAGTCTTGAACTGTCAGTATGAGGTGTTCAAGGTGCACAAAACTTATTTGAACACAGGTATTGGAGCAACAGCAGGCAAGAGGGCTACAGAAGAGGCTCACCTATGGCAAAAGGAAGGCCATTCAAACACATTCTGCTAACCTTGGACACTCTCCTGAGCTCTCTGACTCTTCTGTTCACGCAGAACAGGGAAGGCAAAGGCAGCATGTGCAAACAAAAACCTATCCACAATAGTTTTACTAGCACAGGTGAAGGAGAAATTTTTCAGGTTTAAAGAAAAGAAAGTGCTAATGAACTGCACAGGCAGCACTTGAACCAAAAATTATTTTTATTGCTATGTGGGAGACAACTCAAGAGCAATTTAAGAAATTCAGTAAGGTTAAATCGAAAGATAACAGGGACCATAAACTAAGAACTAGGAATCCCACAAAGTGTTTCATTGTTAAGAGATTAATTTGTCTCAGTATTGAAATCTGCTCAGCCCAAAATAACTGAGTTTTCAAGTTCTGTGCAGTACCTGTATATTAACAGGTATAAATTCAGTCCTTCTTTAGAGTGATACTGGAAGACCCAAAGCTATTGCAAAACCACATGTCCGTGCCATCTAACAAATTAATCCTCAGCACAATTTTTATATTAATTGCTTCTCAATTAAGAAAGCTATCACTTTATGACAACCATTCTTCTACAGTCAGTCCATTGCTTTGTAAAGTTAAGAATAATTTCACTCCTTTCTTAACAGCCTATAAAATTCTCAACTCTCTCTGTTCAGAAACACACTACTTATCCATTCCCAATCAGCACCAGTCATTTCAAACACAGTGCTGTACTTCTGGCATATAAGCTGACAGTCTCTAATGAAAAATGAAGAAAACAATGACTGCCTATGTCTACAGCAAAGCTCAGTGAAAGAAAAATTGAAAAGTCTTATTTCAGAAGTGAGAATCAGCTTGACTGTCCACTGGAAAGAATAATTCTTAATGACATTCTATAGAAGTTATCAATACTAACAATACTTAAAATTTATAGAACTTATGGCACATTTAAATGTTCATGTATATGACTCAAAGCCCTTTTCCACTTCTGGTTACAGAATAAAACAAGACATTTCAAAAGTGTTTTGCCATGAATTCAGAAGACACAGACATTCAGTACCTCTACCAAGAAACAGCTTTGTTTTCTCAATTTGGAGGCTTAGAAAGCCCAAAGTTACATGAAGACTAAATCATCACTCCCATAAACATACCTCCAGCTTCACTGAGTCAGTAGCCTTTCTGTATAAGCCCCAGATCTAACCAAAACACATGAACAGCTCAGTGAGCTTCATTCTTCCCTGGCATCTTATGTTTCAGATAACACACAGGAACATTCTGTACCTTAACCATGCCCTAAAATATATCTTTATGTCAGGGGAAGTAGTCATCTTTGTTTCTAATCGGCTTTTTTGTTAAAGACCTCTTCCTTATACAGCCGCTCATGCACTTCCCACATGAGAATTTTAACAAAAAGTCACAAGTTTATAGGATAAACTTTAATATTTAAAAAAATACTAAAGGCTTCCATAAATGCCAGATATCAGTATCAGCAGTCTTACTACTGATGCACCACGTACAGAAAGAATTTGCTTGGTTTTATACTTTTGTACCATACTGTTAGTAAGTGCAATATAAACATTGGTGTACAGCTCTGGAGAACCCGGAACTCTTAAGTCAAGAATAATGACAATCTCCGGTTGTATGGGAAATCAGCTTTGGTAAGGCCTGCCAAAAAAAACACACAAAAAAAAACCCCAAAACATTTTGTCACCGTGAAAGTTTGGCAATAACACAGGGTCGTTCCACTATCACTCAAAAAGATGATCATCCGGAAAACAGAATCAACTGGAAAGAATTATAGAGGAAAAATCTTCCCAAGATGCCTCTTTCTTTCCTCTAAAGTCAGAGGTATCACTTCACAGACTCAAAAATCAGCATTACCAGCATTTCTACTTACTGGCATTATAATACTCACTTTAAA
The DNA here is from genome assembly GCF_021018805.1 of Prinia subflava. NCBI lineage: Eukaryota > Metazoa > Chordata > Aves > Passeriformes > Cisticolidae > Prinia > Prinia subflava. The sequence goes on along the minus strand of NC_086251.1, from coordinate 49,666,324 downwards.
GTCTTGAATGGATGACACCAAGTCAAATAATGCAAATGACAGAACAAATGCATAAACTGAGAAAGTTTCATTTTTGCTAACTACAATGAATCTCATGTACTAAATAAGTTGCCAAGTAATGTTTATACTCAAAATAGCAGTATTTTGGTGCTATTGTAACTATGTACTGTTATTTAAGTGTTTCTAGTTAGAGAATCATAGACACCTACATCAAAGATAAATAATCAAATCATTCCAAACTTTTCAAAGTTGAAGATCTCTATTATTACAACTCCTAAAAGGAGTCCAAATTTTTAAACCTTGCTACTAAGCCTTTGGAATTTATGTAGTCACAACACAATAAACTAAGAATGAAAGCAAACAGAATAAACACCCTCCCATTTTCCTGAGGCTGAAAAGCCTAGCCAACTTCAAAGCTGACTTCTGGTAACTTTTCATTGCCATAATGAACGTGTGCAAAACTTATCCATAAGGACATTGGCGCTTCATTATACAAGCATTAGAACCTACTTGACACAACCATTTTCCTTCCTGCATTCACCCACTGGTCCTTTCCCTGCCATAAACCTTTACAGATAAGTTTCTATCATGTTATCTACCCCATGACTAGCTTTCCAGTACTTTAGACTGAAATGACAACCACAACAGACAAACTTGGCTATTCTCCACTTAAAAGCTGACATATTTAAAACCACTGTGAATAATCACAAATTTATAACAGTGAGAAAAAGTGTATAATCACACATTCTTTCTATTTCTCCTTCAATGAGAAAAAAACCCATACAAACAAAATAACCACAAACAAACAGATCAACCGAACAAAATATATAAACATGCCTTATTCTGAAAAGTCACTTGATCACCTACACATCACTGTTTCCCTCGATTTGTATAACGTAATAAAATACTAAGATTATGGACTTCAGAACTGAGGAGCTGCAAGTTTTGTCGTCTCAATCAGAATTCGTAAAAACGTCAGCGATGGGGAAAAAAGAAAAAATAAAAAGGCAGCGAAAAAAAAAAAAAAAGGCCAAGGGTGGGGTGAAAGAAACCAGCGAAGAAACTGAGATGAATAAGGTCACACTTGGTTATTCCTGACTGCAGGCAGGGTCACGGCACGGCACGTCCAATGCACGATGGCCCCGCGTTCCGGCGGCGGGCGGGGGACGCGGCCTCAGCTCGCTCCGCCGGCCGGGGGCGCTGCCCGGGGCCTCCGGGAGCGGGGGGCTCCAAGGGCAGCGCGCTGGGCTTGGGGCGCCCACTGGAACCAGCGGCCCAGGGTCTCCTGCCCCGGAACGGGGAAAAACTGCCCGCGTGGTCACAGCGAGAGAGACTTCGCAGGGGCTCTCGGGGGAAAAAGCGCTTCACCCTTAGCGGACAGGGCGAGGAAGGGACAAACACGCGGGTTTCGCCCCTCCGTGAGCCCAGACCCAGCAGCGGCGAGCGGAAGCCGCCGCACGCGTCCGCCCCGTCCCGCACGTTGCCGCTGCGAGATCGCGAAAGCAGCGACAACAACGCAAGGGCCACATCACCTCCGGGGCTCGTGGCGATGGGGGGAGACAGAGACAGCGTGGAGCTCCCGGCGGCGAGGGCAGCGGCGCCAGGCCCGAACACTGCGGCAGCGGAAGCGCCGGGGCCGAGGGGACCGCGAGGGGGGAAAGGCCCGCGCCCCGGCAGGAAGGGCCCGGGCATGCGGGGAGCGCCGGGCCGGGGCCGGCACGACGCGAGCCCCGAGCGCGCCCCGCGAGCTCCCGAACTTACAACGGCATCGTCTCTCCGGCCCCTCCTCCTCCTCCTCCGCCGCCGCCGCCGCCACCACCGTCGCCGCGTCGTCCCCTTCTTCCTCTTCTTCCTCCTCCTCCACTGCTGCCGCCTGCGGACCGGTCACTCGTCCCGCGGAGTGGCGGGAGCCGCGACCATGGCACGGGCCGGGGCCAGGCCCCGGGAGCGGAGGGAGCGGCTGTGCCGGGCCCGGCCGCCGCCGCCGCTTCACTCGCCTCTTCCCCTCCGGCCTTCTAACATGGCGCCGGGACGCTACCACAGCAACGTCCCGGGGCGGGGGGGGCCAGACGCAGCGCGGCGGACACCCCCGCATGGCGCGCACGCTCGCCCGGCCGCGCGTGCGCAGGCGAAGGCGGGGCCGCGGGGCACGCTGGGGAATGTAGTCGCGGCGGGGCGGCGGCGGCGCCGGCCGGGGTTTGAAAACAAAGCGCCAACGGCCGCGGGGCGGCGCCTGCGCGGGGCCGGGGGAACCGGCGGGACGAGCGGGGCGGGGCTCCCGGGCAGGGCCGGCCCCGGCAGCCCGGAGCGCCCGGGAGCGAAGCCGCCGCTCCGAGCGTGGCGGGGACTCGTTCAAAGGCAGCGCCGTGCGCGGCTGTGACCACGCGAGTCGCGCTCACTGTGCATTCGTGCCCTGCGCAAAGCAAACGGATCGGTTTCTAAAAGTTGTTCTTAGAAACGTCTGCCTGGAGTAGTCTGCATAAACTTTCAGAATATTAAAAAAAAAAGAAAAAAAAAAAAAACCCAAAAAACCAAACAAAAAAACAAGTTACACTCTTTATAGATCAGCTCAAAACTTTATTCTTAGAAAAGCAAATGCATTACAGTAACTCTAGAGAAAATTTGGTTTACCCTCTCTTTTTAAGTCTCCAGGTGTCATCTTTATTCTGAAAAATAGCACTTTCAAACTAAAATTTTGTCTAAATCTATCAATGATTTCATTTTCAACTGCCTCACAGGATAAATGGTAACTTGGGCTGTCTATATAGGACATAGAGATAACAAAAACATGTATTGCTTTAGCGTAGGAGATGATAGTTCTGAACTCTATTCCCAACTTGTCTGACTATGAAAACACATGAAGTAAGATACTCTATATAAACACCAATATATCTGAATAAAACCATTAAGCATTAACACATCTAAAATCCTGATACTCAAAGTTACAGACAAAATAGCTGTAAAATGCTTCTATATCACTATTCTTTCAGCTCTTCCACTTTTCCCCCTCTCCTTTTGCAGAGTCCTTGCCTTCTGACAAAATCCCATATTTGTTTTACACCAAGTATGCAATCAGTTTCAGATCAGTCAGAGTAGATATGGTTCCTGTGACAGCTGGATGCAGTCAACAAAAGAAAGACAGCCATGTGCTGCAAAGTCTAGATTCTTCAAAAATCTCTAAAAATATGTATCTAGTGTTGGATGATGAAGATTATTAAATGAGTTCTACAGTCATATATTTGATACCAAAGTAAAGCACAGGTTTGATGACATACCTGTGCTGGGAAACTGTTCAGTGCAGCACAAGACTGTATTGTGTAACTTTTTGCCTCTTGGTAGCTGGGAGGGGAAATAAGAGAGCTTGCTGCTTCTATTTATTTCCTTTTTCAGTAGAAACACTTTTTTGGGGGGTTTTTTGGGTTTTTTTTAAAATAAAAGTTTTACTCAGGCTAGCTACATTCACTAAGGATTAGGAAAATAATATATAGATGTGTAAATGTATCAATCAATACATGCAGCAAATGGAAATGTTGTAGAAGAGTATTAAAAACCCAGTACAAAATAGTTGTAAAGTATGAGAAATAAAAATGAAGATTACATAGTAAGCCTAAACAATAACATCAGAAATGAAGTATTTTTATCTAAAATGTATTAGGAATTTTTTCCTTTTTTTTTTTCACAATTCCTATTGCTGCTAGAATTCAAGGTTTATTCCAGTCGATATCAGGACTATTCTTGAAGAGATATTCAGCCTATAAACAGAAGAGTTTGAAAATTGCAATTATTTTCATATCTCCAACTTCAAAATTTATGCAAAATAGCAAAGATTGAGTGGACAACATTGCTTTAAACAAAACTGCAGAACATATTAAATGGCCCTAAAATGTAACTTGTGGCAGAAAATGTCTCTATGTCAGAGAAATCTTTCCCCCAAATACTATCCAAAATATCAACTACCTCATTCTCCCTCTTCATAGCAGCCACCCTGTTTCTATCGTGGGCAAGAGAAGGAAGTGAGTCATTTAAAACAGTTTTTGTCACTCCGTCGAAACATCTAGGGAGTACCCTAGAACCAGGTTTCTGGACCCACTGATACTGATCTTTAAAAGCTATGCAGTTATTAGGGAAGATCTCATACTCCTACAGCTACAGGTAGTTGTCACTCACTAGTAGACAAAAAGGATAAACCAAGAAAACATTCCTTAGTGCCCGAAGTGGGATTGTAACACCATTGCTTTCATTTCAAGCTTTTGCTTGATTAATAAAATGCTCTGTTTCAGCTTGTAAACAGCTTTATTAGGATGTGCAGAACAGCAGCACGGCAATAATGTTACAGCACCTGCATTCCTGTCTGAATACAATGCTGACCCTGCTTACAGCCAAAAGTTGATCTGGGTAACGACCTGAGGTCATTTGCAACTGGAATTAGTCTATGAATGTCCTACAGGATTTTCTCCGTTATTTATGTGTGAAGTGAATTACCAAGGAGCTTGCATTTATCATTACAACAATGTGTTCATTAGTGCCTGGAGGGGGGAGAGTGATATCCTGATTTCTGAAGAGTTTAAAATTTTAAATCATTTGAAAGTAGGCATAAGCAGCTAGAATTTTTAGGCTGCAGGTTGAACTTTATCTGAACCATATGGTTATGTTTTTAAGTCCAAGATGGATTACACCGAAACCTGGCACTAACAATCTGAACATTAATAATAGAATAGACAAAGCTGCAGATTAAACATTACTTAAAAATTAATAGTGGGAATGGACAGCCCATAGATCATGGTATATGAAGCATAACAACCACAGTATTGTAACAACCAGAACCAACCAAAAGCTCACTGAAAATGACCTAAGAGGGTGTGGAGGTGACCCTTTAGCAAAGCCTGGATAACAGACAGCAAACCAATAAAGGACAACCAGATCCTAGACCCTCATGAAGCTCCTGGTCCCATGCGGGATGTCCTGTGACAGATGGGAGTCTAGACTGTAAGAGTGCAATTGCCTGGGGATTTCTTTGTTTGTGGACCCTCTTTTGAGACACCTAACTCTAGCTATCAGATATCATAATAGGTTCATTGGCACAAATCAATCTAATGGAAATGAAAGCCTAATGTAAAAAAGTTCTTTAACTTGTAGTTCTCTATGGCACAGCAGAATTGTCAGGGTACGTAAGATGTGCAGAGTGCACATACCAAGGGGAAACAGATTCTGGAAGTGATTTTTGTCCTATTACTGTTTAACCACACTGGATACTTCCCTTGATACACAGTATCAACTGATCCCATAAAGAATAGTTTCAGGGTTTTAATTTTCACTATAATTGCTGTTCACCAGAATTGCAGATTCTAGTCATTAATTAGTTGCTGTCCTAGAAGTGGGGAGGAAATTTAAGCCCTTTCATTAACAGAGATTCATTGGGTCTATATGAGTATTCAAAAATATTTAAAAAACAAAATGTAATCACCTTACCAGAAAATTGACTGGATCATCTGGCCTGATCCTACAACATTCATTTATCCCTTGCATAAGGGTTGGCATGACATTCTTCATTAAGTAGTTTCGTAGTGGAAGAGACTGGGCCTCCAATAACTCTAGTTCTTGTTTTTTCACTTCCTCCTGGTGTTTATTCTACAAGTAATAAAGAAAAAAAATAATAAAAAATATGTTTATGACATCTATCAAATAGCATTTGGCTAAATAGCAGTACTGGCCTAGAGGGAAAAAAATTGCACTAGAAGCTGTTGACAGAACTTTAAAGAACAAGTTGACAAGAAAAATTAATAACTGTTTATTAAATTTACAGCACACAACACACCGAGGACAAAGAATTGAACATAATAAGGACTGACATAATCTCCCTACCAAAATGATTTTATTTTTCTTCTTTACCACCTAAATGGAGGTTTATTCTCAAGTCTTCCAGTGGTCCTGTTTCTATAAGATATTTGGCAAAATGGTTGAAATACGCTGTAGCAATTCAAAAATTAATGCTATTGCAAACACAGGTGGTTTCTTAAGGCTTCTTTGAACTGGGGGGAAAGAAGAGTATTTTTACTCAGTAGAGAGCCCTGGCTTTCTAAATTTTTAATTTGTTAATTCTCATGGGTTTATTTATCTTTGGTTTCCTTGGTTTGTGTTATTCTTATTGCACTGATGTTTTTGAGAGGCTTGACAGTCAAATAGACTAAAACTGCAGTGAATTACTTCTGTTTCCGCCAGCTAATTTTATTTTTGAATTCAGGTTAAATCAAATGCAAATTTTACACTCAAAAACTAAGAGGGATTGTTAGTGTTCAGAAACACATGATCACAGAAGATGATTATATGGAGGTGCTTTTATTGAAGAGCTCTGGGAATCAGGGGTGCAGACTCAAATCTGACTCTGACAAGGATTCGAGAGGGACAGGTTTTTATACCCTTCTCATTATATAACTACATATTAATAATTAAACCTATATTGTTATTGTGAAAAAGGCTTGTTGTGTGTGTGGCTCTATGCAGATATTTACTATATACAATAATGCTAGGTAGAAAAGTTATGCTGTATTGACATTTGAATAATATAGTAAATGTAGTTTTTAGCATTAAGTTTTAGTAATAAAAGAATTGTGTGTAAGATATTTTCTTTAGCTCAAGAAGGGAAAAAAAAAAAAAAAAAAAAAAAAAAGGGAGAGGCCCAGAGGTGTTTCTCAACAGAGATAACAGTTACAACAAGAAGAAGAGAACCCTCCCCTTAGGACTTTCAGAAGACAAAATGCATATCTCCCTGCATCCACAGAAGCCACCTGGTCAACCCAGACTGAATCCACACGAACCACCTGGTCAAGCCCAACTCCTGGACGCCCAGGATTAGAAGGGGGACTCTGGGCAAACGGGTCTGTCTTAAGATAAAGATTGCATAATTTTGAAATTTTGGTCTTCAAAAAGGGGACATTCCTCCCGAAGGGGGCCCTTCTCCTTCACAGCCTTTGTCTGAGAGGGAGGGGGGACGGTAGACCCGGGCTACCTTCTTTGCTCTTATTTGTCTCATTATTTGTCCTGTCTCTGAAAACTTTTTAAACTTTTATTATTGTATTAACTTTTTTGTAACCAATTTTTATTCTTTATTAAATTTTCATAAATTTCAAGAAGTGAGTTATTGGCATTTATCACAGTTATATTGTACACATTGATCTTACCCAAGCATGAATTCTTGAAATTTTCATCAGGCCCCCAAACATTGTTTCTCATGATTCTAGTTACAACTAAACAACAATCGTATTTAATTACCAAACAATCATGGCATTTAACAATCATATCATTTATCATATAATGATTATGCAGGTGCAGTTTCACATGATGCAGTAAAGACAAAGCTCAACATTTCATTCCCAGGGCCTACCCAGCCCTGGCTCCCTTTCCCAGGGCCTACCAGGCCCAACCTCTCTTTCCACCCCCCCCTAATCTATTGTATACAATTCCCATGATTTTAGAAACATCTTAACCCTATGATATCAGGACGAGGGAATAAAACTGCTGCAAGCTTTTCTTCCTTCCATTCAATAGCATTTAGTAGCATGCATACTTGCAGCAGTTTTAGCCAGATTACTCCAACTCATTTTCATTGTCCCCTCTTTATTTATACTCATTTTATTCATCAGTAGCCTGAGTCATATATATGTGAAAAATGTGAAATGATTAATTCATGTTCTTATGGTAAATTGGAAAACTATAAAACTGTATAAATTTGTATCAGGTAAAAGTCTATGTTTTAGGAAACCTTGCAGCAGATGTTGAAACTAACAACTCTGAAAAAAGGCAGGCACCTCCATTCAGAAAGAAACAAAGGACTTTTCCGGGAGAGCCTGCAGCCTTCTCAAGTACCGGGAGGAGACCTATGGAGATAAGGTGGCATCAGCAACTCACACCTTGGTTGCCACCTTCACAGATCATCAAGCAACATCATCCATATCTCAATCATTCATCAACCATAAGGATCTATAGAAATTGGACATTAGCATTTGAACTGAGAAAAGAACTCTTTTCTGCTTGGTCGGGGATACTCCTGAATTTGTATAGCCAGTGGGAAACAATGGGAAATATGGGGTAACATTGCCGAGGGCAGAATAAAGTGTATAAAAAACAAGCCCCGAACCGGGCAAATTTGTGAACCGTTGGGGAGATAGCAGGCTGCCAGACCCTGTATCTCACGGTTCACCCTTGGCATTTTCCCAGGAAAACTCTGTCAAGTATCTCCGCTGCTGATGGGTTTTCGAAATTCTGTGATTTGATCTTTATTAATAAACCAAATTATTATTTTAATTGGAATATCGTATTGGCATTTATAACAATATAGATACAGCAAACAGATGATAATCTGAGGACTGCTTTTCTATACTCAAGGCATAACACAAAAGCAATGTTCAGATAAAACAGATAAACCAATTTTTACTTTATTCACTCAATCCAGGAGTGCTATTAAATAAATCTTGCAAGTGGTCTTTGGGTACTATTCAGAGACAGCAGCTAATCTACAGTCAGGGGCAAATGAACAGTTGCTTAGATTTCCTGATCATCTGCCTATTTTAAAGACAACTTTAAACACACATTTTATTTAAACACCTACTTCAGCTTTGATTAATGCACAGTTTGCACTTTTAAAGGTAAATGGCTGGTATTGAATCTAGCTAAAATGTGTTAGCTATCCCGTGGAATTTTACAGGGTACAACATGCTATTTAATGATGAATTAAACTGTAAATAATCAGAGATTAAAAACCTGTTATTTACAAGCCAACATCAGAGGAATGTAAATGCTTCTTTAAAAGTCAGCAATTTCAGCATATTATTACCCAATAGGTGTCTATAGGCATTCAAATATAAGAAAGGAATGGTCAGTTTGTTTTTAAAAAGCTCTAAAAGAAGACAATAGACTTGCCTTCTAGTGAAAGGCCTGACTTAGGGTGTGAACAGGAACATTTTTACAGTATGCATTCCAGGTCATTTAACTAAAATGCCCTTGGGTGTGGCAAAGTAAATAGGGAAAAAGCATCACATGCAAGTCTTCTGGGGTCAGGTAGCCTAAATACCAAGTATTTATTAGAATTTTAGCGAATAAAAACCATCCTTCAAACTGCATCAGGCAGTCCTTACTGAACCGAATACTCAGCTCTCACACATGTTCTTGCAGGTTCAGAAACTTTTCTGCAATGTAGGCCAGAATATTGGGTCAGTGTTGAGTTAAAAATCCAGTTTGATAATTAAGACTTAGGTGCTTAGTAGTAAACTGAGTAAAATGTAAAAGTCCTATTAGACTTGGTCAGGAAAATCTCCATTGATTGTAGAAGATATTTATAAATGTTAAAATACAAGAGCTACAGCACAGTAGCAACAAGATTACCATAAAAGTATTTTAAAGACATGCTGATACCAAAATGCAAAAAAAACAAAAAAAACAAAAAAAACAAAACAAACAAAAAAAAAAAAAAAAAAAAAAGCACAAAAAAACAAGGCTATGTTAGTAATAAAAAAGACACTAGATTCTGAAAGGTGGGCTTGAAAATGTGCTGTGAAGATAGCCTAACCCAGACCTAAAGTAGGATATAAGGAATGAGAGAATTTATGCAACACTTCCCAAGTGTATTTAGTTAACAGACTTCTTGAAGCCATCTAAAACACATAAATAATAATGTTTTCCATTTAACCATTTCTATTAACCTACCCATTCTTCCCATCTTGCCATTCTTTCTTCCCTTTCCTTAGCTTCTTTATGCTCTTGTTCAGCTTTTTCTTGAGCTTCTCTGACAATGCGTTCCACAGCTGCTTCACGTTCCAAAGCCTCCTTTTCTTCATCTGTCAAACCATAATTCCGAGGTTCTCCAATTTCTTTGATGATCTTTGGTACAGCAAGTCTGTTCTCAGAGTCTTCATATACAGCTATATCTTTTAAACAATACAAGAGAGAATCCTTTCAAGGCATTTGTCAACTATCGTCAATTATTATGCAAGACCTAAAAATATATTGTCCTCATGTTGTTTGAATTTTCAAGATGTTGTGTTCAATTGCTTATAAATGTCAATTTTTGTTATATAGGATGAAGTTTTCTAAATCTGGTTTTCTTTTCAGCTAAAATAGTTTGCCTTTTAAGATAAGGAAGAAACATACTAAAATAAATTTTACAACTACTGTTTAACAATTGCAACTGGCCCAGGTTTTGAAACCCAAAAAACAGGTCAACTACCAACTCTCAGAGATGTTCCTGACACTAATTTTATGTCAACTTATCCAAATGCACAAAACCAGTTTTGTCCTTGTCTCTTCCCTGAATGCTACACAACAGGTTGTTAGGATGTGGCACAAACTCCAATGTTTTCACTCATACAGATTTATAAATACAAATAGAGACTTTTCTCTAGTTGATCTCTTACTATGTTATATTTACAAAACAAATTTGTAGCTCCATGTAGGAACATAAAAGACTGAACAAGAACTTCTCTTTCATTTTATTCCTTCTCCCCTTTCTGTTGCTGGAAATTACTTGCACATTAAACCTGACAAGAAAGAAGAAAAAAAAAAACCACGGAAGACAAAAAACTTTCTCCAGGGCACTCTAGTTTCTGTATGCATTCAGTGTGGGGAGGAAGAAACAGTACAGGAATGTACATGGAAAAGAGGAAAAGTGGGCACTGGAGGTAGAGAATACTGAGGTAAAGGGCTTGTTGAGGGGCTTGAAATGGAGGGTAAAAGACAAAAATGGGTAAGGAGAACACACAGATGAAGGGAAAAAGAAGAATTAGAATACAGAATATAGATGAGGATCCAGTAGCCCCTGCTTCATAGTTCTTTAGGATGTTATTTTGAAAGTAATTGGCAAAGCATTTTCCCCAGTTCTGTCTAATCACCTATTCAGGCACAATCAGACTCTCAAACACTAACATCATCAAGAGATAAAGTGTTTTGAGATTTGGACCACAAATTCAAACTCTGATCATGAATTGAGTGGGGAACTAATATAATGCTACATGATAAAACTTATTTTACAGCTTCTTCTTTCAAAAAATCAGGAATTACATTCCTGTGGTATTCCAAATTAAAGCAGTGCATTTGCTCTGGCAAGCGGCCCATCATTTCTACAATTTTAGCTGCACCTGGATATAAAAATTACAATGAAAATCACTTTTCTAGTCATTTAAAGTACTGCTAAGAATGGTATTAATGTTGAATTTGAGGTCTCAAAGACCGCATTTTTTTCTTAGACAGCCACAGAAGAGTACAATGTACATTTTACAGCAATCATAATTAACTACATATATCCTCAAAAACTAATGCCGTTTAAAATGAAAAAAGAAGTTAGCACTTATGCTAGCTGAGAGGAGAGATCACTGGAAAAGGAGTTCATGAATTAAGGTCTTCAAAGGAAATTGCTGTTGTAACTTTAATATGCCTTTTTGTATAAGACCTAACATGGCTTTCACCATTCCCAATTTGCAAACGAGAAAAACAAGACACAAGATAACCAACTCACAGTCTTCATACAGTGAGTCATCAAAGCAAAGTTGAGTTTCCAGAATCTTGAAGCCCACTCCTTTGTACTAATCATTTTTAGACTCAAAAAAATAATAATCATAAAAATGATACATAAAACCATATGTTACGATTTTTTAAATTTAAGGAAGAAAAACTTTAATTATTTTGAAACAATATTTAACAAATCAAGCAAAACTTTTAACCTCTTTTTCAGAATATAACTGAGAAAACAGTTGGGTCTCTGACTAAATCCATTGCTACTTAATTCTATGCATTTGAAAATCCAGCTGGAACATCGACTAGAATGGAGGGGTATTGGCTGAGCTGAAAGATCCCCAGTGGTTATCTTTGCAATCTGTTCCTACCATTTTACAGCAGAAGCAACACACCTGCCTACTTGCATGGGTAACAGCCAGGAATGTGAACATGGGTAAAGAAACAGTTCTGAGACAAACAGGATCTAAAGATGATGCTCATTTGAACATGAGAATCAATGCTATACACTCAATGTGAAAATCATCTGGGACATCACAGTTGTGATACCGCAATAATTAAAATCAGTAGGCAAATGAGTTTCTGTATTTGAAATGGGCTACAGTTTAAGAATAATCTTTAGGGATAATTCTTTAACAATGCCTCTACTTGCATATCCAGAAGTGTATATGCTAAGAATACAACCAATTGATGGCATCAGACCTTAATACTTACCATTTCATACATTTACCTTCCATAGTAGAATTTCCTCAATTCTAAAATAATTATACTAATTCACTATTTTTTCCCACTACTACACTTCCTAACAACACATATATTTTACTATTTTCAAAATAATCTCCATGACTGACAATAAATAAAAAAATTGGAAAATCAGTTATTGCTGGAACAATAAACTTTTCATAATTCATCTCAAATAGATATTCCAAATATCAGCAGTTTGATTTTAGTTTCAAAGGTCTCACCCTTCTTTTTCTTCCTCTCCAAAAACCCACCTTTTCTTTAGGATTCTGTCACTCTGATCTCACTGGCATTGAATAATCAGATTATAGTTACCTACTCAAGATTTCCCAGTGATCACAATTTTCTAGATAATGTGTAGGGAAGACAAATTTGCTCACATACAGGTATAGTGCAAAATGGATTCAGTCAGCCTTTCACTTTTAATTTCTAATAATTTTCTTAAATGCTTCTTAATTTACAGATTACCAACATATTATCATGGTATTGCAAAATGTGGGAAATGTAAATATTTTCTTAAGAAATTATGTTCTTTGATGTTTCATCTTTGTATACTTTCAAGCCTGATCAACAAGAAGGCAGATTTAACCCATGACACAGACAGCAAGCTGTAAATTATGTCCAGGTGTTAGAAAAACAAATTACTTGTTGGTAGAATTACCTTGTTAAGCTTTAGGCCTGGACAAGACTCAATGACCTCAGACCAACAGGCCATTAATAAAGCTCAGGAAGAAGGATGTACCAGTGATAGTGGACACAAAGAGTGCAGAATTTACAGGCCGTGAGGACATTTGGCAGAACGCCCAAGGAAGAAACTAATAAAGTCAACTCAGAAACTGAGCTGAAATCAGCTCTAGCTGGGTAAAAGTTAATTCCAGCAGTGAGAAAATCACAACCACAGACTCAAGGACCACCTACTCAAGAAACCCACTGACCCAAAAGAAGAGAAACACTGAGCATGGGAAGCAAGAGAATAATTATGCAATAGAAGATTAAATACTAATTAATAAGAGAACAACATAATATTTAGCCAATAAACACTAACCCCTTTGTTTGGTAAAATGTGTAAATAGTGAAAAGTTTTGATAGTAGAGGTGTTTGATTTGTGGAGTACCACTAAGCACAGAGATTAGCATAACTCTGAAATAAACCATCAATGCCTCTCTTCAGGGTGCAATTATTAGTTTGTTGCCCACCACCTAATGAATCCAATTTTTGTAGACAACAATAGCATCTTAAGATAAGTCTAAAGAAAAAAAGATATGAGGAACCATAATGTTTATGTCCACGAAAATGTACTCTTACACCTATCTGAAAGGATGCCAGTGCAGAGATCTGTAACCTAAGATATAAAATTATTTTAATAATTAGCCTTACAAAAATGAACAACTAACCCCCCAAATTTTAGAAACAGGCTAACTGTAAAAGAACATTTCTTGCAGGTATATAATTAAATGCTAGCTGTATATGTATTCTGCAATGTTAATAAAAACATTATTTATATATGGACACTTATCTTCAATTTTTTGCAAGTGTAAAATTTGTAAGAACAAAATTTTTTATTAGTGTTATATCTACTAATTTTATATTCCATACCAATAAACTGAGGATGTATTTCAAGTTCATCAAAATAGTTGAGAACTGTCGTATCATGGGCATTTAAATTGCGGAAGCGTTTCAGGCTTTGCAGGAAATGTATCTCAGTATAACCTCTTCTAGAAACTTCACTCTCTGGCAGATTCATTATTCTGTTTATAAGGAATTCATTAGATGCAGTCAAAGAAAAAACAAATTCTGTGAAGAAGAACATGTTGTTTGAATATATACAAAATTTCCAAAGGAATCATGAAAAAACAGCAGGATAAAACAATTTCTACATAGATGAAAACCACTCTATTTTAATTCCCAGCACAACCAATGCATTACATTTTTATTCCATTAAGCTGCTGTAATCACAAGACAGCCACTACTGTTGTTATCAGCCAACAGTTGATGGCATTTTCACAAAAAAACCCCACAAACAAACAAACAACTCAGAAATTGAACCAAACCCTTCCTTTTAATTAAGAAAAACTTCAACAAAAAGGTGGTCAAGCATTGGAACAGGCTGTCTGGAGGAGTGATTGAGTCACCATCCCTGGAGGTATTTAAGAGATATGGAGATGAGGCACTTAAGGACATGGTGCTCGGTTAATGATTTGACTTGATGCTCTTAGTGGTCTTTTCCAACCTAAATGATTCCGTGATTAATTGTTCACTTTTAAATACGAGGGCAGCAGCATTACAAGAAATAGATTTTTTTTTTACGTTCAATTAAATTGGAACAGATGGAGTGATATTTAGACTTCTTGTTGGTGGCAGCAATATTTCCTCACTTTATTTAATTAGAAAATAAAATACCTCAGTTTATTGAAAAAGAAATCTGTCAAACTTACCAGGTATGATCATTTTATTAAATTTAGGCATTTTGCCTTTTGGTTTGTCCTCTTCCTCTTCTGCTTCATCATCGTCAACTAAAACAAAAGTAAGAAATTATTGACATTTTCATTTCAAGCAACAATATCACTATATTTAGTAAAAATGTGTCCGGTAAAACAGAGGCTTGCCAATATCCAAATTATACTAATAATTGAAGATTAATCTAACCTTGACACCAATTCAGAGAATTCAATAAGTAATTCATGTTGCCAAGCACCACAGAATTGTGTCTTGGGACACTAGCAATTGTTTGCCTATACCCCAGATGTATGTACATGTACACACGATTTTTAAATACGTCAGGTTTTAAAACTGCTGTCTTATCTTTGGCCTCTCCTCCTGCCCAATAAATTATTCTGCAAAAATTAGAGACAAGGCTCAGAAGAGTAGAAATATTTTACAACTCTATGGTTAAAATGGTTTTTGCTACTAAGAATCTGCTCTTATGAATAGTCAGTAAAACAGCTGTAGAGTATCAGCTGAGCATGACCATTTGCAGAACACCACACTAAGCTGAACAAGACTATTCTTTCTATACCTTCAAACCCCTGTTGCAATTTAGACATGAAGATGATTCTTGGTCTTAATGTACAGACAGTGCTCGCTCACAATTTGAAATGTGTGTTGCAGAGCTTCTCTGAAGTGATATCTGCTATAGCTCACTGAATAAATACTCTCTAATTTGGCTCATAAAATATATATTTGTGCACTGGCTGGATCCTCTCATTCAGTAGCCCTTAAATATTATAAAGAAATTCTGCTGTAGAGCTTGTTCAAGGGGAGTAGACCAATACTGGACAAGAAAGTATCCACCATGTTTGTGCATTTACTTTTTACTAGACAGCTAGTCTAAAAATTATCTTGTGCATAAATTAAATAAGGTGCATTACAGTCCTTCTTACATTCTAATAATTACACATCATAAAGCTTTGTTTTGTATCTAATGACTGCAGTCATTACAGTGCTGATGCAGTCACGTAGTATGACTCTGAGAACAATAATGATAGTGACAACATCAGCAGCAATAAAAACAAAAGCAGCAACAAAACCAAACCAAGCAGTACATACCTTTAAAAAGATCCGTTGCCTGTTGATAGGTCTCTGGGAACCCATCTAAAACGTATCCCTGGTTCCTACAAGGCATAGACATGAGCTTGTCCTTCATAATTTTAATAAGATACTCATCACTTAGATGACCTAAGACAAAGAAAGTTAATAGGTACCTAGTTCATAGAAACAAGAGATCTGAAATAATTTTACTAACATGTAATACATTTTTCTTCTGCTTAAACTCTAAAAAGTTAAATATTTTGAGTTACAATTTGTATATTATGCATTGTCAGTGATCTATGGAATATTAAGGTGTAGATATAAAATAAAACTACCTTTGTGTTTACAAGGATATCAATATTAGTACTTAAATTATCTAAACATGAGGTTAGTTTTATTTTGAATACTACTATCAAATTTTAATAGAAGCAATAAAGAAATACTTCAGGAAAAAAATCATGAGAAAGCAATAATTTTCTATTTTCATTTCACAGTAAGACTTAAAGATAGTCCTGCAAAAAAGACATGAGGTAGGATCTGTAAGTTTCATTTTCAGGCAGGTTGAGATACAAACTGGTTTATTTACTTGTCCTATATTGTTAAGAAAATATATAGGAGGAAAAAGTCAGGTTTGACCCTATTTTTTATCCTTTTACAAACATTAACTCTAATTTCCTATTTTATTTTGCTTTAGTGATGAAAAGTCTTAGATATTTAGAAACAATTCTAATCATGAAAGTATGTAATTATTTTAAAAGGCATTGTTATTTTAAACAACACATCAAAGCATGCAGAAGAGATGCTGCCATAGATCTCATTACTGAAGCTTCCAGGTGTGTAAGAAGTTAATTTCTTTGCAGATACACAAGATCCAAATCAGGTAAACCCTTAGCAACAGATTGCATTTTTAAAGGGGATCATTTTATACCACATGGAAAATGT
The DNA here is from genome assembly GCF_021018805.1 of Prinia subflava. Lineage (NCBI taxonomy): Eukaryota > Metazoa > Chordata > Aves > Passeriformes > Cisticolidae > Prinia > Prinia subflava. The sequence continues at coordinate 49,649,614 of NC_086251.1, read as the reverse complement.
TAAGCACTAAGACCAAAACTACATGGCATTATTCATATAGAGATGGAAAACAATACTTTACAGCAAGGAAACTTTTCTCAATCTGCAGACTTTAAAATTCTTTCCAGGCTTCCGTAAACAGTGTTTAATTTCTAATGATGTATGAGGTTCTTAAATAGCACCCACAATTTCATAAGAGCATGCACTTGTTTTTACTAGAATACTTTTATTTTTGCAAGTTTGAAAAAGGCATATTTCACCAGCTTTTTACTTTGTGTTATGTAAATTTATGCTCTCTGCTCTGAGAAGAAAATAGGACATTATTTTAAAAATCTGAAGTAGAAATTAAAGAAGCACTAAAATATTTTTAAAATATATGACTTTTAATATACAAGGTGTATAGTGTCATTGAGTTTGTGTGGACAGGTTTTGTTAGCTAGGGGACCCACAGAAGTGGCTTCTCTGAGAAGCTGGTAGAAGCTTCCCCCATGACCAACAGAGACAATGCCAAACGGCTCCAAGATGGATCTGCTGCTGACCAAATTTAAGCCAATCAGTGATGGTAGTAATGCCTCTGTGACAAAATATCTATGTAGGGAAAAAGTCATTGTGCAGAAGTATATGTGGCCAGGGAAGACAGAAGTGATAATCTGTGAGAGACACATCTCTGCAGACATTCAGCAAAGAATCAGGGGAGGAGGTGCTTCCTGTGCCAAAGCAAAGATCCACCTGCAGGCTGTGGTGCAGACCATGGCGAGCAGGCTGTCACCATGCAGCCCACGGAGGTCCAGGGGAGAGCTGAGATCCACCTACAGCCCATGGAGGAGGTGGATGTCCAAAGGAAGGCTGTGATCCCATGGGAAGCCCACACTGGAGCAGACTCCTGGCAGACTCCAGGACTCCAGGACCTGCAGACCCATGAAGAGAGGAGCCCACTCTAGAGCAGGTTGGGTGCCTGGACTTGTGACCACGTAGGGGACCTGTGCTGGAGCAGCCTGTGCCTGAAGGACTGCGTCCTGGGGAAGGGACCCACAATGGAGCAGTTGATAAAAAACTGCAGCCCATGGGAAGGACTCACACTGGAGAGCTTCGTGGAGGACTCTCCTGTATGAGGGACCCCACACTGGAGCAGGGAAAAGACTCCTCTCCCTGAGGAGGAGGCAGCAGAAACAACATGTGATGAACTGACCATAACCCCTATTCTCCATTTCCCTGTGCTGTTGGCGGGAGGAAGTAGAGAATTGTGAATAAAGTTAAATTCAGGAGAGAAGGGGCTGGGTCATTTGATTTTGATTGCTAATACATTTAAGTAATTTCCCCAAGTCAGGTCTGTTTTCCATATGACAGTACTCAATTTGTCATCTCTCCCTGTCTTTATCTCAACTCATAAACCCTTCATTATATTTCCTCTGCCTTGTCCAGTTGATTCTTGATTCTAATAGGAAGTTAAAGTCTAGACCACAAATTTATTTCCTGATTTCAATTTGCATAGGGTTGCACTAGCTACCTGAATCCCATCAATACTTTGTATATCCTACCTTTATTCTGTTTCATGTTTTCTTTTATTGCCTCTAATAATTCCCTTGCTTCTTCCACATTTTCACTCTCCTCATCCTCCTGTACATCTTCTCCTTCTTCTCCTGGTACTTCTACCCTTTCAGATTCTTTAGCCACAATTTGCTCCTGATGACAAGAACAGAAATATGAATTGGCTCAAGATTCCATAACCAAATTTATTTTATACACAGATGTAATAAAAGAAAAAATAAATAATTCCTTTTGTGTGTGCCCATGAACAGTGAGATATCAAGCAACTTTCATTCTCTAAAAAGATTTCAGTGTAACCACCAGAGATGATGAGTATGTTGAAAGATATTTCCACTCCAAAATAATAGGATTATAAATAATTTTTAAATGCTGCCAAACATTTTTAAATCAGAGAAATTAAAATAACAGGAATATTAGAAAACAGCAACACACCAGATCTGCAATTTTTTCAGAAATCACATCATTTGTCCTAACATAATGTAGATTATAATGTTTGCAGAGCTCCTTAGCAATGGTAGATTTGCCAGATGCAGGAGGACCATGAATATAAACTTTGAGAGGCTGGAAAAAAGGATAAAAATATAACATTATTCTAACAGCATATTTTTTATGTAAAAGCAACAATATTTTTAATATGACTAATAAGAAATAGCAATTGTACTTAAAACTAATTATTTTTTTAAATTTTCTTCCTTTATTTATTCCTTGCTGAATATCTTCTTTATCACTCACAGGTCTGAAGTAACATAGTTACTTAAATGAAGAAACTTACTGTTGGAGAAAAAGCATGCCTCTATTTAGTAGACCTTTGACATAATCAGACACAAAAGAACCACACGGACTCAGAGATATCCCAGCAGGAAAGAAGGGGACAGAACTTTACTTTCTTTCATATTTATACATTTTTGGCACCAGCTGTGGATTGGAGGATGGGATCACGGCCCCTCCAACCACACTGGTCAAACAGAGAGTCAGTCAACTACTCTCCTCCTCCAGAAAGGAATGTAAACAAGAAACAACCATTAGGTAAACAGAGCTATATTTACATTAAGAAACTGTTAGAAACATGAGAAACTGACTCTAAAAAGGTAAACAATCAGAAGGCTAAGAAAATTCCAAAAGAACAGGGTGACAGACTTACAGACCAATTTGTTGTGGCTAGTTAATGTTTGAATAATCCAAAGAGATGAAACAAAGAGATGAGATAGGATGCATTATATTAGATAGGATGCATAGGATCCCACAGATAGGATGAATTTTGGAATGTGGTAGCAGATATTCTACTATAAACATGCAATAGTTCTACTTCCCCCTTGAGGTAGAGTTGCTGTCATCAAAATTATTATTTTGACCTCAAAAATTCCAGACCCATCACAATCTTAAATGATGTCTCATTTCAGCCTACCTAGCCTGAGGATGAGTAAGTGCAATTAGGATTCCAGTATACACTTATTAAATATATTACTCTATAAACCCAAAATCTTACATAATTAAGTGCATATCTTAATGTAGTAAATCTGACAGTACAAATTCTGCAACAGAGTAGTGACAGAGACAGTCTAGCTAGCCTTCCTTCTCATACCTAGCTGGTTAGATGCATTTTAGTTAGATGCATATGTACTTATATGCAATAGTTAAACCCAAATGCAGATCTGATAATCCTTTCAGAGCTACAACAGGAATTTCAATAAAGAACTTTAAACAATAGTAGCTTCATTTTTTACATGCCCTGAACTCTTATTCAAAGTTTGAACCAGATATAGACATGCTAAACAACTTTATCAATACTGGAATGTAAACAAGCATTTTTCTGCACCTTTCAGTAACCTATACGTTTGAATACAGAAGTTCTAAATATTAAGCTAACATAGTGAAGTTGCCCAGTAAATTACACAACAGAGCAGAGTAAAATGAAGGCTATATTGCACTGGAATATCCACACTCACCAAATATATACAGGGCACAAAATACACACCTAACTATAGACTCTTATAAAAAAAGCTTAAATAAAAGACATGCCTATTGTATTCCTGAGGCAAAATATACCAAGAGTGCCATATACTGCATAAAGAAACTAGCTTCAGAATAGAAACTTTCCATCATGAAGCCAATTTGCATTTATAGAATTCCAGTTTTAGGCATAAAGGAAAAAAACTTGGTCATTATTTTTTAACTTATATTGCCTCTTATTTAACTTCCTCAATTTAAATTTTTATGTTCACTTATTTTGCATCTATATCCAGCTTCTATGTATTTTTACTTTTTAATTTAAGACTTGTGTTTGTATAACCATTTCTATTGGGGATAATTAAAGAAAGGCAGCTTAAAATAGTATATACCAAATCATTACCAGTAATCCTCGAGTTTGCTTGTATTCTGTGACAACTTGTGCAATGTTTTCTATCAGTCCTTCCTCAGCAACCCACTTAATGTTGAAATTCTCTTTCACATAAAAAGGGTGCATTCGCAGGTTCACAAACAACATATCCAATTGCTTTTGCTGAGGGAGCAAAGCTAGATTTATTTACAGACTTAAGCTATGCATGGTAGAAGAACAGCTGGAACAAGAGACTAGAATGGATGGGGAGAATAGAAAGAATTAAAGCATTGGGAAATAAATTTTGCATACAAAGCAAAGCAGATATTTTATTTATAATTATTATTTTTAAAAATATTATTTTTCAATGTATATTTGTATTTGAGTGTTCTCATGATCTGTTAGAACATGCAATACTAAACAATTATTCTGTACAATGAAAAGTTTTCATGAAATTGCAAGGAATCACCTCTTTCACACCATCTTAAAACTATCTGGATTTTATTTTGCTTATTTCTCCTATGAACAGTTTATTCCAGATAAATAGATTAATACAACATAATTTATGTGTTCTGTGTTCATCAGCCTTAGCAGCACTGCATTATTAACATTTTTTTGGTTCTTTTTATCAATTTGTGTAGGTTTTGCTAGAGTGCTCCCATATGCTAAGGAGAACAGCGACATCAGAGCATCAGAGTTTTATTGTTTTAAATGAGGTTGTAACCCTTCAAAATTAAGTTTTATGAAAGCTAGATTTTACTATTTATTTTCCAAATTTAAACACTCTTTAAATATTTTTAGGCATATTTTGGGGCTAAATTTTTCTAGTGAAATAAAGAAAAAATAAATTATATTATTCATTATTTTATATTTTTCAGTTTAAATACTTTCCTGAAGTAATAAAAGAAAGAAAAGTACTGACTGTTAGCTCTTTGCTCACGAATGCATTTGCTTTGGGAACCTTCTCAATTTTTCCTGGTCCAACATTTTTACTGATACACTATCAGAGAAACAAGAAAAACAAAATAAACAAAAACCCACTCCAAAACAACTTAACAAATCAGATTACTACAAAAAAACTGAACAGGATTCCTGTGGATAAAATATATGCTTTAAATTTTATGTTACACTATTCCTGGAAAATCGGGATACAGATTTGAAGTAGATCTAAGAACAATATTCTAACTTTAATATTAGTATTAAATAGATTTCGATTGCTAAGTAACACTTCTTCCTTAGTACCTGCAATAAAAAAATAAAACAAACAAAGAAACAACCCAAAACCACAGAAAATGTTATAAAGCTCTTAAATGTATGAATAAATTCCTAGTGTTTAAGATCTATTTGGAGATCTTTATTTTCCCAGCACTTTCACTTCAGGTTCTTGAGGTATTTAATTCCATCAACAATTCGGAAGGGTCTTCAGATCAATGCCACTGATAAGTCTCTACTATCATTTGCATTTCATCATTAGATAGAAATTGTTAGTTACTCCTACAGCACTTTAAAATAAATTTAAACCGCACTGCATCCCATAAAATCATAAACATTTATATGGATCATTGTCAGAGACTGAAATATTATAATTTATGACTTAAAATTTTCCATGATTGATTTTTACCTATTATAGCAAAACCTGTATTAGAAAGGCTGCAGTGAAGACCACCACACCCCGAATGGGGCTCGGACTGAGGCTCAGGACTGCTCGCTGATGAAGATAAGATAAAGTAACAACTCAGGCTTGGGGAAAAAGGACACAGAGCACAAGTGTAACACCTTCCGAGTGGTGACCGCAGCCCCAGGGCTATCAGCACCCAGGCTTCTCACAGACCCTCTCACCAAAAAGTGTGTCTTGGGGCTGGGGGACGTTTTGGGTGTGGGCGAAAAAGCGTCTGCTGAGAGGCAGTGCACGCCCATCCTCCTGCGCAGACCAGCTCAGCCGAGGGCCCTCCACCCCGGGAAAAGCTTATCCACAGCAGAACGGCTGCCGTGGCCCATGGAAGGCCGCCCCACAAAGGGGTCCCCTGACCCCGCACCACAGCACTGCAGCATGATGCAACAGAGCCTCAGTGTTGCAAGGGACAGTGACAAACTGGCCCCCTGCAAGGGAGGCCCGTGGGCGTTCCCACCTGCCCGCAGTGTATATCATTAACCCGCTGGATTCTGCACTATCATTAACCCGCTGGATTCTGCACTCTGCGGCGTGGCGGCGGTGGCGGGGACCCTCATCACCAGAAGTTCAGATGGAGGGGAACAACGAGACATCTTTGGGACCCTCGGATAGGTGATATGCTTCCTCCTAACCCTTGTCATTCTCTCCCTGTCCCCCCACAAAATTAATCTTTCCTTTCCTTTTTCCCTCCCTTTTCTTTTCCTTTTTTCTTTCCTTTCTTTCTTTGTTTCTCTCTCTCTCTCTCTTTCTCTCTTTTTTCTTTCTCTTTCCTTTCCTCTCCTCTGTTCTGTTTCTCTCTTTCTCTCTCCCTCTTTCCCTCCCTCCCTCCCTCTTTCCCTCTCTCTTTGTCTCTTTTATTATTAAATAAAATATATTAAGTTTTTGGCACCAGCATCTAACCTCTCTTGCTTTTTGGGGTATATTTTGAACCTTCGAGGTTCTTTTCACTTTATGCACAGGGACTTAGTTTTCTTTGCTCTTCTGGGTTTAAACTAGTCCATAACAACATCAGACCAAATAAACCAGTATTCTGGCTTCAATGATGTAACTTAGTGGACACCCAAAAGAAAATAAGCATGGAAAAGGCATATATGATGCTCCTTCCAAACACTCTTCTAATCTTCAGCTATTTTAAACTATAACTCCCAAGGTGTCTTTTTCCCATGCACCTTTCCAGTCTTTCCCAGGGCTGGTACAGCTCCCTGCTGAAGCATCTCTCTGAAGCACTCTCTCCACTCGCGACTTCCTAAAACTGTCCACTTATTCCTGTCCTCTATTTCACATTTCTAAACAACCACATACCTATGAAAGGACACCAGCCACTCTCCTCTGGGTGCCTACCTGCACCAAAGCACAGGTTTCATCATCTAGTGAGCTTCCTGTTTCATTAAACTCTCTTTGATACAACCAGAAAAAAAATCCAAAACAAAATAAAACCAACCTCAAAAAACACCAAAAAGGGCTCTTATGTTTGGTACTTATGTAGCACTTTCTCCATCTACATGAGCAAGTGAGTTCATTCTCATTATGACAGTGAATAGTTTACCAGTGTCATTCAGACTACTTCTAGACTTAATTTCAAAACTCTTGGGAAAACAAGGTATTTTCCACAACATGAAGGGAAATGATGGTGAAGACTGAGTGTCTAATCACAGTTCTGTGAATCCTGTAACAATTCTCCATAACTTTCTTGGATAAAATTTCTATTTAATTTAATGATAATACTGCAAAAATTAGTTCTGCAAGATCAAGTAACTATTTTGTTTAAAGGACAGAAGTCTTAGAGGATTTCAAAGTCATCTTCCATGTAATTTAGTACTTAATTTAGGAAAACCTAGGAATTTCTACTTCAGTAAAATGCATAATTTTAAAACCTTGCATACAGATATACTAAAAAACAAAAAAGAAACTCAAATCTCTTATTTTTGTCAACTCTCTTACCTTTATTATTTCTTCAAGCGTGTGCATCGATGTATCTACTGCAAGTAAGTACTGTAAGTCTGGCTTGTGTTCTGCTACATTTTGCAACACTCTGAAACACAGCAAGTACAGCCCAGGCTGGTATTTGGAGACTCATCCAGGGCTTTCCTTGTTAAATGCATTTCATGAAACATTACCAAGAGTCTGCAACTTCTTGCAGAAAATTTCAGAGCATGACATTCTCATATATATATTTTACTTAATAAAGAAGTGCAACTACACATTTTGTTTCAGAAGAAGTTAAAAGAATAAAAAGCTATATCTGTAGAAGATATTGTCATAGTCTGCTGCAGAGTCCTCAATCCATTTCCAGTTCCGTGCCAGTTAACTGGTATCACATTCTAGATTGAGCATGACTTGCCATTTATTAAAAGCAAAGCACCAGTGCAACAGTCGCATAAGGTTTCCAGAAGGCACATCTAAGGAAACTGAAAGCTCTGTTTGACTCAGTCAAAAGGGCCCAAGAGTGACCTTAAACCAACCCACCCAATTTAAAAGCCTCAGTACTCTCTAGTGGATCTGGACTTGTTATCTAGCTAGCTATCAGCTTTTTTTCCACTTACGCTGCTAAATCACGAATATGAATGGTTGGAATAAAATTGTTTCCATCTCCAAAAACAGGTATTGCAGGAGTCTCACCAAGCCAACACATCTGCAAATACAGAGAATAAAGTGAGGAAAAAGGTTATTTTTAACTAGAGCTAAAAAAGAAACATTTGATTACTAGGCAAATCTATATATTGAAGATTTAAAGTTCAGTTTATCGAATAATTAATAGAACGGCAGGAAAGGAGACCATTCTTGAGAAATACTGATTGCCAGCCTACTAAAAACAGGAGGGTTTTTTTTTTTTAAAAACTATTTTTTAATCTTGACAAATATTACTTTGTATCAACCAAAAAACAAATGCGGGGGGGGGGGGGGGGGAAGAGATTTATTTAATATTTTTGATATAATGTTGAGAAGAAGCTATTTCCCTGGATTCCATTTATGTGACAGGCATGTTCTCACTGGAAAGTACATATGGAGTTACTGTTCAAAAAACAGAGAAATATCTAAGAAAAAAATAGAGTTAAAAAAGAGAAAAAAACCTTCCACTGTAGCTAAAATATTTCAAAAGAGTCAAATGAACAGTTCTGCTAATGAAAGCATTGTGCTTATGATACCAAGGCTGCTAAAAATAGATTCAATTCCAGTGCAGTTTGCCCCTAGAAATTAAATGATCCTTCAAATGTAGTTAGATGTCTACCTTAAAAAAATAGTGAAAGAGATCTTCCTCAGCTCCATATTGATGTCCTGAGGCAACAACGTAAGTTGAAAACTTTTCTTTTTTCTGTAAAGTGAAATCAGCAAAAAGGTTTTTATTAAAATCTGGTACTGCAATTTGGATACAGGTTTACACTGACTCTTGAATACATGTACACTAAATATACAAAGTGTGCAAATTGTTTCACTTCCAAGTTGTAACTAGATCAATTGTCACATGTCCTGTAGCTTTCTGAGTCATATTATTATTTCTTCCTTCAAAAAAAGCTATCTACAGCTGTCCTCACAAAAAAGGTCTGTCTACATTTGAACAAAAATTATAAGATTAAAATAAAATCAAGAGGTAAGATTTGGAAGTTATGTAAATCAGTTAAGTGAACAGGATAACTCATGCTTCTACTTCCTATTTTCTAGAAAAAATGACCTGAAATTCTTTGCAGCTATTTTTTCAATGCATTCTATTTGCATTTGGCTGTCTAAAGGAACAGAAAATGCTGGGTTAATGATTTTACAATTTCTTTGCTTTCATTTTGATGCACAACTAAAAAAAATCTTTGCACATTTAAATGTTTTCCTAACCACACCTTACGATTAACCCACATATTTTTAGCTGATCATTATTGTGTAAAGTCATAAATTTGCCTGTCTGCTTGGACCTACATGTTACTGTTTGTATCAACGCTGAGGATGGTTATACAGGGAAAAAAAGTTTTTTAAATCATCTGAAAGGAAAAAACTTTCAAAGAAGTTTTTTGAATTAGTCACTTTGAAATTTTTAAGATGAAACAAAATTATTAAATCATTCTCAGGCTGCAAAGATCCTAGGTGTTATATATCATACAATGCAAAAGAACCTGCCTTTATCAGCAGTGGGAATACATGTGCAGATTTGGGATCTACTATTTTTTTTGAGGGGGAGAGGTGGGATGGACCTTTTGTTATAATCTATATAATATTTTAGAAACAGAAACATAAGGCAGGTCTTAACCAATCTTTGATTACACAAGCAAAGTATCATACACGATGACAAGTTGCAAAGTGAGTGTGCTGTATCTATGTGGTTTTATCTATATACTTACAAAGTGAAACTTTGTTATAAAGACTACTTCAACTCAGCTGAATTCAACAGCTTGCTATTAATCATGAGAAACACTAAAATTAGAAGACATTACATGTAGAGAGCAGTTTCCCCAAGAAAAAAGAGAACCCTGGAAAAATGCCTTGAGAAACCCCATTTTTAGTGCCATAAGCAAAAGGCTTATTGACAAGCTCTTTATGCAAATGGCTACCAGAAAATTCTCAGTTCTCTGTGTTATCACAGGTTGATTTTTGGTGTAAGAATTTTAATATTCCTAATCATTGTCCCCCATTGGACCCTTCCCTCAGACCCCACCTTAACTCCTCTTCCACACCAGGGTGTGTAATTACCCCTGTCTGCCCCTAGACTCTGCTTTTGGCCTCGTGCCTTTTACCCCTTGTCCAGTTCATTCTAATGCAGTGGATGCCTTATTGTTTGTTGTTTTCAAGTTATTAAATTAACTTTTCAGACAACAGATCATAGCTGTCTCTCTCCAATAAGTCACCAATTGGGCCGGAGTCCCAAGGAAACTCAAAGGGGTTTGATAGTCTAGCTCAGACTGCAGAAGTTTCAATTACAAATAGCAGAACACCTTCCACACTGTAAGGACAGCTGCCTGTTTCAAACACTGCTAGTGCTGAGATGGACTTTGCCACAGGATAAACACAGAAGGGGAATACAGCACTAACTCCAGGCATGGCATGGGGTGATCTGGTCAGTACATCCTGGTTAATGCACCTGGACAAAAATTCCCACTGTGACCAAGACTGTAATGAAGCAACTGCTCATATGTATGTATATAGGCAGTCAAAGATCACCCCTAGTTATGGGTCAGATGGTGACCACCAACCATCACTGAAGCCCCCCTGAATACGCCTTTGTGGATACTTAGAACTTAGACTGTAAGATAAGCCACAACAGTGGCAACTTCAGATAAAAAAAGATAAAGACGGTTCAATTGTCTGGGTGTTATCTCAGGGGGACATTAACAAAGCTTGGGGAGAAGAATGTTTTGCTTATAATGATCACAAAGAATGCAGAATTTACAGGCCATAAGGAAAGCCAGCTCAGCAAGTATGCTGAAATCAGCTCCAACTGGGCAAAAGGTAATTCTGGCAGTGGGAGGTCATAACCACCAATTCATAGCCTTCTGACTCAAGAAACCAGTTTCATCGACTCAGAAGAAGAGAAAGACTGAGCATGGGACTAATTAGCATCAGAAGTGAGGGAATAATTTAACCATTAGATTGAGAGAACTGTGTAGCTGATGAACATTAATTCATCTGTTTACTAAAATGTATAAATATGAAAAGTTTTGAACTATCTTGGGGCCCCCATCACTGAGAAGCCCAGTATGAAGGACCAACACGATGTCACTGGATCTTTGGGTAGTGACTCTCTTCTGCTTGATCTCTCTTCTCTGTTTTCTATTCCTTTCTATCTCTTTACCTCACATTCATTGTAAAATAAAATCTACATAATTGACTTTCATTTATAGTCTTGTTTGCATCTTAATTTGGGCAGAGGTATCTCTTACTACTCAGATCTTAACACACACTGCTTTTGCTTGGGTAATACCATGACAGATACCGTTTGCAGCTAAGGGCAGCAGCTCCCAGGGTTGCTCTGGACAGACAGCAGACATGTCTCAGATGACACATAGTAATTTCTGTCTCCTAGCAGGAAAACCCTGCCTCTTCTGAATGCACAGGAAGTGCCATTTCTCATTTCCCTTAAAAAGAATGCAACCCAGGATTTTCTTCCATGTGCCTTGTGCTAACTCCTGCCTCGTGTGAACACAAGCCATAGTTTTGCACTGAGTGCTGTATTTCACTGAGATACATACCTCTAAAACGGGTTTCTAACAACAGTTACTCTAACAATTCCTCTAACAATAGTTACTTAGTGTCACAAGCCACCCATTAGGTCGGCACTACTTGACAGATAATTTTAAACGTAAGGCAGTTCTTAGGCAAGCTGCTGTTCCTCATGACCTGTTTAGTCCCGGGTAAGGAATGTCACGTTCCCATGTACTGGTCATTAAAGCCACTAGGTGTCACTTACTAGCTGGGATCGTCAGTTCAGGCTGTGGTTGCTTTACGCTTGTTTGCTTGCTTTGTTCTAATAAATTGAAGTGAGAAACATATCTAAATGAACGCGGGAATTGTGATGTCACTGGGAACAGAGCTGGGGGATGAAGAGCTGTTCTGCCTTTGGTAGGCAGATACTTCTCCGAGGATTCTGAATTTGGCGGGACCCCAGAGATTGCAACTTCTGAGAAAAGCAACACAGTCTGCATGCCCTGAATACCACAAAGGTAAAGGTAAAAAACTGCTAGTGATAAAAAACAAAGACTCTTAAACTCTCAGACTGTTACTGAATTTTGATGAAAGAAAAAAGGTGAGATGTACACTAATGCAGAGAGGTGAAATCTTGCTTTAAGGAACAACTTCCATTAAATTGCACTCTGAACACAAACCAAGGCTTAGAAAACCTATTCTTGGTGCAAGAGCTTTTTTACCTGACTGACAAAACTGATGAATCCTAGTGTCTGAGTTCTTGCAAGGAACGATAATGCTGTAATTTCTTTCACTAATGGCGTGTTCCCTAGATACCACTGAATTTAGAAATGAGTAAAGACTGTAATCCCGAAGTCTCCAGCCATCACAGGAAGCCAAAGCTGATTTCATGGGAAGAACAGATGCTCTGGAGCCTTCCTGTTCCAGAGTGCTGACAGAAACCATCCAGGGGCAATGATACCCACTGGTGCTGACACTGGAGTTCTGGAGGAAAAGGGCTCCTTTTGAAAGGGTTACAGCAGGTAGGTATTGAAAATATTCAAGCTGCTTTATCATGTACTGCTACATATCGGTCTTCTCAACAGATGCTCAGCCTGACAAACACTTAGAAGCTAATTATATAAATACTTTTGGTATGCAGTGATTCAGGCTTTGGACTAGTCAGAAAAATAGTCAATAATTCCTCTGGGTGTTAAGTGGTGGCAGAAGTTAACACAAGGTTTGATGGATGCTGTTTAAAGTTTTCATGTTTTTAACATCGCAGGTGTGAAACTTCTCCCATGGTCTTATAAATCCATGTTAGCACAGTAAAAGAAAAACCAATTTACCACTGCTTTTTCAAGCTGTAAACCAAATTTTTACTTGTATCTGTACTATTAGATCCACAGTAGAACAGAATATAATTTCTAGTGCTATTTTCTCAGCATGGCATAAAATGGCAAATGCATGCTCAAATCAAAGAAAAGTTTTTTCACAATAAACTCTGTTATTAGCTGGATAAATTTCTGTAGTGGACATTGAATTATATGGATTTTGGGAGACTCCTAATACAGAAAAAGAATGACCAAATGATGCCTTCATCATCTAGTGGATTTTGTGTCTTCCTAAACTCCTCGCTACTCCACCACTAATGACAACAGCTTCCATTTTCCTGAATTGTAAGTTGAGTCACTGTTGGTATTTATTTAATAACAGTTCTTAAATACCAAGAGAGGCATAATCTGTTCTCTAGTAAGATTAATAGTCTAATCAGAACAAGGCAAGCAAAGCTGAAGGAATGGATTTTAAAATACATAAAGTGATAACATATTTCAGCTATTCCGTGTCAGTTCTATGGCCATGATTTTAAAGTGAATTATAGGGTGGAACAAAAGCCAACAAGGCCTCTGCTCCAAGAGCACAAACTATCCAGGGACGTGTTAGGTGTGGCCAGAACATCTAAGTATTTAAATGAGACATAATACTAACATAGCTTCTAATATTTAAAGATGCTGCTTTTCTTTAGAGCAGTACTAATATCCCATTACTCTACAATCTTTCTTCCTCCAATCTTTCCACACAGACCCCAGCTTTGATTGTCTCTGGTACAACCAAACAAACAGATTTTTTTAAGATAAGCATGATTTACTCCCTACCTAAGACAAAAAAAAAAAAATTAGGATTTCTATTATACATACATCTGGGGTTTAAAAGACATAATAGTATTTTCTATGCAACTATATTTTAATAAGAATTTGTATCATCTATATTTATAAAGACAATAATATATTCTTAAAACTTATTCAAATGGTTGATAATTTCCATTACTATGCTAAAGTTTGAAATAAGAAGACAAACCAAGTTTTTAATAAAAAAGTTCTATACATACAGTTTTCCCGAGTTTTACAATGTGTTTTTCAGCATTTATGTAATCCATAAAGTTAGGATGAGATCTTCTTTTGGGAAACGTTTCATCATCAAAAGGAGCCTCAGGATCTTCCTATGAAGGAAAAAAAGTGACTGATATACATTTCTTAAAACAGAACAATTTTTAAAGGTCTAGATGGTTAAAGGAAGTTCTTCAAAAGTATTTTAAGATCTGTTTTAACTTTGTCTTCATTTGAAATTCTTCAAGGTTCTGAACTTGATGCATGAGGTTCAATATTTTGAAAAAGTCATTAGTTCAATTTCAAATTTCACAGTAAGATTTTTAACTACTTTTTATATTTAAAAAATAGTTTTTATTATTATAGCATTACACATGGTTGAAAAGCTCTGTAACACTGAATTTGAAAATTGCAATAGCATACTACAAAGCACCCAACATACTTTACATATATTGATATACAGATGTATCTATTTTAATTATGTATTTCATTACATATGCAGTTAACATGGGATTCTTTTAATGGCTGAAAGACAGTGCATACTGTGATTAGCATTTGTCTTGCCTCTTGACAAGAAACTCCTTATGTCTTTCTGTATAATTATAGCCCAATGCCTAAACTTTTCTGTCAGTGAATTACATCTAGCAATTTTGGCAGTAAGCAGTGAATAAAGGTGAAAGAATCCCAAAAACCCACTCACTTAACTGGCTATCATTGAAGTACACACCTGAAATATATTGTGTGATTGAATGTAGTCAATATTTTCCATTAAATAGCATTTGGTTAAAAAAAAATCCAAAAAACCTTTTTGATATTACTTACAGGGTCAATAGGTTTGGTATTTCCCCAGGTCATTATTGTTGAAATGAGGATGAATAACTTTTGTTTTGCAAAAGTGTTTAGTTCCTTATGTAGGGCTGTTAAATGAAAGCAAGGATTTTATTTTAAACTGTGTTATTCAACCTTTATTATTACTTTTATATAAAAGTCCTGTATAGACACTCATAGCAATGTTCTATGAGATGTCTTTTTAAGCAAATGCTCTGTGAGTTAATATAAAATAAAGATAAAAAATCGGAAAGAGAACAAATACAGCAATAATGGTAATACAGAATCAAATTATTGGGAATTGACATAATTGCCACATAGCTACATATTATGTGGAAAAAATCCCCAACAAAACAATCTATACTAGGAAATGATTCATCTTTATTGACTGCAGAAATATTGAAAGAAAATAAAAGTGTGTGTTTCTCGTGATAGGAAAAAAAAAAGCTACTGAATGCAAACAAAGTTTATTTTAATATCAAATAAGATAATGAATTTTTGTTATGTAAATTATTCTGTTGTCTGAGTGTTCATACTATAAAGAGGAAAGCATGATTTAGTTTAGCTGTCATAGAAAGAATGATATTGCACTCTCACCATAAAAGGATCCCAGCTGCTTATTAGAACTTGGGTGTAACAATAAAGTTTCCAAAAGACTGTTACCAATATTTTTATTGGACTTTTAAGAAAAATAAACCCAAAATAATTATATAAAATATTTAAACATCCTTTGAACATCACAGGAGCAAAATTTCTACCCACCTCCCAATGCAACTAGATGAGATGATGGTTGACAGTTATTTAGGGAAATTACTGCCTACACAGATGTGTCACTTAAAGAGTTGGACCATTCCATGTCAGCTTCTCTCCCTTCTCAATGTGACAGTGCATCTCATGGTTCCTTGCTATTTAACCAAACAATTTGTGCAGCACTTCTCCATTAAGGAACCCAATTTTATATTAAAGTGAACAATGAATCCCTGAGAAGTTTATTTTACATTTATGGCAAGTTTTGATGGCTACGTAGAAGCCAAATTTCTGTTTAGGCACAGCTATACTAACCAGAAGCAGCCCATGTTGCTTCCTCAATTTGGCTTGCATCCTCAGTGATATTATATAAAACAATTTCACACTCAAGCAAGTGGCTTAACAATGCCTCTCGAGAAGAAACCTGAGGGGAAAAGATTCTTCCATTAGAAAAAAAATCCTTTTCAAGTTCAATTCTGGATAGAATGTGGTTTTCTAACAGTAGGATGTTGGAATCATTCATAAGATAGTTACCAAACTTTTATCTGCCAGATACCAGCAAGCTGACAAAATGGAAATTAAATGCTAAAATTTCTAATTTAGAGTACACATTAACATAGATCAAAAATATGGACTTTTAACGGTATTTTAGGATCCATATTTTTAGTGCATTTGTGAGTATAAAAAAAATAAATCTGCTACTTATACAGGTATTTTAAACAACTATCCATTGGTAGAAGGGGGAAGACATTTAAAAAATGTCCATTTCCTTGCAAGATAGCCTCCTGTAATTTTTATTCAGTGCAGAATATCTGCATCACTTGAGCAAATCCAGCAAACACTTTGGGCAAAAGCAGAGGTTCAAACTAAACACTGCCAGCCATAAACTCCTGATCGAACAGTTCAGCTGTGTAGACATCTGAATCAAAATTTTCAAATGTTGGAAGAGATTCTTCAATACGAAGAATAATAATCAGTTTTTAACAAGACATTTGAGACAGAGGTAATTCTAGTTTCAGAAAACTAAATCAAGCAATAAGCAATCACATTCATAAGAGCAAGTCTCCACTAGTTAATTAAACTCTGGACATACACATCTTTATACAAAGATGGAGGTATTCAGAACAATTAGCTGCTAGTGAAAGCTGTGATTTCAGTGAACAGTTAAGAGGTACACTAACTTTGATTCCAGCTCCACTACCTTCAAAATGGTGATAAATGACAAAAAGAAGATGAGAGATACTTGAAGTATAAGCTTTGAGAGAAAAAGAAAACAGACCTGTGGATTATCAAGACGGGTTTTTTTGTTTGGTTGGTTTTGTTTGTTTGTTTTGTTTTGTGGTTGTTTTGTTTTGTTTTGTTTTTTAAGCTATGAAGAGGACATAATCTACTTTCTGAGTTCCTTCCTTTTACTGTTTGCTGTGTTCAACATGGAAGACAGGAAGCCAGGTTGCATGCAGGAAGCAGAAGGAATTAAATACATATATCCAGCTTCCAGCAGCAACAAAAGACCATTTCATTAGTGCAGGTCATTTTACGTGACCTGTGATACTTCTAATGTTGTCTAAAGACAATCTGAAAACAGACTCATACTTACTGCATATGTTTCCTTTGCAAAATGTGGATTAGTACTCTCTGGTTTAGAAAGAGTACCCACTATTTCATATCCTTCCTCTGAGGCCAAGCGTAACTCAGTATCTGAACCATGTTCATCTTCCTCCTCTTCTTCATCTGGGTTTTCAAGCGTCGCCCCAACAACACAGGTGGATAAATACTGCAATATACAAGACACGTAATTTGTACACAAATATCTATTGAGCCCTACACAGCTTCTCGTGATCTCCAGAAGGCACCAGCAGCACCTGACCAGCCCTACTCCTGTTGCTGGTAATGCGCTTCAGAAACAGCTTCCCATTGAAGGGAAAACCTTAGGGACTGCTCAGCCTTAGCTGGAATGTTTTGTCTCGACTCGTGCCCTACGCCTCAAAGCCGAAGGTGCTGGCGAGTCCCTGGGTGTCCCCGCTCCGCACCCGGCTCCTCCCGGGCAGGGGTTACCTCACAGGGAACTTGGCCATCGCCCTCCACAGCGATCAGCTGCTGCCTGAACTCTCCCAACCGGCTTTATCCACACCTCCTGCTCCCAACTCTTTATTTTTACTGCTCATTTTTACTCCATCTTATCCCTTTAATTGCTCCGGTGCCTCTCCTCAGCAGCTATTTCAGCAGCTATTTCAGCTGGCCCTCCTGGCCGCCCGGCCGAACTTCCCGGGGACCAGCCGCGGCTCCCCGGCGGGAGGGGGTGCCTGAGGCAGAAAGCAGCCACGGCCGGGAGCAGGTGCGGGCCCGCCCCGCGGTCACCTCTCCGATGCTGCGGCCGCAGTACGAGTCGAGGTGGTTGAGGAAGACGCGGCGGGCCGGCACCGCCTCCGCCATGGCCCCGCGCGGGACGCGGCCCGTTGCCGCGCGACCGGCGGCGGGCGCACTTCCCCCGGCCGCCGCTGGGGGCGCGCCGCCGGCAGCGCCGCCCGGGCACGCGCGGCCGCGCGCAGCCGCCCTGCGCAGCCGGCCCGGCCTGGGGCACGCGGGGCGCGGCCCCTCAGTGTGGGACGGTGTTCCAGCGGCACAAGATCTGTGTGCTACTGGCGACAAAAATAGATTTTAATTAGGTTATCTGCCATTCTCTCCTACAGCAGGCAGGCTCTGGGGCTGCCTAGGCGATTCACAGATTATCAGTTCCACCAGCTGCACTTACTCAGGGCTCCGGACAATGGAAGCAACTGGCAGCTGAAGGAGAGCTCCTGAAATTCCCCCTCCTCAGTGCTGGAGAGATGTTCCTTCCCTAGGGGCAGCAATGCCCCAGGACAGGCACGGGAGAGCATTTTGGTCATCCTCAGTAACCCCGAAGTGGTGGAATGACATTGCTATCCCACTTTTGGGTTAACACTGCAATACAGTCTAAGAAATAGAACAAGTTTTGTCTGTTAACACCGACGGAGTACCTGCTTTGAAAGTACGCTCATAATAATCAAACAAAATTACGGTTTAAATACCTCCAAGACAAAAACCCCCAAACACACAAAAATAAAAACAAAAACAAACAAACAAAACCCACCCCCCCAAAAAAAAAACAAAACAAAACAAAAAAAAAAAAAAACCAAAAAAAAAACCAAACAAACAAACCCAACCCAAACCCCATTACTTCGGCATTTTTCCACTTGGATTTCTAAAACTCCAAGTCCTTTACGACCCTTGCTTTTTTCATGACTGTTTCAGCTGATACAAGTTTGCAGCCAGTTCTCCAAATACTTGACAGCTATTGAAGATTTTTCTGAGGGCATGATGACTCCAGTTATCACTCCTCACTCAGCAGTAGCTCCACCCAGAACAAGAAAGCTACAACGCACCAGTCCTTTATTTAATACTTTAGTCATTGAAATTGAACAAGTAAATCAGTTGCAAGGAAAAATATTCAAATATAAATTTGCTAAAGTACATTCTCCTCACAGAGGACTAACCACGTGCCACAGACTTGTGTGCAAAAGAGAGCCTATGAACAATTTTTGGAGCATGAAAGCATACCCTAGGGCAGTGGACTAGTTTCAGAAGTTTCAACCCAAAAAGATAACGATGAAATTAAGCTCTCAAAACCAGAAGCACTAATTACAGTTGTCTTGTCATAGTTGCCCACTGCTAACCCAAAGCCATTACAAAAGCTCTGCTAGGCTTCTCTGATCGATATGGCTAACCCATAGCAAGTAGAAGTCAACATAGTGCCACTGAAGTCACTGAAATCTGTGGAAACAAATAAATCCCTAAATATGGCTCCAAAAATGCTACTGCATGTACTTGTCACAAAAGCATAGGATAATAATGGCAGAATTGTTTAAATAAAAACACACAAATACAGAATAATAGAAGAATACAAAAAGTGTGAATGTCACAGAATGCCAGTTCAACTGTACAAGCATTTCTACCCAACTCTAATTTTTAAAAAGTCTACCATTCAGTACATACTTGAAAAGTTATAGCAGAACAATAGATTTATAAAGAGAGTTGTACTAGCTTTAAGTAGAAAATACAAGTTATATCTTCCAGCTTGTATTAGTCTTAGTAAATTTCATACAGCCTTTGGTTTCAAACCAATACAATGCAATTAACATTACAGTGCTTACTTCAGTATTCATCAGAAGACACTGTACAATTGAGGGAGAAAATGTGAAAATTGGGAGTACCAAAGTACTGTATTATAGAAGGTAAAGGCTGAAGCAAAAATACTCTTGAGTCTATCCTGTACATCATGTAAACACACATTCAAAATAGTAAACAGGCCTTCCAAGCCTCTTAAACAGTTGCAGTACAATAGGGTACATATTTATAGCATATAACACATAATTTTTAGGAAATGTATAGCCCATTAATTCTGTGCTTAATCATTCATGGTTCAGACAATACATTCATATATAAGCAGTTCATCTTGTGTATTATTTGGAGCTTGCTGGTTGCCATAGATAAGGACAGATCAATTAGTGCTGAGCCTTGCTTTTAACTCAGATACTGCCACTATATAAGCAAAGCTCAACTGTTGAAGAACCATCTTTCTAGCTACAAAGCTGACAACTTTCAAATTTATGTACACCAAATCAAGCAGCAATTCTTTGCAGAAGTTTTCCAGTTATTTTGTCATTAACTGGATAGAGCAAGTAGTTACCTTCTATTTTAAAAAGAAGGCATGAAAATTCTCAGTAAGCACACACACAAAGAATTACTTCTTATATCTATAACATTCAGTCTCTATATTTTTTAGTTTCGAATACCAAATCTTGGCAAAGAGACAAAGGTTTTTGAACATGGTATGGAGTAACTTACAAGCTCATTTACAACAAAAAGTAAAATTAAGATTTTTTTCTGCTATTTACCAAAGTGGATTTTAATAACATTGTGATATATGCAAATCCATGGTAGCAAATATTATATAATATACTTGTTATAACATATAAACATTATATAATAATGTACTAGCAGGAAGTAGACTTTAATGCAAGAAATGAAGCTTAAGATGTTTTTAAGGAAGATCTCAGTGCTTCATACTAAGAATTACTTCTAGCACTAAATCTTCTTCATATCTGGGTAAATCATGACTGACTTTCTTTCTTCAAAGCTTCTAGTCTTTGTAGTATTGCATTTCCAAACACCTCTCGATATGCAGGGCTGAGAGAGTCCAACAAAGAGTAGACAGTTTCATGATACGGAGTTTGCAGTCTGTCATCAGTCTGATCAAAATCATAAGCTACTACCTGCAACAAAGAATTGAGTGGTTAAATTTCTGTGGTGATGATCACCTTGGCACGTGTAGCACAACATTTAATTTCACCAGTCAAAGCAGTAGAATAATGTAAGAAAAAAAAAAACCTGGATTTAAATCGCAGTCTCTGCTTTCTACTACGGAGCTTACTGGTTATACAGTATTTCAGACAATTTCAAATACTTTTTGTCCAAAACTCAGAATATTAATAAAATACATCCTTTGAGAATAAGTCTCACATCTACATGTCTGTACAAAAATTACAAATGGTGCACAAAAAAACCCTGTATAGATGTTGCATTATTGACTTCTTTGGGTACCTGAGAAACTCAAAGTTTGACACATCTGTAATAAACTGCTGATTCTATCTTCATCATTTTGTGTCTTGAATAAATTCCTGGTTTTTTATTAACTTCTCTTCTTGCTTTGTTGGAAGTAACTAGCTAAAGTTCCCTCTTCTAGAAGAAAACATCAGGTTTTCACAAAAGTACAAGAGGAATATATATGGTTGCCAGTGCAGTATTTCTCTAGGCATCTTTTAAATATGATCATTGTTCGAAACAAAGAAGTTCAAGAAATTATAAACAAATTAGTTTACCCTGAGTCCTGCTTCAGTGAGCTCCAGACAGTATCTGTTCCTTTCCCTGGTTTCCACATTGATATATGCCACATCCTCTGCACAGGGAAGGATTTTTGACACAAACATGTTGCTGACAGCAAACAAAACATCATTTACAACAGCTTCGGCTTCTAGTCTCATATCTTTCACGTCTGTTCCTTCGAAGTCTCTGTAATCAGAATCCTCTTCAAACCCTGTATTATTGGGCAACTCCATAGGATTGTAATCAGTCTCCATTCTGCATATAGAAACATTTATTTTAGAAACATTTACTTTAGATGATACCATTGCACTCAATATATATTAACACCATAAAAAACAAGTTATATTATGAACACACATATTTAATATTGTACGAAAAAAAAGGAAACTATGAGATCCAGTGACTTCCATGAACTCATGAAATGACAGTCAGGAGAACTCAAACCCAAGATATTCAGAAGAAGTGCTGAAGAAGATTACATGAACATTTAGAAGTAGTATCAGTATCACTGAAGCTAGTTTTGCTTAGGCAAGTTAACTCGCATTCTGTGGTATAAGGTTCTGTTATGATTCAGCGGTCATTAACCCTGTCCTTTGCCAATGCAGAATGCAGTAGGAAGACAAGTCATGCCTGGAAAAAGTGCCATCAATAGCTGCAGTAAACAAAAACCTACTGTTGGTGAATTTGAGGAACACTTAGAACTAAGTCTGTGAACTAAATCAGAGACTTTCGGAATTAATGGCAGCTGTTTGTTACAGTCACTAAAGAATAAAGCTCCTCCTGTTCATCTTTTACACACAACTGCCGGTACATTTCGGAAACACAGGCTGCTGGTCTTTGCGAGCAACTGGTACCAACACGGGACAGCGCCACAGGAGCCATCACCGCGGCTCGGGCAGTGACCCGCGGGTACCAGTGTAGCCAGGAGGCCTCGGCTGACACCCGTGGAACCTTCCTGAGGCGGCAGGGAAATTCCTTGGGACCCTGTCCCGAGAGCTCTGGCAGCCGAGCACTGCTGCCAGGAGGAAACGGGGACTGCCAGTCACGGATCTGCAACATGCGGGACATTGACTCCTTGGGACCCACCGCTTCCTGACAAATCCCACCTTCCACCCACAAATT
Organism: Prinia subflava; assembly: GCF_021018805.1. Taxonomy (NCBI): domain Eukaryota; kingdom Metazoa; phylum Chordata; class Aves; order Passeriformes; family Cisticolidae; genus Prinia; species Prinia subflava. The sequence continues at coordinate 49,627,008 of NC_086251.1, read as the reverse complement.
CCGAACAAACTGAAGGCAACCGGGGAGTACCGAGTTGCGCAGCCTCCCGCTCGCACGGACCGCACCCCCGCCGCACCCCGGAGCGCACCCACCGGCTCCGGCGGGCGGCCGAGGCTCCGCCGCCCGTCCCCGCACGGCTCCGAACGCGCCCGCCGCGCCGGCCCGCCCCGCTGGGCTCGGCGAGCAGGGCCCGCCCCGCTGCTTCCCGGGCCGCTCCCCGGAGAGGCGGCCCCGGCGCCACCGGCTGCTCGACGCCTTCCGGCCGCACCGCCCCCTCCGCGGCCGCTTCCGCCCCCGCCTCCTCCGCTCCGCGACGCCACTTCCCGTACGTCACGGTGCCGGTGGTCGGCGGGGGGGCGCCGGGAAGGAGACGAAGAGCCGCGATCGGCCCGGCCGCTCTCGCCGGCGGCGCGGAGCTGACGGGCAGGGGCTGCCCGCCCGTCGGACCCCGCCCCTTCCCCGCTCAGCGCGGCTGCAGCGGCCCCTCCGCGGCCGCGGCCGCCCAGAAGATGGCGGCGGTGTCCGAGTGAGGATGGAGCTGCCTGTCAGCGCCTCTTCGCCCTAGGGCGGGCAGTGCCGCCCCGCCGGGGCGTGAGGGGCGGCGGTGGTGCCGCCCGGCAGCGGGCAGCCCCCGCTGTAGCCCGCGCCGGGGGGCGAGGCTTGGCCTGACGGCCCCGACTTGGCTCCGTCGCGCCTCCGCTCTCCGCCCGGCCCCGGCCCCGGCCCCGGCCCGCCGCCCGGCCTCGCGGCCCCCGGCGTGCAGCAGCCATGCCGTGGCCTTTCTCGGAGTCCATCAAGAAGAGAGCCTGCAGGTACCTGCTGCAGAGGTACCTGGGCCACTTCTTGCAGGAGAAGCTCAGCCTGGAACAGCTCAGCCTGGATCTCTACCAGGGCACCGGCTCCTTGACGCAGGTCCCTCTGGATAAGTGGGTAAGAGATGCTGGCGCTTCACCCTCTCGGCTCCTGCTGCGTCTGAGGGACCAGCTGATTCTCTGCCCCCGGCTGCCACCCACTTTATTTTCGATACCCAGCCTCTTTTGTGCAAAAAGTTTACAGCCATAATTAGCATTTAATCTGGGAACTGTTGTTTGTTGTGCTAGCACTTAAAAAAAAAAGTTATAGCAGCTATTACAGATACAGTTTTTCTAGCCACACTTCAATTGCATGGTTTTTAATTTTGAGAAAGGAAACAAAAACTGAAAGAAGGCAATAGCTGCTGATATTTCAGGGAGAACGACCTAGTGTAGCCCAAACAGCTAGAAATCCCTGTAGTTAATGAGGAGTATGTTTACTGACTACTAGAGATGGTGAAAACAAAGTAATCCCTGTGGTATCTATCATTTGTCTTTGTCTTGGAGACATCTTGGTTCTTAATGATAGTGTTATGCTGAGCTTAGTCTGTGTAGGTCTCTAAAGATTGCCCCCTCATCTTGTAGTGGTAAAAGTACTTGTTGACAAAAAGAAAGCTGATTTTAGCTGGAGTTTGTTCGGCATGTGGCCTGTCACTGGCATGTGTGTTTTTTATATTATGTGTCTGTATACAGATATGTATATTTCCAGCCTATTGTAGAGACAGCCCTTTGGATTACTGCGTTTATAATGTTTTGTAAAGATTCTTGGTTTAATTGCCAATGTTACTGAATACCTGTCAGTAGAGCATCTGTCGTGAGGAGACTTAAGCACTGCAGTGAATCAGTCACTGGCTTCCAGGGTAGCGTAGATGATGAGCTAGGTCCTTTGCTTTAATGTTTTCCAAACCACATTTTTACTAGAGTATGTACTGATACCTGGCCACACAGGGTACATTTTGAAATACTTGTGAATACTTGTGATGTTTTCAGGTAATGCTTTTTAATGTTGTTTGTGTGAAAATATGTTTGAAAGTGGTAGGGGCAGACGCTTGCAGAAATGCTCAGTGTTACCAGTATTTTAATGTGGACTTTTTATTTGTGGTTTGCTTATTGTTTCGTTTTCTTTTCTGGCTATGTCTGCAGCTTGTTTTCCGTGGCAGGCTTGCAGTGACGCTGTCTGGCTTTAATTGAATTGTTATGCCCTCTAGTGGGTATGGAGCACTTTTTGCGAGTCAAAGTGATGTTATTTAAAATGTAAAATACTTCGTAACAAAGCAGTTACGGGCCGGTACTAAATCAAGTGTGCATAACGAACACACAGCGGTTAAATGAATGTGCTGTAATGCTTAGGTGATCGTCCCCATTTGTGGATCAGCATTTTTCTGTTCCACTTGTAAACAATTACATGTTTGAGGTTCTCTGCACGTGACTCTCATGTATGACAGATTGCAAAAGCAGATGTCACGGAAGTACTACAGCTCTTTTTTCCCCCCTAGTCATTGTAACCTTGTTCTCAGTGAATCACCAGGATGACTGCATATTTACATGGCATCCATTTTTGTGGATACTTCTGTTCATCACAGCGCTGTAGATACTTTAGCCAACATTGTATGTGTTTATACATTGTAGAAATATATAGAAATTCCTGGGGCTATTAATGTAATGCCTTTGCCTTTTGGGGCCTGCACTGTTCAGAAGAATCAAAATGTAATGCATGATGTTTGTGGCTGAATTTTAGTATACATTAAATACCACTTTTGTGGACTGTTGGTCAATAATATGGAAACAAGTCCTGATGTGAAGATTGTGCTTCAGTTTCAAAACTTCAGTTAGAGTGCTCTAATTACATCCTTCTAGGAACAGCTGGCCTATTTATGAAGCAATTAATCTCAAGAGCTCTTCAGTTTTTTTGCTTTTAGATAGTAAATTTCTATTTTAAAATAATAAGCACTGTACTAAAATACACTTATTTGTTATCATCATGCACGTGGGTAGCAAAAAGACATCTGAGTCAGATTTATTCAAAATATGGCAGCTAGCTTCCTGCTATAACAAATTACTTTGTAAATTTGTTCAAGTAATTTAAATGAACCCGTGGTACTTTTAAAATACAGTTTTCATGTCTAATTATTATTTTTGCCTTATCTTATGCTGTTGCCACATGTATAATTCTTAAATATAAGTTTAACTATGTTTTAGCTTTTATATTTTTTATTTTATAAAATTTTTATGTTACTGAATTTTAGTTGATAATTTGATTCTTAAGTAATTTCCCACTAGGACTGTTCAGATTCTGTTTCTTTAAAGTTGGTGTCTTTTTCTGCTGGTTTAGTGGACTTTGGAACAGAAACTAGAAAAGCTGAACATGCAAGGCAAACAAAATTCTAAAAGCAAGGTTATTAAGAGCATAAGGAGAGCAACAAGTTAATATGATGGGAAAGTTGCACCTGGAGACATAAGAGTTAGAAATGTAATTTTCTGATAGCTTGCTTTCTTTTAAAATTATTCTATATAACTTATCATTATAAATACAGTACAAGAATATAATTTTAAATACAATTAAAATGGTAAACAACTTTTAAATCCTTATTTTTTTCAAAACTTATGATGTTGAATTTATGCATTTTCTCAGGTAAAATCAATGGCCCTGTTCAAAACTCAGGAAGGTCAAACCCACACTTTTTCTTGCCAAAGAAAAATTCCAACCTATTATTACAACCATAGTCTTTAGTAGGATCTTGTTTACATTGCAAAGTTGCACTCACTGAATTTGGTATGTGAATAAGATTGGGATTTGTTTCATTAAAGCAGCCTAAGTACTTCTTGTCTAAGAAGTTAGGTTTTAACTACATTTTTAAATCAAAGCGCAGCCAGGAACTCACTTTTTTATTAACTTAACTGTGAAGAATAGGTTTCATGTGTATGGATGTAATGAAACCTATATAGAGGAACAAGAGAATCTTCTCAGGATTGTGGAAAACTTGAAAATCCTAAATTACTATGTTAGAGCTTGTGTGATACTTTGGGCAACTTGATGGTAGCAGTGTTTATAATGGCACTATAAAGATAGGATTTAGAAATGGCAAGTATGTTACACAGCAAGAGAGGATTGTTTGGGTCTGTTGTTCCACAGAGAAATCAAAAATGAACTTTACATTGAAATTACATGCTGTGAAATACTCCTGTCATAGAAACTAGGTACTTTTTGTACTTTTACTTTCAGCCTGTTTTCAGTTTTCTTCAAGTACTGCCAAAGAAAGAGCAGATTAACTTTTGTTAGTATTCTAGTATTTGTAAGAGTAAGTCAGCAGACTTTTTTTGTATAGTGCAAAGATACAGATTATACAGCCAGCATGGATCAATTCTGAAAGCTAGGTAGTGTGAAATTGCAATGGAGTTGAAATACATGAAAGTCTCTATTTTTTTTGTCTAATTAGTTTTCTAGTAGCATCAAGGTATTTTATTTGTTAGCTGCAAAATAATGGATGTGATTTTAAAAAACTTATGATTTTAAAATTTTATTTTATTGTTTTCTAGTGTCTTAATGAGATCCTGGAGTCTGCTGATGCACCTCTGGAAGTCACAGATGGATTTATCCAATCAATTTCTTTATCTGTCCCGTGGGGGTCGTTGCTGCAGGATAACTGTGCATTAGAAGTAAAAGGATTAGAGATGGTCTTCAGGCCAAGACCAAGGCTTGGTAGGCTTATTTTTTGATTTTAGAAAACGAAATTCTTTACAGTTTCTCAGAGTCAAAGTCTACCCTCACTTTAGTCAATATTTAGCCTTATTTAAAATGTCATTTAACTTCCATACATTAATGATTGAGAATTAATAAAAAAAAGAAACTGTCAGGTATGTGTCAGTTGGTTGTCAACTCAATTAGTTGTTGCTGTGTTAAATCACTTGAAATGCTTGTGATTTCCTACTGTTGTATGTTTTCCAAGCTGTTTCAGACCTATAGAAATGGAGGTGTGGGCAGGGGTTTTTGCAGTTTTTGGGTGGTGTTTGTGCAGTGCTGTGAGGCAGCGTTAGTAGTTTGCTGTTGGGTGGCAGTGGGACACCACCATGGTGTAAGGCTGGGAAGGGGGGTTGTGGGAGGCTCTGGCTTTCTTTGTCTACTTTAGGCTAAAAGGTGCATCTTCTATGTTTAGAGAACAACAAATGCAATTTAATTGCTGTTGCAGTGTGAAATCATGACTTTTAAGTACTTTAAATACATACTGACTTTGGCTATAATGCTGAGAGGGTTGGCTGAGTTCTTCTAGCTTGTTTGTGTCCAGATGCTTGCTACTGATCTAGTTTGGATTGCCCTGGTGATAAATTTTTACTGGTCATCAAACTTCCATAAATTCTGTGCAACACAGTGCATTTTTAGTTGTGAAAATTGTTTGGATATCTGAAGGATTTTAATTTGGTTTCCTTCTTGTACTGTAGAGAAGGTGGAAGAAAACATTTTTTAAACGTAAAAAGAAGAAAAAAATCCGTAAAACCTATTTCTCATCTTTTGTGAGTTACCTTAAATGACTTAGTTGCTTACGTGTACTCTACATTTCATCCTTAGTTGTTTAACTGGAATTAAGTTTTGAGCTATGTTACTTTCTGGAAGGAAATGCTTTGAAGGAATGGTAATATTGGGAAGAAACTTTGATTTCTTTACCTGCGTCCAATTAGTTCTCTTTGATGTACGGTGCTTTATAGTAGACTAAATAGTGTAGAAAAACCCCATAGTGCTGCTTTTACCACACATCTATTGCCACGTGGATGTTTCCAGACCTGAATGCTTAACTGAAATGTTTTGCTTGTTTAACACGTTTGTATTTGAGCTAGTTTTATTTTTGTCTGCCTATACTGGAGTGTGATAGTTGAATTTGATTAACTTTTTTAATCCATAGTTTTATAGTATTTACTCTCAATGGCCTTGGCATTAGCTGATAGGAATGTGTCGTCAATTAAATTAATCAGGCTGATGAAAAACTTGTTCAGCTTAATGCGTGCTGTGCTGTTGGATTTTATTATGTTTTACTTACTGTATCAGGTCTATGTTAGGCATTTGAAACATGTTTTAATATGCTAAGGTAGCATTTTGAACCTTGCATAGTGTTTCTCCATGCAGGATATGTTTCAATCCTGCATGGAGAAATACAAAGGAATACAAAACTTTGAAATAATTTTTAAAAATTGGACTTATTTCTTTTTGCCTACTATGACTGTGAAAACATACCAATATAGTAAAAGAACTCCAGAAATTAATTGCTTAAATTACTTAAACCACTGTTGAAAATTGATTACACTGTTGATTACCTGATTCCATCTTGTTTATACCAAGTTTTCAAATACCAGTATTTTACCAGTGCAATCTAAATAGATTACATTAATTTTAAAGTAGTAAAGTCTATAATGAGATATTATAACCAAATTTGGTTTTAAGTATAACTTCTTACTAAGCTGTTGAAACTCTTTTCTGGATATGCCAAATGCATTGCTCTGTTTTGTCTTAATAGTTTCATAAAGTTCATGTTTAATTTATTAAGACTTACTTTACTCCACAGCATCTGGTTCTGAGCCTATGTATTGGTCAAGTTTTATGACCAGTAGTATGCAGCTTGCAAAAGAGTGTCTTAGCCAAAAATTGACAGATGAACAAGGGGAAGGGTCCCAGCCCTTTGAAGGACTTGAGAAGTTTGCAGAAACTATTGAAACAGGTATGAATCAGTTATTGAGATCTAATTTAACATCTGAGATTTAACTGGTTTATGTTGTGTCTCAGTTTTACAAAATGGCATCTCAACTGCCGTAACTTATCTGGCAGTATCTTAATTTTCACTTGTTAGCATTACTTGTAGAATCTGAAAAGAAATGGAGGACAAGAGATCTTGATTTTGAAGTGGGGAAAAAGCCTCATTTACTTCTTAAATATTTGTGTACTTCCCTCAGTAGACAGATTGAACTCTGTTTCAGGGCAAGTTGGTGTTTGATTTCACCAGAATAAATCCAGTTAAATCTGTGCCTGAGGGATCAATGACATGTCTTAGTTTTGGAGATGGTTGTGTAATTCATCAATTGCTAGTAGTGATGCTGTTGAAGGAGAAATTGAGAATGTTTTTTTAGCTGTGTTTATGTAAATCTGACCTGTTATATTGTATGCACCTCCATAAGAACACCATGTTGATAGAAGTACTTCAGAAACTGTTTTTTGTTGGAGGTGTTTTTTCTAAGTGGACAAAACTAAGGGCTTATGCCCACATTATGTGGTGGAGAACCTCATGCAGAAATGTCTGAGCTAAAGGAAATGTTTAATGTCCCATCAGAGACAGAATTACTCAGTCCTGTCAGCACGCTGCTGCAGCAATGCTTAATAGTTCAGACGTGGTGCACAATGAAGTTTTCTTGAGGATCATCCACACTGAGCTCAGGAAAACTTTGTTTGAACTGTCACTTTCTCAAATGTCTGAGCTTTGGAGAGTAGTTGTATGCTATGGATGTACATATTGGTCATTTAATAGGAGTTTGTATTGTCTCTTGAAGTCTTGTTACCTTATTAAATTCAACTGATAATTTCTACCAAAATAAATATTGAGAGCTTAAAATCAAAGACTATTTAATATGGTTACAAAAGTAATCATTCAGTAACTTGACTTAATAGTCTACACTGTATGTTTTTGTTTTCTCTTTTCAGTTCTGAGAAGAGTGAAAGTTACCTTTTTAGATACTGTATTACGAATAGAACATGTGCCGGAAAACTCTAAAAGTGGAACTGCACTTGAAATCAGAGTTGAAAGGTAATTTTTTTTTTTCTAAAATATTTCAATTTTTTTCCTAAGGCACTTTTTACCATTTCCTGTAAAATACATTTTACTCATACACACATGTTCTTAGTACGTAGACAGACATTCACTCTTGGGCACTTTTGTAATGCTAGTGAGCATTGCCTTCACTCAGATTCCACAGAGCATGTTTATGCTAGTTATTTAACCATCAAAGTAGAAGAGTTCTGTTTTTTCCTATACATTTCCCTCTACTTCTACAGTTAATGAATAACATTCCTGAGGCATTCAACAGCCAGTGTATATTGTTGACCATGTGTGCAATTAGAAAAGGGAACTGACCCTTTTGAGTAAGACACTTTAAATCTTTTCAGAAAAAAATGTACAGTCCTGAAAAAAAACCACCAAACCCTGAAAGAATTTAGGTTCTATGTGAGCCCCTGTGAGTTTTCTGATTACTTTGAACATGAATACTGTACATGTTCTTAATGTAGATTATTTTCAGCCTATGGGAGAGAGTAATCATCCTTTCTTGCAAAGTATGGCGATCAGCATCAAATAAAAGTGATGTTTACTGAGAACTGCTAATGAAATATATTTGATTTTAAACATTTATAAGCTTCAGGTTATTGTGTTCTCTGGGGTATTTTCGTATCGGAAGCATGTCTTGGTTTTCTGGTGGTGTCCCATAGAAAAGTTAAGATTTCCACCCATTCCCAGAGAGCGGTGGGTTTTCATTTCAAGACAGTGAACAACACTGTAAAAGTACAAGGAGAGAGACCATATACAAACTTAAAGGCTAAAAGGCACAAGAGAAGTAACAATTTGCATGTACCCACCCATGTCTTTATTTTCTTTCTTTTGCCTCCCAGAACTATGTACTGTGATGAAACTGCAGATGAGTGCTCTGGAATTAATGTACATCAGCCCACAGCTTTTGCTCACAAATTACTGCAGCTCTCAGGTGTCTCTTTCTTCTGGGATGAGTTTCCTGCATCGGCAAAGTCCTCCCCAGCGTGTTCAACTACACAGCTGGTAAAAATAAGTACATTATTTAAGGATGTAAATTGATGAAAGAATATATGAATAATTATTAATTACAGTAATACATGAATTCTGAAGGATACAGGAGTTGAACTTGTACTTAAATCTGTGTTTGGGAAGTTTTAGAATCAGTTCCTGTTGATTATGAGGAGAGACAAGGAAATGGACTTTAGGACTGAGTAGAAATTAGGACGTATGGTACTGGAATCTGGTTGCAACTTTAAGAACTAGAAATTTAAGAATCCTGGAATTCACTATTCTGTGGAAACTTGCTCTTCTTTTTTCAAAGGCCTAATGCTTCACATTCTATGTACCTTGTTTTTTCACAGTTATCAATAAATGTTTTTAATGTCTTTGCCTTTTTAGTTTGTAAAGTGATTATTTGTGTGTTAGGCTTATTTGAAATGCTTGTGTTTTGCATTTTTTTCTCAAGAATTGGGGTACATTCTTATTCCTTTGTCTGTAACTTTTTAAGGCAACTGAACCAAAGCTTTCGCCTAGCTGGAATCCAAAAATCATTTACGAGCCACATCCACAATTAACAAGAAACTTGCCAGAGATTACTCCTTCTGACCCTGTACAGATCTGTAAGCTGATTGGTAGAATGGAGTTAAGCCTAACATTAAAGCAAAATGAAGTACTTCCTGGAGCTAAGGTTAGTCATGCTTTCCTGGTCTTTTAACTAAATGAATAGTTCTGTAAATAGTTGGGGTTTTTTTCCCTAGTACATATGAAAAAATGTAATATTCTCAGGGGAACAGAATTGCCATAGTTTTCATGTTGATTCTTTACATTCTAACCTAATAAATATGCGTAGAAAGACATCTTTATGGTAGCCAGGTGAGTCAGGGCACACTGAAATCTGTTAAATGAGAATTTCTGTATGTTAGAGAGAGACTGAATTTAAGTGTTCAGAAACCAAGTAGACATGGTATTGAGTATACAAGTAAAGCTGTGTAATATATTCCCCTTCTCTCCAGTTTTTAATTTGGCTGTTGACCTGTTTTTTATAGTGTACTATGTTTTATAGGAAGCGTAAAGTTTCTACTGCAGTACAGAAGGGGTTTTTTATGTCCAGTAATTTCTAGTCAATCTTAAACTGTTATTGTTTATTCAATTAAGAAGAGTCCTTAAAAACTAAATAACATTTTCCGTAGTGTGAAATAAGAGAAACACTGCCAATTTAAAAGTGTAAATATACGAAACAGAAGATGTTTATAGTTTTAAGGTTTATTTTAAAAGGTGATTACTTGAATATCTCATAATTAATAAGTAAAGCAAAATCTATTTTTGATTACTTTGGGAATTAGTAAAGAAAAAATCAGGAAATTAATGGAATTCTTGATATTTTTCTGTTATGAGATTGTGTATTTATTTTAAGCTAATAGTCAATGACACATCTGCATTTATTCTGCCAAGCTACAGTTTGGAAGAAACATAAAATGAAGTTTCTAGTTGTTGTATAGAAGATGAATATACTGGTGGAATGCCTGTATTCTTTCCAGCATAAAAATCTGTTACCCAAATAATTGATTCAAGTTATGTAAAGAAAAATTCCTTGAGTGTTCTTGACAGCATTCTTTCCTTTTCTTTTTAGTTGGATATAGATGGACAAATAGATTCTGTACATCTGTTTCTGTCACCAAGGCAGGTTCATCTTCTATTGGACATGGTAGCAGCTATTGCTGGACCAGGCAAGTGAACAGTCTGTAAACATTAAATAAGAAACAAAACAAAAAAATTTTACAAGATAAAAAGTTTCCTCAGTTGAAAAAAAAATTGTGGTGCTACATTATTATGGGTTTTTATCTGATATTAGTAAAATGCTTTGTAGCTGCTGTGAGTTAGGACTGTGGTTTATTTATTGTCTTCAGTTGCAAATTGTACATCTAGTAATGTAATTATGAGTAGTGTACAATTACTTGTCTCATTTTCTAGTAATGAAAAAAAAACAACAAACAAGGCTTGAGACATAGCTGTATAATAATACAAGAAATAAGGATATTCTGAGTGGAGAAAACCAGAAGACCAAACAAATTCTAGTTCTTGTATCTTCTGTTTCACAAGAGGAACTTAGCTTTTCTGTGCTGTGTTTGAGTGACAAGCACAGAAAACCAGAACAGACTGTAACTGAGTATGTTTGTATTTGTGAAGAATTATGAGCAATGTTTCAGCTACTGCAGTAGAAGTACGAGAGTGTTTTGATTTGTTTCCCTGTTTTATGTAACAACACTTGTTAGAGTAGGTCTTTTGAAAGATCTGTCATATCCTGGGTAGGTGCTTAATATTCTTCTAATACTGATATACTTGTTTAATTAGATGTGTTCATTGTTTTCAGACAACTGCAGAGATATTACATACAGTTTCCTATCTGTGTCATCTTCCAACCTGAAACTTTAATAATTCCTTAATAGTTCAACCTTTAAGAGGTTGTGACCTTAGTCCCTAAAGCTGGCTGAGAAGAGAAATGTATGCATATTATATACCAACACACTGCATATATAACCTTGAAATATTTTCATCAGAGGTGAAGTTAATAAATGCTTGGAGAGAGTAATCTGTTCTGGACAAGTAAAACCTTCAGACCAACAAAATGCACAAATACACACATCTGATATATAACAGGCATGCATGTAACTACACATGCAAATATATACACCAATGATTCATTTACAGATTATTTTGTGAATTTTCTTAGGGATGCCATTAAGGAAATTACAGTAGGATTTCTGTCCTTTTTTTTGAATTCAGAAAGTCTAAGCAGGATAGAACTGTCAAATAAAGATAGGAAGAATCGGCCCATGCAACAGGAGGATGAGTATCGGATTCAGATGGAGTTGAAACGTTATTTGAGGAAAGAGTCTTTATCTGCAGGAGCATCATCTGAACAAAGCTTCTATGAGACAGAGAGTGCCAGAACACCTTCTAGTCGTGGCAAGTATAAAAGATGATGCAAATATAGCAAATAACCTGTTGTTAATTTGTTTAAATTGATTGTTCGTCTCTTAGTCTTAACAATTCATGTTTTAAAATAACGTTGACCTAAAGTAATTATATACCATTAATTATAAAGTTCAGTAAAAGAGCAACTAGTTTAGGTATCAGGCTGGACTTTATTCAGTATTTCCTTAAAACTGTTCAGTTTGTGTTAATGTGCAACATGCTAAAAGCACGTACAGCATGATATCTTTTCAAATGTGTGGTTGAGGAAATTACATCTAGAATAATAGTTGTGTTTATCTGATTTTATGTGAATAGTTTTTTGCTGATTATTTTTAACGTGAAATACTTTGATTTGTCAAAAATAGAATGTATGAATTTATAGAAGTTATACCAACTTGAAAATGAAAATGAGATATTTAACTGTTTTAACATTCATGAGGATTTTTGTCTTTGAATTTTTATTTAAATCTCTCTCCAGGGACACTACTAGTCTCATGTCAAGAAAACTTGAAACTTCTGTAAATGATGTATTTAGCTGGTTATTCTGGCTAGCGGTTAGATTTCTGGACTTAAGAATAATTTCTGTTAGAAATAAAGGGGTTTTTTAATTAGTAAATAACTCTTACTGTCTGTGGTTTTCTACTAGAGGAAGAAGTTTTCTTCTCAATGGCTGAAATGGACATGTCCCACAGCCTTTCCTCCCTTCCACCTCTTGGAGATCCTCCAACCATGGATCTGGACTTGTCTTTAACCAGTACATACACAACTACACCACCAGCAGGATCTCCACTGAGCACTACAGTGGTATAGTATTAACTGCATTTGGGATCTTTTACAAATTAACCCTACTGTCTGAATCTGTTGCATAATTGCTGCATTCTTTACAATGTCAGGAACTGTTGCCAAATTCTAGAAAAATTGAAATGTTCAGAGCTGGTAGTATTCCTTTTCTGCGATGGAGATGGTATTGGAATTACTCTCGTTTATTTGGCTATTAAGCTAGGAAATGTGTTTTCAAATACCATGAAGCTTGTATAGGATGCTTTGTGATATATTTTCTTTTTAATTACTGCATGTGTAAAAGAAAACCACCTGGTTTTCTTTTAAAATAGACTACACAGGCAGTGTTGTATGAAATTGTTGTATTAAATTTTCCTCAAACTATTGTTTTATTTATGTTTATGTTTGAGGAACAAATGTTCCTCAAACATAAAAACTATGCTGTTGTTATCACCATCTTTCCCCAGATCTGTTATGTAACTAATGTTTTCCCTAATGAAAGCCTTGGAGAGTAGTTGTAGAACTAGAAAATATATGCTCTTGGGGGAGTGCAACTTTAGCTTTAAGAACCTGTGGAATTAGAAAGCACATCTCAAAGTAAAGTATGCCTGCATTGATAAGTTGAGCACTAATGCTACATGAAATGTCATGTTGATGATTGTTTGTGCATGTTGGAGTTTTTTGTTAATTTACCTTTTTGTTTATGTTTGACCTAATGCATAACAACTCTTTGCAAGTTTAAGGTCATATATATTTTTTGTTTTAGCTGCAACCAACTTGGGGTGATTTTCTTGATCGAAACAAACAGGAATTACAGCCTCCAAGAGGTTCCTCACTAACAGCCAATATGGTTCACCAGACTTCCTTAAGAAGGACATGTAAGTAACAACAGATAGATAGTTCTCCCTAGATAATAATGAAAGTGAATGTTATGCAGCAACTTGGTAAAAAGAAATGAAAATCAAAAGTAAGATGATTTTATAAATGTGTTATTGCTGAAAAATTACGTGAACTTAATTTTGTATTTCAGCTATTCCATCCAGATCTGTTTCTGTGGATGAATCCAGACCTGAGCTACTTTTTAGACTGGCAGTTGGAACTTTCTCAGTGTCTGTACTTCATATTGACCCTTTACCCCCACCTGAAAGTTCACTGAACCTTAACCCATTGACACCAATGGCTCGGGATTTCTTTACCCGAATAGAAAAGATTGAGCCAGTTAAGTTTTCAACAGAAGATTTTCTGTCCTTCCGAGAAGTATTTGCAGAAGCTTGTTCTCATGATCACCTTAGGTATAACTTTGCTTATTAATAAATATAATTAACAGAAATATATTTTAAGTAAATATGAATAAAGTTAGTTTATTTCTATAGGAATTATGTCACTTAATATTTGAATTGTATTAGACTTCTTTATTAATTTCAAAGTAGTCTTGAATTTTGACATCTGTTGTCCAACACGTCTTTTTAAAAAAAATTAAAACAAAAGAAGAAAGGGGAATAAACATTACAATCACCTGGCTTTTTAATAGATGAATTAAATTAGGTACAGTTTCTACAATGGAAGCCTAGATAGTCAAGAATCATTAAGTAAATTATTTCTTAAGAAATAGCTGTGTTTTATAGAACTATTGATATTCCATTATAGTGAGTACTGCTTGAAGGAGCTTAGGGTTTTATTTAGTGCAGAATATGATATCAGTAGGGATAAAGCCTAAGTGAGAACAAGATAATAGTCAGTCAAGTCTTTTTTTGCAGAAATTTTTACCATCCAGTACAGTGTATGAAGTAAAATATTTAAGGGTGTATATACCTTCTCTTGCCATATGTAATTTAGACTTTGTGAGACATTTGACTCCTTTATTGTCTGTCTAAGGATGTTAGTTTTATATGAACTGCACCTCAGGTTAGATGCCTAAAATGTTCTTTACAAATTTCTCTATGTTGACCATTGTTGATTATGTACCATGAGCTTCATTGTCTTTGTTGCTAAATCTGTTATAATTAGATATTTTAATATATTTGGAGAAATTATGGTGTTTTAATGATTTCAAAAGGATTGTAGTGATTTTTTTTCTGCATACTTAAGTCTTGACTTTTCATCATTGTTACTGATTTCTGCTGCTTTTAATAATTCATAATTTTAATAATCCAGGTTTATAGGTACTGGCATCAAAGTGTCTTATGAGCAGAGACAAAGAACTGCCTCTCGAAGTTTTAGTACTGACTTATCCATTGGAGATATGGAGTTTCTGGAATGCCTTTTTTCTACTGACACTCATTCCGTGCAACCTCACTATACAGAGGTATGTTAAAAATAAAGGGAGCTCCATAAAAAAGAAATGTTAATTGTAGAACTGAGAATGCTAGATTTCAAAATGGTTGTAATTTAAATGTTTCTTAATATTTTTTATTTTTTAAATATGTTACAGTTTTAAAATAAAACTTACATTTTAATTCTGAGCTCAAATAGTGAACTTAGCTTCTGTCGTACCTGACAGGAGCAGCACCAAATAACTAAACTTTGTTAGTTACTTCTTTTAAATGCTTAGCATGGTTTGGGCATTAAAGTAGATGTTTTCCAAAAACTAAGCAATGGAGTTGAACAATGCAAAGGTTTCTTGTGGTGGTGATTATTCTTCCAGCTATTTCAATGGTCAGAGCCAGCAGTACGGTAGCTGAATCTGTGGATTAAGTAAACAGTTGAGCTGTGTCTCTGTTCACTGACTTCAGTGTGGGGTTACCTGTCTGTTCTAGGTAAAATGTCATAAATACATCTTCCTGTGGCAACTCTTTCCTTCTTATTTATTAAGCCTTTTTAACTATTTTTTTTCTGAAGCTGCTGACATTTCATTCTGAAGAAAGAAAAGATTCTCATTCTATGCCATGCCTTCAGCTGCATTATAAGCATTTAGATAATAGAGGACCTCAGGTAAGGTGGGAGATTAAAAAGACCAAGTTTCTGTACAATAATCTTTGTCTAATTTGGCTCATTTGAACAGAAAATTGACTGTAAAACAGAGTTCTTAACTCCTACTTATTATAATTTGTTTCACTGTGTTGTGTTGAAGATTTTAGTGCTTTTCCTCTTTCTTTTCAGGGTAGCCAAGGGAGACTCAGTTCTGTTCCACAGAAAGCAGAGTTACAAATAAAGTTAAGTCCAGTGTTTTGTGAGCTGGATATCAGTATTGTAGACAGATTAAATTCCTTACTTCAACCCCAGAAACTAACCACAGTGGAGATGATGGCATCTCACATGTATGCTTCTTACAATAAGCACATAAGTCTGGTAAGTTTGAAGTGAAATTGATTGATGAACTTGCTGGGGTTTTATTTGCAGGAGGAAGTCAGAGGGACAATAAGCCTGAGATTGCTAGTTCTGATTGATTTGAGGTGGCTGAGGTGCTTTTTTTTAGTGTGAGAGGGTATTTTTATTTGGTTGGTTGACTGGGGTTGGTTTGTTTTTTTGCAGCTTCTGACACAGAACAGTGGCCATCTGACACAGTCTCATTTTGCATTCAGTAATTGTGTGCTTGAAAACAGACCAAAGGACAGTGGTAGATACTTCACAAACTGCCTAAGTTCTCAGCTTCTTGAAGCAAGGGGAACTGAGCAAAACAGCATAATCTTGACTGATTTCTCATCCCTAATCTGTCCTATCATGGTCTCCAGCAGGTGATATAAAGTGTTGCTAACAATTCCATTTCTGTGTTGAAATCTTTACTTGTCCCAAGCAGCCCAGCTGCCTCTGGTGTGCACTACCTGCTTTTGGGGTAGGGGACAGAGAATGGGGAGCATATGCATTGCATTCGAGTGATCTGGGACCAACAGAAAGAAGTTGAAGCTTATTTGCCTTGGTTTGGGATCACAATAGCACTAAACTTAAAGACTTTTCTTAAAATTCTCGAGGCGTGATTAATGCAATTAACTGGTTTTCTGCACAGCAACAAAAATCTTCATCTAAGTTTATTGCTGCATTTACTGATTACGGAAAAATCAGCTTTCTAAAACTATTTAAGAGAATCATGATTGAAAAAAAATTGTAAGACATCAATCACTTCTGTAAATATAACTGTCTTGCAAGTTTCATTCTTTTAATGATCAGCAAAAAGGGGAGGATATGAAGGACATGAAAGTGCTGGGACCTGGAAACCCTAACTTCCTTTAGTTAGGGACAAATACACGTGATAGTAATTCCTACTTTTTTCAACAACAGCAATTTTTAAACAAGTGTCTGAGACATGATATTTCCTAACTGCAACTGAGTATTGTTTGGTACTCTCACTATCTAATTTAAGAGGAAAAAAATTGCAAAAATAGCTGGTTTTTTTCAAGATTGTTAATCTCTGCAGAAACTTGACTTCTAAGTAGAATCTTTACAACACCAATAATAGAAAAAATATCCTAAGAACAGTAGCAGTTGGTCTTGATGTGTTTTTTCTGTGATATATAAATAATATTTTTCATTATTACATCATCAAAAGCTTTCCTCATAGTCACTTTTAATGCTATTTTCTCTAATTCAGAGAATTTTTAATTCACACTGGTTTGTTTTTTGGTTTCTGTTGTTTGGTTTTTTTTTAGCATAAAGCATTTACTGAAGTTTTTCTGGATGATTCACATGCTCCTGCAAACTGTAGAGTTTCCGTTCAAGTCACTGCCCCAGCGTTAAATCTCTCTGTTCGCTTCCCGATACCTGATCTACGGTCAGATCAGGAGAGAGGACCATGGTTTAAGAAGTCACTTCAGAAAGAGATTCTTCATCTTGAATTTACAGATATGGAATTTAAAACTGAATTTCTAGGAGGGTCAACTCCAGAACAAGTTAAATTAGAGCTTACCTTTAAAGAGCTAACTGGTAAGAATGTTAATACTATATTCAAATGTCATTTTTTATTTTCCTAGGTACTATATAGTTGAGAGAAAGGTCCTCTCAAATGGTGTCACCCAGGGAGTGTCTTTCCACCTGAATTTTGGAGTAGATATGATATCTCTACTGTAGTTTTGTGTTCTGTACTAAATACAAACATGTCCAAACAATACTACAAGGAGGAGAGGCTGTGTGTCCAGTTCTGGGCTCCTCAGTACAAGAAAGACAAGGAGCTTATGGAGAGAGTCCAGTGGAGGCTACAAAGATAACAAAGAGGGGTCTGGAGCATCTTTCATGCAATGATAGGCTGCAGGAGCTGGGCCAGTTTGGTCTGGAGAAGAGACCTGGAGAGAGGATCTCCTAAGTAAATAAATACCTCAAAGACAGATGCCAAGAGGATGATGCCAGACTCTCTTCAGTGGTGCCCAGAGACAGGATGAGGAGCAACGGCCATAAACTGAAACTCAGGAAATTTCACATTAATGTGAGGAAGAACATCTATACATTGAGGGTGGCTGAGCAAAGGAACAGGGGCCCAGGGAGGTCATGGAGTCTCCCTGTGTGGAGACATTCAGAACCTACCTTGCATGCATTCCTGTGTAACCTGCTCTAGGTGACCCTGCCTTGGCAGAGGGGATGGGCTAGATAATATCCAGAGGTCCTTTTTAACCCTAAAGGTGCTGTGATGCTGGGATTGATTGCCTAAATAACTATAACTGAAAAGCTTTAATAATTTCATGTCTCTAGTATCTTTTAAAGTAATAAATCTGAGACTCGTTTATATTGGCAGTCTTCTCTGCTGTCTCATTTTGTGTACTTAATCAAGGCTGGGACAAAATACAGTGATGTTATAATTGTAAATGCAGGTATTTATGCATTAGAAACATCTGATTTTCTAACTACTGCTAGCTAGAAAATAATACGAAATAATTTTTGTTTCTAAAAGTTAATACTAATTTTTTGCAAGAAGAGATGACAAAATTTGCCTAAGTAGCTTAGTAAGTAGCATTGACTAGTTTTGTTAGACTCCAGCCTGAGGAGTGGCTAAGCTGCAGTTAGCAGTTGTCATTCCCCTGTTAATTTCTAAAAAATCTCTTTCTATTCAGGTTCATTTGAAGAAGATAATGCAGAAACACCAGTAAAATTTTTTCAGGTGTCAGGTGGCACAGATGGAGATATAACATCATCATCAGACAATTTTGACTGGCCTAGGTAAAATAGATTTTCATGTTTTTAATGTGGATTGATTAAATTTTTAGGAAGTACTGTTTTTCTGATTTTAATCAAGAATGCCTGTGTGGTAAATGATGGAAAATAATTTGCAAAGAAAGAGCATGTAACTGTAAAAAAGACCCCAAGAATTTATAAAAAGAAACCCTAGAACTTTTATATTTATAATAATGCAACGTGGTTTTTAATGTATAATGGCTTCTGCATGGACTTGAGTAAATTTCAGTGAAAGTGAGGTAAATGTGATCAGATACTTGAGACTTTTCCCCTTTTTTTTTGCTTTGCCTTTTCTCCTGCATTCATGACTGAATACCAAACAACCCATCCTAGCTGAGTTTTGCCTGAAAATAATATAAACCATAAGAATACTAAGAATAATTATAATGTGACTGAATTATTGCAGTTTGTGTCATATACAAGGCAATATAGTACTTCAGACTTACTGAAGAGAAGAACCTGGCAGCTGAAACATGTAATAAGATGTTTAAAGAGGCAATTTTAGATTTGCTACAGAATTTGTTGTGTATATTTTTTGTCTGAAAATTCAGTGGCTTTCTGACAGCAAGTTTATATGGATATTTTTTCTTTTATAATGGCACAAGTATTTTTTTTCTATAACTGTGTTTGCATGTAAGAAGCTACACGGTGTAGTAAAATATTTTTAATAGCTGTTAATGGTCTGGTGAAACAAGCTTTATTTTGAGAGAGTGCCAGGTTTTTGTTAGGTCACCTATATGGTCACCTGATGTAGTTGAAAAAAAGCAGACACTTAACATTTTCTTTCACTTGATAGTACCTTTTCCATGTCCCTTTGTGTGTATAAGTTAGTTTCTTTCTTAGTAGTATTGCTTTGGGTAATAAAATATGTTATTATCTAATAAAAAAGTCCCTGGACTTTTGAGCTACTTAGTCCCTGTGTATTTAATGGCAAACTGGTAGAACTAGTGGACATGTGACAGAGCATAAATATAAACGTTATAAGCATCTCTAATGGCTTATTCTGCATAACTTCTCCAATGTCAGGATTGTATTGAAAATAAACCCTCTGGCTGTGCACTCTATTCTGGAGAGGATAGCAGCTGAGGAGGAAGAAGGTGATAATAATTTTCAAGAGGAAGAAGAAGGAGGGTCTCATTCTTTGAAGGATGTGTGTGATATTAGAAGACCAGAGCCTTCTCCATTTTCTTCTCGTAGGGTCATGTTTGAAAATGAAGAGGTACTATAAAATTTTGTAATTGCTTTGTGCTTATGATAGAAAAAATGAATGCATTCTCACTGCTTTATATGCAACTTCTGCCTTCCACTTTTAGTTTTGTCTTGGGTTTGGTTTTTTTTTAACTTAAGGGTTTTTTTTTTTCTTTTTTCTTTCAGATGGTGATGCCAGGAGATGTAGTTGAAATGACTGAGTTTCAGGATAAAACAATTAGCAATTCTCATTATGTACTGGAACTCATGTTACCAAACATTCACTTAACATTACCAAACAAAAGCTTCTATGAAAAACTTTACAACAGGCAAGTGTAATTGTTTTGCTTGGTTATCATGACCTGTACTCTTAGTTCTGTGTCACTTTTGATGAAAGCAATTTTCTAAGCAGGTATAGCAGGAACTTGCGTGTGTAGTTTATTTAAAAACACAAAGTGCTATATAAATATTTTTCCAAGTTAATATGACACCATTGTGTCGTGCATCTGATTGGTGCCATGGCAGTTGTCTGCTAAAAAGTGTTTGGCAGATTTTGTGAACAAAGGGTGAAGCTAAATAGTCTGGCTCCCAGTGAATACTTTGTTCAGTATTCTGTTCAAATACTTTGTTCAGATCTCTGTGCACTGTTTCATTTTGCTCCAATCTTTCTGATTCCTTCTTTAAACAGATTATTATCCGTAAGAAACTTGCCCTCAATTTTATTCTTTCCATCTGAAAATCTAGAGTTTGCAAGGCAAGCAGAAAAAAAAAACCCTATTCCAGTTTTGTAAGGCTCACAAAGGTTTATAATAATGTAGAGAAAGTGAGCCCAGTTTACAGATGGGTGTTCACTATTTATTTCTGTTAGTTTCCTATCTGAAAACAACAAAATGCTACTAGATTGTTACTGTGCTATGCAACATACAAGAGAGATGCTGATCTATTTTAGTCTCTGATAGGTGTTACTTTACTTTGAGTATTTTCACTTCCAAAGTGACAAAGCAGAACCTTCCATTGAATATTCTGTTGGAGTACTTCTGTACTGAATGTCACATATATCTTTTACCCTGACAGACACACTCACTTGAAATCAAAAGAATGAATATTTCCTGCAACTTAGTTGAAAACTGATATGATCAAAATAGGGGTTTCTCAACACCCCCTCCAACCTACTGAGCTAATTGATACCTACTTATAGAGGCTTTTGTGTCACTGTCACATGTTAGACTTTGATATGTACATACCATAATTACAGAATAAAAGTTACTTCCATTTTTTGTTGCTTTTACTCATGAATATATTATTGTTTCTTGTGCTCGTGAACTTCATTTTCTCTGTCTTTTTAATGGATATCTTGTTATATAAAATCTGCAAAGGAATTATGCTTGTTTGACTTAATACAAAATGGGAATATAGTAGTATACTTTGTGTACTGATAATGTATTTCTTCCTAGGATCAGCAATGATTTGTTGTTGTGGGAACCCACAGCTCCATCTCCTGTAGAAACATTTGAAAACCTTTCTTACGGTGTTGGACTATCTGTGGCCAGCCAGCTCATCAACACTTTCAGTAAAGACAGCTTTAGTCAGTTTAAATCTGCAGTTCATTATGGTAATACACTTAAATCATCTAGAACTATAGTGCTTTAGAAGCATAATTGCCTGAAGTGATTAAGATGCTAGTGGAAAGATATTGTAAACTTACAGGAAAACATAAATGAAAAAAAAAGGTAGATTACTGTTTAACTGCATAAAATAAGTGTGAAATTGAATTGCATTACCAATGGAGAAACACTTGAGTTACTGGCATATGTGTACTAGCTAGAGAATGAGTTTTTCTTCATTTTATCTGTTAGATGATGAAAGTGGATCTGAGGAAGAAACACTACAGTATTATTCCACTGTTGACCCGAACTATCGTTCGCGCAGAAGGAAAAAGCTTGACTCACAGAATAAGAACTCACAAAGTTTTCTGTCTGTTCTGCTAAATGTGACACATGGATTAGTGTCAGTATTCACAGATGTAAAGGTGAGGCACTGGGGCTGGAACAAGTTTTTTGTTGTTTTGATCGTGGATCCTCTTCATGCTGTATGTACTTATCTGGAAGGAGGCAGTGTTTTTAACATTCATTCTGTAATCTTCATACTACTATAACCAGGCAGTAATGTAACACAGTATTTTGCAAATTCTGTTTACTTTGCTTCACGTGAGAATAACTGAACTGCAAGCAGGAAAACATGTATTGGTAGCAAGTGTTGTGTTAGTTTAGACTGCCTAAATGCAGCAAACTGCCAGCAAACGATAATTTTATCTTTTCTATTCTTCCTTCAGCAGGAGGATGGAAATACACTGGAAGGAAAATATGGCGAATTTTGGTTTGAGTTCAACAGTGGTTCCCTTTTCAGTGTGACTAAATATGAAGGCTTTGAGGACAGACACTATGTTTGTGTCCATTCTAGCAGCCTCAATTTATATCATCAAGGTAGGAGTGGGATTGAGGTGGCTTTGGGACTAGATTTGAAATTAACTAAGCTTCAAGCTTTTTAGGAAAAAGGCTGTATTTTTTTTCACTTTCCTCTCATAGTGTATAATTTGGCACAATGAATATAATTTATGGCTAATATTTCTAAATGCTACAGTAATGCAGCTTCATTATAGCTGTATTTAGTTACAGTTTAGCTCCAACTTTCCAAACAGCTGCTGTTCTTTAAAGGTACTGTGATCCTCTGGCAAATTAGCTGTACAGCTTATTCTTTACTATGAAAATACACTCTTCTTGCATGTTATTGGTTGTTTAATTGGAAAAACTACAGGTTACCAGTGGCTGCTGTGCTTTTCGTGAGTAGCTAGTTGTAGTCCTCAGGTGAAGAATTTTGACTATATAATTTGTGTATGTCTGGTAACGCTCATGTAGTTCAACCTTTTAAGGTTTCCCCCTAAGATGCCCCTGAATCAGTGGTACTCATGTTTCAGTGCAAGGCTTAGTTATTGTGTGTTTAGATGTTAGCCTGGCACTCTCTCATAAAATGGAGACACATGTTCCTCCGTGTAACCTGTAGGAGATTTCTGTCCTTTATTTCAACTTTCTATTTTGTTGGGCAAATAAAATACTCAATACCCTAACAGCCTGGAGATTATAGCTAAAACTGTGGCTTTAAATATTGCATCACCCATAACCTTCCCTTCACAGTTCTTAATTGTGCATGACTAACTTTGGTAATTAAAATAATTTTGTAACATTTCATCAGTAACAGCTTTGGTACTTCATTCCCAAATCTGTTTGCAGGTTTGGTAGATGGAGTCGTCCCTTCCTCTGAAGTACGACTGCCCAGCACAATCCGTCCCCACTGGTTAGAGCCCACCATTTGTTTTTCTGAAGAAGATGGTCTCAGTAGGACTACTTCAGATGGTGTGGGAGTGGATAGTCCAAGTATGCTGACTGTTGCAGTCAAAATCCAGTCGGATAAAATAGAGAGCAATACAAAGGTTTGTCTTATCTCAGTTTATATGGAAGCATCTAGACATGTAGTTAGAAGGGTTATAGATGAAGAAACTATATAGTTTTAAGACATTCAAACTATGATTTTCTGTTAGAATCTTTTGGGTAGTTTATAAAATTTAAGCAGCAGCTTAATTTACTAATTCTTCCAATGCTACACTTTGCTGATTATGCTATTTCTTTATTGAATGTGTTTTTTGAATAGTTGACCTTTTTTGTTCGTTTTTTTTGAGTTTTTCCGCTGTCAAAACAGGCAAGAACTACTATAGAATTACACTGCAGTTAACTAGCAGTGTCCTCTAATAGGCAGCCTTTGCTTACCTGTTTGGAATGGGACTGGTAAATGACAGTAGCATTCATTGGTGTGGCTGAAAGATGACTTCTTAGCATAGTGGTGACAAACAGGTTGGTTGAGTTATCTAAAGAAGGGTTCTGCAGACCAGCAAAATGTTGTGGGGGTTCAATTTTCTCACATGTGAGCTACTTTGGGTTAGTATTCCTGGTCATTTCTGCTGAATCCCAGAGTGAATGTACAGGCAGCCTTCCTTCCTACAACCACTACAAAGCTGCCATTTCTACACTATCATGTTGCAAGAAGTATGATACTGTATTATCCAGGGTTTCTGTATTGGGAAGCAGCATTTTTCTAGATACCAGGAGGTAGGTTTTGGGGAGCAGAAGGATGACACTGTTTCACAATCTAGGTGTGAAATAGCTACATGTGTTTCCTTTTAAACCAAGTCTTGCAACTTTGTTGTGCAGGAATTTCTGGTTGCTGTTGGACTACGAGGAGCCACCCTTCAACACCGAGTGCTGCCTTCAGGTTTAAGCTGGCATGAACAGGTCAGGTTGCTGCAGTTTTCTTGACTACATCTTCAATTTCAATCAAACTAAATCTTGATTGAAAATCTTGATGTTAGGCCGTGCCGTATTATCATACTTTACTCTTGAAAGTGTTACTATTGCTTTCCTGTTTCTCTTTGAGACTATTGACAGATGATAATCTTACTTTTCAATTATTTCTTGTGTATTCACTTGATTCCTCGCATCCTCTACCTTTCTGCCCATAACATGTCAGGGAGGCACTTGGGGGGTTTACTTCATTCTGTTGGGGTTTGGGGTTTGTTTAAAATTCAGATGAAAAATCTCAGTAGTCCAGTACTATTCAAGTGCATAAATAATCCTGAAGTTAGAAATAACCTCAAAACAAACAAATGTGTTATTTGCAGTTCTGAAAGAATTTCTGTGTTTTTCCCTTCTGCTGACTTTATCACTCAAGTCTTATTTCTCAGTTGTACGTTTCCTGTTCTGTATTGCTGGAATAGCAGTACTGGAGGACTTTGGGGAGGCAGTGAGCAGCAGTTTACACAAACACTTCTGAGTGAGAAGGGTTTTAGTCATAGGTGTGGATGCAGAGGTAGAGCACAGCAGCCAGGGCTGGAGCCCCTTGGTCTGTGTGTGCACATGGGGCAAAACATGTCACTAGCACAGCAGCAGTGCTGTTGAATGTACTTGTCCTATACTGGATTACAGATAGAAAACTTTCACACTCAGGCTTCTCCTGTTTATCCTCCAGTCTGTATAATATACTGATTTTTACATGCATTATTACTGTGTAACTGTGTGGAGCTGAACTGCTGATGCATAGTTGTTTGTTAATTTAACAGATACTGAAGTATTAATATGTTTGTGATTTTTAGATTTTATATTTTTTGAATATTTCTGATGAGCCTGTTCTGGGATATAATCCTCCAGCTACAATTACAACTTTTCATGTACATCTGTGGAGTTGTGCTCTTGATTACAGGTGAGTAATATTCAAGTGTGTCATTTGGCACTGCAGCTGTGTACTTACTCTTCAGGAGTGTTCAAGTTTGCATATTATAAATAATATTTATTTAGACACTTCTGAAAAAAGTACATAACAGAGATCCCTTAACTGGAAGGAATTTAAAGTAAGATATGGCTTGCCTAGGTTTGGGAAGATGGAGTTAAGTAATCTATAAGGCTTTGAGTGAACTTCCAAATTGGTACAGAGCACTCATTTGTTTTTCTTGTTGTTATTAGGCCCTTGTTTTTGCCAGTCAGATCTCTACTTACTGTTGAAACTTTCAGCATTTCCAGCAGTGTTGCAGTAGATAAATCCTCTTCTACTCTCAGGTATGATTCAAATGATTGTAAATCATGTAAGCTCCTGTAAAACTTGTAATGCCTATCTGCTTTTTTGAGCTCAGAAGCTTTCATGTTGTGTAAATGATTACACTGGTTTCTATCTTCTGAAATACAATTTGCTCACATGTAATCCTTCTGTTTTATTAGGTTAAATAATTTTATTTATACTTTTTTAGTTGGATTGCTTCCTTTTTTCAACAAGCAATTCTGCATTTTTAATAAGATTGGAATGTCCTGAAATGAAATTATGTCTATTTTATGAATTACTAAGCCCTTAAGGTTTCTTAAAATTTGTTACTTGGAGACAGTGTATCCATTAATTGAATATTTAATGACTAACAAAAGTATCTGTAACTTCTAATAATTTTCTTGTAACTTCACTGGAATATTCATTCTATTTTACCTGTTCTGTTGTGAAAAATCTACCAAGTGGATTGTTTTTATTGATAAAATCTTTTAAGTGACCTTTGAAACAAATGTTCTGGTAACTTTATTAAGAAGAGAAAAAGACAGAAATAGAAATAAGTGTTAAGGATTAAGGCATTATTTCCTGTTCTAGGAAGGATCAAATTTATAAATTGAAATGTAGGAAATATATAATTAGCGATGGGGAGAACACCTTAGACTGGTTAATTATCAATAGATAAGAGAATTATGAAAGTTTAAAGTGAAGAGTTTGTATTTAAGATATGCTAAGCATATTTGTGTTTTAAAATATTTTCTATATACTAATTTCTTTTGACTTAGTAATTGCACAGCATTTCCTCTAGCATTTTAATTTCATCTTGTTTTTGTCTCTTAGGATCATTTTAGATGAAGCTGCTTTGCATTTGTCTGACAAGTGCAACACTGTCATGGTGAACCTCCATAGAGGTAAGGATGCTTTAGATGTGACTAATCCATTGAGAGCCTAAAAGCTCAAAATTACAGGCATATTCAGCATATATAAAGGTTATTGAAGAAGAGGACTGAGGAGATAACGAGCAGCAAGTTGAGTATGGGAGAATAGTGCAATGTTGATAAAAAGCTGAGTGTTCTGGTTTGGATTTGTGGGTCCAGAAGTATGTCAGAGAAAAGCATCTTGCAATTCCTTTAGTATCTTGTTACAGTTTATAATGAGTATTTGAAAAAGCCTGTATTTAAAAATCTGGAGTTTCACAGGAAGAAATTTTCATAGAAAAGAGATCCCATGAGATTTATATTCTAAATATTGAACTTCGTTCAACTGATTGAAGTGGTTGAAAGGTGCTATATGGCACAGAGTTGTAGGTTCTGAAAAGAACCATACCATCTGTGTTGCTCTCATTGAAATAGAACCTTTAAGGACTGAGGAACTTGAATCAGTATTTAAAAAATGAGTTGGAGAAATAATGAAACCTTGTGCCCACAAACGTTTATTGAACTTAGGTGAGAGATCTCTAGTTGAGGGCACACAAGTGAAGGTGTACTTGTTTTGTTTAAACAAAAAAAGAGGACAAATAAGGTATTCATAGCACTGAAAGATTAGTACAATATGAACATGTGTCCTCTCTCACTTCAGCTAAAAAACTGATAGAATGTTTAGTCATTCAGCTTCTGTGTGCCTTGGTTTCTCTAACTCACACAGATGGGATGAAGATAAATATCTTAAAAGATTACACTGCACATGGATGGTTGTAGTGGAAGTGATACATTGGACTGAAAAGACTCAAGTTCTTGATTCTAGTAGCTGAAACTTGAACTCTGAAAGTAATCCTCATAAAAGAAGGAAATGCAGATATAGAAAAGGTTTTGATCCTTTACAGCTCATGCTGGTTTTAATGGTTTTATAACTATAGGTATATAGGGTTTTGTTATTTTCTTAGTAATTTTTTTAATTATCATATTTCAGATTATGTTCGTGTTATGGATATGGGACTGCTGGAACTAACCATTACAGCAGTAAAATCTGATTCTGAGGGAGAAAGAGTAAGTATTTAGTGACAGACAAACTAAAATGTAAAATCTTCATGAGAGATTGTGATTTGAAAATTACATTTTATACTTAAAGGTTTTTCACTTTACTTGTATTTTTTTAACTACTTTTTTGACTAGTTAAGTAAAATAATTTAAAAACAACTGTGTATATGCCATTTTTATGGAACTGTAGGATCATTTGAAGTTTATTCTTGTTTTTTTCTTGTTGCAATCTAGACTAAACCACGTTTTGAGCTGCACTGTTCCAGTGATGTAATCCATATTCGTACGTGCTCTGATTCGTGTGCTGCACTAATGAATCTCATACAATATATTGCAAGTTATGGTGATTTACATCCACCTGCTAAGACAGAGGTTAAACGTGGAGTTAGCAAGCCAAAAATGAAGGTATAGAATGCCAAAATGATAGCAACTTAACTTTCTGCTTCTTGGTAATGTATTTTAACTTTAATCCTCGTTCTATTTACAAATAATATGAGATTTTCTGTAAAGTAATTAACAAATTGTTTCTAATTTAAAATGTATTTCAGAATTAAAGTAAATTTTTTTCCATGCTTTGGTCACTAAATATTTTAAAACATTATGCTGTTTACCTTTTTTACTTCATTCTTATCTCAAGAAGAAAATTCCAGGACATGTATGAGCTGTCCAGGTAGTCTGATGATCTAAATACCCTGAACCATAATGTTCTAACCTACTTTATGAATCATCCAGCTTGGTGTTTCAGGTCACTTGACTATTGAATAAGTAAGGTGTTTTTTCTCACAGTTTAAGAGCTGTGAATCAAGCTGTTCTAGCAGAATCTCTTTTGACATTTATTGGTTTTGAGATGTAACTATGTGTAGTTCCTCTCTTGCAGGTAGAGACCTTTAGCCAACCATCTTCCCATGGAGCAGGCCTTGCAGAATCAGAGCAGCAGATTTTACGGGATTTGATGAGTGATGCAATGGAAGAAATTGAAACTCAACAGACTGCTTCTGCCATGAAGCAGGAGTCTAATGGTAAGAACTCTCTGAAAGCCTAACTTACATATAAAGTACAACTTTTCTGGAAAGAAAGTGGGATTGAAAGTTTGGCGTATGTAGAGTTGCTGCAGTAAGAATGGGAGCAGGTACTTAGGATGTCTGAAATCTTCAAACTGTGGAACAAATTCTTGCTTTTAATAATAGTAATGCAGAAGTACTTTGAGATTCTAGTCAAATACACATTACTGAGGTACTGAAAGCAGCAGGGAAGAAATATGTCTCTGGGACTCCATCCTGTAGGAGTATAAGTTAGTGTGGAGGAACCAAAGACCTCTCTTCTGTGTGTGAGGGAGGTCCAGGAAGATGGTGCAGTTCCGAGTCAAAGGAAGAACATTTAGCTATAAATAATTTTTTCAATTAGCAGATAGAACAAGATCGTTGAATATTTTATCACAGGATTATGGTTTCTGTATAATGACTAGAGTGTAATTTAGGTTTAAATTTGATAAGGATTTTGTACTGCAAGTAGATTTCTATCCCATTACTATTTCCATCATGTCTGGTTGTATTTTCTGTGGTGGAAGGTGAGCAGTCACTGTAGTACTGGAAGTTTTTGATGTTGTGGTTTTACTACCAGAATGAGAAACTTGAGAACTGTATATTATTTAGAGTAGGAATTGATTCAATATATAATAAGCAAATTTCCATGATACAATTGAAGTTAAAAATATTAGTTTACCTAATTTTCATATTTTGTAAGGATTTTTACATTGAAACATGTTTTTTCTCCACCCTGTTTCAACTCCCAGGAATTTTGGATGACAAATCTCAAACTCAGGAACCATCTTGCTCAGATCTCTTCCTGTTTCCAGATGAAAGTGGGAATGTCTCACAAGAGTCAAGTCCCACTTATGCTTCATTTACTCATCACCTGATAAGCGAGGCCATGGGAGATGTTCCAGCAGAAAGCGACGATTTCTGCATTCTTTTTGCTCCTAAAGCTGCTGTTGCTGTAAGATCCTTTGAAAATTACTTAAAAAAATCCATATATAAGCTGAATTAGAGAAAAGCCTATGTAAAACCTGGACAAATAAGATATCATAGATTTCTGTGACTGCTTTTCTGTTTGAAAGGAATTCATGCATTGTCACTGTTAGGAATGAGTGCAAGTATTTTCCAATATATATGACTTTTCTGTATCTCAGCACTATGTAATTATTCTCTCATCTGAATGTTATATTGAGCTGTATTGGCAGTTTTCCTACATTTTAGTCATGTTTAATCATTGTCATATCAACTTAAAATAATGGCATAGTTAGAAAAAAATGTGTTAAGCAAAAACCAGCATTTATCAAAACAGGAGCTTTGCATATCTTCTATTCCTTTGTTTATTTCTCTGTTATCTAAGCTCTCAGTGTTTCTGAGGACTTAGGATCTTTGCCAGACCTCAGAGAAAAAGCTCATGTGTTGCTTCACACCAGTGTCTGTCCTCTGCATGTTGTCTGGTGGTATTCCTCGTAATAGAAGCAGTTCTTGGGTCCCTGATTAGAAGCTGCATTTTCCCAGTTATGGTTGAACTTGTTTGTTTCCAAAAGTGCTAATAGGATAGCCTGGGCTCTTCTGTGGTTTTCTGTTTGCTTTCAACTAGTACTTTATGTTGTTTATAGTTTTGGTGGGGAAGTTTTTTGTTTTGGTTTGAGTTTTTTTATCACTGTTTTTAACTACATTGCAGCTTCTACTTTTTTTCATATGCTTTTGTCTGTACTTTATAAAAATATCTTCTAAATCAATCATGTGTTGTATAGGCTTAAAAGAAAAGTTTTCCTTTTCATAGGAAGGAATTAGACATCTCAATAAAGAAAACAGATTTCACCTTCTCAATGCTATGTTTTTTTTTTTTAATTAGGAAAAAGAGGAAGAGCCAGTTATAAAAATAATGGTTGATGATGCAATTATCATAAAGGAAAATCATTTCAGTCAACCTATGAAGAAAACGGATACAAGCAAAGCTCCCCTTCATTTTCCTGTTCCTCTGGTACGCTACGTTGTAAAGGAAATATCTCTTATTTGGCATCTTTATGGTGGAAGGGATTTTGGGACTGCACCGCCAACTTCTCCAGCTAAAAGTCTCATGTAAGTGTTTGATCTATTGATGTGGATTAGAAAATACAGAAATACTGTATTTTCTTTTGATTTGGAGTAATCTTATTGTTCAATCTCAAGTCTCTCATCCTTGCTTCTTGGCTCTCTTCTCACAAGGAATCAGTCATAGAATGGTTTGGGTTGGAAGGGATCTTATAGATCATCTGGATTCTTACTCAGTTTAACTCCACACATCAGGTTGTATTTTTCTTGTGTCTTAACCTGGACAAGCTGGGTTTGATTTTGCTGGTTTTTGGATGAGAGTGGAGGGATGGATTTTGGCTTAGGGTAATATTAGTAGTCAAATTTTCTTGAAGAGATCAGGACTTAAGGCGCATAAGAGTCATTTACAGGATATCATGTAAGCTAGAGAATAAAATTATTGCAGCCAAAATTAAGGAAATGTTTTATGAATATTAATTTGGTTGTATACATGCTCCTGACACTCTGCGTAGGTGGATATTACTCGAACAAAAATAAATTATTTGGTTAACAGTAACATAATTTCAAAGGTTTTTTAATACAATTAAAATAGCAAGAAGTTACATCCAGTGCATTTAGTTTTTAGACTACCAGTGAGAACTTTAATGTGCAAGGGTGTATTTTTCCTTTTTATTCCCTCAGAAGTCCCCATAGTTCTCCTTCTCATACACCAACAAGGCATGGACGGAACACAGCATGTGGAGGAAGAGGAAGAAACCCAGACTTCCTAATGGAAATACAATTAAGCAAGGTGAGTAACAGAAACAGCTTCAGCCATGACTTCTGTGTGTGGATATCTTTACATGTTACACTCCTTTGATAACACTTTTCCATTAGAGTTCGGTACTATTTCTTTCTAAGCAATCAGTTTGATGCTGATGAATGTAGAATTTGTTCAGCAAAAACTGTTAGTATTAGCATAGCATTTATTTGCTTCATAAGCTTGTTTCTAAAGATGGAGTATATCCATTACAATATTCTTAAAAGTTAGTTTATTATAACAAAGTTTTGCAACTGCTGTTCTGTTTTTCTCTCTTCACATCCATTCTGAATAGGTACACTTGTTATGAAATAGTGTTCTAACAAAATAAGCAAGACAGAACTGTTGAGACTATTCAGTGTATGAGTTTGATAACTGGATATGGAATAACATCTGGTTGTATCAGAGTATTGTTCCTGTGTTTCCCCTAACATATTTAGCACCCTTCAGACATAAGTATCTTACTATTGATTTTTAAGGCTGTGCTTAGCTCTAACGTAGGAACTAGATGCTTTTTTCTGGTGCTGTGAATAATATTGGTAAGGAATTAAATATATTTCATGTTAAATGGATCAATAACATAATCTTTTTAAAATAAGGTGTTTTCAAACATTTCCATAAACATGAAAGGCACTACATAAAAATAAAGGCATTTTTATAGTCTATGTGCATTTCTAAAACCTAAAATTCATCCTGTTAGCACTTCAAGCTTGCCAGAAATACGTGATACTTAAGGTAGCCTCTTCTAGAAAAAACATGACATTGCAATAAAAAGGAGGAAAACGGGAAGCGTTTAATATCCCACCTGGAAAACTTCATATGTAGGATTATCGCCATCTCTCAGTTTGCAGATCTTTAATGAGAGTTGGTGTTAGCACTGAAGCGGTGTAAAGGTTTTTTTCCCCTAGCTCGTTCCAAGGCTGAACAGGACTGTTTAAAGACCTGGAGGAGAATCCAAGGTTTTGCGAGCGGTGTCGCCTGGAGCTGAGCGCGGGGCCGGCAGGGGCCGCTGCCGCGCTCACTCTGCGCTCGGCAGCCTTCCCCGGCCGGGCTTCGGGAGCGGGGCACGGTCTGGAGTCACCACAGAGCTGCACCAAAGCGTGACCAAACGAAGAGAGCTTAGAGTGTAAGGGAAATGCTGGGTTAGATTTATATGGAGTAAAGTGAGTAAGAAAAAGGAAACAAGAAAGTGGCAAGAAGCCACTAGAGAAGTCAGCTGGTAGGGAGGAAACATTTTTTTCTTAAGTATTAGAGGGTGCAAGACTCAGGAACTGCAAGATTGTCTCATACAGGCTTCGCCACGAAGTGAGAAAGATGTCAAGATTGAAAGGAAAAAGCTGAGTCAATGTTTAAAAAAGTGAAATTCATTCCTCATCTTCTACCGACTCTTCGTTTTGGCTTGAATTTGCATGCTCAAATATGAACATGTACACTACTGGAATTGGAATATTTCTAGTGCTAGACATGTAAAAACCTGAATAGTGTTGAGAAATCTTAATAGTATTTCCGTAAATTTAAAATAGTAGGCAGCTTTAAAAGTTCTTATATGTGGTATACTTCTCCAATTTTTGTTTATTTTTAAAGAGCTATTCTGCTGTTAAATGGTGTTTTTCAATGAAACTAATCATGCTGCTTTTGTTTCCTTTTTAAAAGGTGAAATTCCAGCATGAGGTGTATCCTCCAGGTGGTGCAGATGGTGAATCCTGTCTGGTGGAGCAGCCAGTGTCACGACAAGTTTTTATTGTTCAAGACCTGGAGATCAGAGATCGCTTAGCTACATCTCAAATGAATAAATTCCTCTATCTCTATTGCAGTAAAGAGATGCCCAGAAAAGCACATTCAAACATGGTATAGCTATGAAATGTAATTTCTTACAATTTCAGTGGTTGAATTATTGTTGTGGGGGCTATGTGCACTTCTTAATCTTGTTGAAGCAGAAACACGAGTTCATGAAACACTGAAGTAATATAATTTGTTGATAGTTATTTACTTGACTCTTTGTGGATATGAAGACTAATTCAGAAGTCAGTTTGAATGTCAGCATGTCAGGTATTAATGGGTTTGAGACTGTTAGTTAAAAACGTAGATGTGCAGGACTACTTTGGTAGCTTTCACAATTTGGTTTTGAGCATATGTCTGCTTGTATCCATGATGAGACTTTTCACTATACATGCAGAATTTTTATGGTATACAGTAGTCTTACTGATTGCATAAAGGATTTAATAATTTTTGAGGTGTTTCTTTTAACTATTTCTTTATAACATTCTTTATAACATTCAGAGTAAGTTTTTATTCAATACAGTAATTGCTAAGTGGAATCATACTAGTACAGAGATTTTGCAGTAAACGTTATTCCTATCTGGTGTTCTGAGATTTCATAATGGTGAATGTTAGTACTTTCATTGATCCTGTTGGTTTTTTTCAGTTAACAGTTAAGGCATTGCATGTCCGTCCAGAGTCTGGCAGATCCCCCCAGGAATGCTGTTTACGTGTTTCACTGATGCCGCTTCGCCTCAATATTGACCAGGTTGGTTGTGCCAGTGCAAAAAATGAAATAATTTTTTTCTTTATTGAATGATACCTGGGGTTTCTCTTAACCAGATACTTTTAGCCATCATACATATTTTATGTTTTACATTTTCTTGGTGTGAAAACTTTTTTATTTAATCTTTGGATCTCTGTTGTTTCATTTATATCCATGATAGAACTTGCCTTCTGCTCTAGCTATTGCAAAGGCTAGATTTTTTTTTTATTTAAAAACTAAGAATATGTTTAGGCACAACTGCTTTCTCAGTAAGTTTTCCTCCTGAAACTTTTGATAATCTCAAAGGGTTTGGAATCATGGCTTTTAAAAAGAACTACTTTTTCTTGTATGATCTGGTTTTGTTTGTTCATGAAGTGACTTCATTGTTTTTAATTGAAAGAGGTTAATCATTAACCCAGAAGTGGTTCACAGTGTCTTGGTCAAGGGCACTTGACACTTGAGAAATGTTTCTATAAGCTGAAGGCTTTGTCTTGCTGTCAACTGCAGTGGCAGGACGAGCAGAAATGTTTTACTTTCTTTAGCAGGCCTTTGTGCAAGGTATTTTTGATAGATTCAAGAAACATTCAGGTTTTTTCTGAACCAATAAGAGCTATATATGTTTGTGCTGGCAAATGTGAAGTGCAGTTACTACTCTTTTTTGTTGAGGCACTTCTTCCTTAATTTGTCACCTTCAGAGAGCTACATGGGGTTTGGGTTTTTTAGGAGCATAATTAGGATTTTCATACTTTTTCTTTCTTTCACCACACATTAGGTTTTCATTTTGCTCTTAGCAAAACTGGGCTCTGTCTAGTTTGAAATAATTTCATGTAGAAAAAAATGGCCTGGAAATCCTGCAATGTAGGAAGGAAATGTGTTCTCTCTTGGTTACTTTTTAGTCTTTTATGTTTTGTACCATAAACAGAATTCACCTTTACAACTTCTGTGAAATGAACCACAGCTTTTTTGGAAGCACAGGGGCTGCATGCAGTCATTAGAAATAGTTGTTAATACTACTTAAGCTATCATTCTTAGATGCTGAAAGTAAAAATGGAAAAGAAAATCCAGTTGTCATCAGTGATAGGATGAATAAGGCAACAGTGTGATGCATCTGTCTGAAAAAGAAGCTGGGATGTAATAGCTTTATGACATTTTTAAGACATTAGTACCATAGATAGTAGTGACTTTTTATGAAGCAGTGATGAGCCCTGATTTGTAATGATTTGATTGACTTTGACAGTACTAGAGAAGAATATGAACTGTATTTAAACACCTTCTACTGCAAATCAGAGAAAAGTCTAGCCTTTAAAACACCTAGGTTCTGGAACAGTCTCCAAAATGAGAGTAGAAATGATGAAAATAATGCTGAATTTTTAAGGCAGAGCTAGATAGATCATGAAATCCTGTTACATGTAGCAGGGTGCAGTGGCTAAGAGGGTCTTCTTGGTTTCTGTCCTAGATTTCTGTGTGGTTTGTGCATATGTTAAAGGATCAAAATGAAAAAATAGGTTTTGTTTCATACCTGTGTAGAAATAGGTCTGGAATAGTAGATAATGTTTTTAGAGAATTAGGTCTTTGTGTTTATTTTAACCTGTTTGTATTTTACTTTTTGCCATTAGGATGCCTTGTTTTTCCTGAAGGACTTTTTCACTAGCCTTTCTACAGAAGTAGAACTCTTAGTTACTCCAGATCCTGAAGGTATATTTTTAAAAAAAAATTCTAATATTAAAGTGTTGCTTCTTTCTCCTTTAATTTGTGTTCATGTCTATAAATTCACATGTGAATTTTATGTATATAAAAACTTGTGTTTGAGGGGTTTGAGCACTAACAGTAATGATTGATATTTCAGAACTCAAAAGCCTTAAGTATTTAAGATTTTTATTTTAGAAATATGAACAAAGGTCTTCAACACCTGGAATCTTAAGTCTATAAAAGGTTTAACCAAAATTGGAGCATGTATAATAAAAGCTTCTGGAAAAATTGAAGACTATCTATATGCTGTTGGGAGTTAGATAAAACTAATACATTGTGCTGCTTATTTATAAAATTGAATTCTATGATAGACAACTTCAAGCTGTTAGACAAACATAATATTTTATGCAAGGGATATTAAATAATGTATGTATGCAGTTGAAGCAGTACTTATCAATTACATTATCATTACATTATTACTGTAAAATCAGTATATATTAAAAAGCATATTTCCACTGTTAACTATATTTGGGTATTTTTTAGCAGCTGTACTTTACCTATTTGTGTGGAGATGTCATGCTGACATGCATAGGTGGTGAAGCACTCTGCAGCACTGCCATTAGAACCAGATACATTATTTATGCTGATGCACTAACCTCAACTTAGCTGCATGTAATAACTTCTATCAAAAACTAAGAGAATCTAAATACTGCCCTGCTAATAATTTCTACTAATAAGCATTAGAATTTACTAAGGATGCAGTAATTGTGTAAATGCAATCTTTGTGTAAGCACTGTGAAAAATACGAGTCACTTTATTGTGTATAACTTTTTTTCTTAGTTAAAAAGTCTCCTGGTGCTGAAGTTACGTGTAGTTTGCCCAGGCATGTCAGCAGCCTTAAGGAACCAACTCCAGTCATTTCTTTTGCATCACACAAGCAAGCAAATGAAAATGGCAGCATTGATTCTGTGGATGTGGTTAATGGAGATGATGATCACTTCTCACAAGAACCGACATCGTACAGTGATCAGCCGGTATTTTTCAGGTAAACTTCTGTTAAAAATTTTCCAATGGCACATAGCTGAATGTTTTAAGAAAGTGTGGTGATAAACTATTCAGACATTCAGGCAAGGTACAATTTTTTTTTGCTTATTGGCTGCTTGTAAAAGCAAATATATTATTTTCTGTCACTGGAAAGTTACCAATGATTTTTATTAACTTTTGCACACTACTGTGCCCAAGGAAATAACTCTCTGCCCCATACCAGTAATGAGATGTTCTACAAATGCTTAAAATAGCAGTGTTTGTACTCTTATATATAACTATAAATTATCTAATATAATCAGAGATGAGCTTATATAAAGGAAGAGGATATAAGGATATAATGGAAGAGAGGCAGGAAATTAAAATATCACAAGAGACACTCTAATGTAGCCCTGACTGGGAAGTGACTATGAAAACTGTAGCTTGTTTGCTGAAGTTTTTTCATGTGCATTCAGATCATAAATGCCTCTAACAATAGATGTGTGCTGTGGTAAGCAGTGCAGAGTTAGATTGTAGTAGCATGGCTGTGGTTCTGTTTCACCACATGCATTACCAACAGAATTTTTTATCAAGATCCACTTGCAGCAGTAAATTTTGCCCACAGAACCATAGTTTTGTGGGTGTTTGCTTGTTTTGCTATTTTTAACATAAAGATACTCACCTGCAGGGTTACTAGCGCATTTGCAGGACTTTTAAATTTATTACAAATGCTAACTTGAAGTAGATGTGAATAAACCAAGAAAAACTGAATTTGCCACTGTATTTTGTACGTTTATTCTGAAGTACTAACACAGTAAACTAAGGATTTATGGTTTACAGAGCAGGGTATGTCATCCTGTTCCAGGAGAATGGGAAACAACGAGTTTCTTTTCAGAAGGATAATTTGATTTCCTTTTCATGTTTCTCACTATAATATTTTCTTTGTACGTCTCAGAGAATTTCGTTTTACATCAGAAGTTCCAATACGGCTTGATTACCATGGCAAGCATGTATCAATGGATCAGGTTTGTGTGTACTGCTGATTCTATAGAACAAAAATTTGATGTTGTTTGTTTTGCTTTCCCCTCCCTGTTCCCCATGAGTGGGCGTATATTTTATGCTCCCTCCTCATTAATGAAGTGATCATGGCAAATATAAACTACTTTTTTCCCTGCTTAGTTTTAGTAAAGCTTAACCTAGTTTCTTAGTTGGAAAAGTAGGAGGTGGATCCCCCACATATAATTAACCCAG
Source organism: Prinia subflava (assembly GCF_021018805.1). NCBI lineage: Eukaryota > Metazoa > Chordata > Aves > Passeriformes > Cisticolidae > Prinia > Prinia subflava. Next base: position 49,589,375 of record NC_086251.1, on the reverse strand, counting down.
GATGGAACTTGAATGTCACATTATGAGCTCAATGATTGGCTTGAAATCATAGTGTATAGCTGCAGTGCTCCTCAAAGTATGATACCACTGTCTGATGCCAGAATTGTGCATTTTATTTTATTTTTTTTTCATTAATGCCAGAACAAAATATTCTTGTTTGTTCTCCTTGTTTCCTTTCCTTGTAGTCTGGTAATAAATGGGCCTCAGTGGCAATGGCAGAATCTATTACAGATGAAAAAAATGCTCATGGTTCTTGTTAATATATGCCTTCTTTATCTTGCTGAGTTTAGAAGCCAAGATCAAAAAATCCAATTTGCACAACAAGACTTGTACTTTGTCATGGCAAAACAGTAAGAAAATATAGAAAGCAGCAACTTCTTGAATTTGCTTGAATCAGAAATCAAAACATAAAATATTCTAGCTTTAGAATGCCTAGAACACACTAAAGCCAGAACTATGTTTATATAATTTATTATAGCTTCTTATTCTGAAGAAGCCCTCTTGTGTGCAGGTGTTTTTCTTTGAGTAGCAGGTTAAGCCAAGTTTCCCTTTTTGCAAGTTTCCATGTAACATGATTCATAGCACTGCAGTGAGACACTTTTGGGAGACTGGGAGTATTTAGACAGAATACTTGTAAGTAAGAGTTGAGATGATTAAATTATTTCTCACAGTTGTACAGCTGAGTAAATGTATGTGGTAACAAAATATTTCACTTACAGGGAACATTAGCTGGGATTCTTATTGGGCTTGCTCAGTTGAACTGCTCAGAATTAAAACTGAAGAGGCTTTGTTACAGACACGGGTAAGTTTCTCAAAATGTAGATCAACACTGCTATTGCAAATTGGACAAGTTTATGGGGAATAACTGAACATTGCAAAGGTAAAGCAAATGTTCTCTTAAGATACCCTTCTGAAATCCAAAGTGCTTTTTGACTTTACAGAAATTTCTTGATTCTAGGTTTTTTTAAATGTATGTAATTCAAGAAGAACTTCTAACTCAGAACAGAATTTAATATATGTGCTGTTCTTGATGATAAACTCTTCATTTAGTTTCATCTTCACTTCCTGTGGAACTGGGTGTGACAGTTTTGAAATACTTGGCTTAGCCAACAGCAACAAAAGATGACATTTGAAGAAGCTTTCCTTTTGTTTAAATGACATCTTTTACTTCAGTGAATAATGAATGCATTTGTCTTATTAGGACTTGTTTGTTTAAAAAAAATTAATAATTGTATTTACTTTAGTTTATTAGGTGTGGATAAATTGTTCTCCTATGCCATCAGTGAATGGCTTAATGATATAAAGAAAAACCAGCTACCAGGAATTTTGGGAGGAGTAGGGCCTATGCATTCACTTGTGCAGTTAGGTAAGTTAATTCTTACTTTTATTCACCTACATAGGAATGTGTTTGTTTCCTTAAATCCAAACAACACCTCTCCCCGCTCAAAAAACCAACACGAACCGTGTTGACTCTTGTTTTCACTTCCTTTCAAGTCATTCTGCATATCTAAGAGAACTGTCTGACTGTGGTGTTGTGTCTGCCTTTTCAGTGCAAGGTCTGAAAGACCTGGTGTGGCTGCCAATAGAGCAGTACCGCAAGGATGGTCGCATTGTCAGAGGCTTTCAAAGAGGAGCAGCTTCCTTTGGTACTTCCACTGCGATGGCAGCTCTGGAGCTAACCAACAGAATGGTTCAGACTATACAGGTAGAGTGTGTTACTCCTGGAGTTAAATGTAAAGTGAGAGATGTGGATAGTAAGTGCTCTGTATTAATGTTAATATCTTAATGCTATAGCTTTAAGATTGGGAGCATCTATTAAAAAAGAAAAGGGAGCTGTATAAATAGGAGAGCAGAGACTGGGCAAAATTTGCAGCAGTCTGTGAGGTGAGAACTGTGGCATCAAATGCAATGGTTAGAAAATTGTGGTAAAATACTGCTGAACACCCAAGCTACTGCTTGTTTCTTAATGTCTTCAATGTACTACAATGTACAATTTAATGGGAAAATGTTCAGCTTCAGTAAAAAAATCACTGATGCTGAGAAAGATGAGTTCTCTGTGCAGGTGTGTTATCCACTAGTAGATTCTTAACCTTTTTTAAAACGTCAGCTTATCTGTGCTTATTTAAAAGAAAACAAGCCCACAAAACAAAAGCCTAGCCAAACAAAAAAAAAACCCAAACCAGTACTATTTCTGTAGGTCTATGCAAAGTCTATAAAGCTTCCAGGATTTAACCCTAAGGCAATCTTGGATTAAAGTGGTAATAAATTTATGTCTCTTAATGTAAAGTATACAAAAATACAATGAAAATACACTTTTACCACCTAATCTTGCAGAAATAGTATGTAAGCCTAAGCTTGAACATATATAGCCAGAAAACCAGTGCTTTTAAATCCCAAGTGGGATTGTATGTGTGCTTATGTGTTTGTGGGAAATACCACAGAACAAATGTTCAGTTTCTATCTTGAGCATTTTGTTCAGTTTAGATGATACCTTTGAAGAGACAACAATTAGGAATGGAGAAAACCCCACCCAAACCTACAACATTCATGCTTTCATTATGGAATTAATGTATAGTTAGAGCTGCACATTCTGGAATTTCTTGTACAAAACTGTAATCTGATGCAAATGAATATTATTTATGGAATAAGAATTCTTTTATTTCAATGACATCACCCTATTGGTAGTTTAAATTTGTGAACTGTAACACTTATGTGTTTTACATTTGCTCCTGTCGTGCAGGCAGCTGCAGAAACTGCTTATGACATGGTATCCCCAGGGCCTACCTTCATTGAAGCCAAGAAGATCAAACGGTTCCCTCGCCACCATCGCCTGGCGCATCAGCCGGTCGACCTGCGCGAGGGCGTAGCCAAAGCCTACAGCGTGGTCAAAGAGGTGAGTGCAGAGGCAGCTGTTGGGAGCCAAAGCGAAGAACTATTCCTGAAATGGCAAATAAAACAACAGATACTCGTTTAGGCTGACTAAATGGAGAAGGAGATTTCAGCTTTGAACAAGGTTGTCTTCATCAATTATCTTAAACCAACAGAAATCTTGAGTGGAAAAAGCAGGAAAAAACCGTAGGTGTCATGCAGATGAGTGTGAATAGCACTTGAGTGCTCTGTGGCTGGGATGGTTTACAAATGCTCTGAGCCACATAAACTTGATTTCCTGTGCTGTGCCATCCATTCTTCCTTTTCCTTTCTGCTCAACCACCTTTGCAGTTACGGTTAATTCTGAGGGAGGCAGAGTTTAAGCATAGCGCAGGATTTAAAGAAGTGAAACCTTTCTCTGTGACAATGTGTTATAAATTAGAATGCTGACTTGTTTTTATTATATTTTGTTGGTTGCATCTTATATAGTGTCTGTGAAGTAAGATGTCAGCTGAATTTCCAGTGAATTTTGTCACTTTTTCAATAGTTCACAGTACCCCAAAGCTTCTTCCCATATGCACAAGATGCTGCATGAAATATTTACATCTCTTAAGTCCATAGAGTGTTATTTTAAGCCTCATTAGTAGAACTAAATCATATTTATATCAATATTGTTTTACTACAGTTATAATACAAATCACCAAGAAGAAAAATGTGGAACAGTTTAAAATTTCCCTTAAAACTAGGAGAGGTTGCTTTTTCTTTTTCAGTGTAACTGATTCCTTTATTTTCTTAAAGGGAATTACGGACACAGCCCAAACCATCTATGAGACTGCTGCTCGTGAGCATGAGAACAGAGGAGTCACTGGAGCTGTAGGAGGAGTCCTCCGCCAAATCCCACCAACTGTGGTGAAACCTTTCATTGTTGCAACAGAGGCCACCTCAAATGTGCTGGGTGGAATGAGAAACCAGATCAGGCCAGATGTGCGTCAAGAGGAGTCTCAGAAGTGGCGCCTTGGGGAGGATTGAGATTGTAAATCTGGCTCAGCAGGCAGGTAGCAAGGCTGGAAATGCAGAAGAATGTCCTGTTGGCAGCTTTAGATGGAGCTCACTTTGTTTTGTCATGCTCATCTCAGGAACAAATGAGATTTTCCAACTGTTACTAGCAAAACATCCAACCAAAAATATTTATGAAGTGAAAAGGAAATTGGTACGTGCTTATACTGTGTGCTACCAATACATCTGGTAGATAGTGCCAAACATAGTGAAGCATGTGCTGCCAACTCAGAGACATGCTTGCTCTGTTCCATTTACCATATTTTTCGTGGTAGATTTGACATCTGAAGCGGTAGCCTGTATGGTGAAACTAAGTGGACTTTAAAAGAGGTTTTCTGAGCATAGTCAAAGAACTGTCTTCAATAAAGGGCTCTGCAGATGCTCTTCACTGACTAAAGGATAAAAGCTTTCATTGTGGACATGAGACATGGGGCTGTCTAATGTGGAAGCAGATAAGATAATACTGTTTAGTGGTCATAAACATCGCTTTTAGCGTGGCACTTACAGCAAGGACAAGCTTGGTAACCATCAGAGTTTAGATTCAGTGTCAATACACCTGCGAACAGAATTTGTTCCTAAATACTAAATACCTACTTTTGTGGGTTTTTGAAGAACCTGAATGTTGCAGAAATGTTCTGTTGTGTTGCACTTTAAAGGATATGGCCTGTATATTGTGCTTTTTTTATAGTGTGAATAAAATGTAATGTGCATTATCCTTTATGTGGTTTAGAAGCTTACACAAATTATTGAAAAGAGCATCATTTGATGATGATCCTACAGAAAAGTGTCTTAAATTTATTTAAACTCATTATATGTAAAAACTTTGTCTACTGTTACACTAATCACAATGCTAAAAATACCTACTCTTCAGGAAAACAATTATAATTGTCACCAACAGTTCTTTGTAACAATGAAAAATCATAAGTAAAAACAAATTATTTCATAATTTCATAGTTAAAAGGCTATACAGACTTTATTTTAGTAATCTGTGTTTATTTAAAGTTCGTATTGTTGCAGAGTTGCTGCTCTCACAGCAAGGTGTCCTTAATTAGATTGTTTGTCATGAGTTATTTGACGACGTTTGTCATGAATATTTGAAGTCCGTTAATTGAAACTGGGAATGGGTGAGAGGTTTTTAAAAAAGGACAGAAAAACTTCGAAAATCAAAGTTGGTACTGACGTTATTTACCATTTAGTAGATGACATCTCCACAGAGCTTTATTAAGCACCTGACATTGCACCATTTTGGAGCAGTTAAAAGTCTTGATGATAGATGTGCAATAATGAACTTTTTTTGTCTTGCATTAGCAAAAACTGGAGAATAAAAAGTAAAGATTCTTTTGAATAGAAGAATACTAATTTTGAATTTCAGTAGATTAAACTTTAAATTACTAGCCAGTACATAAGTTTGTCATAGTCCTGTGCTAGTCATAAGTGGAAATCTTGCCCATATGCCATGTGGAAAATCCCCACTGAAAGGGGGACATCAGATACTATTGATCAGACTTCAACCTCAAAGGGTGATGAGGAGGTGTTTTCACTCTCTTTGTTCAATTAACCTGCCTCTAACAGAAACTTTGCTGCTTTGCTGATGGGCCTTTTAAGGGACAAGAAGAAGTGTATGAAGGAATATTTTTTTTTTTTTTTTTTTTTTTTTTTTTTTTTTTTTTTTTTTTTTTTTTTTTTTCTTTCCTGCTTGTTCACGTTGATACTATACTAGCTAATCCTGAACACCAAAGAATCTGGCTGGACAGTAAATGATTTGAAAATGTCCCCTCTCTTGAGAAGACTTTTGCAGTCTGCTTTATTATTTTTCATAAAAAAAGCTCCAGGTAAGAACAAATTCCTGCATAGGGTGACAGGTGATACTATGAAGTTTTCTTTCAATTCACTGGAATCACTAAAGTTGTGGTACACTTTGAAGACCTGGTTATTCCAGCTAAAAGACTTGCTGCAAGCAGGATAAGATGCTTTTGAGAGGAGGAATACCTCCAGATTTAATAACATAAAATATTTTCTGATGTAATAATACTTGCTGTAGTGCATAATTCTGTTCAGTAATTAGAGAGCTCTGCTTTAGTGAGAGCTCAAAGCATCAGCATTTTGCACAAGAATGAGTTCCATGTTTGCAATGTGGCACCTCCTGAATGCCTTCTCAAGAAGTGGTGGTGAACCAATGCAAGTAAGTAGCAATGCACCTTTTTCATTGGCAATTACTATACTAGTAATTAGCTAGTACTAGTAAATAGTGCAGCCAGTTCATCCACTTAATTAGAGTACATTGATGTAGCGTAAATTGACATATTTTCTGCCTTTCAGACACTGCTGAAAAGAAATGGTGGCATTTCAGTGTTCTTTTTCAGTTCTGTCAAGATCTGATAGTGCAAGGCAATTATAATATATTTTTATATGAGGGCATGATGTCAAAACATTTTTATAGCGTGTCTCTCATTGTCAGCAATACAGATTGTACAAATTTATTAAACTTCACTTTTCACTATATAAATCCTCTCATTTACTGCTTGCACTTTATTGAGCCTTTGCAGTGAAATTGACTCTAAATTTTCTTCAACATTTATTTTGGAAATGGTTTTTTAATTTTTGGGTGTATATTCTGCGTTGTTGCAGTGTTTGAAATGTTTCAAAAACTAAAAAGACCACAAAACTTATCAAACTAGTCTTTACATTAAAACTAGTTTGCAGAATGTGTCTTGTAGAGCTCAGCTTGTGTTTTAAATCAAAAAGTATCATGTATGAGAAGGGATTCATCAAATGCTCTGCTCGATACTGTAACAGTTTTTCAGCACTTAAAAAAATACACAAAATAAGATTTGACTCTGGACATATTTCCTGGAAATGGAAGCTTATGGGTAACATTACTGTATTTTCCATTAGCACAAGGAAGTTGGCAAAAATATTCTTGTACTTGAATTTTCCACTGGAATCAGTTGCTATAGATATGGGTAGTTTTCATATCTATAGAGGTTGTAAACTGGCATAGACAATGTTTTAATTTTTTCCAAATACTCTAACATTACTACTGCCATTCCTGTTACTTAGCCCAGCACCATCCTAATAGGCAGAACTGTCATCCTGGGTTTTCATAAATATCCTTGTGTTTCAGCTAACAAATCAATGAGTGCCTCAGAAGTACCTGAAAAAACAACAGCCATCTTTTGCAAAATAAAACCATTCTTGCTAAGAATCTTAGCAGTGACTGAGAGCAGCAAATCATCACATCGATGCAAAGGCAGCTTCCATTTTCTTTCCACTCTCTCTTCTAAATCCTGCAGGTTTGTAGCACTGCAGTGTACCCTACATATACTTGCCTAATGATCAGCATTGTCAGTGACTCACTGGCTAATCCCCCATGAGTGCATCTCCTGTGCTTAAGGGATGTGTCTGCTTCTATTTGCTCACTAAGTGGTTGATTGTGAACATCCATTGCTTGCTTTCATTTACTGTTCCTTAATTGAGTTGCCAAGAAAGGTTTCTTAATAAACCAAAAAGCTATTCAATGGTTATGAACAAGACACTCTTACCAAACATGAAACGTGCACCTGCAAATGTGATACTGATTTTCCTCTAAATACTGAAATGTATACATTTAGTAAAACAGTGAAATCCAAGAATTTGTTTAGAGTAGATGAATACTTCTAAATCTGTTAAGTACCCTAAATGCACCTGCAAGATAAGTCAGAAAATGTGTGGGTATGTATGTCAGTTTGGATCCCAGTGTGCACACTTCTTCAGTATCTGGGCCTCATGATTTAAGCTTCTGACAACTGTTTTAAGTTGCTCTACATGCTGAATCTTGTTTACAATTAAATATTAGATACCTACAAGTCAAATACATAAATACAAATCATGCATTTGTACTGGATTTCTTAACTATAAGGTAGCTCAGAAACATGGCAATTTGTGTATATGTGTATATTTTTTACATTTTTGCACTTACAGTAGTTTTGTGGTAATGTTTGTATATAGTTTGCTAGTGTAAAGAATATAATCTCATGAAATAGAAACCACTGTTGAAGGGAATTGACTATTTCAAGTTGAGTTATTTTGCTTAAAGTTCTTGTCCCCTCAGTATGTCCTTGAGAATTATTTTTAACCATAATTTGTATGGCACCAAAAGTATATATTTTAGCGTATTAAGATGCTGAAAGGCCTGAGTGCAAATAGGTTGTCTGTTAAATACATTTAATGGAAAAATCCCCTCCCAGATTTGTAACAATGCAAAAATAAATATCTTAATTTGTTCCTTGAGTTGGTTTTCTCTACCTGTGAATATAACTGACACAGAAAACAGTCTACCAAAGTACCAGAATTAACCATTAAAGCTAAGAGTTGTACCTCAAAAAAAATTTCACTGACTGAAAAGGAGAAAGTTCTAAAATTACACAGAAGTCAAAAGATAGGAAATTAATTAAGCTGGCTGATGTAACCTGAAACCACTTCTGTTGTGCATCAACAAAGCTCTCTTTACCTGAATGATCAGATTTTGTGTCCCCCATGGGCCTGTTGCTACATTTAGTTATTAGAATATATTTTTTATCTCTGCATTTAGCAGAGGCTTTTAAAGCTTCATCAGCTTCCAAACCCTGTGAGGAATGGAAATTAATTCCTTTCAGGATTCTTCTCTCATGCCTGCTTCATGCATGTTTAGTTACAAGCATCTGAAAAGAGATCTTAGAATTCTGGGTTCTGGGCAATACTGCCTGCTGGTGCCAGTGCCAGATCCTGAATAATGTGACAGGTGGAAAGAATTTTCAGCTGTGTTTGGTAATGATGTTATAATTTGTGGGGGTGAGAGGTGGTCACTGTATAAGGCTGGATAACTATTCTGGCAAACAGCCACCCTTCATTTAAGATGGGAGCTGACTCACACCCTCTGTAGCTTCTCTTACCCCGCGCTATTTTTTTTAGCAAGACGTCATGGTGGATTAAAAGAAAGTATCCAAGTTCTTTATCTCTTTGCAATATTAGGGTATACCAGGATAATCCTGATGTCGCCAGTCTAGCCTCTAGAAGAGCAGAGGGGACTAATGACACTCCCAAATACCTGAGAATTTATGGAAAGCCACCAGGAAATCATACCAACCCAGAGCAACATGGGCTGGTATCCTTTATCTCTGTTTCTAATCGAGGATGACCCAGACTCAAGTGTTCCTTTTCCACCCCGTTTAGTGAATTTTGCTAGCAACATTTGAAAAGTGATATTAAATAGTGGGGTATTTTCTGTTAATTCATATTTCTAGGAAATATTAAACATCTCTATTATCAGAGATTATAAATGTAATAAAGTTTCCTTTTTATGACAGATGACTGATGTTTCAGAGTTGTTTCATCCCAAAACAGAGTGATTAGAAGAAAGCAGAACTTAATGAAGGGCAACAATGAAGTATTCATGGCCCCACAGGCAAGGAAGCAGTTCAAGCTTCTTAGGTGTTTGTCATGAGGATTTGTGAGATATCTGTAGTGTAGTTCTGTTTTCAGGCTTTTATTTGTGTATCTAATCACTTGCTCTTTTGTTGATTTCTTTATTAAGAGCACGAATATTAAATTTGGTCCTTGCAGGTTGAAGATTGAGGAAGGAAGCCTCCAAGGAGGAAAAGAGATATGAAATTATCAGAAGAAAGGTTATTTCAGTTTTGGAGATGTGGCACAGAACTCAATAAGATGGAGCTTGGTCCACTGTAGCTCATGGGAACAAACTAAAATAAGTAGGAGCTGTTTCCATTAGAAACCTTTAACTTGCACCTTTAGGCTTCAACACTTGGTTGTTGTTTGGTACTGAAGATTTGGCCTCAACAACTCCATGAATCTCCCAGGATGACTCTTTCTTTCCCTTCTTCTCCCTGATGAGTTTGAAAATGCTTCCTACTCTGTGCACAACACAGTCTCAGGGGAAACTTCAGGTTGTGAGTTTGAGGATGTTTGACAATTCTGCACTCTCATGGCAACACTGGCAGTCCTTGGCCAAATGGCAGTGCAGGCATGGAGAGCTGAACCCCAGAAGATGAGATGGCACAGGGGGTGCTGATAAGACCACAGCATGGGTATTTGCTTTGCTGTGCTACTGTTGTATGGATCTGGATTCACTGCAGCTGCTGGAAACACAGCACAGAGACCTGGCAGTGATCGACAGAGACCTGTGCCTAACACTTGGTACTCTGAATGGAAAAGTGATGGAGTGTGCCATGAGAGGGATGGCAAAAGTAGTGCTCAGTTTTATAAGCAGGTTATTTATATTGGTGCAAGTTTTTAAGTTAAAATTCCCAGTATCATCTATCTCTTTAGTAATATTGAAGAGATCTGAATAGCTTCCTAGAATTATTCAATAAAATAAAATGCTTCACCTTCCTTATGGCCTGTCTCTGTGTACTCAGTGCCAGAGCTATCTTTTAGAGCCATATAAGTATTTATTTTAGATGTGAGGCTTCCATTGTTGTTCAAGTTCCATTTTCTCTTGGCCTTTCAATTACTTTGTTGCAATAGCATTTGCTCCTTTTCTTCTTTTCCATGTCCTTTCCATCTCTAAATGTTTATTTTCCTCAGAACAACTGACAGGCCAAATACAACAAATGTAAATGAGGGGGAGCAATGATACCAATTCCGTTCGAGGAAAACGCTCTTACTTGATAGCTGAATTCTGTTTACACCAGCCAGATGTGTTGTCCCAGGTCATGGTTTTCTGGTTTTCTACTGCTCTTTCATAAGAATTGTAACTTATCGACAAGAAGGCCATTTTTCCTTTTCCCAACCAGAGATGATACCCCTCCAGGTAAATTTGTTAATACAATGGAGTTTGACAATTCATTCAAAAAGAAAAATTACCTCTGAGTTTGAGAAAATCCATTGAAGTGGGATTGTAAACTGGGCTCTGTCTCTTCACAATATCTCATAGGCACTGCAGCAATGACAGGAGGCAATTACAAGGGAGTGTGTCCCACTACATTAACCATTAATGCCTCTACATCATTGCCCTAAGCCTCTCGTATAATTTAATGTGAAGATCCACAGTGACATTAAGAGAGAAGGTTTTCAGATACAATTTTCATCATAACCATCTTGCCTTGTTGTCCTCGACCTGAATTTTTACTGATGCTGCTTCCTATTAAGCATGAAGCCCCAAGAATAGTTTCAACAGATATTTGTGAAGATGCAGGAAAAGCAAGGAAGGGTGATGAATAAAGTTGAGCAGTGTTATTTCTGCTACCCCTGAGATTTGCTGGTAAGTGCTCTTGTCTGAATTTCTTGATCAATCTGGCTACTCCAGGGGCAATCAGTTCACTTGAATTTAAGCTTGCCATGCAGACAGGATAAAGAGACAATAAATTTTTCAGAGCAACATTGAATATCTGAAAAATGTTTGGGGTTTGTTTGGTCACTACACCTTTTAGGGCTGGCTATACAGAGAGGGTCACTGGAGTCCTCTTTGTGTTGCTGAGTAACAGCTCTTGATACTGGTTGCTTTTGCAAAACTCATCTCTGCCAGAAAGTTAATGTAGAGAAAGGACAGTGAGGTGAGTTCACCTGCCTGAACAGGGCCTGCTAGCAGAGGAGGAAGCTGGATGCAAGCGTCCAGCTGTCCTGAGGAAGGAGAGAGGTGTTTGTTTTCAAAGCACAGTCAGTGTCCTTTTCTGTTGGTAGGGAAACAGAACCTTTCTGAGCTTCCCCTGTGTTTTAGGGAGCCAACACTGAGTGCTCAGCAGTGGGTCCTGGGGCAGGGCCATCAGGTGCAGGGAATGACAGACACACAGCTTTCTCCTTCCTCTCTGTAACATACTGATATCACCCCCTTTCTTTTTCCAAGGAGCTTCTGTTTCTGCCAATTTGTGGTGTGTGTCAGGGAAAGTCTGAACTGTCAGAGAATGCTAAGCAAAACCTACTTCTCAGTACATCTTGTTTTTACTGCAAATTCCAAATTGTTTTTGTCTTATTCTTGTTTAAGAATATATATAAATCTGTCTTGATCTTGCATTGCACAAGTAAGTAAGTGTGGTGATGCTGGGACTCTGATTTTACACCCGTGTCTATGGAGGCAGGTCTCAGGCTGCTCCTTCCTTCCCCTCTGTTCTCAGCTACTGAAAAAATCTTTTAGAAACCCACAGCAAAACTGAAAAACTGAAACTGTGTCCCTGCCTATTTTTAGCAAGGCTAAAGTGAGTACTTGAGGAGAACTGAAAGAGAAGACTCCTTCAAATTCTTTACTGTTTGAAAATTGAAGGACCTGCTTAGAGTAAGGCAAAGAACTGGGAGCTTTTTGACAGAGTTTGGTCAGTCTCCAGGGTAACTTCCACATGACTGAGTCTGCTTTGCTGAAAGCTGTTTCCTTCTTCACATCACTTTTCTGTTTAAAACCAAGTCCACTGTGTTAGGTTCCAAGCAGCAAGAATTTAAATTCCCCTGACATGTAAAAATCCTGAATTTGTCTACAATGTTTCCACAAACAACAGCTGTCTCTGTGGTGGGAAAAAAAAAAATATATAAAAAATTTCAGACTAGTTTTTTTACACAAAAATTGGCAAATAATGTTGTCTTTTATAAATCAGACTTCACCCCATATATCTATTGTGGGACAGAAACTGCTTGTGTACAGGACAACACATGAGCTCTAGTCACTCAGGACACAAAGTGCTGGATAATTACCTTGATGCTAAGGTCATTTTTAGGTATATTATATGTACCTCTAGCTGGGAAAATTTACATCCTTATATGGATTATAATTGTGATTATGATAATAATATTCTAGGAAGTCAAGATATGTGTAAAAGAGCAATAGACATCGCACTTTATGCAATGGCAAAGGAAATGTTTTATATGGCTTATCAATAGTTTCTCAAAATTTTCTCATTTTCAGAGGGGAAGTATTTAGTTGTTCTAAAGGTAATGCTGAGGTTGTGACTTCAGAAGAAACTGATCATAGTGACAGAAAATACTAACAAGGAAGTGGCTGCTACAGAGGAGAATTAAGTGTCTTAGTCATTCATTCACAGAGACCAGGGAAATTCACTGCAAATTAAGTAGTGCTGTCTCCCAAGCCATTCACAACTAAGCGATGTATCTTAATATAACCAAAGCTGCACTAATTACTGATGATAAATCAGCTCCCCTTTCAACAGAGAAAATGACTAAAGGCTTATTTAGAAAATATGTATATATCTACATGGCTTCTCAAAGAACAGTGATAATTGCTTTGTATTGCAATGTTAAAAAGAGTTATATGCATTGTTTGGAATGAAGAGACACTGAAAACTGCATTAAGAGTATTTGAGAACTGAAAATTCTGTTACAGTCAAATGACTTGAATCATGGTGGTGCAGTGCCACAGTTACTCTCTCCAATAATGGAAGACACCTTCATGCAGTTTAGTGGCCTGACTCCCACTCATATGGTGTGATGCTGCTAAAAGCTTGTGTGCCATTTGGACAGTCCAGGACATGGTTTCCCTTCATTTTCCATCAGAGGACAGTCAAAGGGGGAAGATGGTAAAAATGGGATATATGAGGAAATATGGGAAAAATATTTCTCCTGCTCACCAGCTTTTGGTCTAGTCAAAGATCCACCTTGTTTTGTGGCCTTGATGTCAGAGTTAAGTCCTGCACTGAAGTTCCTACCCTGAAAAGACAGTATTACAGCAAGCTTATGCTTTCTCTGGATACTTTTCAGTTCTTGAATTGAAAAGATGTTGCAATTCACTTTTACCCAGCAACTGAGGAAAGTGGGGGGTTGTTTTACAAATGTGGTGTTTTTGTTGAGATGCTGTTCTACTAGAAATAAATGTTATTGTCCACATCTATAATAGGCAAAAATTTCTTACTAATGATGCATAGAAATACCTTAAATTGATGATAAAACAGTTTTTTCAGAAAAATACCCTCTCTAATTAAGAGGCGGGAGCCATGATCTTACCTGAAAAGAACAAGTTATATCTATGTAATTCCTGTGACATTGTACTCTATCTTTTAATGCATTACATTTAGGTCACAGAGTGACTTAAGCTGTCCTTTACCACTCTTTCTAGTAGCTGCTCCATCCATGTCCTGCTTTGCCTCCTAAGCTGTGCCTGGATACCTGCTTTTGTGCTTACATGGTGCATTGGAACTGGAACTGGATAATAAATGGGTTTTAATGTGGATCACTTTCCTGATTCAGTTCATCACACATCTACATCTGTCTTTGCCTGATCCCTGTGTCCTGCCTTAGTTAAAGGAGAAAGAACAAATGAGTGGAGAAAAAGTTCATCTGGGGCAGGATAAACCTACTGAGTCCTTGAAAAAAAATTATGGAAAACCGGCCTCAGCAGAGATCAGTTGCCTTTATGTCTTAATTTGCTCTCTGGGAGAAATTAAAGAAAATTTACAAACTTGTAAGCAGACTCCCTATGAGCAGTTGGATCTGTTGTTATCTGTCATAGCAAGATACGACTTATTACTGCTTTTGGTAATACAGTCTGACATTTGTTTATCAAACTCATTCTCTCTGTTAACCAAAGCAAAATTTAAAAATCTCTTTTCCTCCTCGTCTTCTCTTTTTATGAAATGTAAGAGCTCTCATTATCTTGCTGTTCTCTGATTGTGAGAACAGCAAGATTTACTAGTCAACACTGATATGCATGCGTTTATTTGTATTAAAGTATGTGAATTTGCCTTGACAAAAATCTTGCATGATATAATCCGTTTTATTTTTATTTCTTTTACTACATTAATTTAGTATAAAAAGCCTAGATATTTAGCATCTTAAACAATGCTTTTTATTCTGCCTGCATCTCAGTTTATGCTGGGATAAATAATACTCTGCTATCATGGTGAGATGACACCAATGCAGTTTTTATGCATTGTGATAGTAGTCTAATTGGTCCAAATGTTAGATTCTGCCAGTATCTCAGGGGGTAGTGTGGAGACTGGTAAAGACTCAATAACATTTAAATAAGTAACTTGCTTTGCCTACACCATAGGTAACTTAGAAAGTGCATTTTATGTGCTATTATTGTTTCTACATGGTTAAACCCACAAACATTTAAATGTCCACAAAGCCTGACTGTGAGTAATCTTGACTAATGTTTAGATTTAGAAGAACAGTTAAACAGAAGTCAATTGAAGTGAGCAACGTATGTAAGCATGTAAGCGGTTTTCGTAATAAAGGAAAATGTCCTTAAGTGTTTGCTTGAAAATGGATTTCAATTTCTATACAAATAACTGAAATGCACAGCAGTGTGTGGAGTGTGACACCTTGAAGGTCATGAACTGTTTAAAGCAATGGGTGATTCATCTTCTCAGATACCTGATTTTATGAAGTGCCACTTTCGGATCTTCACCAAAATTCAGCTTAACTGATGATTTTCTAGGGTGTGTTTTTAAATCCCTTCAGATTTTCTCTGACAGCATGGTAAAGTGTTAGAGAATAACTTAGTTGCAGTGACTGTAGCTGGAATTAAACATTTTGAATTCCAGTTCTTCTGGAAAAGCAGTAATTCATTTCTACCAGGAGAGGCTGCTCAGCAACTGTTTCTTGGTGGCAAAATGAGTCCAAGAGAAAAAACCTAGCTGGGCTCCAGATCTGTGTATGTCAGATGTTCACACATGTCTCCCAAATTTTGGACAGCTTGTAGGAAAGGTTCCTTCTCTGTGTGTGTGTGCATGTGCATATTTTCATCAAGCCTTGTATGATGCTCTGAAACTTCAGTCACGGTGGAGTTTTTCACTCAATAATAGCAATGGCTCTGATTTGAGTCTTCGTGCCTCTATGCCTCAGCTTTCATTAATCTAAATAATAATAAAGCTCAATAATTAACTAATCTTTTGAAGTATTATTATTATAATAAAATAATATTTTTAAAACCCCTTTTCATACCATTATTACACCTCTTATTACACTAACTGAGTGATTTACAGTTTTGGCAGAGAAGAGGAAGTAAGAATTCAAAGCATTGCAATACTTCCAAAAAAACCACCATGCTGTTTTTGCTTCACAGTGCCCTACCCATGTACCAGAGTCGACTTTACTCTTGAAACACTGAGGGAAAAGCTGCCTTAGACCTCCGTAACAGTGGTCTTTGGGATGTTGTCAGACTTACTGGCTTTCTTAGATTTGTTCACAAAGTCTGCTCTGATATCTTTGGTCGTGCTCCAAAGCAACCTTCTCATCTGCCAGGCTGGACCAGCCAAGCTTCCTGCATGGCCACTTGCCCTTCAAAGCTGTTGATCAAAACTGCAGCCAGCTCCTGGCAAGGCAGGCACATTTCCTCAGCATCCAGGAGCAGATGCCCTCACATAAGGGTGGAGTTATCATCATCTCTGTCCGAGAACTTCTTTGGTAAAGGATTTCTAGCTGTGCTCTTCAAGACAGAATACATTTGTTATTCCTGTACAATTGTCTTTGACGGTGTCTTCTCTTTGGTGTCTGGCCCCGGGCAGCCAGGGTGACTCCCTGTGATGTGTCTGGTCAGCTGGAGTGAGGCACCCACCTTGTGGAGGTGAATGGAGACTGGGAAAGCTGTGCCTCTGCAGGCCATGGGTGTCTGGTCTCTAACCAAGGGTGGGAAAAATGGAAGAGAGAGATAGTGAGCTGTTGGGGGAGAGCTTTTGTGAAGAGCTGGGCAGGAGGGGATGTAGGTCAATGGTGATTTTTGGCATCTGCTGAACACAGCTTGTGTCACCTGGTGACCTGTGTTCTCCCTTGTGGCACAGAGGGGGGCAGTAGCTCTCTCCACTTCGTCCCACCCTATTGCAGCTGTACCCAACACAAACCATTCCTCAGTCACACTTGGCTCTGGTATGTTCTTGGAGGACTCTCAGGTCTGTGGACCTGTCCTGGAGCCAAAGGTTCACACTGAGACCCTTCATCAAGTGTCGGTGAGAGGAGCCCGTGGGGAATGTCTGTGCCCAGGCTCTGGAGCAGGGGACAGGAGGGATCCCTCTGTGAGCAGACTGCTCTGGAGGCAGTGATGACAGCCAGCTTTGAGAATTAACCTCTTGCCAAAGCTGTAGACAAGATTTGTGAATGAGCAGGGATTAGATTCGTGCCTGACAGAGTCAGAGGAAATAAAGCATTAGAAAAAGGGGCAGTTGTCACACCCCAAAGCTCTGTGTATGTGTGGGTTTAGTGGTTGCTGTTTGTCCACACACAGCAGGAAGGAATTTGACTGGCCAAGGTGTTAAATTTTCAAACATGCTCTTGAGAGGAGATGACTTTGATTTACACAGTCAAAGTGTATAATGTAGAGGAGCCTTGTGTGACCACACATCATGAGTTATAAATGGGAAAGTTCTGTTCATTCATTCACTGTCTTTAATGAATGCAAACTAGAACACAGTAGTGAAAAAATTCTCTTTGTGTCACCAGGAATCTGGGCCTGACTGGCTCCAAAACTTCTGAGCAAAATGTGTGCATTACTCTCTAGCTGCACAGAAAAATTATGTAACTTTGATCATTTTTATTCCATTTTTTATTCCTTTTTTTTTAGCTACAGCTCCTCTTATGTTTGGGTTCTGTTCTTTTGGGGTGGTTTTTTTGGCCTCAGGGACTTTTTCATTCCAGGACACCTTGCTCTTCATCTGTAAGACTTCTGTTTGCTGTCTTCCATGATCACTCCTACTTGAGTCAAGACTAAGCACAAGATACAGAAGTCTAAGCTTCAGTTTTTTATTCTCACACGTTTCTCACAGAAAAATCAATGCTTTGGTTTTGAGCTCACACTTTGTAAGTGTGTTAAAGATTACCATCTTCACTGTCCAAGACCTCTTTTATTACCCTTTAACTGCAGAGGTGAGATGAAGGCCATGTCTACATGAAAGCTTTCTTTTCCAAACTCCAAGCCATCTGTAAAAGCTTCCAGCTTTCCTTAAATGGATGTCTAGTGTCAGTCACCATCCTTCCAAGAGACTGGGTCAATGTTCAGTTCAGGGTCTGCAATCCACACAATGTTGTGTGGGTATGAAAATCAGGCTGGATGCTGGTCCAGAAACTTCTCCTGAGCACACCTGATTCACATGAAAAGCAGTCAAATAGCTACCAACATCCTCCACCTCACAGAGGTGTGCTCTCCACAGGCTGTTACACACCATGTAAACTCATGTTTATTGTCCATTTGCAGCTCTGAGTTTTGCACTGACTGTTTTAGAATCCTTTGCATGAATTTGCATATCCATTTTTATTAGGATGACTTGTTGGCAAGAGTGAAAATGGAAGGAAAATGCAGTCATTAGTGTTTTGGTAGTGTTTCATAGTGTTTGATTCCAGAGCTCCTGCTTCATAGTTTGTCCATTCATGCAGACACTGACAATTCTGAGCTCATAACAGCTCTTTTCTCATCAGACGTGCTCTGGAATGGTTCTGGGGCAGTTCACACAGGACAGTGTAGTCCCCACTGCTGTTCTTCCATAGGGGATACAGCAGCTAAGGGCTCAGGAAAAAGGTCAGTGAGTTCTGCATGGTGTTAGAAACCATCAATGTCCAGCTCTGTGTTGCCAAGCACTGCTTCCTTGAGTGCTTCTTTTTGAGTAGAGAGTGCATGGCAAGGCAATAAATGTATTTTTAAAAACTGCATTGGAATGTTTGAGAGTAACCAAGCAACACAGGTAATACGCATTAAAAATGTAGTACACAAAAGGACAAGGCATCCGGAATTCTTCCACTAACATCTAAGTTACATGATTCATTCTCTGTGTCCTCGAAGAGGTGTAAACTAGACTGGCCTTGTTGCAGACAAAGGATCTGTGCTGTTGGAGACTCCCTCTGTAGCCTTCAAATTTTCCATGCTCACACCTGGCACTGCCTTTAGTTAGAGATGAATCTGTAAGACATCATTCCTTGGGGAAGGCAGTTAATGGGCAGCAGTGCTTTGAAGTGTTTTTGCAATACTTCACTGTTGCCTGGGGAACCTGTGTTTCTGCCAAAATAACTTTAAAAATGCCATGGCATTCTGCCCCAGGGTCTTCTAGAGCTAAGCAAGGGTGCAAACCACATTCCAATAAAATTACTTAAGCAAGCTGCTTGCCATCACCCTAGGTCTGTTCCAATTTTCTTAAATTGGCTGTGCATTATTTACAGCTAAGAGGAAAAAAGCAAACAAGATTAAAGTAATTGTATTGGTGAGAGAACAGACCATCCACAGGGATAATTTGGCTTTTAGGTTCATTACATCAATGTACATTCACCACTGTCAGTGATACTGCTTTGCTGACTAATTGTACAGGTCTTTAAATTCCTGCTCCTAAAAGTCCCACGGGAATTGATGACTCTTGTCAGTGAACTCACAGAGTCACACAACCCTCGGCAGAGCCTAACTTTTGGGTGGATACCTTGATCCTAAATTCTGCTGGGAGCCTCAGGACATGAGTTTCCATTCCATCCAGGAGGTCAGGAGCCCACCCAGCGGGGTTTGTGTTCAGAGCCCACAGAAAGGGCTCCTCCTCCTGCTGGCTCTTGGGTTAGGTGTGCCGCAGGTTCATGTCTTCTCCTTCAGCTAAGACAGACTGGTGATCTAGGTGAACTAGGTGGTCTCAGGAGGCCCCTTCCAACATAAATGATTCTGTGATTTCAAAATGTGTACTTTAGTTCTAGGTACACATTCATTGGAAGCAATCTGTCTATGGTTACAGAATATTTATAAAGCAGGATGCTGAGATGTCAGGAGAGTACTAACATTACATTTGGCAGTCTTCTTTCTTCATCTTTTATCTGTGAGTGGGGAGAAAATACTTTAAAATATTTAAACTAAGCAGTTTTAAAGATTTGCTTCATACAAAAGATGTGCTTAGCAAAAGCAATACAAAATAATTTAGGTTACCACGAAATTCTGCATAACTATGTTTAGGAGCTTCTTCAGGCTTCTTCAGTTGTTTGGAGAAGCATCTCTCTTCTCATCTCTCTTTCTTGGCAACAGCATTTCTGACTGTGTTTCTGCAGGAAGGACATGAACTGTTACCTGTTACCATGGGAGATAAGCATATATCCTTAGAAGTTTTCAATCCTCCAGCTCCTCTCTCATGCGTGCTCATGCACACAGTGTTCCTGTTTCTCTCTGTCCCATTTCTTGAGGACTCAGATGCACATCTCTTGTAAAAGACAAGGTTTCCACTGTGGTACACTGATGTTGTCCCTGAAGCAGCTCAAACGTGGCTGACAAATGACATGTATTCCTCTTTTCTGAGGAGCTGACAACATTGTCACCTCACCCCTGGGAAGGCAGTAATACCCTCAGTTACTTGGCATCCACTCAAGTAATCTTGCACCAGTTTTTTGAATTTCAGCACCATGTGGCATGAGAATTCACTGGCACAGAGCAATATCATTGCTGCATTGGTGGAAAGAACTGGGCATGCTGAGGATCTCCTGAAATTCACAGGTCTCAGGAGGTTGATTACAGACAGTATGTGATAAGTAGGTCTCTCTCATGCCTTTGAAAAGAGCAGGGACTGTTCAGTGTGTACCTGTTCAGTGAGCACACCTTGCTTTGAATCACAAGTTTCTGCTTTCAATTTTAGTTTTTGTGTTTTAACAGAGCTCTGCTCTCCATTAGTGGGCCTAAGTAATAATGTCAGAAGTTTCTCAGACAGCAGGGAGAGGAAAAGGGGGAATGCAGATCTTTTTCACAGGACAGAGATGGAGTGTAGGTGTTTATTGTCTGGCTACTAGGTCAAGTCCTTCAGGACAATCACATCAGCCCAAAACAGATTGTATTTAGAAAGGGATTTGCAACAGCTGAGAAGAGAAGTAGGAGTTTCATCTAATCTTAAAGAAAAATACGAATGTTGTACTTCCCCAACATGCCTACCTATCCCCAGCAAGTGCCTCTGCACTTTAACTCACTTTCAGGAAAGCTTCTTTACCTTGTCCTTCAACCCTCCTCTGATGCAAATGAGAAATGGATGAGCAGGCCAGAGAACCTCTAAGGCAAGGACCATCTAACAAAGCAGGTGGCACTGGGAGCTGCCTGATGCTCAGTGTTTTCCTCTAACACAGGCCATCAAGGTGAGCAAAGCAATTTAAGGGTTGGAAGGGATCAGGGAGATCCAGCTTCATGTGACTGCTCCTGAATGACATTTCTGGTCCCTCTACTTTGCTGTTTAAGTGCAATTCCCCTTCATTTTTCTTTCATGTGTGTTAACTCTAATTGTATGTTCTATATATAATCTATTGGTGATTTCACCAATAGATTATATATAGAACATACCATTGAAGCTGTATCTCCCTGCTGAAATAGGCATTCTGGTCATGGTTCCATCAGTGTGGACATAGCTGGGGACCTGGCTTGCCCTGTGGCATTGTCATGTCTCATACTGGTTGCATCTAATCTAAGCTGTCAGAGTTGCTGCAGTGACAGCCTGTGTGTTCTGTGATTGATGTGAGGGTGTGCAGAAGAATTGGGACTGAACAAGGAGGCCATGTCAGCATTGCTGCAGCCTGTAATTTGGTGACAGAGGCCATGCTGGGCAGTGCTGGTGTTTGGGAGCACTGGGCAGGGGTGAGAGGCATGACACAGCTCACAGAGACTTCCAGTAAGAGCAGGGCAGGGCACACAATGGGTTTTCTACCTTGTCAGTTCACACAGGGCAAAAATTTATATGGATCAACACTCCTTGCAGTGTTCTGCAGCAGTGGTCTGGGCTGCAACACAAGAGACTTGCTGTGATAGCTTTTGAAATTCTGTCTATGTGTTACAAATTGCAGTTGTAAATTTGTATAAGTTACAACTGCAATTTTAAAAGGTTTAGAGAAATTAGGCATTCATGAAGCTCTATATTGCTTTACCAACCATATTCACTAGGAGATATTTCTTATTTTTTTTACTCGGAGAAGGCCATCTCATGGGGTGGTCAGAATTCTAGATGAGATTATCATGAAAATATTGTGCTCAAATGTGGATGAAGCACTGTAAATATCATTAGTCTTTCAGAGACACCCTTGGCAGGCAGCACAGTAAGCTGCATGGAGCAGCAAGCAGAATGTGCAACATGGCCTTTTCTTGAGACTGAAGAGATGCATTTCTACAAAAGCCCCTAATATGTGTCAATATTTCAACAGCTCAGGATAACAGCTGCTGGCACAACCATGCTGAAGGTCCTTTAGGACACAACACAGTGCTGTGTGTGCAGCTTGCCACTGTTTGTGCTGGTCTGTTGGGAGGGTCTCCTCCAGCTTGGTAAGTGTTGCTGCAAAAAACAGACTTAAACTCTGAATTAATTTCCATGTACGTAGATTGAGCAGAGACACAGAAATTGCTTCAAGGAGGTCGGGTGGAAGAAACCAGCAGGAGTGTCCAGATGAACCACAGAGGCAGAGCAGTTTTAGGGGTTGCTACTAATCCAGCAAAGCAAAAGAGCCACATTTTCTTCTTTCCCATAGTCACATATTCCTTTCCCCACTTCCCCAACATTTCTGTCACATAGTCTGAACAAAGTGACTGTTCCTGTGGAAGGATGGTCCTGTCAAAAGAGGCTCTGCTTCGTGGGTTTGAAATTATCCTGGTTGATGGAAGAGAAAGGAAAGTAGGTATTTTGGATGGCTGTCCACACCAAAAATCAGCATCTGAAACTGCCAGCAGCAAGATTAAAGAGTTAATCATTCTTCAGTATGCTGCAATATGTACCATCTACTGTATAATTCCAAACAAAGAGCATTTGAAACACATAAAGCACGTTCATCCTCTAGATATTTGGTAAGGAAAAAATGTGGCTGTATTTTTCAAATAAAATGCTTGTCTAGAAACAGTTCACTAGCTCTAATCAAACCCATCTATCTTCTTATAACTGTGTCAGACAGTAATTACAGTCAGTTATATTAGCAGACACTAAAAACAAATTTGCTGAAAGGGAAATTTAGGGTATTTACTGTAGTGCATATGTGGCGGGAGGAAGAGCTAATGCCCTAGAATATTGCAAATGGTAAATCGATGGGGTTTAGACCTCATGAATTAGAAAATACTGCTTTACAGAGCACTGTAGCTTCTTCTCATTTTCCTGTAGAAGTAGAAATGGGTTATTAAACACTAAAAGGTATTTTAGTCCTAGTTCCACCTGTATACAGAAATACAGAAACTATTCATAGCAAAATAATGCAAATAACACAAGACAAATGGCAGAAAACAACCAAATGCAACAGCCTCCACTGTCTGCCCTACCTCCATTTACCTTCCTTAATGGGCTCATGCTGTGAGGTGATCTCTGTTCACATGACTAAATAATTATTGCTACACAGTCTATTTCCTGCTCTCACTCTCAGGGCCTAGACTGACAAGAGCAAGTCAGGCAAACCAGGGCAAGTCCTCTGGTTTTCTGGCTCTTGTTGTTTATTCTTCAGCTTCTTTCAACAAGGAAACACAGTTGTGAACCCAATGCCAGATGGAGCAGCCCCCTTGCCTTCCACCAATACCCCTGCTCTCACAGGTTATGAGACATTTAACTTTCCCTTCCATGACACACACATTTTTTCCCAAACATTGAACTGTCCTTGCAATGAGTTTAGCATTAATATTCATTACTCTAATTTGGGCTAACAGGATCAGAGCTGTTCAGTCTTTCTCCTCTTACCTCAGGAGCAGGTTCACAGAACAATGTGTGTCTCAGCCCAGAGAACTGAGTGTGTCTTGCTGTCTTGTTTACTCCTGAAAAGTGTGCAGAAAACATCACTTCATATAGCAACAGCCTTGGACAAACAAAGGGATTTCCCTATTAGCCTGCATGGAAAAAAACATATTTTGGGCATCCAGGAAGATGCTGCTGGTGATTCCTAAAAGGAAATGGCTTGACTGGTCCATCACATGTGTCTTGAACTGTTGGCTCCTGTCTCCCAGTTCTCTGCCCTCAGAGCAGTCCCTCACTACAGAGCTGCAGGGGCTTTCCTGCTCTGGGCCAGCCTCTTCTGGGTACAACTGATCCATGGAGAGAGGCAGAGGGGCCCTGCTGGAGGATATCATCTGCCATTATCTACTGATTGCCACTGGTGACCAGGGACTCCAGACAAGCCCCCCACAACACAAGTGTGTACGATATTGCCCAGTGCATCAGAAAACAACACATTGAACTAGGAAAGGGAAGGGTTTCACTAACATCAGGACACAGGATACCTCCACTAATATTAGTCTGAGTAGTTAGAACTTGACAAAGAAGCAGACAAAGAATTCAGTGCCTGAAAGGAATTGTATTTTGTATCAGTATTCCAAAAGTCTGGGACAGTATCCCAAAATAACTCTTCCAGACCCTTCACACCTCATCTGAATAAACAGGATGGGTTGTGTAGAATGCCTGGAAGTGAAGCAGAGCAGAGGCAGGAAGAACAATGCATGTTTAACATCACACATCTAATTTTATTCTGCTGAAACTGTGCCCTTGCTTTCTATGTTTTCTCCATGGACTACTCCTTTTAAAGTGATCCATCAGTGCTGTTTTGTGCAGTTTCTCAGGGACATCAAGTACTGTTTAGAAGATTTCTTACGCTTCGGACAATGTGCAAATGTACTTGTGGGACATTTGATTTTTGGCCGAGCATGAAAGATGGAATGTGAATAATTCCAACAAAGCTCATTTTTGTCCTGCTGTTTCAAGTAAACAGTTATTCTCACAGCAAAATGTATGAATACTTATTTTATAGATAGTATTTTACTAGCAAATGCAAACCTATGCCTTTCCCTAGAACATAGGTAGGAAAATAAGTGATGCAGCCACCTCTGAGGATGTAACAACCAGCAAGACAAGTATTGTGGGAAAATTTTGGGCAGGTGTTTCACATTTAAATTAGGTGCCATGTACTCACAGACAATAGGTAGAATACTTTTTATTGTCTTGATAAAGCACTTGGTAATCTCTGTTGTTATAGTATCTGATATCAGACAATGCCCTCAGGCACTTGGTGTGATTCTTCGGGTGTCCTGTGCAATTCAGTTGGAGTCCCTGATCCTGATGGGTCCCTTCCAACTCA
Organism: Prinia subflava; assembly: GCF_021018805.1. NCBI lineage: Eukaryota > Metazoa > Chordata > Aves > Passeriformes > Cisticolidae > Prinia > Prinia subflava. The sequence goes on along the minus strand of NC_086251.1, from coordinate 49,564,526 downwards.
GCACATTCTATGATTCTGTGATCATAAACCTATTTTACATTGAGGTGTCACAAAAGATCAAGACGTCTGTGAAATTTGGAAGCCTCACTATATTGGTGGTTACTTGACACATATTGGTGGCAGTGATCCTGTTATGTGTGGGGCAGATCACAGCAACCTCAAAACCAAAGAGCTTTTTTGGTTTGGTCTGGGGTGACTACTGGCACATTTAGGAGCAAACTCAGGTCTGCACACAGAGCTTAAAGCAGCCTACAAGGCTGCAATTAGAACCCAATCTACCCCATTTGCTGATTAAAAAAAAATAAAGCTGTAGAAAGGGGAGAGCTGAAACAGTCTCTCAGAAACCCGCCTTGTGCCTTAGTCACTGGAATACTTTTGACCACAATCTTGCTGCTGAAAGCCACCCCTCAAGGCAGCTGAGAAGTGCTAATACAGCTGCTGCAGAAAGCCAAAGGGCTGAGCAAGCACAGCTGGCACCAGAGCTGGTGCACTGTGGTTTTAGGAAACTTAGATACTGGATGTACACTTGGTAGTTAGACCACTGTCCTCCCTCCTTGAGCTACTAAGTGTGTGTATTAGCCTAAGAAAGATAACAAGTCTTGGTTTGAACAGCACCATGTGTGCAGGAAAAAGTGTCTTTAATGCATCACTGAGCACCTGAATGTTGCTCTTGATCTGCCCTGACAATTTAGCAAAAAATTGCTGTGAACTTCAGGATGTGTGAAACCTCAGCATACCTAGGAGTTCTTTTAGAAAAGTAATACTTTTTATTTTCTGGAACTGGCTTAAGTATTTTTCCATTAGCTTGAATTTGTTTGTCTTCCTTCTTTATGATCCAGTCATGAAGAGAATACCAGGGCTGGCTGTAGAGATTTTAATACCATTGAGAAATGGAATGTTCCTCATGTTCTGTATACCTGCAAGTCAGTTTGCTGCATTAATCCGCTGCCATCATCAGTTCCCTGTTCTCTTAACTGGGCAATGATAACCATTCCCATGATATCCTGATAGTGATGGTTTATTATTTAACAGCTCTGCAGCTGTTGCCAAATAAGGCAGAGCATTTCTTTTCTCCCATATCATGGGAAGAAGACAATCTGCTGACAGTTTTTGGACAGCTGTAAACTGTACTTAGCTGACCCAATGGTGCTTTGTAGCCCTTCATATCCAAAAGTCTGAGGAAAAGAAGGAGTCAAAATTGTGCTAGACCTCACAACATCTTCTTACAAACAACTTTGGTTATTTTAGTAGATTACTATTTATCTGAAATAAATGTCTGCCTTAGAAGGATATTTGTAGGATGTTAAGCCCCATCAGATGGACCATCATTCATTCTCTGACAACCACTTGCCACGTCAGAGACATTCAGTGTTCTGTCTGTGGGTGATTTGCCTTAGGAATTACTGGCATCCATGCTGGGGAGTTGGCGTGCAACCAGCAGATAAGAGTTGAGCAATGCTGGCATCAGGCCTCACTCAGGGGCTCAGTGCTTCTGATTCATAAGAAAGTGACTAAAGTTTTGCAGAATAAGCAGACTAATTTTTAAATATTCTTGGGTGTCTCATTTTTTGAAAATGTATTAGCTGCTTTTTTTATTGGCGATTGATTGAGAGACGGGAAGACTGATTCGGTGATTGGAATTTGATTTTACTCTGGTTTCCCAAAGCCTTATATACTATTTCAAACAGGTTAATGATCTCTGCTACAATAATCAGGTTAAAAATCACACAGAAAACTCATGCATTTTACAACAATTCTTTGCTTCCATAAGTTGACTGAACCTTCTCTCTTCCTGTAAGCAGGTTTAATCCCATCTCCTGTAATTTTCACAGTTCTGTTTGTTCCTGCCATGGCATCTTGGTTATCAAACCAGCTATGCTGATCAAGTCTGTTTGACTCTGCCTTGTGTATTCCCATACTTTTTAATTTGTTAAATATAGTATTTAACAAATACTGTTTGACTCTGCTTTGTGTATTCCCATACTTTTTAATTTGTTAAATATAGTATCTTACTTTTTAAAAAAAATGCTTATCTTTTTCAAATCTGAGCTTACCCAGTGTCTTACTTTATCACAGGAGGCTGAACTTTCTTGTCATGATTTATTCTGGGCAAATTCTCATCAATTCCCAATAGAGTGGGGTGTACCACTACAGTTTGCACCAGCACTTTTGTCACATGAAAAATATTTTTGCCAGAAGCTTAATAGCTAAAGAACATAGCAGAAAAAAGAGACCATTTCTTTCTGTGCTAACTATAAGATGATGTAATTTCTTTGTCTCTGGAAAAAATATAGTAACTTCATTATGACATAATGATGAGCACTCAGGGTCACTATCTCTGCTCAGGACTAGCACTTTGCCTGGTACAAGTATGTACAGCTTTCAATTACTGTGATGTATATTAGGTGAGGTTTTGGCCTCTAACCTGTTATTCACAACACAATTCTGTCACTCAGATAAGGAATACTTGGAGCATTAAATATTTCTACTTATACTCCTTCCAGTGCTGAAGAGCATTTCTTACTCTGTGATACTCCATAGCTACACATACATTTATCCATACACCAAAAATGGGACAATTTGAAAAGTTTTGTCAGGCTTTGGACCTTGCAGTCTCTCTGTTAAGTTAGTCTTCTGTGATGGATGTGAGATTTATTCCAGCTCTTCCTGTGGGAAATGGTGGCGGCTGGTTTCATTCCTAATGCGTGCCTGGAGATTTTCTGTGCAGGAGCTGAAAGGCAAATGTGAACTTTTCTGTGTGTGAATTACTTCCCAGAGGCGAACATCTCTTCTAGCTGTAGCTGTACATTGGAGTGATGATGGAAAATAAGCCTGAGCTCCCAAAAGAAAACATCACTAGCAGACAGTGAAGATTTTGCTGGAACAAACCTGAAGTGCACAATGTTAAGATGGCAGCAGAGGGTTTTCCAGAGCAGTTGCTTCATGTTATCTTCCTAATTCCTAATTATCTTCCTGTTTTCCTGTAGAATTCACTGCAACCAGCCACACATGTGCATAAAACTGGGCAGTTTTGAATTAATGTACTCCTTATACTGTGTCATGTCATTTAATAACCCTCCATGAGCTGTGCTTGATAGCACAAGGGGTTTATTGAATTTGTGGCAACAGCATGGCCAAAACAGGTTGTGTGGACAAAGTTCTCCTGGCAGGAGTTGAGGAGCACTGCAAAAGCAGGCTTCTTCCCTCTTACTATTCACACAAGGAAGTATGATGTAGTTTTGGTTTAATCCCAGCAGGCATTAAACACAGTGTGAGGGGGAGGAGAATCAGGAAAGAAGAGATAAAACTCATGGGTTGAGATATTAACAGTGATAACTGAAGCAAAGTAAAAGATAATAATACAAATGATAATAGTAACAACAATAATAGTAATGAAAAGGAGAGAGAGAGAGAAATAAACCCCAAGAAAAACAAATTATGCCCAATAAGTTGCTCACAACTCACCAACCAATGCCCAGCCTACCCCTTGGCTGCAATCAATTTGATATCAATACTATTTTTAAAGCTAAACACAGTGCTGTACCAGCTGCTAAGAAGAAAACTAACTATCCCAACTAAAATCAGGACAGTTGGGTTGCTGCCCATGAGCCTGAGCAGGAGATGGATCTGGTCAAGCCATGCTCACTAAGCAAGCTGAAACTCAAGAATGGGCTTTGCTCACAGTAATGGGTATTTGTGGTGCAGTGTCCTCTGGAGAATTCAAATAGGACATGGCAGTTGTGACCAAATGCGTCCATGGCCATTCTCCACCAGGGATAAACATACTAGCTGCAAAGGCTTCCTGTGGTTTGGAGCTGAGGAAAGAGGGGGCAGGTTCCTCATCTAACCCAGCAGGCTGGGGAAGATACCCAGGATTTTACTCTGAGTCATGTGTTAAATAAAGGTCTTGGCAATGAACAGTAACTACTGAAAACTCAAAGGAAAAAACAGCTAAAATACTAAAATAAACTGTCTTATTCAGATGGATTTGTTTTGCATGGGAGCTTCAAATTCCCTTATGAAAAAGAAAAAGCAAACCCAAGCCAAACTGCTCTAGCATGATCCAGTCCCAGGATGTGTTCCTTGAACTGCTGGAGGAAGATTTCCTTTGAAACCCCAGCTTTTCTCTTCATCTGCCCTCTTCTCCCAAAGCCCTGCCCTGCTCTTCTGTGATGCAGGTGTTTTGACAAATCCTTTCCAGGGACCAAAAGGAGAATCTACCCTGTGTCAAGAGTCCTACTGTGCTACAAGGAAAGGGAGAAGATTCTTCCCGCATTTTTGCTGATGAAAATATTCTTCCTATCTTCTCTTATTTCACAATGTCTTCTAATCTTTTCAGTTCAAACAAGATTATTGGATCCATTTCCTCCCAGACAATCTTGCTGAAATAAATTTTTCAGTGTAATTATACGTTGTCTCAAAGATTTCTTAGTGTAAAATTCAAGGCAATATGTGTGTTATCAATACCATTGTGTTAATTTAATATGCAGGACGGATGATTTAATTTCTTGAGGGTATTGTTTGGTTTACGTAAGCGTGTTCCTCTCCTACTAAGGCAGGGTGACACAAGGCTAAATCAGAAGTGGATAAATTGCAATGTTGGAAATCCAAAGTTTAGTCATAAGACCACAAGACTGAATTATAACTCATTCCCTGAAGAGACCACACTGAGATTCCAGGGACACTCTTAGGTCAAATATTTCCTGGTCCTTGGATATTTGATTTACTAAGCTCTCATTTCTTTGACTTCTTTTAGCATTTTCAATCCTGACAGTGTATTTTTAAGGGAATACAATATTCCAAGTCCCATCCTGAGATATCTACCGCTTCTCCCCTTTTTTCACAATTTGCTCTGACCTACTTGCCATCAGGACCAAACTCTGTTCCAATTCATTGTCAAAATCATTTCCTTTTCACATGCACATTGTTGATCCCTGGTCCCTGTCTCCTCCCTCAATGTATTCTTTTGGTCACTGTGACCTTCCTACTCATCCCCACACTCCTGGTGGAGGAGGTACAACTGACATTGAAGAAGGCTCCAAGCATCAGCTCCTTATTATCTAAAAGTCTCTCATACCTTTTCTATATAGCCTCCCATGGAAAGTTCCACACAGCTCTGTCTCTTTCACTCCTTCTCTCTTCCTTCTGCAGTTCCAGCTTGTTCCTTCCTATCCCTGGCACAACCACCTAACCCTGTCTGTCCCTTGTACAATGTCTCACCCTTTCTGTCCCTCTCACACCCTCCTGTCCCTCTCTCCTCCCAGCAAACCCAGCAGACTCCAGCTGACTCTCAAAGAGCTCATTCTTTATCACACCTACAGCTGTGAGGGCAAGTTTACTCTCACTCTTTGGTAATTAATACAGCTGCAATATATCAGGGCAAAATTGCCTCCAGCAACTCCACAACTCCAGCATTGGGAAGATGCTGACAGAGGCACTGGTGGGTTATTTCTTCTCTCACCTCAGCCTTTTCCTCTGTCCCTTGACTCTCAGTCTCCAATCAAATATTTATCTGTTCTCCATTAAACTCCACCCATCTCCCCAGTATGATTTTCGTCCTGCCACCTTGGTGCAGCTTTGTCATTTGTTCCTGTCCTGTTGCTGGGAGTGCACCAAGAGCTCACTGGGACAATGGACAAGCAGTTTCTTTTACACTCTCCACCCCTGACCCATGGGCTGTGAAGTCAGTCCTGTTGCTCTGTGGCCAGGTCTCCTGTGAAACTGTCACAGGTGACTGCATAGAAGAATGCAGAGGTGTAAGCATCTCTGTGAGGATTTGACTGCTGAAAGCTGCAGTACATCTGACCTGTGAGCAAAGTGCTTTTTTCCATCCAAAAGTCAACATTTTTGTTTGATGTGGTATGATTTGACTGGGATGACAAACAGCTCTCTTCCCAGGAAGATGACTGCTGGCAGGTTAGAAATCCATGTGGCTGTAGATCTCTGAAAATGCTTATTTTTAGTATTCAATGTCTTTTCTTCAATTTTCAGTTTTAGAAATCGATCAGCTGGGTTTGGTGGTGTTTTTGTTGTTATTGTTGTTAAAGGTGAATTTTCTCTGATATGAGAACTGTCTGTATTTACAGTTAGAGTTTTAAATATTGAAATAGCTTGTCAAAATATTTTGATATTACAAATATAAGTCCAGGCTGTATTATTTCTTGAGATGGGTTTCAGAAAATCCTAAATGTCACTTTATTACACTAGTGCTATGAGCCCTGTATGATAAACTAAGACCAGTCTGGGCATTAAGCAAGGCCTGATAATGCAAAGATAGTCCTTGTCCTAGAGAAATTAATACTAAAATATAAATTCAATATAGACAGATGAGAACAAATTAAATTATACTTGCAAGCTCTTAAGGTGCAGGAATTAGTTTTGCAGCAGAGAAGTATTTTAAGGATGAATGCCTGACAATGTTTATCAGGAGAATAAGAAGTAACATAAGAGAAGACAAAAATGATGCTTATTCAAAAGAACAAACCATGGGCAGTGGAGTCAGGCAGTATTGGTCTACTGGCTACCAGAGCTGACATTTCAGTACTGATTGAGAGATGATCAGTGAAGAGCCCTGGAAGGGCAAACAAGAAAACTTTATTTATTAACCACAAGAGAAGGAATCGGTGGAGGGGCACACAGTCCCTTGTGCTGGGGCAGAACCAACTATGTTGATATTTTCCTCAACAGTTGGTGTCTAAAGTGGGCTCTGAGGGTCCCATTGCTGCTGTGCTGGATTTGTTCCAAGGCAGCATGTCACTGGCTTTCCCAGGAGCTTTTTATTGATGTTTATCCTGAGATTTCCTTGCTGCATTCAAGTTCATTCCCTATTTTTTATAGACACTTTCAAGGCAGGAACAACATGACACTCCTGGGTCAGATTTGTTGAGATTTAACCCCAGCAAACTGCTAAGCCCCACACAGACACTTGGTCATTCCCCCACCAGAGGGATCTGGGAAAGAATCAAAAGGGTCAAAGCTGGAAAACTGATAAAGACAATTTAATGGGGAAATCAAAAGCCACACACATTAACAAAGCAAAATAAGGAATAAATTCACTGCTTCTCATGGGCAGGCAGGTGTTCAGCCACCTCGAGGAGAGCACGGCCCCATCACACATAATAGACACTTGGCAAGACAGATGCCATCACTCCAAGTGCCCCCTCCTTCTTCCTCCTTCCTCCTCCTTCCTCCTTTTGCTTCCTTCTTCCTCCCATTTTTATATACATGATGTCATATGGTCTGGAATATCCCTTTCGTCACTTTGGGTCACCTATCCTGGCTGTGTTCCCTTCCACTTACCAGTCTTCTCTCAGTGTGGCAGCACAAAAAGCAGGAAAGGCCTTGGCTCTGTGTAAACCCTGCTCAGCAATAACAAAAACGTCTCCATATTATTAATTCTGTGTTCAGCACAAATCCAAAACACAGCTCTATGCCAGGCACTGTGAAGTGGATTAATTCTACCCCAGCCCAAACCAGCACATTCCATCACTTATTCCATACCCTTTTCACCATGTCCAGGTCCTCCTATTTGATACAACTTCATTAACCACCACCCTTCTTCCCATCCCTTGACATAATGCACAGAAGTAATTTCTTTAGTCAATGGATCACCCCTAGAAAATACTCATAAAATGTCCACAAATGTTTACAAAACATCCATTCAGTTCATCTAGTCCATGACTCCATCTGTTCTGGTGGTCACTCAGTACAGGAGTGGTGTTGTGTTTCTTGGAGTTACTGGGCACCAAAACCCAGTTCAGATCTAGTCACTGATGCACTTAAACTTCTTCTTGTAAGGCCTCTCCTTTTTTGATATAGATGGTTTCTGCTGTACTCGTTCCTGGAATGTGCAATTCAAATCACGGCTTACAACAATTTAAAGGCACATCCTTTACAGTCTCCACCCTTGGCCCTTTCTGGATGGTGTTGTCTGGTTTAACATTGCAAGGAGCTCCTCCTCTTGTCCATCCTGGCTGCCACAAGGAGTTCCCCCTGAAGTCCACCATTAGTACAGTCTGCATCACTGTCCTCCTCCATGGGCTGCAGGGGCACACTGCTTCACCATGGTCTACACCATGGGCTGGAGGGGAGTCTCTGCTTTCCCTGCTCTGGCACAGGTTCCCACCCAAAGGAGACAGTCCTCCTTGAACTTCTCCACTGTGGGTCCTACTCAAGGGCTGCAGGTTTTCATCAATTACTCCAGTGTGGGTCCCCCATGAGGTCACAGGTCCTGCCATAAAACCTACTCCAGCAGAGGCTTCTCACATGGTCATGCCATGCCACATTCTTCAGGCATCCACCTGGGATGTGGGTGAATCTCTGCTCCATCCTGGGCTCACCCACATCCCTTCAACTGGAGATCACCTTCCAGCCTGTTCAGCACAGCAGCACAGTAAGAGCAGCAGTGCCCTGGCCACGTGCCAGCCCAGGGGCATCACCATGGCTGTCACCAGAACCTTCCTGGGCACAGCTCTGTGAGGTGAGGGCAGCGCAGCACCACACCAAAAGGTGGCCACTGACACAGTCAGAAATGCACACATTTACAGACATTCATACTGAAGAGCAAATCCATTGATTAACCTGTTAAGTGGTTTAAAGCAGTATTTAAAACACAGATGTTTTTCCTGACAGTTGAGCATATATTAAAAAAGCAGCACTTTCATGAAATCCTTTGCTCACTTGCTCATGGATGGAAACAGGAGGTTTTCACTCCATTATCTCATAGCCTAAATATGCCACCACATGCAAGAAGTGTTTGTCCCTTTATCTGTATACATTGCAAAACATGGACATATGATAGTTAGAGAAGACATTTTTCCCTTTAAAGGTATTCCTCTGTAGTGGGAAAATGAAACTTCTGTTTCTGCACCCTTTTAATTATTTCAGCCTTTTCCTTCTTTTCCTTTTCCTTTTCCTTTTCCTTTTCCTTTTCCTTTTCCTTTTCCTTTTCCTTTTCCTTTTCCTTTTCCTTTTCCTTTTCCTTTTCCTTTTCCTTTTCCTTTTCCTTTTCCTTTTCCTTTTCCTTTTCCTTTTCCTTTTCCTTTTCCTTTTCCTTTTCCCCAGAAAATATCGCTGCTTGGAAGTTTTTGGAATTAAAGATTAAGCTGGAGATGTATTAAATAGATGCACTGCTCAACAGTTTACAATAGATGGGAATAAGGAATTTGATTTCAGATGAGTCAGGGGACTTCACATGTTGTTGTTACTGCTAGTGCTTAAGCCTGATATTTATTTTAAAAACATCTGTGACAGAAGGAGTGGAAGTAGTAAACCTATGAGAGATTCTTCCTCCCTGATCCCTTAATCCACCCTTAATTCTTAAACCACCACTGCAGGAAGACAGAGTTTTAAGTCTTCAAAAGGTTTTCACTGTTCAGATTCAAATAGTTTGAAAGAACCATTCAAAATTAACACTAATCTTATTGCGATGAAGCTGAATATACAGATTTCTATAACCAGATAAGAGATTAATTACATATTCAAAATGAAAATGCTAAAAAGAAGCACATAAAATGCAGTGCTGTTACAGTGAGTACAAGACTGAGCAGGCTTTACAATGAGTAGTTAAATGAATTGTTACACAAATGAAGTGTCTGCATGATCTCTTCTGCACCAATATCTTTTTGGCTGAAGAGGCTGCAGCATCTTCTTCCATAATTTAAGAGTTATGGAAACAAATATCACTTGCCTTACATCTACTCTGCCATTGTGGCTGTGGTGTAAAAGAAGTTTTCTTCTACTACCAGAGTTTGTGTTCTAGTAGCAACGAGGATTTTTAATCAGAGAATTATATATTTGCTCTTCCTCAAAATAATAGGGGAAAAGAGACAAAATATAAAAATAAATATAAGAGAGAACAAGACTATGAAGTAAAATGTTACATAGTTTATCAATTTTGATTCATAAAAATATAAATATATATCTAAGGATTTGCCTGAAAATAATACAGTATCATGGCCATCATAGATATATTCACATACATATGAAAAATAAAAAAGGAACTTTACAGTACTCAATGAACAATTTTGTAATAGCTTACTGGGTCAGCAAAAGTCAGGTTTTGAGGAGGCTACTGTGTTACCTTGCCTTTTATTTTTTTTACGATTTACGTACACTATCTTTGTGTTACATTATCTTGTACAATAGTTATGCACTGCATATAATTAAAGTGCACAAAAATTTAAAATTCTCTATATCTTACTGTGAAAATGTAAACCAGTTAAAATACTGTTCAAAATAACTAAAGTTATTCTGTACCTACTCAAATGCATTTATCAGCCAAAGCTTAAACTCATGTTTGCTCTGTAATACCTGTTGTAATTTTAGGAATAGTGTTATAGTTGTTATAGTAGTTGTCATCACAGATACAATGCAACAAAATATTCAGCTGGCTTATGGCTTTCTGCAAAGAAACCAGATTTCTGGTATTTTGTCACAAAGTCTTTCTTTTAAGCCACTGTTAAGAGGTAAGGCAGGTTAAATAATTTGTTATAAAATTCTAGTATCACATGTCATGCATTTGGATGGATAACACAGAACTAGAAAAGCAAACCTGAGGAAAAATAAGCAATCAATCAAGTGATTTACTTTAATAGTTAATTAGCTTGGTCTGTGAAGGCCAGATAAGAGTTTTCATATTATTTTTAATGCCATTTATGGTGGCATAAACCAAGTTGTAATATCACGATGAAGATGGAACTGAGAATCATTATGTTAAACTACTTTTGACTTGAACTGTCAAAAATGAGGATGAAATTTGAAGACATTTCTTTGAAAGATACCCATCTCGAAGAAAGTCCACAGGGAATAAACCGTGAAAAAACTTGTAAAGCCTTTTGCCTGAAGTATTTCCCAACAAAGACATAAATCACAGGGTTAATGCAGCTGTTGGTGGTAGCCAGCATATAAGCAAACTGCTCCCCAAAGTTGATCAGTTCCTCCCAGAAGCAGCCTTTGATCACTTCTGTACGGAATAATGTATCAAGGAATACAAAAAAATGGTGAGGAGTCCAGCAGAAAAGAAACACCAGCACCACAATGAAGATCAACCTGGTTGCCTTTGTACCTTTGTGACTCTTGCAGCCTTTTGCTCTGAGTGCTCCTCGTTCTATTGCTGTTTTTTGTAGGGACCTAATGGTGGAGAAATTGAGGAAGATGATTGCTGTGGATGGCAGCAGGAACCCCACCACGTTGAACACCAGGCTTTCACCTGTCTCCCACCACGGGGTGGGGAAGTCCAAAGTGCACGCTGAAATATTCCACTGGGGAAAGTCTTTCACAGTCCGGAACATGAAAGCTGGGACGCTGAGAAGGATGGAAAAGAGCCAGATGAACAAGCAGATCCCCTTGGTCATAGTTTTGCTCCATATCTCTCTGTGGTTCAAGGTGTGGACAAAAGTCAGGTAGCGATCCACGCTGACGGCCACGAGCACGTAGATGCTGGTGTACATGTTCAGGGTGATGGAGGCGCTGATGCTGCGGCACAGGAAGCTGCCAAAAGGCCAGTTAAACCCATTTTTGATGTTCTCTGCCCAGAAAGGGAGGCACATGAGGAAGATGAGATCAGCAGCAGCTAGGTTCATAAGGTAGATTTCGGCTATCTTCAGGGGGCCCTTTTGCAGTGAATAAGTTAAGAGGACAAACACATTTCCAAGCATGCCAAAAACGCAGACAGTGTTGATGTACTTGGGTACTATATAGTACACGATGTCCCACCAGTCTTCCAACTCTGGGCAAACAGTTGAGTTTTGATTTTCACTCAAACAGCTCTGATTTTCACTCTGGTTTGAGGAAAGAATATTCAGAAGAGGAGTTTCAGTCATCTCTCAGAAAATTCGGATGTGAAGAGGAGACGGCTGTGAAATGAGAAAAAATTGCAAAAAAGAAGCATAAAAATGTAAGAGTTTCCTCCCATGAGTGATGTAATAAACATTTAGCTGCTGCAAATTCTTTATTAGTCCTTACTGATTGTTACAGGCTAGATCAATCCATACTCAATATGTGCAGTGGTGGGAAATGTCCCCGGTAGTAGCAAGGATAGAACTTCGTCTACATCCCATAAAGTTTCCTCTCCTTGTTTCCATTGTTTAAAGTGGCACAGAGGAAGGAAAGTGACAAATCAGTAGTTCTGTACATCTCCTCCAGACTGATGACAGACACAGATATGGAAAAATTACATCTCCCTGAGAACAGTGGAAGTCATGCTGGTGACACAAAGCCAGCTTTGCATCCTTCCCTGCCCTTTCTCTTACTCTTATTTACCATGCTATGTACATTATTATATTACTGTATTATATAATATATGATATATATATAAAAATATATTATTATATTCTGTTCTCCTGCTGAAGCAGGATCATGCCTCTTTCCCCAAACTGGGAAAGCTGCTCACTCTCTGTATGTGCCACTTGTTGCCTGAACTTTGCATTCTTTTGTTCCTTCTCATTTCCTCCCATCCTGAACTTTGGGTTCAAAATTGCTGTTAGATTAGACTGCTTATTGCCTTCAAATGCCAGCAGTTGAAATAAGAAAACATTGACTCCTCCAAAATACTACACTAAAAATCGTGCCTGAAGGGAAAGCCTCTGCAGCTTTAAATTCACAGCACTCTTCTCCAGCTCAAAAATTTCATTTGAGTCCAGCTGGAAAGAGGCTGTCCCAGACTCCAAAGTGTTTAGTCCACTATAGCATTGGCAATACCTTCATTTCTTTCTGGTAACTCTGTGTGAGATTGTGCAGGAGTAAGAACATGAGTAAAACCTTATCCTCCCATGAAAATCCACTGGACTTGCTCTCAGAGATCCACTGCCAGAGCTGCCTCCTGCCTCACCCTTCTGGTGCTGCCATGCTTGATGATAGTGCCTGAATCCTGGTTTTTACAGGCCTTCCATCTCAGAACATTATTGATATCATAACATTAAGTTATTATTGAGCTTGTTCTGCCATCTGACATTTCAGTATTTCATATGCAAGTGGAGCATGTCAATCACAAAAAAGAATGCATTTGGAAAAATCAGTATTTTGCAATCAGTCATTCTAAATATTGACTTTCTGCTGCAGCTATTTAACTCTGCCCTTTCAGCTTCTGTATGTTACACTAGGAGACAGCTAATGATGGAATTTCTGAAGAGAGGCTTTAGGACTATCACTCATCTCTTTTACATATGTGTAAAAAGCCTCAGTGGTGTCTATATATGAGCATCCTGCAGTACTTATTTTTGAGATGCCTGTAGGAATAAGTTAAGTATCAATATTCCACATCAGACTACCTGGTACTAATGCACAGAACATTTGTCATCACCGCAGAATTAGGTGAGCAGCAAAGTTGTATCTGAGTGCATAAACTCACTCAAGCTGGCAGCCTTGACGTGGAACTGAGCTACAATTCAAGTTAGCACAGCTCCCTGGATTTCCCTCACAACACTCTGAATGTTACCAAGTTCACAGACCTCTCAGGCAAAGATAACTGGAGAGGATCTAAAGCTACAGATAAAATACATACAGCAAATAAATGGCTGATTAACATCAAAGAGGCTCTTTGTGAGACAGCAGAAATCTAACGCTGTTATAGCAGGAGGGTAGCTAAGGAAGGAAAGAGCAATGGCAGAAAATCTGTGACTTTATATTTCAAAAATAATGCAGAAGAAAATTAACAGTTAAACCTAAACAAAATTATTTATTTTTACTAAATGCAGAATAAAAAGAAATGCTTGTTGTCCTTGCTTTCCCTTTTCCCTGCTATCAGCTTCTGCCAGTCACTCTGCACACTTCAGACACGATCTCTCAGCTGGAGCCACAAATTCATTCATGATGGGCTCAGCTAAAAACATTGGGTAGTTTTATTTTTCATTGCTACTTAGATTTTATTCACAGTTAAATCCAAATTCTTGTTCAGCTAGCAATGGTACCTGAGAATTCTGTAGAGTTTTTCATAATTTTCATTATGAAAATTTCTTCAGAGTCTATTAATCAGTGTCTGAGCATTACCACAAGCTACAAGCCTTTTATAAATTTAGAGTTCCAAATGTTCTCTTGACAGAAAATACACTTTATTTTCCGTAATTTCTGTAAGTATTTGGAAGTATTTAATGCTAATGGACAATTAGCCACATGAATGGTTTTCAATTTCTGTCCTTAACACATTCCAGTCATCTTTCATAAAATTAATGACATATTTTTCTTACTTTGAACTGATTTCTGATGAATTTTTATGCACGGTGCATCTATCACCCTTTTTACTATTAATACTCATTAGCCCATTAGAGCAATTAGGTAAAATGGATCATGACTTTACACATAAACTAATACCGACCTTCAGAATTACTTTTGTGGTGAAAAAGAAAGGGAAAGTCTTACTAGACTGCACAGATCAGAACTGAGAGCACAAAAGATCATTTTTTAGATAAAATATAGAAATTATTTTAATAAAGATAATACATTGGAAAAGATAGACATACCTACTCCTTGTCCTTCCTGGCAATCCAGACAAAGTTTCAGATTCAGAAACAGTTGATAAACAGCAGTACAGAGGTTACTGAGGGAATTCAAAGATGCATCCTGAGGCACAACTGAGTGACTGAGTGCTGTCCTGAGTGTTTTGCTGGCCATACACCATGTGTGTGATGTTATGTTTTGGAAGAAAGCCCTAGGATTTTTTTTTTTAACTTTCCCAAATGTCAACTGTAGTAATTTTCAAGACTTGAAATATTTCATTCTCATTGTGAAATAATACAAGCCATATGTCGTGACTCTTGTCATCCTTTGGCAGCTAATTAAAGCTCTCAAATTGTCCTTGGCAATTAGAAGTTCCATTGTGTGGATGTCTGTAAAAATAATAACTTCATTAACAGCTCTGGATTGCCTTCTCTGTGCCAGTGCACACAGGGAGAAGCTTAAAATTAGGTTTTTGTTGTGTTGGGAGCTCCTTTTCCTGCTAGATATGAGGGGAAACCAAGGAGCTGGGGTAAGGCAGTACAGATAGGTGGGAATGGCTGCTGAAATGTGAACCTTGCTAAACCTCATTTGCACTCTTAAAAAGCACTGGTTTTTGCACCCCACTATAGGTGTCCAGGGCATCAATCTCTGTGAATATTACTTCTCAGTGATATTCATGATGACTTGTGTTTTGTCAGGCTTGCACCCAAATAAGCTTCTTATTTTTGTGATTGCTTTCTGGGACCAAGTAGCCTGAGAGTGGTTGTTTATAAATTATTTTTATCTTTTTCATTCTGATTGTCCACTGATTAGAGCAATATTTAAAAATATAATATCTTGCATCTCAGACTTTACATGCAAATCTGTCTTAAGTACAGTCATGTAAACAATGTGAGTTTTCAATAAAAAAAGAAAAAAGACAAATTATCAACGGAGTGGAATGCTATTTACCCTTAGGAAAGCAATCTTCTCATTGGCTACTTAACCAATACATGCACCATCTATCTCAATTCTTATTCAATTGTATCCATTTTTGTTTGATAAATAAGTTAAAATGAAAAGGCAGGAGAGGTTGAATGGTGATACCTTATTATGAATTTCCCTATCATGAAAAATACTTCTATTCCAAATTTTTATTCATTAAATGATAGTAAGTTTGTTATGCAAACAGTGCATACAAAAAAAATTATAAGCAAAAAATGTTCCTGTGAACAGCATCACAATGGAGAAAACTAAATGGCTCATTGATTGAATGGTGTTTTTTAAATAACTTGTAAAACTTTAATTTCAGCAAAGACTTGAAACACAACATGTAATTTGTAAACTGCATCTTATGTAAGGAATCCTAACAAATTACAAGAGGAAACTCTTGAAGTAACCCATCTTACACTGACTCATAAAGGTAAGTGCAATATGACAGATCTTCGTCACAGACTTTCCAAAGCCTCCTCTTTGCTTACACTACTGCATTTCCGTGTTTAAGTTATTTTTTCCATAATGAAGAACATTTGAGCAATAACAAGAAGTTTGGAATTTGTCCTCGCTTGGACATGAATCTCTAGGATTTGCCAAGTTCCACATTTACTCACAGACTAAAATAAAAAAAAACCCCTGCAGCTGCGTCTAAAACTTATAGGATAAATAAGTCTTAAAAAACTTGTCACATCAAAATGGGATCAAAATACTGGTTTTGCAAATCCAACTCCTCTATGCAAATCAATTTTCTTATTTTCTGTTACTTTTCGTTGTTATATTTGGAACATTTTTCAGTAATGGAGAGAGATTCAAAATTGGAAGTGTGTGCATTTAGTAGAAAAAGTGAATAGACACTGCAGTAGCTACAGCATTTAAAAAATCCTAGAACAAGTCTACAGAAGAAGCTGTAACTTTATACAGAAAGGGGATTTAATTTATTTTGTCTGTACAACTTCATTCCTCATTTCAACCTATAGAATGTATATAAAGATCTGGCAACATTCCACAGTTTGAGCAAATGTAATGGACCATGAATTGAAGAAATGTGAAGGGTGAGTTTAAAAAGATCTGTAAGGGTCAATAGTTAAGGTTTCCTTCTAATATAAAAAGCATATGCATCTATTGGCACCTTCAGCTTCGGATACTCACAGCATGTTTGTTTATGTTTTAAGCTTGAATGAGCTTCAGTCACACTTTCTAGGTTGAGTTTCTTGCAGAAATAAACATTTTCTAGAACTGCATAAGAATTTACAAATGCTAGCTGAGCATCTCTGATCAGAATGATTAAACAAACATATTGATGAACTTAGAGGTAAGACTCTTTGCTTAATTATCACACACAGTACAAGGTAGACAAATGTCAAAAATCCCAAAGGTCTCCAGAGTTTTGGCTCTTGGTCCAACAGTTCAACCATTAAAAGTCTCTCTTTTAAGATGGCTTTAATGATTGGGACAAAATATTTATTTGGATCAGTATGTTTTAATGATTTCATTTTCTTTATTGAAATGTTTGCCAAATCAGCATGATTATCAGCTATAACTATTCATCTGTTCTGAAACAGCAGAAAAGGTTTTTGATATGATCATTTGATGTAAAACTCTTTGTTCATCTTAGCTGGATTTCTTCACATATGCTATAGAGATTCCTAAAGAGAGCTTAAGCTCTGGTGCAGTTATTTACAATTCCCAAAGAATGGTCATGGTACCACCACGTGTGGTAATAATCAAGCCCTACTAATTACAGCTTACAGAGCTTGAAACAGCAAAATATGAAGGAGCCAATATAGGCTGAAAAGCCAGCAATGAACTGATAGAAGAATGGTACGGAAAGATGATTCAATGGCTAAAGACTGCTTAGGGATTTGGGAGACCTGAACCAAGATCCTAACTCTTCCACTGAAACCCTGAATAAAAAAGAGCAACTTTCTCCTGTCTGCAGCAAGCACCAGCAGCTTGTGTAACAGCTTTAAAACCCTTAATTTTTCAAGTGAAGCCAATAATCCACTTGAAAAATGAGAGAGTGGAGAAATGAACATTATTCCTGCCTGTAAATGCTGAAGGGTAGAAATATCCTGGCTGTTGATATCCTTGGCATTCCTCTGGCCATGGTCCCCACCTCTGGCAGGCTGGATGGGGAGTCAGCTCTTCGCATGGCCAAAGCCTTGACAGCAGCTGTGGCAGCCTCAGTAAAAGAGAAGATGGGACCAGAGGCAAGAGGAGGGCAGGATAAAGAAGAATAAAAATGCATGATTATTTGGCATCTTCAGCTCTGAAGTTCTCAGGACACCTCATTTTACCAAAAATCCTTCTCATATTTTGTCATGTTTCTGTAAGTACAAACCCAAGCCAAGTGTGACTGGAAACTGTCAGAAGGTCAGATGTAGATTGGATATTACATTTTATTTCTTGGGGTTTTTTGTTGCTCATATAAATGGTGCATGTGTCATCCCACTAATGAGTCAGTAAAATGTGCATTAAACAGTCTGTGAGCTGACACTGTCTGTTCTGTGATGTGCAGAAGCTGCTGCAGGGGCTTTCCATTGTTGCTGCTGTCTGCATAGGATGTTGAGATATCAACAGGCAGAGAAAGGCTACCGAAAATATTTCAGTACCCTCAGCTGCCTTAATTCTGATTTAAACTTCCAAAGGGACTGAGGGTGGTCAACAGCACTCAGAAATGGGCCCTGAAAAGAAAGATCTCGGAGCAGCTAAAATTCTGTTGTTCCAGCTCACTTTCCTTTGGTGTAACAGGAAGTGAAGTAAGCATCTGGAACAGCTGAACTTCTGACAAATCACTCCTTAGTAACAGGATACAGGCTAGAGAAGAAAATGCCAGGAAGTCTCATTTCTCAAAGTACTTTATTTTCTTTTGTATATGCCTACTGCATAAAAAAAAAAAAAAAAAAAAAAAAAAAAAAAAAAAAAAAAAAAGAGAGAGAGAAGAAAGAAAAAAAATATATTATTTAAATTAATGTGATATTGTGATATTAACATAATAACACTTTTATATTTTACTTCTCAGTACCAAATACTCAGAAATAACTTCCATTGCCTCAATAACCTCTGTATGGAGTTTCTTAGTTTAAGGGTTGCATGAACAGCATGAGACAGTATGATAACACTGGATATAACAGAAAGCCTTGCAGTGTTTTATCATAGTTGTTCTTGTTGCTTCAGACAATAAAAAGGATGAGCAATAGAAGTATTTATGACACAGGATTATAGTGGATTATTAAAGGAAAACCATGGAAATTGCCTATAAATCATACATAGTGATCTAAATCTTATAGTCTTTAAATCACATCTGCACACTTGTATTTTGCAGTTTAGTTATTTGAAGGTTTAATACAAATTTTCCATCTTAAATGAACTTTATTGCTCCATTCAAGCTCTGATGGATAAAGACCATGTTGTTGCCATCTGCGTTTACTCGTGTCACCAAACTCCATTTCCCTTGGTAGTTTTAAAAGCTGCAACCTTAAGTGTTTTGAAAAGAACTAAGACTGTTAGTTTCAAAATATCTTAGATCATCTTCCACTCAGTTTTGATCAAGGCTTCCAGAGGTTAAAGTGCATACAGACAATTCAGTACACTATGAGTTTTTTTATATGTATAATCTATTTAGCTCAAAAATACAGTCCAATTGGGAAAAAGCTATCTTGTATTAAAATCTCACAGATTAACTTTACAAATAAAATGTAGGTATTACTAGAATCTGAAAAGGTCATTCTTGAATACTCTGAGCTTTCAAGACCCCTGTTACCTTCAGCTAGATTTCTAATATAGTTAAGTGATGCTTTCCTTCATATTCTTAGTTTCTTCTGTTTGTGAGATTATACCAGTTTTGCTGAGCTTTTGTACATCCATTGATTAACATTAATTATGCTTTGTGAATACTAAAACCCAGAATCTCTGATCTGAAGTGTAAGCATGATGATAAATAACATTCACTCACTCAAAAGGAGTAAATGAATGCCTTCACTCTGAGGTGGAAGGGGTAAAGAATCTTCTGAGAAAAAAACCCAGCTAACTTCATGCAGATGGGTACATGTTCCCTTCCACTACTGCTTTACATTTTTTTCAGCTAGTTTTCATATGTACTTCCTCATGTAAATCTGTAGCTAAGCAGAGCAGTTGCAAAAAGGCACTGCTTGTCAATGAAAAAATCAGTTTCGGATGACTGAAGAGAGAAATGAAAAGCCCAAAAGATGGACACATCTAAAAATGCATCCTACTTAACAGAACTTACTCAAATACAAGCATCTCCCAGATAAAAAATCTTCTCTAACACAGTATTATGGGTACCATACATAGCTGCACAATCCTGACAATAGCTTCTGTGCTGGGGCTCTGTTCAGAGAATTGTATGCACGCCTTAGAAAAACATTCCAAATGATACATGTGCCAAGTGCCATTCAGCCATGAGAATGTAAGTAAGCTACAAAATAGGATTCAATCAGGAAAAACATCCAATAACATTAGAAGCAGGTCTCTTTACAGAATTTCCATTAAGATCAAACCATTGTTTTCCCTCATGTAATGAACACTACCACGTGTTTACTCTGTGGACCTGTAGCAGATGGACATGAGCAGAGACTGATATGTTAGAAGGCTTTCTTCCTTTAAGGATTTCCTAAAATTATGCTATCGGGATAATGAAAAAACAGACTTTTTCCTTGAGTATTCACTTGAAATGGAAGTTCTTAAAGTGTCCAGGGAGTTTTCCATCTGCACAGACTGTAATTTTCTGCACCTCTTTGTGAACAAGCCCTTGTAGAATTCCACAGCCTTCTTCTGGAAGTTTTTCCCAACAATCACATACAAGACTGGGTTCAGGCAGCTGTTGCTAAAGGAACAGTACGTTCCTATCTGGGTCAGTATGTCATTGATGTCTTCCAGGCACTTGAGGGTGGGTGAGAAGTAACGGATTGTGTCCACGAGTGTGCTGATCTGGAAGGGAAGCCAGCAAATGATGAACAGCAGGAGCACAGCAAGGACCAGCATCGTGGCTCTTCTCTCTGTGTGGACTACCTTCATTTTTCGTAGCTCACTGCTTCGTAAGGCTTTGATGATTTGCACAGTGCAATAGGTAATCACACAGAATGGGATCACAAACCCCACAATATTCAGCAAGCAGTTGTTTGTGGGCTCCCAGTAACTGGATGGGTAAAGAAGAACACAGGCTGTGACGTTATACTCTTCAAAATAACGCAAATTTCGAAAGACCATTGTAGGTGAACACATGAGCAATGCACATGTCCAAATTATGAAACAATTCCATTTGGCACAGACGGTTCGTCTCATCCGTCCAAGAGACATGGTTTTCACCAAGGCCAGGTAGCGGTCAATGCTCACTAGTGTCAGGAAATAAATGCTAGAATATAAGTTCATGTAACTCATGATGTTGATGGCTTTACAGAGAAACAGGCCAAAAGGCCAATGAAAATTATTGGAAATATTAATGGCCCAGAAGGGTAAAGTACAGACCAACATTAGGTCAGCAAATGCCATGTTTGCTAGGTAAATTTCAGCCACTGTGCAGCTACTCTTGTGGAAACACAGAACAGTGAGCACAAAGGAATTTTCTATTGATCCCAGAATAAATATAAACCAGAGAAATCCAGGCTGAAAATCCTGTAGCCATTTCCATACTTCTGCACTAACACATTCATATGGATCTATTTGATGCACTCCTGAATTATTGTGGAAATTTTCTGGACTGCCTGTGAGCTCCTGGGCAGTCATGTTGTGCAGCTGTGTAACATTTTCAGTTGTGATGGAAACCATTTCTGTGAAGACAAAAATAGGTGACATGAGATTGCTACATCTAGCTCCTTTCTGCAAAAGACACAATAAGAAAAGCTGTCTTTTGCTTTCTCTTATGTCCTAGAAGCATAGTTTTGAACAGTTCCCTGGGTTGCTTCTCACAGACACTGGGTGTGTCTGTGGAATATTTTACAGACTGTACTGCTATGGAGTGTCTCGACCAATTTTAGGCAAGTAAAACAGAGGGGATGTAGCAACAACAGATATTGTTATGAATGGGTTAAATGAAGAGAACATTTAGAAACTTTTATTCACTAGAAAGGAGCTGCAGCAAGTCTTTGTTAAGTCTTTGAGGATGTTCATCATTGGTTTGTCTTCTTATCTTTTTATTTCACAAGCCATGGTCTCCTAAAGGACAGGGCTACCTTGTGTCTCAGGTTGCTCATGGTAAAGCTGCTAATTCTGTGTCACATCCTGCAACATTTTGCACCCTCCCCTGTAGAGCAAGAACTGAGTGGAATTCAGTGGTGCTTCCTCCCCAAAGAACATCATATATTTTCCCAAATGTTATGACTCTACGATAAATAGACATTTAGTTTGCCACTCTAGTTTGCATTGAGAATGCTGAGGGTTCAGTGTTTGCCAGCAGTGTGCCTTTCTCAGCTTCTCACTGAAAATGTCTGTGTGTTTCTGTCTCTGTGTTACAGTCTCTTTCTGCAGCCAAGTCACAGAAGAGATAAATGGTAAACTTTATGAGGGAGCTCCATTTTAAGAGGTGCACAGTGGGTGGGTTGACAATTTGGTAGAGACAGTGGCCATCCTATAAGCCAGGGCCTGTCTGCAGACAGCCAGCTTGGGTGCAAGAGCACAGTCTGAAAACCAGAACACTGTAAACATTCTACAGATCGGAGCAGCCTGGGATCATACAGGGAGCTATTTATGGGCAGAAATGTCAGATGTGGACTTAAATGTTACTGGAACAAAACAGAAGTTGAGTGTGCAGCATCATTCACTACTGATAAAATGTTAACTGTGTTTTCTTGTTGTTGTGCTCTTGGATAATGAATGCCAAGATATTCAAATGTAAGATTGGCTTCCCAGATCTGTACATATATATATATATCTGGACTGAATGATGGAAATACTGTTCTTCTGTTTTCAGGTCTTTGTAATAACCACTGTTTATATTATCATTTGATTGGAAGCTTTTCAAATGTATTTTAATTAAGACATTTGTCTTATTCAATTGGTAACTTGGCAGCTAAAAGGGACACACTTGCAATTCCTGAAAGGATGAGGGTTCTCACTTGTTTTCTGGTTGCTGGAATTGTTGGCTAGTAAGTATCAGTGCTTCATATGCATACAGAAATTTGGCTATTGGTTGCAGAGTTGATGAAAAAATGATGGTCATATTTTGTGTACTTTGTGTTAATAAAACACTGTAGCACTTAAATATCTCAAGGCCCAGCTTGTGTGAATGTGAGAGCTGCCACTAATGAATTGCAAACAGCAGTTTCAAGTCTCCCTTTCTTTCTATGCTGGCACTTTTCACTGTAAAAACACAAAGGAAGTGAAATACTAATGGATGGCCAACAAGAGGTCATCCTAGCACAGACAAGTTCTGTTGCAATTATCAGAAACTGTTTCTTCTGCTGGTAGTAGGCTGTGAACCAGCAGAAAAAAAAAAATTGCAAGTGCATTGTTTTTGAGGTTGAATGTATGCACATATATAATAAGATGAGCATTAGTAATTCAGAGAGTGGTCATAGAGGCCATGTTGGCTTTTTCTGTGATTTTCCCTCATTACATTAATTTAAAGAATTTAATTTACAGAAAATAGCAGCTCCAAAACTGTGTATTGATTTATCTGTATTTTCTCTGCAAGTAATCTCTTTCAGGTTTGACTTTTAGAACAGAAAGACCTTGAATACTTTAAAATAAAAATAAAATATTACTGTGGTCTAGGAGCAGTGTGCAGGCACTAGTTAGGATGTCACCAAGTCCATGACGTGGGGCTTCTGGCAACCTTGGTCCTTAGCGTCCTTGGTCCTTAGCTCAAGTCCTTCCACAGTGCATTACTAGAAATGGGGGAGTGAACAAGGTAAAATGTACTAATTATCAGTTTAAAAACCCTAATGTTTAGGTTTAAAATTACGTGCTTGATGTTATTCTATATCATGTAGGAGACTTATTTAAAGTATGCGATTGCTGAATAAATTATGATTGACAAAGCTATGGCTTAGTGAAGGCAGGGATTTGATGTTTTCTTGTCATGTTTTGGTGAAAATAAATGTCACCCTTTCACACATTCTCCTCAAGTACTTTCTGTGGAAGAAATGCAAGACAAGCCTAATAGTTCAGCAGGGATTTCAATAAGATTTTATGTGGCAGTCTGTGGGAAGACAGAGATAGTGCTAAAGGCAATCTTTCCTCCAATATATTGGTGCTGTGTTAATTACCAAAGAGTGGGAACAGCCTTGCCCTCACAGCCATGGGTGAGACAAAAGAGTGAGTTTGCTGGTTGGAGTCTGCTGGTTGTGTTGTGAGGAGAAAGGGGCAGGTGGTTGTGCAAGGGACAGAAAGGGTGAGACATTGTACAAGGGACAGACAGGGTCAGGTGGCTGTGCCAGGTACAGGAAGGAGTGAGTTGAAACTGCAGAAGCAAGAGAGAAGAAGGAAAGAGCCAGATTTATGTAGAGCTGCCCATGAAAGGCTACACAGAAAAGGTGTGAGAGACTTCTAGATAACAAGGTGCTGATGCTTGAAGCCCTCTGAAACTTTGCTGAAGCACTCTAAGTGTCTGTCTCTACAATGACAGCAGTCTTGGCTGAAATGCTGCCCAGCTGAAGCAATCTATCATTACTGATTCTGAGGGACCCCTTTGGGGGCTGAATTTGAACCTGATGGATTTCATGTCATGTTGTGAACTACCTCCTCTCTGACAGTCTATAAAACACACTGTCAGTCTATCTCATGTTGCTCTGGAATATTTTTTTAATAGCATTGGGAACAAATGACAAGGCTTTGATGGAGGGTGTTTCAGGGTGCCCTGTGTGGGAGGCAGCCACGGCCTGGACAGTGCTGGTGCCAACCAACCCTGTGCCTCTTGCAGACAGTGCCCTCACCAGGGCAGGAAGGCTTTGGGGTCACTCATTGGGGGACTTTGGGTGCTGACACGATCCTGCCAATGCTGCAAAAGAGGAACACTTGCAGAAGGACTGGGAGGAAGGGGTTAAATAATTAACTTTTTGTTAATTACAGGCAAGGAGAGAAGGACTCCAGAAATGTGGTGGTCACCAGTGCCATAGCCTGAAACTCTGAGGACTGGGCAGTTGCCAGGGCATCTTGGTGTCTTCTGCCAAACTCATGGGATGTGCTGCTGTTCAAGAACTGACCCACATGTATTGCACTGGAGAGAGCATGCCAGAAAACAGGCATGAGTTAATCAGCAAGCCAAGGATACCATCCAGAGACCAGCAGAGTGTTTAGAATGTAGGGGGGAAAGTCTCCATGTTACAGCAATGCATGCTGAGGTCTACGGAAGTTCTTGAAAGAAAAGGAGGGGAATGTGTTGAATTGGAACAAAAAGTCCTCTAAGGATTAAGAGTTATGAGCTAAGGAATGGAACAATAGGGGGAAAAATGGTCAGAGCTGGGTTAATGCTGCTACTGGGTTAATGCAAGCTCTGGCATGGCTTTATCCCCCAGATGGGATATGCTGCTTCAGGTGAATGTTTTTCACCATCTCTTTTGGGTCTGGATGAAGCCCTACAGCTACTTAACTCATGAGACTATTAGTATTGCTGCTGGAGTTAATCTTTCTTTGTACTGTGCTGAACACTTCCATACGGTGGATAGCTAAATGTCTCATGATGGTTTTAGTCATGTCTTCTACAAGGACTAATTCTGAAATCTGTAGTAAGTGTTCAGGTTATTTCAATGTTACCTGCAGTAATCTACTCCGTGGGAGTGAGAGAGACTTTATAATGTATATATTTACAGCTGTTGTGACTTTGGTGATCACGTGTTTTATGGAAACAAGGTGTGAAATTTGTAACTAGTATATTCTGAGATTGTTGTAATGTTAACCTTGCTAATTTAGTCCTCAGAGACAAGACGTGGAGCCCAAAACAGATAAATGCTATTATGATGTTAACTGCTATAGCGTTTGCTGGAGCAAAAGAGAGAATGTAAAAAAGCATAGGTACACAGTCCTGATGCTTTCCTTCAGTCTCATTTGCAAGGAGAAAGGACAGAGTGGGCTCAATGCCCTACTAGTCTTCTCTGAAGGAGGAATTTCTTTAATGGACGATCATCCACTATGAAAGCTGCCTAGAAAGCAGCCTTATTTTCCATTTATTCCAGAGATTTCTTATCAAGGCCATGTGAAGGATAGGCATGACACCCAGAATGTTGCATCCTTAGCAGAATTTTACAATTACCTGTTTTGCTTTAAATACTGTCAAGTGGCCAAATATGTTTTCACATACATACAGCTAGCTTGCCATACACACATACAGCTCCATGTACAGCTGGGGGTCAGTGGCACAGAGCAGAGGAAGAGCTAGAAGCAAAAATATGGGTTTGGATGAGTGGCTGCAAACTGAGAGGCCCTGGCTGACTTCTGACATGGTGATACTTTAGAAGACATGTTATCTGCAGAAAGAACTATCAAGGGCTGCCCCAGCCTCTCCTCTGACTCTTTCTCTGCACAGCCTGCTTTGATGCTTTGTATTTTTTGTGTGAGTTTGTCCTCCTGAACATCTCTGAGCTCAGCTTGGGCAGCCAAGTGTTCCCTGCTGGTGCCTATATGCCACATAGCCTTGCTCTTCATACTTATAGAAAAGCTACAGCAAATGTAGCACAGGAGCTGCCAGGGCCATGAGAGGAGAAAGGGTATTTGCCTGACAGATCTGCTGCGACTGAAATGGGAAACAGCAGGAGTTTAAAAGCTGCTGTAGGTAAGGGAGGTCTTCTGCAGTGTTGTCTGTGCAAGGAAGTCTGGAAGTCCTGCTGACTCCATGCAGGTACCACTGCTGCCCTCAGGAGCTCAGAGTGCAAACCTGATACATTCAGCAAGTGGTTAGGAGAATGTGGTGATGTCCCCTAAACTGCCACTTTGGTGACCATCAGACAGGTACCTGCTGGCCAAGGAGAGGGTAGCTTATTTTAACAGCTTTGGAGGATTTGGTTCCAGGACAACATCTATTTGCAAGGAAAGGAGTATTTTTGTTTAGTAATAGATTAAAACAATCTCAGTGCATAATTTCTCCTTCAGCCATACCGACAAGTCCAGCAGGCTTGAAGCACATGTGATGGGATGGCATAAGCAGAGGCAGTGTTCAGCAAGAAGCCAAAGTGTGCTGGAAGGTTGAGCTTCAGTGGTGGACTCTTACATTCAGAATTTAGGATCCACAAAAATACAGGCAACCCTTCTTGCTTACAAATTCTATACCTTCTCCATAAGGTTTATTTTCAAAGCTTCTATTTCAACCTGGTCTTCTTGCAGCCTTTACTCCTGAAGAAAAATCACCTTTGTCATCTATCTCCAGTTCACAGAGACTTCTTTCTGCCTAATCCAAACCCGGTGGGACTGCTCATACCCCACTCTTTGGCTTCAGAAAGGGTTGGGTTTGTATCTTTTGCTGGATGAATATTGGAAGGTAAAATTATATCACTCTAGTGGCATCTCTGAAACATGTTCTGAAACATTCTCTGAATGTCCTTTTAATTCTGTGTTACTGTGGAGGCATTAGTTATTTTGGAGAGGTAGAAGAAGTGTGGGAAACATTCCTAAAATGTACTGCTTTTATGGATCCCACAACATTAATTTTTAATTTCCAATCTTTGTATAATGAATCTCTAATGGGCTGTACTACATTTGAGGTTGTAGATCAGTGACACTTTCTGTGGCATTGTTAATTTAAAGGTTTCCTGCTTGTCATTCACTCTTCACTGTCCTTTTTACCTTATGATTGCCCTGGAAGTTCATGAGGCTTCATGTTGAAGCAGATTCCGTAACTTGGGACAAAAAAATAACCTTATAAAAGAAAAAAATTCTTTTTAACACCAATCAGCTCCATAGTGTGCCAGAAAGTTAAGGCAGCAAAGAAAATAGGCAGAGGAGCTACCTCTCAGAAGTGTAATTTTTAGATATTATTTGTTGTGTAAGCTTGAAACACACCCTGGAAAAAAACTATTGCTCTGCTGTTACCATTAAAGGTACTTACATCAACTATGTTAGGAAAAATGGGGGAAAATGTTGTTCTGTTAAAGTAGTTATTTTAATAACAATGAAACTAAGGTGAGAAGAGGCTACTAATTTTTCTCCCTATATGGGAGATCAAGCCACTCAATTCCAGCTAAAGAAAGGTGTGGAGAGAGAGAAGTCTAATGAAATGCATAACAATGCATAACATATTTTTTATATATAACTTTTATGCAACGTACTTTGCATAATGTATTTCTTTTTCAAGTGGAAATCTTGATTATACTCACTTTAAACTCTCCAGGGTTACAATTTCCTAAAAAAAACCCTATAGTTTTTAGCTTTAGAAACCTGGTATGTTATTTCTCAATTCTCTTTATACAATCCAGTCAATAACTGTGATGACTCTGACAAAAGGTATTATCTCTGTGTAAAGTAGTTATAACTGAAATGGAGAGGAACAGCATGGCTGGACTGTGGTGAGAACTGGAAGGAGGAGGAAAATATGAACCAGTTCAGAGAGAAGGTAATGTCCTGATCACAGGACTTTTGTATAAAGGAAAGAGCTCATCTCATTATAAAGTTTTGATTTAGTTCAGATTTGGTGATGATGTTTGAATCAGTCCATGTTTGACCTCTGACTTTCTGCCATCAATATTTTAGAAACTTTTCTATTAAGATGACCTCCAAAATATTGCAAATGTCACCAAAGCTGGATTTTGCTGTCATTTCGAAAGAGTAGATTTAGTACAAGAATTCTATTTAATCTGAAGTGAGACATAATTTCAACATTAGAGGCTGTTTCAGGTCAAAACACAGAATGTGCAAGTTTCTCCAGACACTAAATCATTAAATTTCAGCCTTGTAATCCTCAGAAGTTTCAAAGACCCAGCTGGAAAAACCCAGAGCATCATAGTTTGATTTTGTAGCTGACACAGCTTTGAGCAAGAGGTTGTCTACAGACCTTCCAACCAACATTATTCTAAATTCTTTAATTTGCACTTCTTGTGCTAATAAATGAAAATTTCAGTCGGTTTAAGGCCAACAACAAAATCATAGAATCATAGAATATCTTGGGTTGTAAGAGACCTTAAAGATCGTCCAATTCCAACCCCTTTGCCATGGACACATCTGATCACCTATCATTCCCATTGCAATATTTATAAATGCCACATGTTATTGTAATAAGTAAGCAGTAATTTTACTAAGATTACTTTACAAAAGTGAGTGGATTCAGCATCTCCTGTGAAAGTTTCTCAGACAGGCTGTTACGAGGCTGCATGGGCACATCCAGTCAGTGGTAAGCACAAGGACTAGATGGAGGAGTCTTGCCATAAAGGTTTAGTTGCAGATTTGTTGCACGTGTTAACTCACTGGGCTGTTCTTTGGAGCTATGTAACTTCTCTTGTATGGAAATCTTTCACAGATCCCTGCCCATAGAAAATATCCCAGGAAAACATTGCTGTTGGTGATGCACTGAGTGAGGACATTCCTTTTGCAGAGAAAGGCTGCATCAAAGCATCATTAAATTAAAAAGGGGAAGGGTACAAGCAAATAAGTAATAGGAAATGCCAAATCCATTGAACACTCTCTAGACTTGTTATGAAACATAACAAGGCACAGCTTGGATGAAGGAATGAAATAGGAGGGTAAACAATAAACCCTCTGCTAATATTAGAGAGGGTTGATCAATAATGCAAAGGAGGTCTGCAACTGTGGGGCCATCAAGAACTGTGATAGATACAAAACACATGCATGCTGAAGTGCTCACAGCAACAGTTTCCTAAGTTAAATTTAGACCTGAATATGTGGCTTAGCATTTAGTTTTCTATAAGATTTCTATTATGTTAATGCTGTGCAGCTTCTCCCATCTCTTTTGTACATAAGGAATCAATAAATACAGTAGAACTACAATGAAGTAGAACTTCCTGTACTTCTCAGCTACTTTTATAATTGTAATTCATGAGCAAAACTAACTGCTCTGAAAACAGGTATCACTGCCTTTCACACCCTTCCAGTACATACTTCAATTTCTGCTGTTTGAACAGCTTAGAAAGCTTAGGCTGTTCTGATTTACAGAGTTATTTTTTCCCCCATCTCCAGCTTTCTCAAGACAGTATGTGTCTATGAAGAAATGAACTATATGAAGGTCTTAAATCCAAGTGTTCAACAAATATAAGTAATTTTGGTCCTCTCTTTGTAGTCTTTGGGCAGATGAAAGATTTCCTTCCAAATCTCTATTCTGTTTAACTTGGAATAAAATCTGGAAATTTGATGATTCACATGCCTGTATACCAAGAGGCCACAAGCTTATTGAATAATGTTGATTGAGAGTACTTATCTTTATGAAGCTATTTCCAGTTAGTATAAACACTTAATCTGAATCTTCCATCTTTGGAAATATCATCAGTTTTGAGGTTTACAGTGTCAATCTTACAAGTCCTTCTCCCTCTTCTTTTGAATACTTTCTGTTCTTCTCTTTAATTCTTCAGGATTTGGATCTTGTTGGACCAGCCCAGCTCCTGCTCCCTTAGACTTACTGTGCCTGTGCTCCATGGCCTGGTGTCCCTGAACCAAGGTGATAACTTTCTGACAGTAACAGCAAAGCACATAAACCTTACACAACACAAGTCACAGCTGGATCCACACTTTTTCTCTGTGTGTTGTAGTGTGTTTGCACAAAATGTTTTGAAAACTAAGAAGGAAAATATTCAAACAGGAGAAAACTGACCACAAGCTCACTCTGCAAGGCTGGCAGGATAGTTTGGTTTGTTTCTTTTGGCATTTCCCATTTGAGAACAGGTAAGGTGAACCATGAGTGCTCCTTGTCCAGAGCTCCCCTGGCTGAACTGTCTTGTCAAACTGCACATTTGTACAGCAAGAGAAGCAGCCAAAGCAGTGCTTGGAGTGACAGCAACATGCCTTGGCCCCAGGAACCTCACAGGGCTCACTGTTGGGAGTCACTGACTGCTAGGAAACCCTGTCTTGTCCTGGAGCAGAAACCTTGCATGTCCTTTAACATTTCTGCACTCATGGTGTCTGACTACAAAGCTGAATGGTCACAGCTTGCACAAATTAATTAACAGAAGTACAAAGACAAATAAGAGACTATAAACTTCCTGAGTTTTATAATATGACATGCAGATTTACCAAGTTGGAATATTGTCAAGGGTGGTTGTATCTATTCTCCTGAGCTCTGCAGGTACCACAAGAATTCTCTGCTGTAGATTGATGTACCCTGTCACCACTACAAAATTAAGTGCTTAAAGCAGTAGCATTGTGAGACCAATTTAATATCCATTGCAGGAGTCTGATACCATGTGAAATATCTGATGGTATCAAACAGTACAATGTGCCTCCCAAATGGCAGACAATACCCTGAGCCCAGTGAACAGCTAAGGTATTCATTAATAAAGAAATGAAATTCTAGTGATAGTATCAGGAGTAGCTTGTGCACTTAGATTATATTTCTTTCTTAAAGCAAGAATTTCCTGCTTTAGAAAACAGCCTTTCCTGAAACCCAGATAGCTCAAACCTATTGCAAGGACCAGGACAAAACCAGCTAAGCTGGGAAAGCAAAAGGTGAATTTTCACTTTGCTGATCACAGCTTTTAGAACACGGCCTGGAGGAGCCCAGCCATTCCAGGTGTGGCTTCTCAAAACTGGTCTTGGGGTTCATCTAGTTTAGTTACAGTCTTGATCTCAGTATGAAAGACAGGAGAGCACTGATGAACCATGCCAGTGACATAAATTGCTTGATATCTTCATTACAGAGAACGAAAGGAATATCCTGCAGAGAGAAGTGGATATTAGTAAAGTCTCAGAGGTGGAATGGTAAGAGGAAAAGGCTCTGAGTCCTGAAGCATATCAGTTCCCCAAGAATATTAGTCATGCTCTTTTAGTCGCCTTGCTGTAGTGGAGGCACGGAAGAGCTGTTCAGCAGTGCATAAACCTCCACTCAAGGCTCCCTCACTGACATGCACGTGGATGTCCTCTAAAGCATTGTTCTTTGATGCATTGCTCCCACCAGACCTCTTCAGCTCAGTTTAGCCACACCTTTCTCTCAGCAATTGAAACACTGCTCTTTTCCCTGGGTAACAGCATTAGGTTCTCATGACTATGTAAAATGTGAAGGTCTAATGGCCTAGTAGTACTTGCCAGTATTGGTCCCTCTGAGCATTAAATATTTAATGGAGAGATATGCCTTTCATGTGAACTGGCTCTGTGCCCTGAAAGCACTTTACTTCTAGCACCTTGAGGACATTTTGGCAGCCATTTAGGAAAAAAGAGATTTGCCATCTAGAGTGCCTCCAGTCACTATAATATTTACATTGTTGTAATGTATTTGCAATAACGCAGCATTTCCTGCACATTTTCACTGCTGTCTTTCACAGGTGTGGCCTTTGAGCAAAGACCAAGTGTCTCCAACAGCAAAGAGCTCCCAAAGAAGCCCACAGTATATATGGCTGACTGCCTGTTCTCACAAAGTCTAATAATTATTTCTTTGACAGCTACTGCTTTCCTCATTTCTTATCATACAGGTAACTGATGATTTTACTCTGCTGTAATTAACAAAAACTTAGAAGACATTTTAACCTGTCACATTGTGTCTGAAAACCAGATTTGCAACTACACAGTCATCCCTGCCAGCAGCTGGACATGTTTCAGTCACTACTGCTGTTTCCATTGCTGAGCCACATGGCTCTGTGCAAGCAGAGGAGTCCTTAGCACAGAAGGCATCACAGGCAGAATCTGTCCTTCCAGTAAATCAGTAATAGTGCCTTGTGTTTTCTTAATGCCTTTCACCACAGGGATATATGGATGGCTTTGCTGAGTAATGGCACAGTTTCCAAACAGCACTTCAGGATCTACAAGAGAATAGGTTAGAAAGTATCTAACTATAACTATATAATTCTTAGATGAAAGTACAGCTTTAATTCTGAAGAGGTGAAATTCAGAAGAGATGATATTTACCCAGGTTGTTAGGTTAACACCTCTAACGCATGGGTTTCTGATGGTTGGTCCTAGTTTGTTTTGGAACTTCTGGCAACAGCTACACTGAGCTCAGATTTCAACCTCCTGAATAGGTTTTCTTGTGGATCATCACAGATTGGTCCCTAACATTGCTGATTTGTGCCATGGAAGGTAATACAAATATGAAATAATTCTCATTGTCTAAATGATGGGTTGTCTATCAAAGAACTTGAGGGGTTTGTTAATTTTAAATTTCATATTCATTTAAAAACTAAAATTAGAGTGTGGCAGTGCAAGAAATCGTGAGTTCTCAAGGACAAGTCTAGTCTGTAACGTGCTTCACTTCTGAAATGATAAACTTCAGAAAGCCAT
Organism: Prinia subflava; assembly: GCF_021018805.1. NCBI lineage: Eukaryota > Metazoa > Chordata > Aves > Passeriformes > Cisticolidae > Prinia > Prinia subflava. The sequence goes on along the minus strand of NC_086251.1, from coordinate 49,531,799 downwards.
TTTGCCTTGTCCTGCCTAGGTCAAACGCGTCCTTGTACGTTGTTGTTTCTTGAGCAGCTGGGACAGTCATTTCATATTATTTTCATGTATCTGCTCCTCACTTTGCAAGTATATGAAGTATTTGCAAAGAGAAAGAGGTCATTTTCAGATAGCATAGTTAGAAATCACCATTCTCTATTGTAGAGAAAAGCTCAAAACCAATTGTACCTGTTAGAAACGGTCTGTAATTCACACTATAGTGAACTTCAAACTGTGTTGCAATTATACTGATAGTAACAGCAGATAAAAATTAGATGGTATCCAAATGGAGCCTATTTTTTTACTGAAAACCCAGGGGAACTCTAATGACAACAGTTCTTTAGTGGGAATATACCCTATCTCTGTTAGAACTGAAATGTCCAAATACATGCTGATAGGGATTTGGTGATTGAACTGTGTAAACGTGGATGTGACTTTCAACACTGAGAGATCTAGAAGGTTCAGGACACTTCTCCAGCCAAGAAGTAGTATAATTTACAGTGCTGATTTACAACAGTCAGTGTTTGGATTCCAATTTTAATTTTGCCTTTTCATGCTTTGCCAACGTTGAAATTAAATTGTGTATTAATTTATTGTTATCCCTTTGTTAACAACAGGAGATGACGGAGCCCTGCTGGAACCTGGTACAGACAGTTTGTTTTTCACTCTCCAAATACAGGTTCTGAGCACTGGTGTTCACAAATAAGATATGTCCTGTCTGCTCTTTCTAAAATGTCAGACCCAACAACAACAAAAAAAACCCAACAGAGTAACAATTTAGTTAGAGAGACAGATTCCCTTAGTATATGCCACAGCTCCTTCAAAGAACTATTGTACCCAAACCGAATAAAAAGATAAAGTTTAATGTCTTTGTCATTGACACAGACAGTGGGATCAATGCACCCTCAGCAAGTTTGCCCATGACCCAAATTGGGTGATGCAGGTGACTGACACACTGGGGGGAAGGAATTCCACCCAGAGAGAAGGGATGCTTGAGAGGTGAGCCTGCACAAACCTCAGGAAGTTCAACAAGCCAAGGACAAGGTGCTTCCCCTGGGCTGGGGCAATCCCTCGTATCAACACAAGCTGGGATAGAGAGCAGCCCTGCCAAGGAGGACTTGGGATTCTGGTGGACGAGAGGCTGGACATGATCCAGCAATTTTCAGCTGCAACCTAGAGAGCCAATTGTGTTCTGGACTGCACCCAAAGCAGAGTGGCCAGCAGGGTGAGGGAGGGGTTCTGCCCCTCTGCTCTGCTGCAGTTGCTGGATCATGTTTTCTGGTACCTTAAACTCACTCATATTACTACAGCTATGTAGTAGATACTTTTTTAAAGTGTTGGAGGATGGGAATTTTCATTTCCTATTAAAATGACTATCAAAACAGAAAATTTCAGGAGAAATTTATTTTAAAAGAAAGATTTTTCACAAAAGATTTGGGTAATATAACAGAAAATATTTTAAAGATGTTAATTCTTATCCTGAACAAAGGAGAACATGTACTGACTGCTCACAGTTTAGCAGGTGACCCAGATCCACTCTTTCTCTCTCTGGCCAACTAAGAGTTCAATATCTTTACAAAGTGGAGTAGTTCCAAAAAAAAAACCCCAAAAACCTAGAGACTGAAAGAGCCCAATTCACTAAAGTTTATCCTTCAGGCACTTGCTTGAGAAGAAAGATGCCTCTTTCAAAATCCCTTATCAGTGCTCTCCACTCCCAGGCAAATTTATCCTCTGTGTGTGCATTTGTTCCGTGGTTTGTATTCTTGCTTTTGTTAAAAATGTCAGGACCCTTCACCAATTTTTCTCTGGAACAGAAACGTTGCCTTCCGACCAGCTTTGTTAATTTTGAAAAATATTCTGATTTAAGTTAACCATGTCACCGTTGACCTTGTGTACCATCACTTTTGTCACCACTGTGGAAGGGAAAGCACTGTGCAGAATTGTGCATGACAGTTTTCTGCAGCAGGCAGCACAGGCTCATGGCAGGATGTCAGGGCAGGAATAAATGAAGAGGAAATGAGAGGATGTGAGTTCTGGAAGGGAACATTATGCTGCTAAAGGAAAGAGAGGAGAAGCGCTGCTGTTGGGAAGAAAAGAAGGATGAAGAAGGAGAAATGTTAATGTTTGAAATGGAAGGAAGGAAAGAAGGGAAAAAGAGAGGTTTAATTTCCCAAGAGGGTAAAGGGTCCCAAACCAAACAATAAATAAGGATTCTTGACTAAGTCAGGTATATGCCGGGCTTAGGGCAGCTTTATCTGGGATTTTTATTTAAAATGTTAGAAAACTTAGGTAGTTTACACAGTTTGGATCCATATTCTACCCAGCTTCAAAATAGTCCAAAATCCAAAATTGTTTGATTCTTGTATTTAAAGGCAAACTTCTCTTTTATTTTTTTAAAATTATTTGACTAAAATACTACAGCAAACTTTATTAATATAATCCATATTTATTAATATAATCTTTATTAATAGAACCCTTTTTTTAAAACCAGAGAGGAGTGTGCAGTGGAAACTAATTAACCTGTCTGTAGAAATACACCATGCAAAGAGTAGAAGACTGGAACTGCAGATGTCTCATACTGTACAGTTCTGACCTGTAGTATGATCTAAGTGGCAATTTGTAGACTACATCTATTGTAAAAGAAAGTGAATTGCTGTCTTCTTACATTTCAAAAAAAGACTGTTCCTAAAGCATTGCAGGAAACACCTACACAAAACTGACTCCACTTTGTTACTTCTGCTTCCTTCTACTTCTGGGAAATGTCCCTTTTGCTGACCCAGCTGACTGGAATTTATGACCTATAAAGTGACAATTCTAAAGAAAAAAAAAGTTTCTCAGAGGAAAGATACAGTCAGAAGGGGAGGGGACACAGTTGTCTTATCTGACCTGCTTCCACAGGAAATTTTTAAAAAATGCGTATGTTATAAATTAAAACTTCTGTGGCCAGTGTCCCAGCCATTCATGAACTGCATTCATATCTGATTCATTATGGCTGCTTTAGTCAGATTTCACTAGTATCATTTTGAAAATGAACTTGCAACTCACAGAAGAGAAGAAAAAAATACAGGTATGGAGAAAGCCCTTAACTGGTTCCTTTGGTCTGGTAAATAGCTATTCCAAGTTCTTTGTCTTATATGAATTTACTATTTACTGTAAATCTCTACACAGATTACAGGCTTGGAAGCAGATAACTGGTTTTGTTTATTAATCTGCCCATGAGGGATGGACCCAGTTCCTCATGACTTGGAAATTTTGGCATTAACTATGAGAAGAAAAAAAGATCCTTGCCCAGGCAAAGGAAAATAAATTAAAAAATACAACTGGTGTTTTGATCCTACTAGATGCAACATCAGAAATGTCTGATGAGAATACTTGGTGGTTGTTTTGCACAATGTAAAAAAATCTGGGAGCAAAGTAATGGAGGTTCCATATAGGGTTACCCCCTAGCAATGGGTAAGACAGGGCTGCATGGATATGCAAAGGAACATGTATTCCTGACAAGATTCTAATAATTCTAAATATGTGCTTGTTAGTGTATATATATATATATATGTCTGTGTGTGGAGAGAGAGGAGAGAGAGAATTTCCACAAAGCAGACACTTTCTGATCACCTTCAGTACCTGACACCTTTTTGCCTGCTTTTTGCTGTTTACTCAGGGAGAAAGTGGCTTGTGTGCACTCCCAACACTAATAGGACCAGGCTCAGGAAACCTTTCTAGGTGATGCCAAGGTGAACAACCATCTGCAAGCTGGTCTTGAACAGGTAAAACAGGATTCTGCATGAGGAGCACGTGGGAAGACTCCCCAGAATACAAACAGTGCCAAGTGGGTTTGTGTTGGATGAGTTAATCTGAAGAAATAAAGAATGAAAAATTCATCCTTGAGCTCAGGTATCAGATAGAGGTGAGACTGTTAAGATAAACAACCTGATGACAGGCTGATTGTAAGATTCATTGGTTGAATTCAGTGTTGAATTGAAGCTGTACAGTTACAAAGGCTAGAATTTGACTTGGAGCATATCATGTGTCCCAGAGCCGGGTTTATCTGTTGTGATAGGTAAAGGAACAGATATGCCATACATTTCTTTGTAATCTCCTAATTTCACAGCTAGGAAAATCAGTCTTTCCCTCTGGAGACTGAGGCCAGAACAAGAGGATGTGTCAATGGTATGTTTGTTAAGCAGGCTACCAGTGAGCAAGTCGCTCATCTCTGTTGATATATCCAGAAGACATTATCTTCTTTCTATAATCTGTAATTACTCTGCTGATGCTGCTTTGGAGAACACTGTAAGCATTCAGTCCAGCTGAGGACCTAGCCTGTGGAGTTACATGTATCCCTTTTTTTCTGTGTCTCCATCTGCTTGTTTCCTTGGTGAGCTGTTTGCTGCTGTCTAGCAGGTAGGACCAGGAGCACAACTCTGGAGACACTGCCAATACTGCCTGTGTTACACTGATGGGCAGAGGCTTTGGGGATAGTCAGTGTGCAAAAGTCTTGCAAGCACAGGAACAGGCTGTGCCTCAAGGAGCTTCTAATCTAAGCAGAATCCAAATATAATACAGAGTGTAAAGTATGACATATTACAGGGAAAGACTTCTGCAGAATGAGGTGAGAGGTGCAGAGAGCTGAGCCAAAATCTAGCAACACGTACTGCAATATTTCTGTTATCCTACTTACTTGTTTAAGGATCAGGTCCCAGCTTTGAATTATGAAGGCTTAACAGTTGCTTTTCATAAAAATGCTCAAGATACAGGATGAAACACTTCCATTTTATTGGCTGCCCTCTACCAGTAGGGAGTTTATCCTTCACACCAGGAAAGGGCCACATCGTTGTGCTCCATGTGTGTGGGTAGAGGGACCTGCTGTCCTTTTGTAACCTGTGACTCTTCAGAGCAGCAGCCTTCAGCCAGTCAGACAGCTGATAGGAAATCTTACAACCATGGCAAAGGGACAGACCACCTCTGCACTGGGGTGTGGTCCCCAAGGGCTTATTCCTTTCTGCCAAGGCAGGAACACTGCAGGAGGAAAACCAGCTATGGCCAGTTCTGCCTCTGGGCATGCATGCATAAATCCTGTTAATGTTAAAAAGACCTGGCCCTCTACCATGGATCACTCACTTTTTTTGGTGGCATTTAACTGTAATCTCAGATAAAATGAATGGGAAAAATAGATTTCTACATTTTGACAGCTCCATTCTCTGCAAATTAACTATAGTTTGAACTGTATCTTTGCCATACTATCACCATTCTGGCATATCTTAGTGTGTAAAGCTACTGAATCTGCAAACCTGGATGATCAGATTTGTTTGTAGGGATTACAAAAGCCAACCCAACCTTGCTGAATCAAGTTGAGAAGTTAATATGTAAAGGACTTAAATATATCACAGCAGCAAAAGTAAGTCAAATCCACCCTTTCAGGGAATATACTGAAGTATTTTGGTGAAGTTTGATACAGCAGCTTTGCTGTAGTGTCTGCACACTTCAGACTTGCCCATCATCAGACAGAAGGCAGGTGCCTTCAGCAGGCAACATTGCTCCTTGTGTTTCTCTGGTCTGTATTCCATTTTTGCCTGTTCTCCAACATTTTATTCCTAAGTGGGGTGTTGGACCATGACCAGAGTCCCTCATTGCCTTTTCACAAGCTTTACTTTTAAGTAAACGAGGTGTCACGGCCGTGGTGATCACAAGCAGCTGCAGCTGGTGCTCTGTGTGAAGCCAACCTGCGGGGCCCCAATTAAAGCACTGCTCTCATGCTCTCTGCTTTTCCCCTGCTCTGTGCTTTCCTCGGGGCTGGCACAGGACCGGGATGCTCTCTCCTCCCTCCATCCCTGCCTAGGGCACCCAGCCGAGGGGAGAAGCTGGTTCAGCCAAGTGCCTGCCCCCCGTTTGTGAGCCAGCACCCAAAGACCGCTCTAGGGCGTGATTCCTTAGCAACTGCACGTTAGTAAAGCCCACAAAGGGCTGGCAAAGGACAGCTTTTATCTCCACTTTTAAGTACCCTGTTCCTTTACAGCTGAGTGTGAGCCAGGCAGAGGCATAACTTTCCAACTCGATGCATGAAGTATGCTAAATGCAAGAAGGAAGGAAGATAAGCCTTTTGATAAGGTACGGGGAAACTCATCTGAATGGAGTACATGAGAGAGAGGTTTAAAAACCATGAGTGACAACAGAACAAGGCTTGTGGATCATTTTAAGGAAAAGTGGACATTTTAGCTAAACAGCATTTTTCTCTGTGGTTTTCTTTTACCTTTATGTTGATTAGCATTGCTAATGGATTCAGGTGTACTTCTGCAGTTGATTTGATTACTGAGAGGGAATTTGTTTTGAAAGCAAAGCTGTACTCTCTAATAAGTGTTCCTAGACTTATAACATGATTTTTTTTCCTACTGTGACTTTAAAAACAGTGGAATTTGAGTGCCTAAGAGATTTTTACAACCTTCTTTTAATGATAAACAGATTATCCAACACTGGCCATTCTTAAACAATACATTTTAAGGTCTTTATAATGAATGTCCTAAAATTCACGCAAATTCCTTTTGTTTTCTGCCTGAAAAAATACTTGAAATAGCTACAAGAATTTTTAAAGCTGTTTTCCTGTGCAAGGATGGCATGCTTATTTCAGGAAGCTCTAACTCAGTAGGAAAGGTGGTTCTTTTGTTAGATTGTCGGTACAAAATGTTCAGGTAACACTGAGTAACTCAATTAATCTTGTTCTCGCATGTCCTCAGGGGCTCACTGAAAAACCTGACAAAGACTTTCTGGACGTGTCTCTGATCTGCTATTCCAAGGTCTTTATTAATTTGGGTGTATTTATGCCCTCTGTTTGTGTTTTCACTATTCACACTGAAAACAAGATAAATACATTTAGAAGTCTATGAATGAACCTGGAGTGCTAAGACGCTTCTCTTAATATTTTTCTTAATGATTGCACACTATCAGAGACTAGGTAAAAGTAATTTGACTAATATTACTCAAAATGTTGATACTCCAATCTTAGAGACTCCATGTGAAAATAGAGATTTCTTTTACCTAGGTAGCTGTCTTCTAGTTTCTAAGAAAATATGTACAGCTGTTTAAGATAAAAGTGTATCTCTGTCTTAGGAGATGGCATCTCTACGATTACATACAAAATACTAAAACAAGAATTCTAATGGCTAATTATTTGAACATTTTTGGCTTTATGGCTATTTGCTATTACACTAAGAAGGCTGCTTGGGGTACTGAGTAATGGAAAATTAATAGCTAATAGTATAGCATATATTTCAACCTTTTTTTTTTTTTGTTATTCTAATTACAATACCACTACTAAGTTCTTTGTTTTCATCAGCACCTTAAAAGTCAAGCTCCTATTGATTTTTTTTATTTGCATATAGATTTTAAAAAGAAACTAATAATATAGCCTAAATTTCATCCAAAACCTTTCTTCTTTGTAATATAAGTAAAAGTTTCAAAGGTTTAGCCTTTGCCATTCAATCAGTGCAGATGAGACAGATTAGCAGTGTAAGGTACACATACATGCACTTCCACATCCTGCCCAACTAAGTTTACAATCAAAATAATAAACAGAGAAAAAATTATCAGTATGTACAGAAAAGAATTGACTCTGGTTTCTCCCTCCTATTTTGAAGGTAATTTTTCAGCCAAAACCAAAGTTAGCTGCTTATACTTTCTGATTATTTTTGTGAGATGGAAGAAACAGTGCCCATGGTGTGATTACAGACATGAAGTATCATCTGGATAGGAGAAATCCTTACCCTCCAGTACATGGGACAGTATCTGTGGCAGGTGAAGTACCCTGTGGCTTTGATATACTGGATACTTTCAAATAAAGCATTTTTCTGTAAATATTATAGCTCTGCAAAACCCAGCAAGTTACAAAATTACATTAGCAAAAATTATTTTCCCCTCCATTCTCCTGGAACATTAATATCAGTTCTCTTGTCACTGAACCAGAAACATATTAAGAATTCAATCAGTGGTTTACAAGAAGCAACAAACCACAATGAATTTAAATAGTAAGAACTTTTCATATGAAAGAGAAATGAAAAAACATACCTTGAGTGAAAATTCACCACTGAGCAGATGCAAATGAGTGAAGTGCAACACGTCTCTGGGAACAGCTCCTTCTCTAGTATGAATGAGTCTAACTTCTGGTTTTACTGCCCCTCCCTGAACACAGCAGACTCATCGCTCTGTTGATGACATCATATTCCTGGATTTTCTCCCATACTATATTTTAAAAACAATGTTTATCTACTGTATCCAGTGTGAGACCACTGATATTCTAATATGGGTGGCAAACAACACAAACACAGCTAGGATACTGATGTTCCCCAGCATGTGTATAAAACAGTCGTGTATTTGTACAACAGCTTCCAGAACTGTGCATGAGCATGCACGCACAAATACACAGCTCTTATCCCGATCAGGGGTAATGTCAAGTGCGTTTTTATTGGACTGGTGTTAGAGCTAAACAAGCCATCTTTCTGAAGGACTTGGGTCTTTAAAACAGAAAGATCAAAGATCTCATTTACAGCCTAAGATATGAGTTTTTCCATGTGAAATATTTACTGTTTGTATTCTGGAAGACACTGCTCTTCCTCTCTGACTACTTGGTCTGCTGAGAACAAGTACAGAACCCAAATACCACTTAAAGATTTGATTGGACCAAAATTTCTTCAAGGCTATGGATGAAATCTCTATAAGGATCAGGATTATAGTCAAACACCTGAGCATACCCTTTTACTTATGCATTGACTTTTATTCTGGATGTCAGATAATTAACAGAGAACTAATTTTAGACTGTTTATTAGAGGCATAGATGGTTTCTTTGTAATATTTATACAATTAAACTGAAATCTGAAATGGCAACCATGGTTGCAGAATTCCACACAAAGGACACATCTTCATTCAAAGGAGAACTGAACAGAGAAAAGAAGAGAAAAGAACAGGCCACTCCTTTAGTTTGCCAAAAAACTCTAATCCTGAAAGTGAACAATTCAGGAAAAACACTGGTCTATATTGTGACAGTGGTACCTACCAGTGAATAAATCTGGCTCGCACTCTCCACTTATTTGTTATTTACCGTTCTAGAGCAACACACTTCCTTGGGGTGTACTGTGATGGGAATCACTGCTTTGCTTTTTCCTTTTCTTTCACTTTCTCGGAATCTATTATAATGGATGCTTTGTACATTTTCTGTCTTTATTGGAACTAGTTTGAGTCACGCTCTGCTATCAGCAATACTTCTCCCTGATCTGTCCCTCATTTCCCTGCACTGGTTCTAGTTTGTTTGTGCAATCTTGAGACTCACAGTCTCAAAGATCTTCATTCCACATGTTTTTTTCAGTACTTTTTTTAACTCCTTATGCACTTGAATAAAGATTTTAAGACTACATTTAGATTGTGGTTTATTGGCTGGTCATGTATTTAATATTAAATATTAACCTAATTTTGCAAATACAATGCCTCAGAATTCTGCTTTGATTTTAAGACAAATTTTATGTGTTCACAGGAGAGGCTCTACTGCCTCAGTTGTAATGATGCAATAAAATCCAGCTATGGGCAGATCTACTCAGCTGCACCTGGGGAATGCGGATAATTTCTGGAAGAGCAGGAGGAGTATTCCACAGCTTTTTCAGGAGGCTGAGGCTGGTGCTGCCAGCAGCCAGAGTGCTATGGAGGCTTGCTGAATGGTGAAATAAATGTATGCAGTCATCTCAAAAGCTTTAGAAAGGCAAAGCTCTGCAAGGCAGGAGCTATTAGTCTGCACATACAACCAGGGTTGCCCCATCCCAGATGCAGAATCCAGCACTTTCCCCTGTTGATCCTCATACAGTTGGTGATTCCTCATCTCTCTAATTTGTCAAGGTTTTTCTGCAGGGCCTCTCTACCCCAAAGGGAGTTGACAGCTCATCTCAATTTAGTGCTGTTGACAAGCTTAGTATCCCTTCCAGTCCTGTGTCCAAGTCATGAATGAAGATGTTGAGCAGCACAGGGCCGAGGATGGAGCCCTGTGGAACCCGAGTGGTGACAGGTCCCCAGTCTGTTGTCACCCCATTCACTACATGCCTTTGTACCTGACCTGGGGGCCAGCTGCTCACCCGAAGAGTAACATGATTATCCAGCTGTGGGATGGGCATTTTGTTCAAAAGGATGTTGTGACAGTAGCAAAAATTTTGCTAAAGCCAGAAATGAGCTTGACATGAGCTTGAAATGAGATTGACAGGCCTGTAGTTTTTGAAATCCTCCTTGCCTTCTTGAAAACTGGAACAATGTTCACCAACTTCCAGTCAGCTCCAAATTCCCAAGATCACTTTTAAATGATTGAGAGAGGCTTTGCAATTACATCAACTATCTCTTTGAGGACTCCCAGATTAATCCCCTCAAGCTCTATAGATTTACAGGGATCCAGCTGGAGCAGCAGATCCCACAAAATTTCAGGGTCAGCTGGGAGTTGATCTTTCTCACAGTCATTGTCCTCCAGCTCAGGGCTCTAAGAACCCCTTGGTTCATCACTGGTGCTGAAGACAGAGGTAAAGCATTAAACCCCTCTGCCTTGTCCCTGCCCCTGTTTGTGAGGTGACCATCCTCATCCTCAGGAATGAGCTGCTGTTGTTTCTACCCTGCCTATTGCCATTAATATATTTGGAAAAACGTTTTCTTGTCCCTCACATTTCTGGCAGCTTCAACTCTAGTTCAGCTTTGGGCACATGGATTTTCTCCCTCCAGTGGTGAGCAGCATTTCTGTATTCCTCTATGTCACCTGGCCTTGCTGACCCTGGGCATACACTCTGAACTGGGTTACTTGGGAACATTGCTGCTCAGTTAGCACTTATTTAAGAAACTGGGAGGGAATCTATGCAAACATTTGTCTCTGTTAACTCAAGACAACAAACAGTGAATAAAGATTAAATATAAGGGTGGAATTGGTTGCCTAGGTAGTTTTTCTGGACTGTTGCAAGCACCTTCTAGGGGAGAAAAATCTTATCACATAATTTTACTTACAGGTTTCTGACCTTTTCCAAGTATGTTTTGCTGGTTTTGGACTAACAAGTCTGCAGGTTTGGAAGAAGGAGGCAATCTTTGGCTTTTTGACAGAGATTCAGAATTTTGATTGTTGGTGTTTGAACAGGAGTCACCAGTCCCCATGTGAACGGGTGACTTGCACTATTGGCCATACAAATTATAGAAGCTACATTCAGATAAGTGCAGCCCTTCTAATCTCTCTGTGTGTATGTACACACTGATCAGTCTCCTAGAAGAAGCTATTTTTGCAGCTGTGTATTACTTCCCCTAAAAACTCAATGCTTTTCCAAGACTCACTAATTAAAATTAGCAAGATACCTGGGTAACTTTCTCTAAAGAGGATGCTGATTAATTTCCTTTTCCTTGTCCTGAACTGATCTGATTATCCTAAATAAATTGTATCAGCACAGTTTTATAGCATTTGTAAGGGTTTTGTGTCATCACTGAGCCTTGACCTCTTGGGATGTCTTCTGGCTTAAACAACCATTTATTTTGGCCAGTTATATTTTTCTATGAGAACAGCTTTTTTGTCTCCTATGTGTTTCTGGTCCTTCAGTGTGTTGCATTTATTTTAAAGTCTCTTTTCAGTAATTTGTAAATATATAGGTTTTTTTCTTTCTACAATTAAGAATTATGGTACTTTTTTTTGTAAGGGGGATTGAATTTATCAGGATATGGAATGTGTATGAGCTACTGAAGGACTTTACAATCAGTTCAGTTCTAAAAATCCTCTAAGGAGTTAAATTTTGACTACAGACCTGCAGAATATCAATTCAAGAGAAGCACAGACAATTCTGATGGAAATACTTGTAGCTTACTTACCAGGAGAAAACCCCTTTTGCTTAAAAACTGGATCTTCTATGCACTGTATTGTAGAGGTACACAGCCAGAGTTAAACATCTTCAGTTCTGTGCAAGTTCTGTGCATTCATCTTTGGAAGCAGCCAAGTGGATCTCATGCTATCCTTTTGCAAGCATATACAGAAAATCACAAGGAGCAATGAATGCTGTGGTGCTTTTTAACAGTAAAAGTCAGATGGGTAGCCAGAAGTTGGATCTGTGCTGGATGAGATGAAGGAAATGGCACTGGAATCAACAGAGAAGGCTTTTCTGTAACTTTTATAGGTCTGCATAGGCTGCAGCATGAAATGTTGCTGGGATGAAAATTACTTTTATCACTCCATCCAGGAGTATTGGAAGGAATATCATTGTAACCACAACATCTGGCCCAGCTTCTTCTCTAGCATTAATCACAGGTTGGCTGCACCTCCAAGGAAAGGGGTGATTACCTACACAAGGAGCTGGCAGTCCAGCTTATCCTCAAGGTAATGCCAGGCATATCTCTGCTACTGAGTGTAGCTCTATAGCTCTTCATCAAATGTACAAACAAACAGCATCAGAACTGCCTCTCTTTCTTGCTTCCTGAACAGCTTTATCTCACTGAGCCTCTCCTAAGGGTGCCACTGCATGCTAATGTATGGCACTAGCTCTGACATACAGTGCCACAGGGTGTTACAGTCTAGGTTATTCCTTTTCTGCTGTTTTGCATCAAGTGTTTTTCCTTTCTTCCTTTGTAGACATTGGATGGGATTAATTGCAACCACTGAGAGTCAGGAAAAAGATTCAACATCCCCTAAGAACAAACGAGAAACAAAACCCTGGACTGACAATAACTGATTGTGCACCTATCCTCACACTTACTGAAATCCTGTAAACAACGTTACAGATGTACTTCAAATTAAGTTCCCCCATTCAGGAAGGAAATTTGGTGTTCTCCTTGTTAAAATCATAGTCCTTTTCACTCTTATTGGAAGTGCTAAGATTGCTGAGTTCCTCTGTGTCCCGACAGAACTTTGCAAAGGAAGCATGCTGCTGTCTGTATCCAACCCTGCAAGCATAGAAGTTAAGTTGCACGAGCTAAGCAAACATCCTATTTCTAAAATATCCCTTGGACTGAACACACCCAAATTAACTGTTGTAGTTCAACACTACACTGTCTTGATCTTTCAGCTAGGGATTAAGGAGACACACATTTTGTCTGCCTCCTCAGTACCACTGGGCTTTGTTAAAATTGCCAGTGTGCACTGTTCCCTTCCTGATTTCCTCAGGCAGAATTTTACCCATTGGTTTATTTCTTACCTCTTTTGTGCTAGTCCATTAAGTTCCACTAAGAGAGACATAACGCAAACACAGGAACCAAGGTCTTCTTGATGCATGAGTATGAGGTGCAGCAATAAATATTTAAGTTAGCTGATGAAAATTATATCTGTAACAATGGCTGTGGTAATAGCAGTGGTTATGAATGTCCAGATAGGAGGGTAGCTGTATGGGCTGCCCTTTACGAGCAGAAGGGATAGCACTGAAGCAGTGTGGTACAGCAGGGACTGTGAGAATTTGGCAATTTGGTAGGGCAAAAATAAGAGAGCCATGTCCCCATGTTCTTTGTAGCCTGCCTTCCCTGTGGGTGGTGATGGGTAGATGAAAAAGTCTTGTTCTCATATGCTTAAATGGCAGTATGCAGCATTTCTGCACAAACCCAAATAACCTGTGTTTTCTGTGAAAATCTGCCAAAACAAAGACTGCTGTGATTGCAGTTGGGATGCCGTGATGATTGGACTGTTTATATTTTATTTATTATTTTTATTTTGAAAAGCTAATGGATTTTCAGTCAGAAGCAGCCCTATACCTCAGGGAACAATACATTCTGTTTATGTCTGGGTCTTGTATTGTTTATATGAAAACTCTTCTGACTGCCCAGATTTGGTGAGCTGCAGCCTGGTAAGATAATGCAGATGCCCAGGGCAGTCTTTATAGACATTTAGGTCCATACAGGCTGAACCTAGGGGAAATTAAGGTTTAGGTACAAATATTGTAACACAAGTTTATCTGCACTTTGGAGACAGTTAATGTTTTTGCAGTATACACCATAAAATACCTTATTTTATTTGCAACTTATTTTTGTGAGTTTCCACAGGTAATTTTATTTTCATGGTCTTTGTTTTGCTCTCATCAGCGTGTAGGTACCGTTGCCTCCTTGTGGCATTGTTTTGCTGACAGAGAACACTGCAATGCTGATTGATGCAATCTACTGAGCTTTGAGGTGTCACACACTGATCCTTTGGGTGCTGACAGCTCTTCTTTTCTCTTTGTTATGAGTTGCATTTAAATGGTACAGTGTCAAGCTGAAATTCTGAGATATACTACAGTTCCAGACAAACTGACTATACTCAGGAGCTGTTAGCATTGGGTTTATCTTCACATCTACCAAGTGTTAATACAAATCACTTGTTGTAGGGGAAAGGGTGGGTCTGACTTTTATAACAGTTCCAAAGCTGTTTGCTTAGTAAAGGATTTTGAAATTGATCCAAAGGTGTTTTCCTGCAAATATGTAACTGAATAGTGCTAAAATCAAGTGTGGAAAATTGAAACTTCAATTGGGCACTTTGTTGAGCTAGAAGAGTGACAGGGGATTTTGCTCTTTGCAGCAGGGTGGTCATGAGCTGCTCAAGGGCTTGAACCACAGGCTGACCCAGGCATTGAATGCAGGGAACAGAGGAATGAGTGCTTTAATCCTTTTCTGTGTTAGTATGCCATAAAAATTAAACAGATGTGGCCATCATAATTCAACAATATCCAAATTCTCTTTCTAAAGATATAGAAGGCAAGGATTTGGTGATAATAGTAATGAAATTCTAAGGAGGAGTAGCTCTAAGTAGAACTGGAGCTTCAATATGAAAATTGTAGTCTTTGTAAACTTCTTATAGGGACAATTGCCTGTCAGGGACTAATTCCTGCTACAAATTGTGATATGTGTGAATCATTTTCAGCTTTTTCTCAGTTCAGTAATAGCCTCTGCAATAGCATGCTTGATTTCATTCTCAGCATTTATTGTCTCCTGGAGGAGGGTGGGGAAAGGGACACAAGACCATTGGATTGCAAGAGAACTGTGTGAGACTGGAGGAGGGAGAAGTTCTTTTTGTTTCTGGATAAAGTGACTCTTTGGTTTCATATCCATAAACTCCTAGATACCTGTGTCCAAGTAGTCTGGTGGTGATGACTCGTGTGTGACATTGAAGATGATGAATGCTGTATTGTTTTCGTGGTTTGGGCATCTTCTGGCGGCTGAGTATGTTCTTGTTTGAATAACAGGAAGAGAAATGGCACTGGGCTATAAAGTCATTAAACCTCCCTCCTCTTCCAGAGTACAGCCCTAGAGCTAGTGAGTCATCCCTGCCATGATCTTGGTATGAGCAGCACATTCTTCAGCATTTACCAGTTTTACCGGTGTTAATTTTGCCCTGTCTATTTTTGCACGTCATGCTTAATCCCTGCTCTGTTTTTCCTTTTTCTCCATTTACAAACATGTCTTTGCATTTATATTTATTTCATCCAACCTTAACAATGCTGCTGCAACCCTCTCCAGGGCTAAGCTGATGTAAGAGTAAGACTGAACAGACAAAGTGGAACCACATCCTTCACATTTGACTGAAATGAGACACGATAGTCCTCTGTCCTGAAGGTGCATGCCCTAACTCTAGCAGAGAAGTGATTTGCTAAATACTTTGTAAACAATTGTAGAAAAAAAAAAGTGTTTCCACTCCTTACTATAATACCATGGGGCTTGCTTTTTTATTTATTTATGAGAATTAATTGGATACAGAAACCAAATAGTTGCTTGTGTGTATTTTTTCCACACCACGTGGTGGTAGTAATAACAGATAGCACAGCAGAATACTGGAAGAAACAGCAAAGTACTGGGATTAAAGAGATTGTAGGAGCAAGAGAAAATAAAAATTCATACCATTTTGTTGCCCTTCCCCACTCCAACTGTTGTCTGGATTTCACAGCAGCAAAGATAAAATTTGCCCAAAGTCATGTATTATCTATTTCCTTTTTCACTGCTACCCAGTGTGAGTAGACAAGGAAAATTAAGGATAGAATTTGTTCTTATCCACCTTGATTTTATGTGAGATCACAAGAATAGAATTGTTTATTGATTCGACATTATTTTTTAATATTTGTAGCTAAATGCTCATTGGGTTAACAATCCATATTAAGCATAGCAGAAGAACCAAAGGGAAAGACAGGATCAGATAAATTGCATGCTGCTTATCTTCACCTTAGTCCTGAGAGTACTGTGGAGAAAATTCAATTGTTTCCAAGCACAGTAATAAGAAAGTGGTTGGGAATACTCAGTGCAGGCACACCAAGGGCTAATGATGCCTGATGATCTGGGTTGCCTTCTCTGAAGAAATGGCAGCTGGCCGGGTGAAAAAGGAAGAGTGATGGATGTTGTTTATCTTGACTTTATCAGGTTATTTGATCTTAATTCTATGAACTATATTCTTATAAATGAACTGGGTAGATACAGATTTGTTGAGGGACCTACAGAGTATGTGAAGAACTGGACGGACCACTGGGCTCAGAAGGTAATGGGCAGTGCTTCAACATCAGTGTTCTGCCACTGGTTAATGTGTTCAACAACAATCTGAATGACAGAAGGAGCTCCTGCCAAGCTTGAGGATTGACACCAAGCTGGGGGAGGGGGTGGAGGGGCAGGACTCTGACAAAGGGCAGAGAGACCTCAAAAAGCTAGAGGAGCTGGCTGAGGGGAAACTTGTCCAATTCAGTAAAGACATGAGCATCTGGGGTGAGCAGCCCCATGCTCAGCACAGGCTGCAGGTGAGCTAGGCAGGTAACAGCCCTGCAGGAGAAGATCTGGGGAGTCCTAGGGAGCAGCAGATCCAGCATGAATCAGCAGTGTGTCCTTTAACAGTGAAGCCTTGCAGCACACTTGTCAATTAGTAAGAGCATTAGCAGCAGGTTGATGTAATTATTCTCCTCTGCCCTGCAATTTTGAAGCTGTCTCTAGAGTAATGTCTCCATTTCCACCCACTCCTAACCACAAGAGAGATTTACAAACTGGAAGCTAGGAGTGCAAAGAAGGACCACTGAGATGACAAGGGTATAGAAATATGTGACATTCTAAGAGGAAACAGTCGGAAGTGGTTTTCTTAATCCAGAAGGAGTTTGAAGGGGAGTACTTGACACATTTAACAGTGTAGTGGGTGGTTGTTAGAAAATGGAAATCCAGACTCTTCTCAGGTGTCAATGCTAAAGGACAAGAAGGTAGAGATGAGAAATGCATCACAGAAAGTTCCTATTTCCTACTGGTAAAAGAAATTCTTTTTACAGATTTTTGAACAGTGAACCATGTCACACAGAGAAATTGTGAAGTTTCTGTCCTTGAAGATGTTCAAAACTTATCTAGACAGAGTTCTGAACAATCAGATATAACTTTGAAGTTATCCTGGCTCGAGAAGAGGGTTGGGCTAGCTGATCTTCAGAATATTTGTATCAAAATTCTGTCCTTCTGTGAAATTCTGGCAGTTTCATACATGAGGAGCCTATTAAAATGTGAAAAGGTTTTTAGGTCTGCTTCCTTTGCAGACCTGGTGTCTATGTGTGTGTCTTCAAAGCATTGGAAGTTCTTACACCTTTGTCTGCTGTACTGTAGAAACCTTCACTGAAGTTTAGTTCTCCATGTACATAGCTGTATTTCGTGGTGCAGCTATTTCTGCACTTTTTCTTTGAGAAGTTACAAAGACAGCTGTGAAGCAGACATCCCACTATTTTACAATTCTTTTCTAAACCTTCTCTGAGGAACTATTCCATTATTTTCAGACAGGTTCTTCCACTGGTAAAGCAGACATTTTCTTTCAGAGGCTAGCTTTAGAGGAATAGGTCACTCTACACTTCTTGAGAATGTTGACACAAGTCAGAACAGGAAGACCTTTCTAAAGGTCAGCAGAAAAATCAGCCACAGCTTCTTTTTCTCTCCTGTCCTAATATTTCCCCTTTTCCCCAGTTTAGCTCTAGGAGGAACCTGATTTACAAGCAAGGAGCAGTTTTAGAGAGTTGTTGCAAAACTTCTGATTTTACTGTTGAATACTGCACCTCTGCTGGAAATTCAGTATTCAACAGTAAATTCAATACTCAGCAACATTTATTTAATATAAATTTAAATGATATGTGCTTTCTGACAAATTTATAAGTAGAAATGCACTTGTACAAGAAAGACCAACCAGCTTTGGAAGACATGGACTCAGAGTCATATAATGATTTGGAAAGGACCTCAAAGACCATCTACTTTTAATCTCCTTGCCATGAGCAGGGACACCTGTCACTAGACCAGGTTGCTCGAAGCCCCATCCAGCCTGGCCTTGAACACTTTCTGGAATGGAACATCTAAAACTTCTCTGGACAACCGGTTCCAGTGCCTTTCCACCTTTACAAAAAAAAATTTCTTCCTCATATCTAATCTAAACTTCCACTTTTTCAATTTAAAGCCACACCCCCTTGTCCTATGTCTACATGTACTTGTGTTAAGAACAAACTTCTCCTTTTTTTCATGATTTAATCTCTATGAATGGCAAGCTTGGGCATTTTTTTAAAAAGCAAACTCACTATTTTTTTCACTATTTTTTCATTTTTCAAAAGCTGTTTATCAGCTTTCCAGAACTTTTACCATTTTCTTTCTGATCACTCCTCTCTTACTTGATAAAATATCAATGATTTATCACCTTTGTAGTCAGTTGTAATAAAAAAAATGTGCAAACATAAACATTGCAAGAAAATTATAACTGAACTATAGAAAGGCTAGTTTGAAGCATAAAGATGATAATATGAGGTCATCTTTCTACATTTTCTCTTTACAACTCTCATTGGAACAAAATCTGCTTGAGTTTTTTACTGTTGCTCATTCTTAGATTTTTACAGAGCTCAGAGTGCGAGGTGCCTTTTGACCACAGTGTGAGGGTTATCCTTAGAAGGAATAAATGTGCTGGCTGCAGCCAGTCTGGTCAGTCCTGCTGGGTGCTGATGTGTATAAACACTTCCCTGTTCTTCCTTCTGGCTATGCAAGGGCAGGAAAAGGGACTGTCCCTTTCTTTCCTCTGGGAGCGAGGGGACTTCAGCTCTGAAAGGATGTGTTGGCAATCAGATACAGGAATTCTACACCTGACTGTCACTACAGCAGTGAGTGGAATGATACATGGTACCTCAGGGGAGGATGGGATTTTCCTTAAAAGAAGCATAAATCACACCCCCCCCCCCCCATCTTTCTGCCTTTTAGATTTCATAGCCTTCATACAAATGCAGCAGTATCATCCTAATTCTGTCATCATTGAGAGCTTTAATGACCTGTTCAACAATCTCTAGAAGATCCAAGGAAATATCTCAGATATTCTCAGTCCAAGTGTGGAGACTCTGAAAAACTTTTAGTATGGGAAAGTGCTTCTAATGTTCCCCTTGTGCTTTTTACAAGTAGCTTGAGTGCCTCGTGCCAAATACTAGAATATCTAGTGTCCCTCTGTCTGTGTGTCTATACATGTCTAAAGAAATTTTAGCTGATTCTTCACACTATGTAAAGGTGTTAGAGATTGCTGGCATGTCATATCCCCCTTGACTTTTCATTGTGAAATATTGCAGTTTCTCTGTATTATTCTGGTTTTATCAGTATCTTCTCCAACCTCCTCTCCAAAGTTTTATTTCTCTTCAGCCCTGCATGATACCATCTCCAGGTCAGCCTTTGCTTGGAGCATTTAGTTTTCCTCATGATTTCCATTAAATTCTTTAGGTTCCCATCTATTTATTGTAACCATGTTTTAGCTTTTGGATAATTCTGTCAAATAAAAGTTTCTTAATGATTTCCACAGTAACCCTCTCTGACCCAGTTAAACAACTTTTACTGAAAACGGTGAGAACACTGTGTCTGTTGATGACTTGGGATGCTGGTGTGCATGAATTTTGTGTGGATGTGCAATTTAACAAAGGAGGGGGGAATCAAAATATTTTATACTGTATCTGGGAAGTATTGGCTGAGTTGAATCTTTTTCTTCGTGAGTCTAAATCAGAATAATTCCAATGACCCAATCTGAGCACCAGACTTAGTCAAGAGTTTATGTCTAAAGCACTTTATAGGTGTAATTGAGCCTTTACTTGACCTTGCCACATAGGATTAAGGATGACAAATCATATACATTCATGTGAATAAAATCAATTATTTAAATGGATGATGATAATGATTAGACTAAACTATATTAATCAGTATTATTTACTACACAGTAGCAATAGCTATAGCTACTAATATAATGTTATTGAAGCAATATCCAAGCCATGATATCAAAGTCAGCAAAGTAATTATGTAAAGATTTATGTTACACACACATATGACCATGAGCAAATCTCTTTTGCCCAACCTCAAGGAGTAACCTGGAGAGGGGTCTCCACTTAAGGGAAGAATCTCCACACACAGTCCAAGAGGTGATATGTTAGAAAACCCTATGGTTAAAAACTGAGGCAGGGGTTTCATCATATGAAGTGATTGTCAGTCCTATGTCTCTAGGCCAGCTGTGTCGGCTCAGCAACTTTAGATAAATTATCAGCATTACAACTTGTTGGTTGCTTTATCAGGAACTTTATCAGTGTTCACTGGTGCCAGTTTCTGTCAGGAGATGTTCCTCCTCAGAGAGTTTAACTTTTGGATTGATGAGTCAAACTGGTCTCAGCATTTTTCAATACTAAAGCAGCATGACCCCCCTTCATCCAGGAGTGGTAAATTCTGCAAATGTTGTATAGTTCCAGCTCTTTTACGTCCAATTAGACAAGGCATCCTGCTACAAAGGCACCATGTATGTGTGCACATATGTAAAAAAGGAAAAAGAGACAAGGCAGAACAGGAAAAGACTCCTCAGTACACTGGGAGAAAGATGTTATTAAAACTGAATTGCAGACCAACTCCCCACTTCAGCTAGGTAAAGAAAAGCAATCTACAGCTGCTCAGCCAATTGTTCCCAGCTGACTATCACTGTGGAGGCCTAACCAGAAAAACAGACTGGAGACACAGATCTGGGTGCATCAGAGCTTGCAGGGCAGGAGACTGCCCCTCAGTTTATTTGCCATTGTATACCTCTGGCAAGGTGACCATGGATTGGAGAAGGGTATCGCCACCTCTCCATCACATTGGTCTAGGAGGCTGTCATTCAACCTCCCCTTCTCTTGGAGAAAGAATTCATAACATTGCCAATATTTACAAAACATAGTCTTGTGTTTACAATTCACTAGCGTGAGAAACTGCACATTTCTCCTTTAATATGAACGCTCAGCAAACCAAGAAAATTCATGGCAACAGCTGACCAGCAGTTTCATGAGATAAAATAGAAGGCAGAGACTGTAGGGGTTTACATGAGAAACACAAGAAAAGCAAATTGTAAAATATGTGGCTATACTGCGGTTTATTAAGGAAACCACATCTAGCAAGACATGCACAAAAGAATTTACCACTGTTCAGGTAGTGGTAAAGCTTGAAGCAGAGTAGTGTCAAGTTTGGGTTATCTGATCAAAAGCCAAAAATCAGAGATCTGAAAAAAACAACCTGTACAGAAAAACTGAAGGAATTTGGCCTATTCAGTTTTAGGAAGAGACGTCTGACCTCTCAGGTGGGTAAATGGTGTTGCAAAAAGGCACAGGAGATTCTCCCAATTTTAGGCAATCAATAAGTCATGGATGTAAATTGCAGCAAGAAACATCCAAGCTGAATGTCAGAAAAATTCTTCTGGTAGTAAAGACAGTGAAACCCTGACATGTTTTTCATAGGAGGCTTTCATCCTTTTAGGAATGGTTATGTCTGACTGGCTGTGAGGAAAGAGGATTTTCTAAGTGGTCTCTGGAGGTCCTCTCCAGTCCCCTGACACAGAAATTCAAAGACATTTAATTCATTTCCTGTTTTATAACAGCAAAGAGAATGTAGGCTACTTCATTCAAAATCAGAACCATCTTTTAAACACTTTCAGCTGATCCTAGATTGCTATGTCTCTATTGGCTTATAAAGCTGAAATTAGGGGAAGTGGTAAGAAAACATATTGAATTTTTAAAAAATGCTTAAAAATATTTTTTTAAAAATTAAAAACTCCACTAGTTGTATTAAAATATAAGGACTAAATGACACTGTAAGTGAATTCTTCAGCACCCTCTTTCAAGTAGAAAATAAGTTAATCTGAGATACTGCATTTCCCACTTTAGCTCCTGTCTGTTCTAGCAGGGCTGAAGCTCTGACTGAGAGATGTGGTCTGACAATTGCTAGGGCTGCAATACACTCTTTTTCAAGCATCTTTCAGTATTGTTAAAATATGAGCATCTCCTCTAACTAGACAAATATTGTCATCTTGCACAACGACTTCTCTGTGAGGCAAAAATAAAACATACCCTGTTGTACCAGCCATAGAGGGAAACACAAACATTTAGATGACAGTGCACATGGGGGCATCTGGAAGCCCTTCTGTAAGTCATGGAAAGAACCTGCATATGAGTGGTAGATGTTAACCAGATTGTCAACATTTTAGTAGAGGTAAGGAAATCCTGTAGAATTAATGTTTTAGAGTGTTGCCATTCTTTCTGACACTGATGTAATTTTTCCAAATGTATTTTTGTTGGCTTTTTAATAGATAGGGGATCCTTTCTATTAAAATTGGAGATCTTACCTTTTTTTTTCCATCAGTCAGACATCTGGTACGACTGAGATGTTCAAAAAGGGGGCTGCATTTCAAATGAAGATGTCTGATTATAGTAATAATTTCAATTCTGGCATAGTTAACTTACCCTCCTACTATTGGATGCTAATTAGTGGGAGACAAATAATGCCTGAAAAGACAAAAAATGCCTTAAACATCTGTTTAAAGACAAATAAAATACAGGTCAGTGTATAAGTGCTTCAGGAGGATGTTTGCATCCTTCCTCTACCACCCCAGCAATCTGAGGTATGAAAGAAAGCACTGCTAAAACATAATTCCCACTGCACACACACAGGGCTGAACAGATTTGTGTTTCCATTCAGCACATGGTGCTCATGCTGTTTGCTCTGCCTGTACCATTCTCAGGAGACTGAAAAGTGTGTCCTTCTCAGTGTTGCACAGATGTTTTTCTGAATCTTGGGGGAAGAAGTTATTTTAGGACATGGTAGTTCACCAGGTGAGACTGAATGAATTTACACACCCGACATCTTGGCTTCCTCCTTGCCCTAGATGGCTTTTACTATATCATTTATTCTTCTAGATCTTCACAATAGTTTTTAGTGTCTCCATCCCACAAGGCTGTGATGAATTTGAAGGGTATTAGCAGTCAGTTCTTGTTACAAATGAGAGGAGTTTGAATCTGGGGCAAAAAGAGCAGTTACTTGAATCTGGGGCACCAAACCACTCAACACAAATTGCAGAGTATGTGTGGGATACATGAAGCCTACCAAGTCCCTCATAAAAAAAAGAAAAAAAAAAGAAAAAAGAAAAAAGAAAAAAGAAAAAAGAAAAAAGAAAAAAAAAAAAGACGTTGGCTTCTGTTGATGTCAGTATTAAACTGGTTCAAATTTCTGAGGCTGAATGATTTATAATGACCATAATAGTGCTGAGGATAGAGATATAGAAATATAGAAATCTCCATCTAAGCTGAAGGCAGAACCTGGTAGAACAGATTTATTCCTCTAATAAAAAAAGGGTTCAAACAAACCCCCCGAAATAGAAGATATAGAGGTAAAACAAGATCAACTTTATTTATTTTTCTCCAAGCTGTGTATGCAAATCTATCCTTCTCACTTCATGGCCATGTGCTCAGAAAAAGGGTATTAGGTAAAATAAGGACAAACAAATAACGCTGACAGAGTGAATGGTATTTGGAGACGGATTAAATTATCCAGTGTATAATAACTTCCTTTAAATGCTATCTGTTTTGTTGGCTTATTAAGGAAGATGTGAGATTCAAAGTGCCCTGTCCTATATTATCATAATTTTAGCCATGTGTTGAGGAAGGTAATGAAATTTTGGATCTTTCAGGTTATTGTTCTATGCCTGAGGCTCTGCAGGTTTCTGGAATAAAACCCATTTCAAAGCAAAATCCCTTATCAAGGAAGGAAGCAGGGCTGTGTAGGGGTGGGGTTTGTTGGACTAGATGTCCTTCAAAAATCCCTTCCAACCAAATATATAGATATTCTATATCTCTGTGAAACTGAATCCTAATCCAAGCCTCATGATGATCAGATCCTTGACCTGTCTGCCTGGGACGTGTCTGCCCCAAGGCTGAGGTTTGACATCCTGACACTTACAGCTTATCAACTCCTTCAAATATTCCCATGTTTATTCCTGTTCCTGTAACAGACAGTGCTGCCTTCTGTTGCTCAGGAACAGCTGTTTGCAGCAAGTGTGAATGAAATATTTGGGAGAACCAGTCTGGTCAAAGAGCTACAAAAACCGTCCATGGACACATTATTTTAATTCTCTCTCCACATTGCAGTATGAACCATCCAACAGCAATGGCCATCCCCTTGGCTGCCTCAATGCAAGAATGCAGCACAACGTGGATACTCTGCCCTTTCCCCCAGTTAGCAAGTTTAATTCGTGCAAATATCTTAGAGGGATGTAAGATTATTAGGAGTGTAGATCAGGCTTGTAAAAAGCTATGGGAATGCTGCCTGCAAGACACTGAAATAAACCATTTGACTCACCTGTAACCACTGCTGCTACTGACTCCTCTGTTGCAAAGAGCTGTCAGGTAGCACAGGAGTTTTCCTTAATGCCCTTCTGATGGCTGAGACAACAGCATTAAACAACACCATGACAACCTCTAAACACCACCTTGAGGTAAACCCAGATGGAATTGATTCACCTCACAACAGTACTGGTTCTCATATTACAATCTCGGATTACAAGGGTTACTTTTTCACACAGCAGATATTAGTCTGAAAATTTGGTAACCTAAATCTCCATGTTGCTACTGTATGTGAATTGTTGAAATACCAAATTCATGGTTAACTGGGATTTGTACTTCTGAATGTTCTTAAAACCAAGAACATGCTCATATATGCAGATAGATCTGCATGTGTTTATATATTTTTATAAGAAAAATATAACATTAGATATAGGTTACATCTGATTATTTGGCTCCTATCACTTTGCTTTTACCATTAATCTGATCTTATTCCTGTCCTCTTCCTATTGGACTTGATGGACAAAATCTAGAAAAACATCCTGAACATCTTTAAGAACTAGAGGAACTTCAGCTTCTGAGTCTGCATGGAAAGCCATACTGCTGCCCACAGCTTGTTCTGGGGACAAGCCTTAGAGCACAGCTGCAGAAACTGAAGCTGAACCTGCACTTGCTAACCCAGCTCTCAGCCAACAGCATTGCTTATACTGGTTAAAAAAGTGTTACTGCCAAACTGCTGAGTCCTGCCGAGACAGGAACTGCATCTGAACTCCCGTTTGCCTGCTGGTGTCTTCATTAAACATTGTGGTTTCAGTAGGACTGAGCTAATAGGTGGGGGCGTTTGCCACAGCTTTTTCTGAGTGTCATCCACTGGCTTCCTTGTCGTTTTCTGGATGTGAGGGTCATAGGTGGGTGAAGATGAATGTTTGAGTGAGGACTGAGAGGGATTTCTTTTGTTTTTGTTTATATTCCTCATGTTTATACAGATGACATAACCTCCTTTTGAAATTCAAAGAGAGTATTAGTGTATGTTAGCAACTTGTGTATGTGTATAAATGTTTTCAGCTACCTCCAAACAGTAATTCAGTACTGATGTTCTGAGATAATGGAAAGTTGAGGTTTGCAGGCAACAGGAGCTGGTATGCTTGCCCCACCAAGCACTAAGAGGTCACTAAAAGTTCAAGTCCTGAAAGCAAGGCAGTAGCTTTCTAAGCAGCCTCTGCATGAGCAAAAATCCACAACACCTTTGTCTTTTGGAAACACTGAGTTGCAGTCAGAACTTCTCCTTGCCTTTTGGCAGGGGCAGTAACTCAAACATCCTTCAGCATGAGTTTGCAAGTTTCAAAGTGAAAGCAAGTGTTAGTAAGAATGCTATTGCCATTTTTTGTTTTAATTTCTTGTGTTTAATTAATGAGATCTTGTGCTGGGAATATTTTTTGTTTGTTTGTTTTGTGTATAGACAAGTAGATAATCAGTCTTCCTGGCTCCTATTTTAAAATGGTATCATTGTAAAGGGAAAAAATTCAACAGTAAATCAAAATGCATTTTATTTATCCACAGATGGGCTTAAAGAAAAGAAAAATCTGGCATTTTTTTCATCTGAAGTGTCTGAGGAGAAGTATATTCTTTTGAGTGATGAACATTTTGTGTATCAGCTTTGTCCTGCCTATCCTGTGGGAATATCAAAGTTACTTGCAACTCACAGCTGGAACTGATGCACCTCATATCAACTCTAGAGGTTAATAAAAATTTGGATTAATAATAAATTGACTACTGGTTAATTAATTGTGATCATCTGTTATTTCAACTTTTGTTGCTCCAGCTTCAAAGACAGAGGCAGACAAGATTTATCTATCACCACTGGTGAGCATATCAAACAGAAAGCAGGTGATGGCTTCTTACAGAAGTTCTTGGCAGAAGTGCCAGGGGTTTTCCCAGTTCCAGCTGAGGAACTTAATATTAGTAAAGCAATTATGTCTCTGCTTAGAGAGCTCTGCTAAAGCAGTTTTTAAGCTCACCAAGTGTATGAGTAGTATTGGTAGGAAAGGGTCCTTTTTTTTCTCTGCCATCATGAAAGGCAGCTGATATCAGATCTCCATTAAATTCTTGCATCTCCTCTTGTTTTTTTAAGATAAAGTGTTAAACATCTGGGCCCCATTTAAAATTTGCACCACACACTTCATCAGCTGAGGAGCCAAATGCACCTGACGGTTTCTCATGTGGTAAAAAACTGGGATGGTATGAAGATGTGGCACTGAAGAAAATGCAGGGGAAGCCAAAGGGGGGGTCATCTCGATGTAATGCAGGCTGAAATGTGATGTGCTCTTCATTAAAATCTATTCTCAAATGAAATCTACAATAGTGCCTAGGCTGGTTGAGTTGGTTGAGTTCTGTGCTATTCAAACATGTCAGGGACTTGTTTTTGCATTGTTTTGTCTCTTCCATTTGACCTCCATGCAAGTAGTTACAAACTGGAACAAGCCAAAGCTATAAATTCTGTCCCAAGGCCCTTGCTTCTCAGGCTAAAGCTCTGAGACACTCAATTGTACCAAAACGTTTATCTCAGAAATTATTACTTGTGTATCATAGGATAAACAAAAAGTAGCTTTTATAAGGGGACATAATTAGCTCCTTTGAGGCTGAAACAGTGTTTGTGTGCTTAGCACACAACTCACAGAGGGGAGTGCATGTTTGGTCACACACCTGGATATCATTAAAAATTAATGTAAATATTCCTCAGAGACATATTGTCAATCTAAAGTAATGACTAGCCTGTAGGCAGGCACTAAAGCTCACCTTGGATTTCTGATGCATAGCATAGTGGTTGCTATAGAAAAATCGTGAGTTTAAGACAGTTTCACTAAAGTTTATGTTAACTTATGAGAGGTGAGACTTGTGATAGAGCAGCAGCAGCTGGGCATGGGCACCTTCCTGGGACAGTGGCAACTGTGCTGAGGCCAAGCAAAGGCAATACCAGTGCCAGCTCAGGGTTAGGTCTGGGGCTGTGAACAGCTGCCTCAGTTTCTTGGCCTTGTCTCTTAACTGACTGATGCCTGTTCTTAGGGCAAGGCCTTGAGGAAACTGCCTAGCAAGCCAAGCAGAAGGGAGAAGTGCATTTAAATTCATGAGTGCTCTCCTGCCGCAGTTTCCACTGCTCCAGTTTTCTCCCTGTTTACAGTTTGTTTTTAGTACTTTGCAGGGCAGGCAATTTTTAACTCTTCAGTGGTTGTACAGAAAAGACCAGTTTCTCAGTAGCAGCTCCTTTGGAATTTTGCAGCTTCTGCAGGGGTTCTTGTTTGTTTTGCCTTTCCATCCAGGGCTCTCGTGGATGTACATCTCTGCTGTAGGTGCTGTCCCCAGGAGAGGTGGAATTGCACACCTGGCAAATGCAAGCCAGGTGCTTGAGGTCCCTCTTTTGTCCGAGTTCCTTGCTGAAGGAAGGTGGGTGGGAAAAAGCTCAGGGGGATTTGTATCAAAAAGTAAGACTAAAAAGTGGAAAAATAGTTATCTTGTACAAATGTGCATTTGTATTTTATTGAACAACCAGATTCCTACTGCCTTCCACAGGTTTGGTTTCAGCCAGGAGAAAGGAAAACAAACTGGTTTTAAACTTCCCCAAAGACATAAAGACACTAAAGCAACATTTTTAGTGACACATTCAGATTATGTCTATTTTCCAATTGAGTCTGGAGGCAAGGAGCTTACACAACTTAAAATGTTATCAACACTTAAGAAAATATTGTCCATTTAAAAATCTACCTGATGGTATACTTAAAGAGAGGACTTTTTTCTCATCTTAGCATAAAACCTAGATCTTGCTATTTTCCCTGTTGGAGCACACTGTCATCCTGGTCATGAAGTTTTTCATCGCAAGATTCTGCCATCACTTCAGAAATAAGACATTTGCTCTGAAACCTCTCTCCAACTGAGAGCAGGCTTGTGTCCTGTTTAGCTGTTGGTAGTGTTATCTTCCTCCTTTCAAATTCTTGTCACTGCCCCCCTCAGGACAGAGATCAACAAGCTCCAGTCACTTGGCACTTATCTTTACAAGGTGACTGTGGCAATGTCTTGCTCCTGAGGGACAGGTGAGTGCCACAGCACCTGGCACACCCAAAAGTCTCTCCAACCCAAAGGACCTCAGGCATTTCTTCATTCTTTTACTTGCACAAAAGGCCTTAGTTCAAACTTAGCTCAAACACCTGTATAAAAGAAGGTTTAGTGAAGGCAAATTAGCTTTTTTCCCATTTTCTTGCAAATTTAAACAGAGCAGTTTTACAAGGGGGTATGAGGATGCAATTAATCTGGGATAGAGGCAGAAATGTGAAACCTTTAACTCTTGTGGTGTTGACAACTCTTGCCCTGGTTTCATGGTTACAACTGTTTCCCTGAAAATGTGTTTGGGTCCTGGAAACGAGAGGAAAACATACACAAACTTGAAAATTCTTTAGGAAAAAAGGTTTCTAACTCCCCTGGACAGAGACCATATCTAGGTCAGATTTTATGATTTAAACTTCAGAAGTGGAAAAACCTGGAGACAAACAGAAAAGATGCAACTATTTGTTTTAATCCAGATCTGTGACAGCTGTGTTTGACAGCACCATTTTTGTACGAGGACAAGCCACCATAGATTCATGGCCTGTGTGGAGGGAGGAGCCCCATTTTAGATTGGAATTGACTCTGCCCTCATTTTGGATGTGTTCCCTCTTTTCACTGCCTTAAGCAACAGTCAGAACAGGCTACCATAAGTCAAATGAATTAATTCCTTGGTATTATGCATTTAGTGCAGTAGCTCCTTCAAATAAATCTTGATAAAGTGAGTAAGTACCACAGTAGCTTTCAAGATCAGGATACCAAGGCAAAAAGAGCTCAGCATGCCAAGGAAGTGCAAAGCTATTCTTATATTCATACAAAGCAACAGAGAAATTTCTGAACTGGAAAAAAAGTTAACCTAAAATGATATAAAATGTCAGCTTACTTCATGGTAAGTTGCTCAGGATGAGTCACACAGAGCCCTTAGGGAGGGGGAAGTGGAATCCCCTACTCAGTTTAGGGTGCATAAACAGGCCTGTTGATTTTTATTACTTTTTTTCCTCTCACGTTGGATTTGTTTGCAGTCATATTGGTGAACCACGCACGTTTCCTTATTTAGGCTTCTTTTCTTTTCTTTGTTAGTTTGCTGAGCTGCCCAGAACCCAAGATGGTTGTAGTTGAAACAACAATCTCTGCAAACTAAAAAAAAAAAAAAAAAAAAAAAAAAAAAAAAAAAAAAAAAAAGCACAACCAAATCAAAACAACTCCACCTCCTCTCACACAAAAAAGAGAAAAAAGAGAAAAAGGTGGTTAAAAAGATAGTTAAAATGAGTAAGAGACAGACTGTGAATCTTCAAATATGTGTATTGTTCCATAGGCAGTGAAATTGTATTGATGGAATGACTGTGTAAGAGCTAAGAGGCAGCACATAAACCAGATTCCTAATGCCTCCATAATATTGTTTAAAGGCTTCTGGGAGTAGCAGACCTGGGGAATGAGCAAATTGCTTTTGAGAGGTCGATATGAGCTACATTAGCTGAAGCTTTTTAATAGTAGCCCATTATTTCTCATTTCCATGGCTACATGAGCTTCAGGCTAGATGTTGCAAAGGGGGCACCTTAAGTTTCAAAAAGAGTCTCAAGGGCATAGTTACTAGCAAAAGCAGGAAGAGGAAATGTCCTTTCTCCTACTGTTAGGAGAGTAGTTTCAAGACCTGTAGTATGGTGTTTTGTTTTTTCAAGCTCAGGAATTTCCTCACAGAACTAACCCAGTGTACTTCAGCAAAAGACGTAGTTGAAAATCTCAACTCCTGGATATCAAAAGATATCTCCTCTCTTCCAGGGAGATTGTACAAGATTTTACTTGAAAAGCCTGAGCTGGTTGATGCCAGGAGCCAGGAAACATGGGGGCTGAAAGCACTCTGTACCTTTTAAAATCAGAGCTGAAAAGTTGCATATTTTGCTTCTGCTGCAATTCTGATCAGATTATTTAGATGTTTCTCTTCCTCTCTAAACTCTGTTTCAAAGAAATGGGCTGGTTTTCAAGGCAAACCATTTCTGATTATGCATCAGAAAAGCAGGATCTCAGCTCCTAGAAACTTGTGGAAGGTAATGAATGAATTGAGGACACAGAATTGCTCGTTAGCAGATGTAGACTTAGAATGGCAATTTTCATTACCTTTATTTGTCTCATACCCTCCTTTTGTGCTACTGCCTTACTTTTCAAGGCATACACAAATGAGGGCAGTGAAAGATGTGAGGCAAAGAAACAAGCCTCAAAATTTGAGTTGTCCGTGCCAAATAACAGAGATTAGAATCAGAACAGAAAGGAAATGGGAAATCTGCTGATCTGTTATTATAATTAATTGGCCTCCTGTATGACTACAGCAACTGGTGTACATCTCCTTCACGGCAGTTTTCATTTGATTTCTCCCCACCATGTGCCACTATACTAGGTCAGAGAGGAAGGATGGCTCCTGCACTGACACGTGTGCTTGGGGTCTGTGAATACAGTCACAGTCATAGTCCTGGTAAAGAGATGTGAGGTCTGGGGAGACTTGCTAGTCTGGAACAAAAATTAACTGGTTGTTTAGCTATACAGCAGCCAAATACAAAACAATTCTAGGCAATTTATTCAAAAGGTATAAACAGCAAGAAGAAAGAGAAATTTAAGATGATCCCAAACAACTTTGAAGTAATGGAATGACACAGGCATTTTACATACACACTGTAGACACAACCAAACCTGAGATTTGTGTTGGTGAACAGTCTTCACATGGCAAGAGAATGATGATCCACATACTTGGTTCCAGCTGGCAAGTATTTGATACAGCCAGGAGACTCCACATAGCTAATTTGCTGCAGTTGCCTGACTTCTCTGCTTCCTTCTTCCATCTATGCACAGCAGATCAAGCTGCAAGATTTCAGCTTCGTGCTCCTCGAAGCTGGCTGAGCTGCCTTTTGTGCCAGCCTGTGCTGACCACCCACAGCTGATCTAGAGTCCCTTTTGTAGTCTGTAACCAAATTACTTTCAGATGGATTTGCTGGGTTTTCAGTGGACCAAGGGATCCAGTTACTTCCATTAAAATTGACAGTGCCTTAATGATGGTAAGAACAGAAATTTGGTTTTGTGTCAAATGAGGACACCCTCATTGTGGCCACTCAGTGGCTTTGTTCATGGGCCTATTAATTTTATCCAGACTGGGGTGACTTATAATAAATATAGGATCAAGCCAAATATTAAGTATTAACCTTTCTAAGATCTCCTAACTGTGGCTGTTAAATACTCATTAACACAACTTCAGTGCTATTTTAAAATTCTGTCTCTACTTGTTTCTAATACCAAGACCACAAGGTCCTTAACAGGGCTTCTGGCTGGACCCTCAGCAGTCACAATTGGTAAAGTCATCAAGTTGTTTAAACCTGAAAGGCTGTGCTGATTCTTGTGCTCAGCTCCTTCTGAAGAGAGAATATATTCACAATTTCTATGCCCAGAGAGAGCCTGCTGAAGTGTGAGGGTAAATTCTTGCCTCTCTGCCTGTTTTCCTCTGTGTGTGATAACTAGCTGTTAAAGGAGGGAGCTTCAGATGTCCTATCACATTACAAGTGCTGCAGCTGAAAATGTTGCAATGGGCAAACAATGAGAGGCTAGTATTACTTGGGGATAAGCAAGAAAGATGATTGCAGTTGAATATAGTCAAATTTGAAAGGTCAGTGAATGGTATTAAGCCTAGAGGGGAAAATAAAGCTCCTCCTAATGGAATCAGTGGAGTGAAATTCCCATCACACTGAGCAGAGATACAGGACGGAAAACAGAGGTTAAGAGGGAGCACAAAGCAACTGTGAAATATAATTGTATTTAATCAGACCAAAGTGAGTTTAATTAGACCAGCTAACTGCTCAGTTTTACTTTACATTCCTTTAAACATAAGACCTAACTCTGGAAATTAGTGACTAAATTTTTACATTGTGTCTTGGACTTTCGCTATTCTTTTGTTAAGGGGAAGAGGGAGAGGGAAGTTGAATTTCTCTCCCCAAATGGAATGAAGCCACAACCATTAAACCAGCAGTTATTGAGAATGACTAGGTGATAGAAGGCATGTGAATAGATCCCTACTGAATAAACAGCTCTGCAAGGGGAAAATATTCTGATGTCTGATTAATGGGTGGAGATGAGATTTTTTAAATTACAGGGCAAGAGGTGTGGGAAGTAACACCATGGCAGTAAAATAAATTGATAGCTGTCTTTGGACTTGTAGAGATTTGAAAGTCCCTCGTGTGATGAATACTTTTGTTGTATTTGCTTCACTGGGGTATAAGAGATGAGTTCTATTGCATCTGTGGGTTGGGTGTCTGCTTCAAACCCTGTGTGGTGGTTGGAAGTTCAGAAAGACTTTCCAAGGCCTGCATCAATTGTCTTAATGGAATCATAATGACAATTTATAATGGTAGTCCCTCATGGACCATTAGAAGGAGCAGTTCTGAATGCTGGAATGAGTGCTCCTGTGCTAGGATGGCTGAGGTTCCTACTGATGCTTCAAACTGCAAGTGGAAGTGAGGACTGCCTGAAAAAAACCCAAAAAACCCCCATATAGACACATATATACATGTATATATATTTAGAAAGCTAATTCTCTTTCTCCAGTGTTTTCAAACAGGCTGCTAAGTTCTGTGGAATCAGTGTAATTATGTGGAAGATAAAGATGAAGAATTAGTTTCAAATATGTAGCTCATTTTAAAATAAACTGAAGGAGAGATGAAGTCCCAAACATGGAGCTGTTTGGTGCCCATGGAGTAAGTATCTCATCAGTTGCCTTTACATGGAGTAAAGGATTTCAAGCTGCCCCTTTTCTGAGCTAGACTGGAAATTAGGATTTGTTGAGAAACATACTGTTTTATCACAAATACGTGCAGCTTAAAATAAATTAATTAAGAAAGGGTGCTATAAGGAAGCTACACTCAATTTCCATGTCATGAAACTGCTTTTGTGGTCATAACATAATCTGACAGGGTCTTCTAGCATAGGCATGAAAGGAGTGGATCTTGGAGCCTTGCCAGTGCTACTTTATATATTTTTTTTCTGTCAAGAGAAATGGTCATTATCAGTTGCAATATAGTAGCCATCACCATTTATTGTGTTATATTTAAAAGGAAGTAATGTTGGAAAAAACTTTTGTTCATAGGAAGATGGGGCTTTGGAAGAAATGGCCATTGCTTTGAGAGGGATTTCTGGTCAAAGAAAGAAACACATTGGGGATTCTTGTGTCAGGATTCCTCCAGGGCTCCAGCTCTTAAAAAGTCAGCTATTGAAAACAACAGACATGTTACCTTCACTTTGGGGAACCTTGACACTGCAAGAACAGTTGGTAGATTATCAAAACCAAAATGCCAATGACCTTGATCAGAAGACTATCTTAGATGGGAGGTTGAAGTGGATAAAATCCTGAAGGCAGTATGTCAGAGTTAAAAGGAGAACTGCAGTGAGTGTCAGAGATGCTCAGTTCAAATAAAGGTGTACGTGGGGAGGAAATGAAATGCCCTGTTGGAGCTGTCGAGGAGTTTCCTTTGGGAAATGATAAGCTCTAGTGGCTTTGGCAGCTTTGGTTCCAAGTAACTGATGGGATCAATTTGTGGATAGATGGCAAAAACAAATCACTTGGACTGAATGAATCAAGTATTTTTTGCCAAGCGTCAGATTAAACAGCTGTTTAAATTACATTGAGCCTCTGTACTTTATTTCTTCAGATTCCATCACCCCAGGACTGAGCTGATTTGATATTACAGGCAGCTCTGAGGAATGTTTTTCCTTCTTAAATCTGAAAGGACCAAGTGTCTACCATGTGTCTCACACTATTTGTGGGAGAACAACCTCATGAATCACAGGCCTGCCAAAGACAGGATTATGAGCAGGGCACCTGTGTGAGGGATCTAACAGGAGTGGGGGCTATCACAATTCCCACTCCACAGAGCTCAAGGACTAGACATGAGTGAAGTACTAGGCAAGAAGTGCAGGTTGAAGTAGCCATAAATTTCAGTTTTGTTCTATATACTTTCAGGATTGGGAGGGGATCTAGAGTGTGCCCCACTCAACTAATTTGGGAGGTTATGAGTGCAAAGTGGGGAGGAAGAGGGAGAACTCTTTTTCTTGAAACTGGTGTTGGAAGGCAAGACATGAGATGAAAGTCTAACAGACTGGGAAATGTGTGTGTTTGTGTAAATGTGCTGGGGAAGAGGTGGGCTTTTCCTCATTTGATTTTTTCCTATTTTTTTTTTTCAAGATATATTTTTCTGATTTTGGATCTGTCATACTTGATCACTTGATAGAAGCATGAAGTGAAACCACTTCATAACAAACTTCTCAAATAAATCCAACATTTCCTCTTACCCAGGATTGCTCAAGGATGTTTGTTACCTAATATTTGTAACTATGTTTTGAGAGTCTGCCTGTGGGAGTTCTGACTAAGACATGTGCTATCTTGACTTGGGCACTTTTATTGTAATGAGTAATTTAAAAACTGTTCTTGTGTCTCTCTCTACTTCTGGACTTGCGTTTAAAGTTCCTGTAATTAAGAGCTGAAATTACATGTGCATGGAGTAGAAATTCACATTTGTTTACACACAGAGCTGGAGCTGCACTGTGTGTGCGTGTGTGAAGATTTACTACAAGGCATTTCTCTGCTTTCTCTTTTGAAGAGTATAAGGCAAACAAAACAGTGGAAAAACTGATCTCATACTTTGAACAAAGCATGTTCTAAAGTTCTTTTCTGGTGTTAATTCTCTGTTCAGACACAAAACATAGACTATTTCCTTCTAGAAAGATGGAATCAGTTTAAGTCATTGATGCTGAATTCATTGGGAAGGAGAGGAAATGAATTAATACTATATTTTACCTGAAATAAGGATCCTTGTCTGGCTTTGCAGGCATTGTAAATACTGATAAAAAGATGCATTTCAAAGTCTTGATTATTTTATTGCTCTGCTCCCTTATGCAATGATTGAACCCCAGCTAACAAGGTCTCTGAAGGAGTGTTCATTAAATAAAACCTATTGATGAGTGTGTTGTCACAATAGACTGTTACAGCTTGACTGTAATTCAAAGAAGTACATAACTGGTGGTTTGACTTGCAGACAGTCTGATAAATGTTGTTTGCTATTCCTTAGGTTAGTCCTGCTGTTTAGCTGTTCTCTGATCTGCTGTGTAGAAGTATTTTCTGCTGGAAACCCTAAGTAAGACCTATTAGTGTCTGTCCTGTTTGTTACAGCCCGGTTTGCTCAGCAGTTTGGCCTCCAAGGCATATACACCTTGAGTAGCTCACTGAAGAGTGTATTCACTCCTAAAGTCAAGCCAAAACATCTGCACACACTGTCACAGCACTTGCTCCTGTTCCAAGGCAGGGCTTGATCTCCTGGTGTGTGCAGGTGGGGTGGGAGAGCCTGCAAACAGCACTGCTCTGATGGTACATCAGGAAAATACTCAAAGTGTGGTGTATACGTAAGGAAAAGACCTGATTTGGAGCCAAGCAGTAAATATATGTCTGTTTAAGTTTATCCTCCACATTTCAAGCTAGAAAATTTAGTAAAGTACCTGGATCATAAGTAATTGAGATGCAGCAGTCTACAGTAGTAGAACTTGGGAATTAAATTTTCATTTAGGCTGCATTAGGGTGCAATCAAACCTTTAGATAAGATGCCATCTGTAAGGTGGTGGAAGCAAAAATGTGACAGCTGCATATGCTAGATCATAACCAGAATTCAAGGCTACCAAAGTTGTTCAAAGTTGAAGGCTGGATGGTTGCCATCACTGTACTTGGCTTTGCCTTTGAGTGAAACAGAAAAGTAATAATGTTCAGTGCTGTGCAGAACCTTACTTTAAGTCAGAATGACCTGAAGTCCAAATAGCTCATACCCTCAAGAAACATTTATTTATTTTCTATTTGAGGTTTTATTTTGGACTGAGAATTGCTTTTAAAGGCTGAAAGGATTGTATTTTTTCTCTTATTATTTGGTATAAGCTGCAAGTAAATTGTATATGTCCCAAGACTACAGTGCAAATCCTTTCAGCTTCCTGTCTGGTTTGTGGTTCAATTATTTGGCTGGTTTGCTGGGGTTTTTTTGTGCATGTGCTTTTAGGTTTTTTTATTTGTTTTGGGTTTTTTTTTCTTTTCTTTCTTACTCTTCTAAAGTAAATTGAATACAAGTGGAGGCATTGTTTATTTATATGCTCTGCCCTGGTACAGCTTGGTTTATGAAAAAAATTGGTAATTTTTTGTTAATGAACTATTTAACTTGGAATATATAGGTTCTCTGTGTAGCACTAATTCAAAGCAGCATCTGAATATGGTATCCCTGGATGCAGTGGAAATACCTGACACTTGCAGGCATAGCAAGAAATGGGTGTTATTGTTGCTGACCTGGTGGTATATGGAGTGGTCACAGTACTAACAACATGAAATATTGTCACAGGCTCTTCATGATCCTCCTGGACTTCCATTACCCTAACAGACAGGTGGTGCAAAGATGCAGGGCTTGATTAAAATAAAGATTTTTTTTTCTTTGATTTAACGTCATTTTTGGTTTTAAGTCAGTGCTAATTTAAGTGACCCTAAGAGCCCAGTACACGGACTGGCCATGCTCCAGGGGCTGGGGGTTCACATGAGCAGGTCTAGAAGGAAGGGGGAAGAGTCTAAGTCATTCCCTCCAGGTGTAAGTATCCATTGATATGTTCTGAGGCTTGGAAAACTGATCTGCATTTCAGCCTCTCACTGCTTGCATGTAAACTACCTGGAATTGTTTTCATGGGATATGAAGATCTACTGCAATACTTCTGTTATTGAGAACAAGGGTTTGAGAAATATGAGAGTTTTGTTCATAGAGGTGAATTAGAAGAGTTTTCAGATTGTCCACGCTAGGCTCAGAAACGTGAAACCTGCTACAGACAGAAATACCAAATGCATTTTACTTCCACTAACTTTTGTCTAAAAGCATGTGTATAATGAACTCTTTTCAAATTTATTCAAAATACAAACAAATCTTTGCCTTTTTCTCTTAGGACTGCAGCTTGTTTGCTGGAAGCAAAATGGAAATCCATTTGCCATATAAATAAGAGAAAAAATCACAAGCTTTTCACTTTTCAGCCAATATGAAAGAGAACACATTTTCCCAATGTTGTTGTACATAAGTCTTGGCCAAAGGATGTATACAGCAAAAAGACAGAGTGGTCTGAAAATGCTCTGGAGACCAGAAAAGAAAAGGGATTGGCATAAACGACTCTCCTTAGATTTTTATAGTTATTTTCTTGTCTTATTTGTTCAAACAAGGGTAATGGGAATATTAGTATATTGGCAGAGAGTCTCAGATTGGATATATACCAGAGAAGTAATGGCAAATTAATCCCTAAGGTGTAATGCAACAGTTCCTGTTGGTGGAAGGCAAATTAGCTCTCACCTTTGGTTATGGGGAGAAATGTTGGTTTACAGGATGCAGCCTGTTTTTTCTTGACTTCTTGCATAGAACAGCAAATGAGGAAACTGCCCTTAGTAGGGTAGTGTGATGGAGCATATCTTTAATGTGCAGGGAGGAAGTTAACAAGGTGGAATAGTTCCTTCCCATTTGAACCCTGAACAGGGAATAAGTCTTTATGAAAAAAAAA
This sequence comes from Prinia subflava, assembly GCF_021018805.1. Lineage (NCBI taxonomy): Eukaryota > Metazoa > Chordata > Aves > Passeriformes > Cisticolidae > Prinia > Prinia subflava. Next base: position 49,493,550 of record NC_086251.1, on the reverse strand, counting down.
AAATTGACAGGTCTTGTTGAAAGTTCTGTTCAGAAAAGGTCCACTGTGGGGCAAAGGATATGATTTCAGAAACCCCTGGATCATGCAGGCAAAAATTTCTTGAGCAAATAGTTGCATGCTGCAAACCCATGGAAAGCCTTTGACTGAGAAATTATCTTCCCTTTTGAAAACTATAACAAACTGAGAAAACAAAAATTGTGTCAAGTCCTCATGTTTTTGGAAAAATCATGCATTTACACTTAGCCTATCTCCTGTATTAGTACTTGGGGTGTTAATCCCAGCCAAGTCTCCGCTCACTGTGAAAACATAAAACCTTTCTTTCCCTGGCCCAGGTTGTAAACATGATCCCCCAGACACTACAGAAAATAATGTTAGGCAAGGCTTCCTGTGCTCATCTGCTGTCTCTGAATGTACACAGGCACGTCATATTTGGGGTAAAGCAGCTCAGGGGTTATGCTAATTTTTGGCATTTTATTAATCCCTGTTTTTAAAAGATTGATCTTAGTAAGAATGAGTTAACTTCTGCTTCACAGTTCTGTAAGTTTCTAGAAGGTTCTTGTACCCATTTGAACAACCACAGGACTTAGAAACACTTGTGGTTAGTGAGCAAAACAAATAAGTGCTCTGACTACAACAAATTTCAGAACAAGTGATAAAATAGCAGACTGATTTCTCAGTTATTTTAATACTGTCTGAATAAGGTGCATAAACAAATAACAGCTGCATATTCATACTTTTACAAATTAAAACTATCTGTGATATTTTCCAAGTGCCGCTTAATAGAACTCAGGAAATTAATAGCAGTGGTAAAAATAAAACTCTGCTCAGAAAGCATCTGGAAAGTCACCTACTCTTTGTTTATGAGCCCCCTTTCTTTACTTTGCTGACACAAGGAGTTAATCAGAGTCAAGAGTGTTACTTGAGCACTTAAATCAGGGGCATGGTCATTTCCAAACCAGTGCAGACACTGCCTTCTCCTCTGCTGTGCAAGTCTGAGCTTGACTGGCTCCATCATTGGATTTCTGATCCCATTATTACATGTAAATATCAAAAAATGTAGAGCAATCCAATCTTCTAGAGGCTGTACTGTGCTGTACATTGTTGGATGGAAATGTACCTTCCTGGACAGCTTGGTTTCTGTTTTTCCCTCTCTCTCTACCATCCTTGCCTTGGGCTGAGCCAGGTGATCAAAAAGCCCATAAGCAGAAAAGAAGTGACATGCACAAGCTCTGTGAATGGGGCTTAGATGACCTTTAAAGGTCCCTTGCATCCCAAATTGTTCCGTGATTCTCTGAAAAGCTTAGAAATTTTTGTCTCCAGTACAAGCCACTGTGCATTCATCAAATGCTGAAGCAAAGAACAGATACACAGGAAAAAATGGTTCAGATTTCTGTGAAAACAAAGGGCCCAAATAGAACTGGGCTTTAGCTGACATAATAAAAGTTACTGATGGTATTATGCTAATTTCTTCTCATAATCAGCTTTTGTATAGGAGGACAACCATATCTGTCTGGCTGTTGTGTCTGATGAGCATGTTTTAGGAAAACTATTCTATGATGGAAGTACTAGTGACTGAGCAAAAGGTCTCAGGAGGAATTTAGGTTCCTGTATTCACTTCGTTTTTCTTCTCCTTCCCTCCACACATTTATTTATGGAACAGTTGAATCTGGGTAACACATGAAGTGTCATGGAAGGGCTGGAGATGCTTTTCTGTTCTGAAAGAAAATTTAATTTCTTCAGGCACAGAATCCCTCTTGAGAGGCCTGAAATTGCACTGAATGGCTTTAACATCTTATTCTCTCCTGTGTTATGGCTCAGTTTGGGGTTTTTGTTGTTGTTTTCTTCAAGAAGAATGTGATATATAAAAAATAATTCCTGCCCTGTAAATAGGAGAGTGATCTCTAGTGCAGAGTTAAATGGAAATATACCCACACTTCTTCATTAATTTAATCTGCTTTCATTAACTCTAGGGTAGGTCTGCTTATTTTTTTTCTAATTCATGGGGTTTTATTTTTAGCATCCTTCTCTTCCTGTCATTGGGGCCCAGGTCAGAGAGATAAAATCAGATTCTTTTTTCTTATTTAATAAGCCTTTCCTATAAAACAGTAAGTCTTGAGTGATTGTACCAAACAATGGGAGAGACTGGAAAGGGAGGATGTAACAAAGCAGCCAGGGATGTGTGCAGCACAGGCACCAGATGCAGGGATATTCTCTGTATCCCAGTACTTGGAAAGCTGATCTGCAGTCTTGGTTTGATTCCTGTGGTATTACAAAGACATTCACAAACTCGAGAGAGCTTAATGGAGGGCAAATAAAATGGTTAGGGGGGCTGGAGCACAAGATGATGATGATAAACTAACAAAATCAGCTGGACAAAGCCCTGAGCAGTGTGATAGAGTAAGATGATCCCTAGACATGAGTTTGAAGAAGATTTATTATATAATTCTATGATTGATGCAATCCAGATAAACAGGATATTTTTTAGAAACTGTTGTTCAAAATGTTTACAATAAATGGTGTGGTAGAAGAAATAAGATTAAAGTTTTAATCATTTTAAGGAAATTGGGAAAGACTAGCTAAAATGAACTCCAAGCTGAAAAAATCAGAAGCTTTGGCTTTATGCCATGTAAAGACAGAAGACAAAAGCTCTTAGAGAAGAGCAGCAGTGCTAAGAACATACCTTTGGGATGTTTCATAGAGGGGCTTGGTGGGTGGAGATGAGTGAGTGTCCTGGTCTGTAGAAAAGGAACTTTACAAAGAAATTCATTGAAATCTTAAAATTTTTGGATTCCATTTTATGTCTTCTGATGCCCAAATACAAACATATTATCTAATTATTTAGTTATTTACCTTTTTAATTGTATGTACATCTATGTGCACATACATGTCAATCCATGTACAAATATACCTCAAATAGTTATAAATACATTCATATATGTATACAACTAGTATTTCTGGTCATACTGCTAATGATTTAACATGATGCAATGTTAGATGTGCCTTTTCTAGGTGTGTATTTTACTTTATTCTTCAGTTTGTTTTGCATTTATGCAAACTCAGCCATGAAGAAATTGTTGTGATGAACTACCAGGCCACATTAAATTATCATCAGACAGCTTTTTAACTAGCAAGGAAACTAAATGAAGAAAACAATATCTAGCAGTGATGACAATTGCCATAACTCTCAGCATAAATCTGGGAATGTTAACGATCCCATTAGTCTGGCTCAATAAATCATTGATTGGACCCAGCTTGAAATTTGGATTCCAACTTTTATTTCACAAGTCTTATCTGCTGAGATGAAGCAACCATTGGAACAGTCTGTTCCCTTACATTCTGGAAATGGTCCAGCTCATCTTCAAATTCCAATGCCCAGTTCTGATCTAAACAAATACCTTCATTTTCCTTAGGAAAATGATCTATGCCTTGCTCATCTTTTTGTCAGGAATTTCTTGTCAAATAATGGATCTTGGCAAAGTTCAGGCTTATTACACATGCTAGACATTCTGTTCCTTTCTTTTTGTTCTTGTTTTGGCAAAAAAATGGGATATTTCTAAACACTGGAAATCCCTTCATGTCTCTGTTTCATTATGAGGTCTAAAAATTAATGAGTAAGGCTGATCTTGGGGTAGCATCAGCATATGTTTCACCCTCAAGCTATCTGCAAGTTCAGAGGGGTGCTTTTTTTTGTTTATTTCTTTCTCACCAGACCTTTCATATACTGAAAACTGTGTAGCCATTGGAAGGAATCAAATATCATTAAAAAACCCTGAGCCAAAACACAAACTAAAAGAACTCCACAACCAGATTTCCAAAATCTCCAGCCATATCCAGGTAGTATCTCAAATACAAGTCAGTGAAGTCATTGTGACTTGCTGCGTGTCCCTTGCCTCTGAGCAGGCTGGGCTCAGGCCCAGGGGATGTGGGAATCTAAAAAGCAAAACACCCCAGAATGTGCAAAAAGGCCCCAGAAAGTAAACAAAAAGCTGAGAAAGGCTGGGAATCTCAATATTTTCCCATGGGAAGCTAAGAAATTAAGAACCAAGTGATTTCATTTATATCTGTCATAAGGAACAAGAACAAGGGCTGATTGCTGGTTCAGGATGTAAACAGTTTTAGATATATGCTTTGGAAAGACAGAAAGAGTTTCAATCCTAAATAATGAATTACTGTGTGTTGTTTCTTAGGTTTACAGAAGTCTTATTGTTAATTCTAAACCCACATGGATCTTTTTTTGATTTGCTAGAATAATATGACTCTAAACTTCTTCTTGTGAACTATTGGTTGAGAAAATATCTAGAAAAAGGCTCTGCATCAGCTGTGGCCTTGTTTCTGATCTAGTTTTGCATGGATTTTGTTGTTTTCCTGTGTCTCTTGCTTGCATGATACAGACAGGTAATAAATCCTAAGTCTGCAACTAGACAGAGTGCCCTCCTGTTTGTGAGACCCTGACTGATCCAGCAGGGGATGGCACTGGGGCACAGGCAGCAGAAATCTCTGCTGGTTTCCAGCACAGCAGCCCCTGCCCTGGTGCATGAGTGCACAGACTGCCAGACCTCCAGGAGAACACATGCACAGACACACATGGGCTCAACAGGATTTAGAAAATGGAATTGAGAGTATTCCTAGCACAGAGGAGCTTGTGTGCAGTTGGCCCATCCCTGGGGAGCTTCTACTGAATACCAGTGTGAGAGCCCCAGTATCTATAAAGTTTCACCCAATAGCTGTACAAAAAGTATAAATTTGTGGTTCAGATGGAAATCTTGATGTGGCATTTCTTCAGGCTGTTTAATAGGGCTTGATGAAATGCTTACATCTGTTTTTGGAGATGTATCCCCAAGGGAATGAAAAATTGGAAGACAAAAAATGTTCTTCAGCCATACAGATTTTAGACTTCTGGGAGGCGTTGTGTTCAGTGTTTGGACAAGGCACTTTTATTCAAAAATATTTAAATTTATGGATGTGTTACTCCCACAGGGAACAATGCTGATGAGACTGGAGGATTAGAAGACTTGGATGGCCAGGAAAGGGAAGCTGTGACAAAGTGAAGGCATTGCACAGAATGTAGCCAGTGTCCAATTGTCAGAGTTTTTCTTAATCACATATAACTTGTTGCTAACAGCTAGGAATGGCAGCTGCCTGACCTGGAGTCCTTTTGCTGCAGTCAAGTTAATGTTTAGCTACATGCTCCTCAGGACTGAAACAGCAATGTCTGAGAGTTTTTAAGCCCTAAGCTGCACATGGCTGGGTGCTGGAAAGGGACTGCTCTAGGATCTGTGCTCCTCTCACTGGTGACTTGTGCAACCTCAGGGCAGGAGATACTTTTGCTGCTTGTGACTGTGCAAGGTTTGGATTAGTGAGTGGTCTGCTCTGTGCCAGGTTTCCAGCTGAAAACTGAGTCAGCTGTGAACAACATCAGATTATCTCAGCTTCTTAGAAAAGAATGGGTGTTCCATAGGAATAAACCAGACACATCTTCTACTGATGACAATATCTGGTTTTGGTGGTCGTCCAGGTTACTGAGATATTGGAACTTGAAATGAGACAAGCTGAATTCTTCAGGCCAGAAAGTCCTGCAGAGAGTGAAATGATGAGTGAGTTACAAGACAAACCACTTTGTTTCCCTCTGAAGGTGTGCTGGAGGAGCTCTGGCACTGGGTGTGCTCTGCAGGTACTTGTGGAATACAGGGCAATTAACTCCCAGGGTTCAACTTCCTAAGAAATGGGCACCAGGCAATGTGCTGTGGTTGCTGAAAAGAAAATCAGAACCCCTGTGGACTGTCATATTCTGTTTATAACTTCTTCTTTTGCTATCTGCATGGAAAAATGAAAAAATGAAAAAAGGGGCTGAGAACTCCTGGTCAATGTTTAAGTAAATGAATTTTCAGCCTGTTGGTTATTCCCTGTCTGCATGTCATTCCTGATGAGTGGTCTCTTTCCTGTAGAGAGCTTGTCTGCCTTTCCCTGTTTTTATTGCTCCCACTGTCTTTGCATTAAAATAGGAGAGATTTCTGTACTGCAAGGGAAAAATAGTGATTGCAGCAAGTGAGGAATAAGCAGCAGCCATGGCCAAATGCTTCATCTTGACTGAATGCAAATGTCCAAGCAAAAATATTCTCAGTAAGAAGGAAGGAAAAAAGCTTCACAGCAACAAAGAGCAGAATCTAGGAACTGTGAGACTGGATGGGGTGGCAATTCTTTCCTTAACTTGGTGGGCTTTAGGGGAGCACTTCTGAAATACAGGATTAAAGGAATTAATAGAGTGTACACATAATAACAAATGATATTTAATATTTTAATTTGTATGCAGTCTGTCATCTTTTGCTCCAGGGAGCTCTGCAAACAAATTTTCATTTAACCTCTTCATTTATGTGTGAGGTGGTTAAGTATTGTCTCTGTCTCACACATGAATAAATTATGATGCTTCAGGGTCTTGTCTCCTTGCAAACTCTGGCACCCTTGGATGCCAACAGCCCAGGTGGCTGTGACTCTAAGGCTGGGAAGGGAGTGCAGCTTCTCTGAATTGCAGAGAAGCGTGAAACAAGGGGGTAATTGAGGAAAGTTGAAAGAGATCCAAGAGTAATGTTACTGCTGGGTTTTGGTAGATTTTATTTAATCCTCCTAGGTTTTACTGTTTTGTTTTGTTTTAAAACACACATTTACATTTTCAGTATGGATGCTGAATTCTGCCTCATCTTACCGTGTTGTTTTTTTGCAGCAAGACTAGAAATCATGCCGCAGTTCTGGAACTTTCAGAGATTTGGCTACACTTTTCCAGTAACACCATTCCTCAGCTCCACAGCAAACACAGAATGTGTGTAACAGGCATTGGTGACCAGTTCCTGCCATGGGATAAATAATTCCCCCCAGATTATTTTTTGTCTCAGAGCTCCAGACCCCAGAACTGTCTCAGCAGGGTAGACAGAGCTGAATGTCACTACACCAAGGACAGGACAGAAGAGAGTGGCACCTGGTGATTTTTACAGGAGCTACTGGGTCTGCTAGAAGTATCCTTCTTATTCTTCTGGATCTTTGAGTTGCTGAAGGCAACATCCAGCCCTCTTGCAATTCAGCTGGAGGCAAATGCACATCAGCAGCATTGCTGCTACCCTGCCTGAGGTAACTGCTTATTCTGTGTGTGTCCAGAATCGGCCTTGGACTGATCAGAGGTGAATAAGAAGGGATGATGAACACCAGTTTCTCCTTCAACAGCATGTGCTCTGAGTGTGTCTCATCTTAGGGATAGAAATAAGGCTGCAAACTTCAACTGCAGTGTGGCTGTGTATTTGTGAGTTCTCTCTCTCTGTGGTGAGGGCTGCCTGTGTCCCTGTGAGGGAAGTATAAACATTTCATTTTCCTTCTTTTTGTTGTACCTGAGTTTTTCCATAGCAGAAGTGATGCTGAAAAGGAGGAGAAGACTGAGTAAGCAGTACAGTAGACTTACTGTGTGACTGCAAGCCTAGGAGAAACATCATAAACATCAGCAACACCAGAGAAAAATATAGAGCACCTGGTAAATTCAATTTCCACAAAATGTTAGATTCTTCAGCCCTTTCCATAATGGGTAGGATAAAGGGTAGAATTCACCATTACACTGAAGAAGAACTGGTAAGGAGCAAATTGATAAGGTTTTAGTGTTATTATTCCCAAAGACTCTGTGTCTTGGCACATCATAGTTCAAGAAGATAAAGGAACAAACCACATTGCAATTAATTTGGCTTCAATTTACCATTTACAGTAAAGAAAATATCCATCTTCTTTCTCTGCTTTTGCATGGATCTGATGGATGGATGTACTTTGCATGCATGGACCTGATGAGGCTTTTCCCTCTTGCTGTGCTAAGACTGTTGGCAGAGACTGACCATCCTCTTGCCTAATTTCCCTTTTTGCTTTTTTAAAAAGTTCATTTCTTTGATTTTTTGTTTGCTTGTTTCAAACTGGGGTTTGCCATTAGAAGGTCTGGCACCTACTGGCACAGTGCCATGTAATTCCCACACCTGACTGCTATTCTGCCAGTCCTTATCACAGCTCTGTGGTTTCCCAAAGGCCAGTGGAGACCATTAACCCTGAAAGCTTACAGTGCAGTAAAATCAAATGTTTCATGCCAACTTTTTACTCTAACTGCATAATTTTCCAGTGCTTCCTCATTATTGAATTAAATTGGAATGGAATTGGAAAAACTCCTCCCAGTTTTACCACATGGTAACTTTCAGAAAGATGGGAATGACTTGAAATGGAAATACAAATAGGGATAAGTGTAAATGGCATGGAAGAGATACTGAATATCACTTTCTTGAAAATATTTTGTTATTCACAAATTTTTGTTAAATTTTCATGGAAAATCCCACTGCAGTTTGTCAGCTGCTTTTAGCAGAAGAGAAGGGGCCAAGTGGGCAGCCACAGGAAGGATTCACTGATGATTCACTGAGCTGGTGGTTTGTTGTAAGAGGTTTGCCTGCACTGTTGCATCTTGCCTGGAAAATAATTCATTTAGCACTAAAGACTTAGTTAAAACTAATCACCAGATAAGGAAAGGAGGAATGGTGCCATATGCCAGTAACAAACTGATCCCTGCTAATGAAATTTAAAAGGTTAAGCACAGGTTTTTATTTAATAACAGATGACCATAGCGAATCATCACTGAAAGTGCATCTAGAATGCTCTGACAAAAGGCTTAAGGTTATCTTGTATATTTTCCATATTTGCAAGTACCTTTTAAAAGCTGTACATAAAAAATTGTCTAGGTATTAATGGGGAAATAAATTAAGGAAACTAAATTACAATGATGAATTTTGCTATGGAGCTGTCCTCTGCTTTCCCTCAAGATACTGAAATCAGCAATACTCCTCCTTATGGTGCACATCTCAAATCCTCATTGGCCACAGCATCAAGTTTTGCTGCTGGGCTTTTTGCTGTTGCTTTATGAGGGGAACAAGGAACTTGACTAAACTCCTAAGTTTCCATGCATACATCTGCACCTCCAGCAAAGCTGAACGGATATTTCAACCTGAAGATTTTCAGTAGGGTATCATAGGAGTCACAAAATATATTAAAAGATTTTGTAGCTAAGAAGGGTGATGGCAAAACTTACAGCTAATTTCCCATTATTGCCTGTGGTGCTGTTACGGAAGCGTTCTGACCTCAGAGGAAATAACATTAGGTATATTTGTTTCTAAACCAGAAAGTCCAGCCTGTTTTCTGCATGCTTTACAATGCCTGAAGCCCACAACAATGTGAGTGATAAGCAGCTGCAATCATCACCAGTCACTTCAGCAAAGAAATCTCTATTAGTCTGGTAATAGATTTTTATTCTGACCTCTTGCCAAATAAGCATCAACTGTAAGTACTTAAGGGGTTTTTACTGACTGTCAGCTGAGCAAAGGAAAGATGACACCTTGGGAACTTGGGTCCTCAGCAGCTGGTGATGTGATACTTCTGGAGGGACAAGAAGGCTGAGAGGTAATGGAGCAGAAGGGCTGATGTGAAGATGAAGTTTGCCTTGGCAGGATTGTTTGTCAGCATTTGCCTGCACAGCCCAGTGGGAAGGGAAAGGGATGAAAAGGAGGATGGCAACAGAGAGACTCAGTCATAGCCAGAACTACTAACCAGCTTAACTATGTCTTCTGTTGTGTTGCTTGATGCTTAGTGCAAGAATCCAGGGGAAAAACTCACACAAAAAAACTTGTAATGCAAAGAGGCCTCTTCCCTTCCTTTTCCTATCACTCTTGATTTTCTTCTCTGTACTCCACTCCTAATCTGTTCACATCCCATCTCCTCTAGCTCTGTTCTCCCTCCCTCATCCCATCTAATACATCTCTCGTGTTGAAACTCCATCCCTCCTCTAGCTTCCACTCTTCTACCTTTTGGTTCTTCTTCCATACCTGTTCTCTCATACACTGTTTCCTCTGTCAGCATCTGTCCTATTTGACAATTTAAATAGCTCAAAGGGGTCTGCAGATGGGGAGGAAGGGAAGGATGTCTTCCAGCAAGGGCAAAGAGAAGGAAAATTAGGAGGGTTTAATATCCAGCATTTCAAAAAATGAAGCCTAATTGCTGTCACAAGGCCTTTCCTATTCCCTGCCTTCTTCAGTCAGTGTGTAACTATGGGAGCTGGCTGTAAAAGCTGCAGTAATGAGGATATTCAGAAGCAGTGCAAAGTGGGTGAGAGCCTGGCCTGTGCTGATCGGGATCTCACCCTCTGCTCTCCAGGGCATCACGGCTCTGGTGGCTGGAGAGGTGAGGAGGAGAATGTCATGGATCAGACAGTCTGAGTACCCAAACATCCTCCTTCTACCTTTGTTCATGTGTGTGCTGTCCTGAGATGCTTTAGGAGGAGGGAGATCAGCCAAGCACTGGTACAGGACTGAGGACTAAGCCTGGACTTCCAGTTCCCTGGTCTGCCCCAGGCTGCAGCAAGTTTTTGTGTCTGAGATGAGGAAAGTGCTGAAGCATTCAAACCCACTGGTATACGAAGACTTGAGGGTATTTTCCATTAAGGTTTTGTGTCTTGGCTTTTAAGTCACTGTTGCTTTTTCACTGAATAATGGAAGCCTATAGCCTTCCCCATAATTTTAGTGCTATACAGAAAATACAATTCATGCAAGAACCATAACTTCTAATAAGCAGATCTGTTTGGTGGGAAGGGCTCATAAAAGATAGATTCTGAGAAGATACACAGTTCTAAATCAAGCTTATTTTTCAGAATGGCACTAAAGGGATGGCTAACAACCTCATGAAAAGATTTTTTCTTTTCAGTGGCACGCTGTGAATATTAAATATTTATGGCTAATAGATGTGAAAGGTGTATACAGGGAAAAAAAAAAGCAAGAGAGAGGGTATGTGTGTTGATGTGGAGGAGAAAACTAGGCTTTTGTTTGTTGTTCATCTCTCAAATAATTTTAACTTCATTATACATGCAAAGTACAAAGGAGAACTCTCTCTTGTGAAGGAGAGTGCTGGGAATGGTGGCAAGGGAAGAAGAGCTGTCCACAGCTCTACTTGCCCAGTAGCACGAAGCAGGTAAGTGAATCAGGGGGTGGGCGTTGTCCTGCCTGCTCAGGATCCAAAGGTCACTGAGACTGAATGGCAGTCTACTCTTATTTTGTGAGTGTCCTCTATGCATCAATAATCCTAACATGACATTTATTGCCCATTTAAGGAGTGAAACAAAAATTAAAGAAAAGCATTTTAGTCCTAAAAGTTTAAAATTCCAAAGGGACTTCCCTCCTAATTATCTGTTTGTATTTTCTCATAGAACCTGGAGAACAGAGAACTATTGGCAGTTTTGGTCAGGGATAAAAGTTCTGATTTTTGACCAAACTGGGGATAACTGGTGTCTACCTTGTTATGAAATATGACCTGGATTTCAGGATTCTACTTTTAGATTGCTAAGGAAAGCACTTCCATGTGAAATTTCAGTCCTGGAAAATCAGCTTCCAGCAGTTTTGATGCAGCAGTTCCTTGCTGTGTTCAGAGTGGTGTTTGCTGGCTTTTTTGCAATAAGTGGGGTACAGCAAGAGCAAAAACCTCTGTGTGACTAATGAAGAAGATAAGGATTACTGGTGGTCTTCTTTAAAATTTTTCTGTTCATTGTAAATAAGTGTCAGGCTGCATTTTCATGTGCATGCCTTATTCATTTTGTTTTCAAGTTAAATGAATCTTTATGTTGTAGTTTTTATTGCAAAATGGGAGTGGTTGAAGGAATAAGTTCCAAATGAATTACATGAGAAATCTGCCCAGTTCTCCATCTGTAAATACATGTGCAAAGTATTTCTGACTCTGAAAGTTAAACTAAACAGTCAGCTGATTTTATTGACATGGATTTTTTCTTTTTTTCTGGGCTGATGCAAGTCATCCTTGCTCTCTGTTCGCTTTTCTCCTTCCAAAAAACTTTTCTAAGCCAAACCCAGTGTGTGTTATTAAATTATAATTACCAAATGAATGAAAGCCTGTGGGCATGTTAAGTGTCTGCCATTTTAGCAGGTGGGTCGATCCTTGAAAACAGCCTACCTCAGCTTCTTTGGACAAACAATTTCTCCCCTATTCAACTGGAACAGTCAGACACTTGGTTAATTAAAACTCTAGTAATTATCTGCTTGAGAAACTCCAGCAGCAGCAGAGCTCCTGGTGAGACCACAGGCAGCAAGGCAAGGCAGGGGCTGTGCCTGCTCTCACTCACTGGAAGCTTGTAGGCAGACACCCTCCTTCTGCCTCCCAGGCTGACACATCTCGGGTGCTTCAGTGTCACTGCCTGGACAAACCCCCAAACCAGATGTGTGTGTGCCAGATGTGACACCTACATTGTCTGTATTGCTCAGAGCAGCCACAGGTTCCATTTCAAACTTGAATTCTCTTTGAGTGGGAAGAGAGGCACACTTCTGTTGGGATTCACATTTGTTTTAATTTGCTAAATTTGGGGTTAGATAATTAATTATTATAATAGTTTGGGTAGATTAAAAGGACAAAGAACTAGGTAGTTACCCTTGAAACCTTATCTTATAGTCCTGCTATGGTTGGCTGCACTGAAAATGGATCTGGATAATTGGTGATAAGACAGGGTGTGAAGATTCCCCATGGGATACCCAAAGTAGTGCTTGCATAACTGACATGGTGAGCATGGAAATCAAGACTGGTGGTCTTAAGCTATCCTCAAATTCCTCGAGTATTGAAAACAGACAAAATATAGGGGAAAAAAATCACCCTTAATTTTATTCAAGGGATTATTTTAAAAAAATCTCTGTATGGATCTTAAGCATGCAGGAAATGAAACTGTGCAGGGCAATGTACTTTTATTTTCTGCAAATGACATAACTGTCATGTGTCTCCCCTTCATTTCTGCAACTGCACTGAAGTGTAGCCCAACTTCTCTGCTGTGTTTGGATTCCTGTGCCTTCACCAGCTGCTCCCACCCTCTGGCAATGATGGGGTTTAGTGGTGTTGATACCTTCAGGGTATCCAGGACACCAGGCAGGATATCCAGCTGCATGAAGGTGTATCCACATATAATAATAAACTTTAATTTCCACTTTTGGAATTCAGAACATTGCTAGGTTTGATCTGGAGTGAGGTTTTGTAGTATAAAAATGGTTCTAGAAAGCCCTCTCTAAGGAAGAAGCTTTAAAAGGATTGACAAGTTGGAATATCTTTCAATGAAGAACCTGAGAAATGAAAATGAATGAGATGTGCTTTAAGGTCCAACACAAATCATCCTATGATTCTATCATTCTGTCTGATCTGGATCAGTCATTTTAACATCAAAACATTCATACCTTGTGTGAAATTTATGATCTCAGAAAATAGTTGGAGTAGTTACAGCTGGGAAGTCAAAGTTATAAAGATTTTCAATTTGTGTCTCACTGCCTCTCACTACTCCCTTGAGAAAAAATCTTTTTTCCCTTCTTCTCAAAATATTTTATTTCCTTGCAGATTTAAATTAAAATGGATCCCATCTTCAGCTTTTTGTTTGATTTGTCTTTTTCAGGCTGCCAAAGAATTTTGCTCAGAAGCTGTTCCAGTGCTTCTGATAAGAAAAAATTTTCTCAACTGATAAATGTTAATGACTATGAAATAGATAATTTATAAAATTTATTTGTTTCTTAATATTTAGTGTCATTTTTTTGTATAGCATATGCAGGTGATGAAGACAAGATGCATATAAGAACAGTCTCATCCAGGCTGGTGTAGTCCTTGTTACTTATGCTAACTGCAAAACTAGCTCTGGTTACCCACTGTGCTTTCTATTAAAATAAACCCTATAGAATAGTTACCCACTGACTGACTCATCATTTCCACCAGTTCAGTATTAATTTTCAAACATGCAGTCTTTATGACCAAGATTTTTCAGGCAAGATTTTCCCATGTGAACAAGAAAAATGTTTCTAAAATGATTTATTGTCCGATTTAAATTTAGTTGCTAAAGATTATTTCATGCCTTGCACTTGGGTGTTGGTCTGCAGGGCATAGTTACTCATATCAACAAAAGTTAAATCAGAAACATTCTTTACCCATTAGGTGTATTTTCAGTGCTCATAGCTTCATTATCTTCTAAACTCACGGATTGTCCTTGTTGCTACACTGTGTTTTCCATCAGTTCAGCAGTGTAATAATAGAATTTCTATATTTCAAAGCATGAATTTGTGATACTTGGTTTAATCTAAGATAATGTAGTCTAAATCTTGGCATCAGCCATGAAGAATTGATCATACTATCTTGTTTAAATGTGCCCTCAGATTTTGGTGAGATTATTTCAGTCTTAATTGTGACTTCCTCTGTAAGCATTAATCCAGGTACATACTTTGGGCAAGTATTTCCAAGCACATATAGTATAACCATAGGGAATAATTAGATTATCTGGAGGGTTGCCATGCTCTAAAACGAATGTGCAAGACTTCCAAATGTCTTTCAGTTTTCTGACATTTGACCCTGACAATGTACATCATCTGTTGTTGATAACAAATTTTTCTGGAGCTTTCCTCAATGCTCTCCATATTCCTTGAGTATATGCCATATAGTAAAACATCAGTATATTTCTTCTCTGTCTTCCATATGGCAAACCAGTGCAAAAACAGAGTAAAGTCTTATGAGTTGAAGATATAATTTTGGCTCACTCTATAGTGTTATCTTTTTGTTGTTGTTGTAGATTATCAGTGACATATTTTGTGATGGGTATGGTATTTTATCATGTCCTGGTTACTTGGTAAAATACGTGATTTTTACTCCTTTCAGTTGCTTTTCTATTGAAGGTGATTTTTCCTTCTGAGATTACTTTTGCTCGGGCTGTATCACTGGGGGCTGAGCATTAGTGTGCCAACCCTGAGCTCTGCTCTTTTCTGTGGATGCAGCTGAATCCATTTTGCAGTAACTATTTTTAAAAGAAAGCAACAACAGTGCATGGAAGGGTAGAGTGGTGTCTTGCTGTGCCTCTGTCTGGGGTAGCATTCAAAGGCTTCTCTGCTTTGTTCTTCTCACAAGGTGAGCCACTTGAACTGTGCAGCACTTTGCTCCAAAAGCAATGCTAAAGATAATCTGCCACAGTACTCCCTTGTATGCGTGTCATTGGAAGGCTAGGTACTGACACTCCTTCTAAAGATCACTTGAACAAATCTTCTCCTTCTTTCCACCCTCATAAGCAATGAGAAGAATGGGTTTCCACTGTATAATTTAATTTTTAATAAAATCAATTTGCATGTATCAAAGTTGAAGACTGACACAGAATTTCATTGAAATAATTTATCATGATACAAGCAAATAACAGCTAAGAAATCATTAATCTTTTAATATTTCCATCAGGAACATGGAAAAGAAATTTAAAGTTGATAACAGTTGATATGCTGGAGCTGAGCGCCTGAGGACAAGGATATTCTTTCTGCATAGTTGAGCTAATTCTTCTATTTTCAATCTATCCTTTATCTAAAATACTGATTTTCAGAAGTTTCAGTATGAGATAAATGTGATGCACTAATACCTAAGGCTGTTACAACTCTCTCTGAAAGAAGTTGTTTCCTACCTGCTACTAGGATTAAAATCTAGTGCATTTGGGCTGGACACATATATGGATTTTTATCAACGTGGAGTGCAAAGCAAAGGACTTTGACATGCAAATTTCAGACTCCTCTGAGAGCTGCTTTTAGAGCTTGCAGCACTGAGGTCAACTCCAGTGTAGATCTAGCCAAGGCAATGATTCTCTGTCCTTTGGGATATGCATTTGATCATCTGAATGGGAAAATGTCACTAATAGACAGTAAATTATCTTAAAACTAAAAACTTAAAGCAAAGCTTTATTTATCACACTTCATATAAAACTATTTCTACTCTCCCAAATAGCACTTTGTGTGGCTCTGGTCTGTGTCAGTGTCGCAGCTGCACTCAGCAGCACTTCATACATTACACTTCAGAGCTGGAAGTTCAGCAAAGTTCAAATGATTTTTAACTAAGAGATTTGCACCATCGATTTGAGTTCATGAACTTTTGACTGCTACTTGCTCATTTCTTTCTTTGAAGGAAAATCTGATTAAGAACAAACTGTATTTTGCTTTCCTAGTGTCTTTGTGTTTGTTTGCCCTGTCGGCTGAGGTGTACTTTTATTTTGTGTACACAAGTAGTGCCTATGTATATGTCCTACACATATTTACTACCTTCCTTTGAAGAGTCACAGCTTTTGGTGGGAGGGATGAAGCCCCCTAACTACAGCCCCCTTCCTGTTTCCTGTAAGTTCAGGGCATTGCCTCAGTGTTGTGGTTTGCTGAGATGTTCTGCATCAGCCTTATCTACCTCTGACAAAATGAGAAATCCAGGGAAATGGTGCTCCCCACTTCAGCAACACTTCCCACCAAGCTAGGGGATGCCCTGCCCAGGAGAGAAGAAAATATCTACAAAATACTGGAAAGTCTCAGGTTTTTCTCCATTTCCCTTTCCAAGTGTTATCTTCTCTCTGCTCCCTTACCCAGTTTGTTTTACTGATCCATGCTCCCACACTTAGGGTTTCCATCCAAGTAGAATACTTTTCCCCAGGGCAGTCAGAATGAAGTAAAATTTATTTGCAGCCTAATGTTGTTTTATTTCAGATATGGCTGGTCGTAAGGGCAGAACTGACATTCTGCAATTGAAACTTCTAATCCTCCATCACACTGCTGAAAACTGGAGATGGTTCTTGGCCAACTCCTGCACATGAGTTCTTCAAAATACTTTGATATCCTCCCAAGAAAGCTGCTTTGCCTTTGTGAGAAAGGGATGGAGTTGGTGCACCTCATGAGCACTGGGGAGCAGCCAGAGCGGGGGGTACACAATGGAGCAGGAAAAGTGTGTGCAGCTTCAGATCAAAAGTCAGTCTAGGCCTTTGTTCTATCCACAGCACCGGCTGATGGTCTGAACTTACAGAATAAAATAAGAACTGTCAGTGTGTGGAAAATTCTTCTGAACTTAAGCAGGTTTAAGATTTCTTAAACTCATCTCTGTATCTCTACAAACTCACAAAATACCTCTAAATAAATCTGTTCCCATGAAAGTATCTGCTATGGGCATTGGTGGAAAATAACTATACCCATCTCATGTAAATATTTTTCACTTCAATCTATTTCTAAGGATTGTTTTGAGGATTTTTTTTTTCTTTTTATTTATAATTCCAGCAATATTTAGAGCAGACACTTAAAAAAATTGTTAACTGTTTTATTGCCTTTGTGGACAAATCTAAAAAAAAAATCATCCAAACTTTATCCTTTATTACTTATTTTCACACAATGTGGAGTTTTTGTGCTGAGCATTTTGACACTGAGAGGTGTCTGCCTGAGCTGGAAAGACCCTGCAATCATGGTTCTCAGGGTCTTAGTCTGAGATCCTTGCTCAGGTCACTTGTCCTGTACTACATTATGGTACATTTTGGAAAGCAAAAGACCATTTCTGCAGTGTGCATAGTCAGACTGGGAAGAAAAGCCTGTAACAGAGAAGGAGAACAGGAGGGATAAGAACCACAGCCCACACAGGGTTACTGAGGACATTCAGAGGGACAGCTGTAATGGAAAGCATTCCTGAGTAATTAGAAGCCTCAAACATGTTTTAAATTGTAAAAGGCTTATATGAAAGTGAGCAGCAAGCAAGAAGCTGCTAGAGGAGTGTCTATCTAAACATCCGTGTTTAAATTTTCCATTTCAAATGAGAACAAGAAGCTGTGTCTGTGTTTGTCTGGATCCAAGGTTGTTTTTTCTCCTCTGTTGTTTGCAGTAGAGTTACCACACAATTGGCTTTAAAGAAGGAACTTGTGATGAAGCCCCGTGTTGTAGACCCCAGAGCAGAGTCCTAACTAGATAGTGTCCAAATGGGCCAAAAAATCACCATCTGAAGCTTCTCTTTTTGCCTGAATTGCCATAGAACCAAGAGTGTAAAGCTGTGTAAGCAGAGGTGACTCTGACAGAACACAGGCAGATGTTGATGGTCTAGAAGAGATTAGCCCAGGAAGGGCTGCAGTTTCCATCCCATCTCTTCAGGAAGCAATGTGACTTCCATCTGTCCTCTCCAATGGACAGTGGGTGGGAAAGCACGTAACTCCATCATGATCCTTCAGGTTTCTGTGACAATAATAACTGGATTTAATAAAGGCTGTGCTGCTGATGGAGGGATATTCCAGATAAATTCCCAAAGGGTGTTTCTGGCATTACGTGGCTTGTGCCTCACATCATCCCTGTAATGTGCAGCAGAGATGTGACTGGAGGGTCTGGTGTCTCTTTTAGAGATACTGCTGGGATCAATTAGCTTGTAGTACTCTTTGTGACAGTCCTTTAGTATGTATAAACTGTGCTAGGATTAGTTTCTGACATATAAAAATAGCCAGTAGTCTCACCATTCTCACTAAAACTGGACAAAGAGCTCTGCCTTGGAATTCCTCCCAGGAAATTAGGAAAGGAACCAGCCCACTACCCTGCCTCCTCTTGCTTAGAAAACTACATTTAATTTTTCATAGACTCTAGCCAAGAAAAATGCTTCACAGGGCAGCTTCTCTATACAAGTAAGTAGAGATAGATATGCCTCACAAGAACCACTCTCATGAGTGACAGGTTTTTAGCCTAATACAGTGGTTCATGTTCTGATTTCTGCTTCTATTTTCAAAGTTCTAAATAAAACTCAGAAGTATCATAATTTTTAGTCTTTGCAGCAATTCCTGGCACATGCATTTATATGTGCACAGGTATTCATACAGGCCTCTTATCAGAAAAGGTCCTTGCCTGCTTTTACCAAATGCTCCAAGACAAGTGCCCAGTTTTTTACAACTGCTTAGCTCACTGGATACAAAGGCTTTTCAGATATTTATATGAAAATACTTCTGTTGGATTGCTGAGAGCTTTGAACACATGGTTGGTAATGCCCAGAAGTGATCCCAGCTCTCTCCAGTATCGTACATACTGTTTAATGCCATGGGTGCATCTTTCTGCTATACTGCCTCACTGAATTAAGAGAGACAGGGTCCTGACTCCTCTTGAGAGTCACTGTCATTTCATACCTCTTTAGAAAGTACTGGCAGGGCAGGTAACATTTTTTTTGACCTCACTGAACTCAAAACAACTAATGTGAATCACCACAGCTCCCTGTTTCTAGTGCTTCATACTGGGATCAGTAAACAGGATAGGGTTTATTAATTACCCTGGAAAAGTAGCAGGGGAAGAAATCCAGATGGATTAGCCAGCCTTCACTACATCCAAGTGAGTATAAACAACATTCAGAGATGAGAGAGACAAATGCAATGCGTTGTTTATGGTCAGATTAAAGGCATGGGATAAATGCCAACCTCTGCTGAAAACACCCTTTGGCAGGAAGGGTGTTTCATCTCATGGTGAACCAAGGGATGTACATTTGTGAGAAGGGTATGTGCTTCCCCTCGCCTTGCCCGCGACCTGAGGAGCCTTGAGGTGTTTATAGCAACTACAAGGAAGTGTGCAGAACTTGTTTTCCCCAAAGTGGCTTGGGATTTAAATGAGTTCTAACATCTCACCAGCTCATATTTTGATGTATTATTTCACCAGCACATATTTTTAAGTATTCTGAAAGTTATTTATCACTAAATTGAACAGCCAAGTTTTTTTTTATCATGATACAGTCCAGACCTCTCTGTGCTGCCAGGAAATAGGGGCACTTGGTTAAGTTGCAACTCACAGGGAGCAGGGGAAACAACCGACCGCACCTCTGCTTTCCCCAAGCTCTGGCATGGCCCCAGGACTCTTCCTCTGGGAAAGGAGATTTTGTGAGGAGAGGGTTGTTTGTCACACTCTCTGGCAGCATGGGGTTGTGACCTGAAGCAGGTGAGGGGATTTGTGTGAGTGTGACTGGGCAGACACAGGAGTGTGACCATCTGCCAGTGATAATATGCAGTAGCAGGTTGGACACAGAAGCCAAGCACCAGGGAGATGATGGCCTTCTTCTCACTCCCACAGGGAGGTGAGGTAAAGGTCATCCTTTACAAGTGAAATAAAAGCACTTCAAACCCTAACTTCCTGTGCACAATATTTGCAGTAAGTGAATAGCACTGCAAGTGACATTCTTTTTCATAAATTCATTTAAGTATAATTTGTAAAGGAAGAACCAAACAGCTGGTAATTTATTTTTCATTTTCACAATGTACTTCAGTTATTGAGGGCCAGTGGTGTCTGAAACTTGCACAAAGCAGGCACAAATGTGTACTGTTGGTGACCTCTCTCCTGATGGTCACTGATTATTTTAGCTGACATATCAGAAGGGCTGACCATCCCTTTTCTCAGTGCAGTCCAGTACATCTGCTCCTGGTTGTGAGATGCGGTGGTGGCTGTGGGCAGTCGTGTCCTACTTACCCCTCCACTGAGCTCTAGCTGAGAATTTCCCTGCTAGAGGACACCTTTTGATGATATGCAGTTGTGGTATCCAGTTCCTTTGCTTCTTCCTCATCCAGGTTTGCCATGGATGATAAGACCAGGTTATGCTGCAGTGTGTTGCCTGTTGTGAGCTATTTAGTCTTCAATTTTTGTCCCCACAGGTAAGGTAGTACTTGGCTAACTGTTACTCTGGCCAAATCTCTTCTTTTGACAAGCAATTTACCAATAACTGCTCAACAAAGTTAAATGGCTTTTATTAGCATCAGAATTTGCATTGGTAACAATGAAGACGCCTCAGTATGCACTAGAATTTTGTAACCAGATTTTTATCTCTGGATCAGAGTTTTAGGGATCTGTATGTGTCTAAACTCTGTTCCTAAGAAAATATTTTCATATCAGCTTTCATAGATGAATTTGTTTCTACATGGAAAGGCCTGGAAAGTTCTTGAAATATGTGGGGACCTAAGTAGCCTTTTGAGCAGTTCCATCCATATAATTAGGCACACTCAAAATTCCCTGGCTAAAGACTTTCCTGGAACAGCCATTTCATCCATGCTAACAAAATGTTCTTTTCACTTGGAGAGACCTTCATTCAACACAGTCAAAGTTTCACTGTATAAGCATGGGGAAGCTAAAAATAAGCATTTAAAATGAAAGTGACAGGTGTTCCCTGTGCTTTGATAGCTGTGATCTTCACCATCACCATAGAGTGTTCTCTTGCAGCTATTCACTACTTCACTAAGCCAGCTTCGAAAAACTGTTTGCCAGCTCTCTTCTTGTTTAAAATGTGATGAAAACCTTGATCATTTCTTCTTCCCAGGCAGAGGCATGGCTTGGGAAGCAATGTATAAACAGGGGGATTCAATGTCTGGTTCAGATATGAAGAGTAAACAGGACAGCCAGCAAGGCCAAGACCTCCCAGCACCCAGACTGTTCCCTCTCTGGCAGACCAAACTTCCTCTCAGTCTGCTTTAAGAACAGACTTAAAGAACAATTGTCATTATTTCTCCCCTCCCTCATACTGCTACACTTTTAAATACTGCATTGCTATTGTATGATTCTCCAGTTTCCTCCATGCTATTGAATTCTATTTTCTGTTACAAAGTTGGGACAAAGCTGAGTGTTTATTTTCAGAAATCCAGCCCCAAAGGAAACAATTCTGGTTTTCCTCTTTTTGGCCATCTGTCTTGCTGCTAATTTGTTATGTTGAAGACAAAACTTATTTTTAGTTAATTCCTAGCTGCAGCGTGTGGCTTTGTTGCCCAGCACTGTTTTGCCTGTTTCATGATAATTTACCGAGATATTTCCGCACCGTCGTGTTCCTTTCAGTAAACATCTCTCTGAAGAAGCTTGTCTCCCATTTCACTTCTGTTACTCTTGGGAATAAGCAAAACATCTCAGATTTCTCATTGAGGGTGGAAATTGCAGTCTTGCTGAATCTGAAATTATAATTTTTTTATTTCTTTTTTTTTGGCCAACACATCTAATTACAGAATCATAGAATTGCTTGGGTTTGAAAGGGACCTTAAAGAACATTTATTTCCAACCTTCCTGCCATAAGCAGGGGCACCTTCCACTACATTGCTCAAAACTCCATCTAGCTTGGCCCCGAACTTTCAGAGACTTGGCATCCAAGCTTTTTTGAGCAACCTGCGCCAGTGCCTCACCATCCTCACAGGAAAGAATTTTTTCCTAATATCTAATCTAAACCTACACTCCTTCAGTTTAGAGCCATTACCTCTCAACCCCATCTGTCCTCACAAAAAGCCCCTTTCCTGCTTTCTTGTAGGTCCTCTTTAGGGAGTGGAAGGTGCTGTAAAATCTCTCTGGAGCCTTCTCCACGCTGAACAACCGTAACTCTCTTGATCTGTGTTCATAGGACAGGTAATAGAAATTAAAAGAATGCAGAGAAGAAAAAAACAACCCTGAACCAATACACAAAAGATCCCAAAGCATACAAAGCATCTTCTTACTCTTTTTGAAATATTAGAATAAAGTATTTCAGTTGGAAGGGACCTAAAACTTAAAGGTTTGTTGTGGATGCTGTAGATTTAAGGAAAAGCAAATAAACAAAAAAATGCCAAATGCCTCAAAGTGGCTCTCAACATCTACAATGATCACTCTCTGAATTAAGATAAGAGCTCCCACTCATTAAGATTCTGAGGTTTCCAGAATGGTGACTGCCAAACTGTAGAATGAAACCTCACAGATAAAAAGGAACCAAAATTAAAAGCAAGCATCATGTAAGAAGACAAAAACCCCCTCATAAATAGCACCCCCTACCACCCCTACCAAAAAAACCCCAAAACAAAACAAATTTAGTGGCAACACAGAAGATGCACTGCATATATTTTTTAAAGAAAATTTAAAAAACAAGAGGAAAGTTTGATCAGGGATACAGTGTCTACTAAGATGCCCTTTCTTTTGATGTGAAACACCAGAAAAAGGAAACCTTTCATTGTTATTTCTTGCCCCAGTGAGACAGGATATCACTCATGGAAAACTGGGAAAGCAGTGTCAAATAGTGGTGACAGGAAACATAACATCAGCAAATTTCTTTTAAGGCCCATTGGTCTTGGGGTGGGTTGTTTTAAAAATATGGAATGACTGAAGGACAATAGGCATCTATTTGTGAGCCAAGCAGCAGTTCTCATATCCTTATGCAGAGAATTTTCCTCTCATTGCCTTCAGGGATGCAGGTTTCCATACCAAAGGAGGAAAATACTAGTAGGATGTGAGAAACAGATTCACTCTTTTAATACATTGATTCAAAAGGGGAAAGCTGAGTCACTATTCTGCAAATAGAAACATTGACAGGTATCATGACAAAACGAAAAAGGAGAATTTTTGAGTCCCCCTGGGTTTTGAGCTTGCTAAAGAATGATAACTTGGGAGACTCCTTTTCCTCTCAGTCATGCACTTAGAAATTTTCTGGGTGGTATGTGAAATAAAGGTCTGACTTTGAACTTACTGTTAGTGGCCCTAATCAAGAAGGACCCTACTGAAGCCAGCATTGCAGTGGGTACAATAATTTGAAATGTGAGTGGAGAGGTTGAGTAAGATTTTCTTTTGGGCATCTGCTGAAAACATTGCTCAATTTGCTCCAATCAGTAAATTATGATGCTATTTTGAATAATGGAAACCAAATTCTCATGTCCTTGCTTTCAATGATTCTCAGCAAACTACATAGGAAGCCACTGAAAATAACTTTTCTGTGTTCCTAAACTGCACAAGAGAGGAAAGCTTCAAGGCTGCGTTATAGACATTCAACAATATATCAGAGAAATCTTTAAAAGGATTCCAAAGCCAGAGGACACTTTGATTATTTTACTTGATCTTGTGTATAAATAGACCACGAATTTCCAAACAGTGCTGACTCCTTTCCGTAAGAGAGTGACATTTGTTGAGAAGGAATAGTTTTTCAAAGAAACACTTTGTTGAAAAATGAATCTAGGAGAAGAAATGCACTATATTTTTGTTTCAATATCTATTTCAAGTTTGTGATTCATCTCTACATATCTAACATGACTGTATCCTAGTAAGCAGTAAGAAGGGTGGCGAGTGCCTTCTGTGAATTCCTCATGTAGTGGTGAGCAGATGGGATATAAATCATGTTGTTTTCATAGCCTGTAAAGAAAAAGACTCATCAGTCACTGCAACTGTGATGTGATATAAGGATTAGTTCATAGTAGATAATGTAGCATTCCAGGAGAGAGTTCTAATGCTGTCTCAAGGCTGAAATATTACATTACACACGATTTGTAACAGATTCAAGAGAAGGGAAATACTTTGGTTATGATTATCTCAAAGCTACTGGTCTCTCAAACAAGGTAGGAAAAACTATCATTTTGGATTTAGATTGTGCAGTCTTAGATGGTTTTCATTCATTTCATGGTATTCATTAGGAATAATACTTCAATCTCATGTCTCAGGTTTGCAGCTGTCCAGGGAAACCCCTGCACTTTCCCAGGGTCAAATCATCTCTGAAGAACGGAAAGCATTTGTAGTCTGTGCAGTAACATAACTTAAAGAAAACAGGAGAGAAAAAAGAAGGTAAGTAAATATCATTATAGAATAAAAATAGTTCTTATCAATTGCAATGTGTTGAGGTAATTTTGTAGGTCAAAGGAAAGAAGGAACATGGATAGCCTTGCATCTGGAAAATTAAGCAATTGATGCTTAGAGGCTGCTCTTTCTTGGAAGCAGATAAGGATTTTGCCTCTGATTTCATAGCAAAGAAGAAGAACCATTTATAACTTATATCAGTGCCTCATAGCCAAGCTAACTTGTTTTTAAGACTAAGGAACTGGTGATATAGACATTGCCAGGTTTACATGCAATGGCATTTTGCACACAAAAATCCAACAATCAGAAAAATTACTTCAGTTCTCACTAGAACAAGAAATTTTTAACAGTTTCCTTTCAGAAATCTCCTTCAGTTTTTTTAAATTCCACTTACAGAAACCATGATGCCATCCCCTGACTGCCTGCCTCACAGATTGCACTAAGCCAATTAAATTAAATTAAACTTATGGAACAGACAATAAAATTTGTTACTCCAAAAACTTATTGTCTTGAATCTTACTGTTGGAAAGGTTTCCACCTTGAAGAGGTAACACAGTTATAAATAATATAGTTTACTGGAAAAAATCATATGGCTGAATATCCTAACAGTGATAGAAATCAAACCAGTTGTAAAGCTGTACTGGTTTTTAATGAATTTCAAGTATAAATCTATCAATAGATAAGACTTAGGCTTCCAAGTGGCTTAAAAAGAATTCCATAATAAAGCTAAGTTTCTGAATCCTGTCGTCAGTGTTTCCATCCTAAAAAATCACAATCAACCAACCAAAAAGAACCCCAAAGCTCCAAATCCCCCAAAACTTTCAAATCTCTCCTGGAACCTAACCTGTCTAACCTGGGAACTCTCCAAGGACCTGTGGGTTCTTAAAGTTTGGTTTGGGACACCATCCAAAGGAAAGCTCTTCTGATGATCCCAAGTGGGCAGCTTGTGTTCCATGAACCACAGATTTAATCTATGAGATTCAGTGCACCACTAGAACTAATTAACTATGAAAGACTATGATATTATATTCTTTCTCCTTCCTTCTCCCCACCCCCCAGCAATGTCCAGCAGTCATTGGTCAGAGCACACACCTGAATGTGGAGAACAGCTCAGATTCCCCCTCTGCATATGGGGAGGCAAACTCCTGTTTCTGAGGTCAAGGCTGCACTCACTGAGTAGTAGAATATTGTTTGCCACACTCCCATTTTAGTGCTTAGGCACTAGATAGAGGTTAATTGGACAAGAGAGGAAATGTAACTGTTAGAGTTAGGAAACTCAGCTGGGAGTGGACAAGTCTTAAACTATTTCTCCATTGCATATTTTAAGAGGGGTAAGACAAAAAGCACCAATATGCAGTTTTGTAGACATAGTTTATTAATTCAGCCATTGTGATCAGTTCAAATTTTCTAGAAAATGCTGTGCACATTTCCAGCTGACAAATAGACATCTGAAGTTATTTAAAGGTTTTCATGTCTTCTAGACAATTTTTTTCTATATTTATAAGTGGAATGTATGCTAACTTTTAAATACCTTCCTGAGATGAAGCGAGAATTGAAATCAGAAGCAAGCAGAGGTGAGACCTATTCTGCATGAAAATATTATTGCCTTCAAATACCCCCAGCCAAGTGATTACACTTTTCAAGTTGGTCAGGAGAGGAGAAATCTCAAAATGACACTGTAGTAATCAGTAAGAGCAGCTAAGGTATGTAGAACTCTTCAGCTGACTTGGCCTCAAGTTTCAATACCTGCTTCAGAAATTATTGCATTTCTCATTGAACCTGAGCAGTTAACCCTATGGGTTCTATCATCAGCTGAACCTTGGGATCTATGCTACCAAAACTTTCAGCTGCAAAAACCTCAAGGTGAACAAGTAATAATCAGTCTTTAGGTGGCATCACTTTTCACAGTGGAGACTTGAGATACCAATTTTGGCATTTCACTTTTTCAGTGAAATCTTAACACGGATGTGACCGAAACACATCAGGATAAACTAACATGGTTGTAGTTATGCTAAATAAAGTGGAAGAAATGTGTGCAATGACATGATACTTAACAGGTTATGAAAATACAATCTTATTTTACAATCTTTGTTGTCATGAAAAACTTGCTACATTAAGTGGGAGATGCATGAGGAATGGGAAGTGAAGTCCCTTGGAAAGTGAAGTCCATTGATGGTGTCCAGGGGACATGTCAAAGTCATGCCCAAGTCGCTCTTGCCATTGGAGTGTCAGTCACAGGATTGCTCCTGGACTTGTCCTGAAGAGTTGCCCTTCCAGCAGGCTACACAAAGCACAATCTCTCCTTCAAGAGGACAGTCAGAATAAACCCTACAGGCAAAATTTGACTTTCTGTGCTCAGAAACTGTCTGAGGTTTTATAGTGGGTTTGTGTATAGGTTTTTTTTTTTTTCTGTTTGTATTTCTTTTATTCTGTTTTATGTTTTGAGTTGGTTTGTTTGGTTATTTTCCTGATTAAATCTTGCTATTGTGCTATTATTTTGTCTCTGGGATGTGCAAGGAATAGGCAATTGACACCTGCAGTGCAGGAAAAAATCTCCTGATGTTTAGATTTTTCATTTCCAGTTGTGGAATGGTCCTGCATTCTAGTTCTGATTATCTGATGTGATAGCATTTTCCGTGGCTTGTATTATAAAATAGAGGAAATAGTCAAGTGGCTTGAGAGACATTATCCTCGCTTCTATGCCAATTTTGCTCTGATGTTTTTGTTCTGATGGGTTTTTTTGGTGCTGCTTTATTTTAATATAAAACATTCATTGCTCCACCACTTGATTTAACAGCTATTCTTTTCCCGTGGTCCTTTCCTGTTAAAATGGAAGTGTGTTACAATGGAAGTCTCACCGTGCAGGTTTGAAGGAGGCACTTCCTATGTCCCTGCAGTGAGTCATGGGGTTTATGTGAGCAGGGAATTGGGGTGACCTACAGCCAGCTCCCCAGGCCAGCTGTGTGGGGCTGCCCAGAGTCTGCCCTGGGGAGCCCTCGCACAGCCCCAGACAGGAGGTGGCACAGAGCCCTCTTTCCCAGCCCCACACTGCACACAAACCCACGGGAAGCACAGCAGCTCCTCGTCACAGCAGCCCTGCTGTGGTTTGTGTGAGCACTTGTGACAATCTCCTGTGCTGAGCAGACAGCCAGTCAGTTCAGAAGCAGAACTTTTTAGATCCCCAAGTAATTTGTTCATGGTCCATCAGGTTTCTGAGACAGCTTTTCCCTACTTAGCCAGAATTAATGCACAGGATGTACAGAAGCACTGAACGAAGCAGAGCCCTGCTGTCGAGCCATAAAGTATGGGTGGTTCTCATCTAACTTAAATCAGCCTCCCTGCAGAAAACATTCTTAACTGGGCACTTCAACACACATTAAAACCATCTCATGAGCTGATTTTATTACAGAACAGATAATAGATTATGAAAAAATATATTGCATAGTTTGACACAGTATGCTGTGCATATACTGATAAATTTAATAATTGCTTCAGTGGCAAGATTATATTAAAAATGTTAGTACATGAATATCCAATGCTGGTTGCTGCTATGCTGTCCCACTGTACTGCACTAAAAATGCTCTGATTCTTGTAATATCAAAGGTCTCCACTTCTTATAGATAATATCGAACTAAACAAAACTATTCTGAAATAGGACAAAATATTGTTATTTTTTATGCTTGTTTGTCTTGTTTTTTCACATTCAGAATGTATTTTTTTCCCAAAATTGCCTGAAGAACAGAAATTCTAGATTGTGATTGGAAGATGGAAAAATCAAGGTTTCATCTGGAGTATCCTACAATCAGAAGGAAAGCAGCTAGGACAACAACTTTAAGAATTAAGTCCTACATATCTTCGAGCTACAAAAGAAACAGGAAGATAAGGACAATTTTTCCAAGGCCAAGGTTTGAGTTTGATTTTAGGAAAGTCCAGTCAAGTGTACTTCGAAAGACAGGACAAAATCAAGCCAGGAAATAGCAAGTAGAAATTATTAGGGAAGGTTACACAGAGGATAGAAATGCATTTGGCTAAGAGCAGCTGGTGTGCTCACAAAAATTATTCAAAAAACCACAGAAACATGAGACTTTCAAAAGAATTAATGAGTGTTTAGATTTACCAGAAGGTGAAAGAAATAAGTACTTTGTAAGTATTTTGTTTCCATCAGCTGTTATTGCAGAGGACTTTGAGGTATATTTACTCAAAATCTTTTAAAATAATAAATATTGATAAAGATCAACAGTTTGGGTATTAGCACAAGGTAAGAAATGAAAGAGTAGAGAGATTAAAAAAAGGAAATTAAAAGCACCAGCTTGGAAGAAAAGCTGAGCTGCTAAAAAAATTAAATTCCCAGTTTAAAATTGTTTGCTACACTGAAAGCCCTGGGAATCATAAATCATTTTACCTATCCTTTAAGGCGTCACTAGGGAAATTCAGAGAGCAGTAAACCTTGATTCTGTACCCAACTAACATCTGTAAGCATAAAATCTTTGTAATTCAAAACAGAAATGACAACAAAAAAATCTTCATAAAAGGAGTGTCTTTCTTGCCTCTAACGGGCAAAGATTGTCTGAATATGTAAAGAAAATATGGAAATTAGTTGATCTCGTGTATTCAGGATGATAAGGTCTGCTTTCACAAAATGTAATACAAATTTTATGGGTGACTTTCTTAGCTCATAATAACACGTTTGCAAGCAATAGCAAAAGGCAAGCTCCTGTTTGAGTCCATTGTTTCTGTTTAGACAGGAGGCAGTGAAATGGGTAGCAGGTTCTTTATGAAGGAACCTCATCCACACCCATGTAAGATATGTAAGATATGTGCCTGCTGCTGTTAAAGCAATGAAGTCATTTGGTCATGTTTGAATTAATTATTTTCATCCTAAAGAAAACTGTAACGTAGCATTAGACACAGCAAAATATGTCAGCTGAAATGCTACAGTGCACAGGCTCTCTTGGGCTGAAGGACTGATGTTCTTTGTTAGTCTCACTACAGAGCAATTTACATTAGCAGACAGATAATTTATGTTGAAAATGCTGTGCAAAAACCAGTGCTGACTATTTCAATTGGCTTTATGAACACATATAGCTAAATTTTTAAATGACTGTTGAACAGAACATTCTCTTCCGTTTCTAGAGTATACTCATTTCTTAATATTGTGCAGAATTTAGAAATTAACAGAAATGTGATCAGTATGATTCCATAGTTGCAATGGAAAAGTGAATTATAATTAGATATTGCTGTAGTTTAGCAATTGCACTTTCTTACATTCCGATGGGTAAATTCTGGAATATGAAGTGTTAGATTGATAAAGACTGGGACTAGATAAAACATGATTTTTAAAATTTTAATTTTAATTTTAATTTTTATTTTTATTTTTTGTCAGACTTGCTAGCAGGATTGGCTCATGCATCTTCATGATCCGAGTTTGCTACATTCAAAGGTAAGTCAATTTTAAATTTCAAATTGTGCTTTAAGAGGTTGCTTAGCATGTCCTTTTGTCATTCTTTCAGAAGACAAATCCCTTCAGAAACTGTAAGGAAAGGCCCATAATAATTTATATACTGTATTATATTAGCAAAGCTGAATGTTTTCCTTTCTTCCTATTGCCACTATCTGTCTTGGCAAAGCTTGCTGGACATCCTGCAGCGAGGTCTGATGTCCCCTTTAATTCCTCAGAAGCCTCTGGTCAGGGTTTTGGGGCCACAGACACAAAGGCACCTGCACAGCTCCGTGAGTCAGGATGGCCAAGCTCAGCTGAGGAGAGAACTGGCAGAGGGCAGAGACACAAGGGCTCGTGGTGTGAGGGCTTCTGAGCTAATGTTGGAAGAAAACAGGACTGTTTTTTGGGCTCCCAGATGTACTTCTTGAACTTTGAGAGTTGGTAAATGCATTTCTGTAGAAATAGTGTTCTTTCCATGCCATATATTCAACAGAGATGGTTTCCCAAGGCTACCAAATCATGCAGATTTCTAAATTGTAAGAAATTACTAGTGTCAGAGTATCACTGGAAGTAATAATTAAATAACTGCAATTCCAGACTTCTAACTACTCTCAAGTAAACTGAGAACAAAATGAAAAATCACACACCATTATCAATTTGAAGAACTTTATCCAAAACCACAATTTCCATCTGATAGTAACAAAACTTGTCATTTTCACCATAGTAAAGGAATGAACCAGTACTAAATACACACATAGTGAATGCAGTCAATAACTGGAAAAGGAGCTTAAAAGAATACATTTCTCTTAACTGAACTGGCTAATTACAGTAAACGTGGAGAAAGCAGAGGGCATTTTTAAAGTTGTTTATGTCTTTACAGGTAGAGCTCCACAATCCAAGAACAATGATTACAACAGTAAAGGTTTTTCTAGAAACCAACCCATGTATTACAAAAACAATACAGAGAATCCCTGCAAACCTGATAGTGTACAAAGCAGGGTAGCAGAGAGAAAGCACAAGAGAATTAAATTGTCCAGGAATATTAAGAAAAGGTAACAGTGCATCCTAAAGGGCTCCTGTAAAGCTGCTTTACATGAACTGAAGAATATAATTTCCATATGACTGTGACTTTGTGTGAAGCACAGATGCCTTCAGAAGTGTCACTATTTAGCTTTTTTGGGGGAAAAAAGCCCCAAAGAATTAGGCAGTATTTGAGATAACTGAAAAACAAACATAACAGGCTACCTCACAAAGCTAACTACCAGATTTATTTACATAAGCTTCACATTTCACTGAGACTTTGTACTCCACTCCTTCTAAACTTCCAAACTTCAGAACTGGAAGAGGACTTAGTTAGAGAAAGAACAAATATTTCTCAGGTTAGGTACTCACACTAGGAAAAAATAGTGCAACTGTTTGCTACATTATATATCCTTCCAGTACATCTATCAAAATATTCAGACTCGGTTTTATTACCTTCTCGTTTTAAAAAAAAATACAGCATTCTGCTTTCTTTCTTGCTTTTGATCAGGAAATTACAGACATCTTCACATTTAAAATAAAACCCCAGCAACCCACAGCCAGTCCTGCAAACTGTTTCAGTGATGCAGATGTCAGAAGTACAGAAGAGGTGTTATTAATGCAGTTGACTCCAGGTGGAGGCAAAGGTCCCTCTGGATAGAGCAGCGTGCAGGCTCAGGAACTTCGATCATCCTTATGAAGGCAGCAGCTGAGATGGATTTTAGGCCTAGACCTGGAACAGTCCAGTCTTATTTGTTCACTAGTGGGAGTGGACTCCTCAGGAAATGCAATCTCACCGTAGTGGCTGCAGCTCAGGAAGCTCCCAGAACACAAGGCTGCACAGCTCCTCCCTCAGTGCTGGCAAAAGAATGCACTTCATTTTGGGTACAATGAGATTTCTAAATGCTCAGTCTGGCCACAGCAGCTTGGCTGTGCATCTGAGAACTGCAGGTGTGACTGGATTTGAAATGGCTTAGCACACTGTGGCTGTTTTTCTTTACTGAATAGGCTGCTCCTTACTGGCCCTGACCCCACAGTAAATCACATGGAGCTTTTCTATTCTCCTTAGGGCCCACCCCCTCTGCCCTCACCTCACCCCAAGAGCATTACCACTGATTCTGATCTGCTAAAAACAAAGAACTTTGGGTTGGGAAAAGCTCAGTAAATGCTGGCTGAAGAACAGTGCAGTGTATTTACAAAGTCTGAATTTTGGAAAGGTAACTTTGCATTGTATGGATACTGACAACACAGTTACCAAGCTTCATGGCCACATCCTGCTCTTCTACTTAGGGGAAACTCTTTGTGGTTTGCTAAGGCAGATAATAATTAAGATTTTCTCCCAAGAAGAGGCCTTGTGCCACTGTTCTTTGCTCTCACTGTGGAATGTCCTTACTGATCACCAACCTTACTCTCAGAGGTCAGTCGAGGAGCTGGCTAAAAAGGGCTGAAGAACACTTCTGGCTTCCAAATGTTCACGTGCTCTGATCCCAAGGAATGAAAAGAATATAACAAAGACAAGGGGAGAAATAAAATGAAGGCATAGAGACAATGTGATGGTGACAATGAGTTTAAAGAGATGGATGTGAGTTCGTATCAGGGGTTATCTGAACAGGGAACCTGGGGAGGTTCCTGGGGAGGAATGAGGAATGATACAGCCTAAAGAGTTGGGCAGTGACTTTGGAGATATTCTGTGATTCTTCTGCTTGTTTCTGTTCTCAGCATCTTTAAAGTCTGGGTAATAAGATCTCCCTTGGGACCTACTGGCAAAAAACTGAAGATTAAATGAGACAATGCTACTGTACAGATGATCCTTGACGCATTCCATGCTTAAGAAAATAGGGTGGTTTTTGCTTTTGCAGAGCTTTGGGAGGCAAATCCTATATGTATTCTACCAACACAGGAGCCTTTTAGAGTATTTTCTACAACTGAAAAGAGTAGTCTGGAAAGATAGAATGGATGGCTCGATGCTCCCAAAAATTCCCAAAGAGAAGGAGACTCTTTGTGGTCACACAAAAGGGCACTTGCCTTGCAATCAACAGCTCAAGTCTGCCTATGCCACTCAGGAAAAACTGCCTTCAGAGACATGTCTTTGATGGGGACATGTTTCTGTTATCAGGGTTTTCTTTTCCAGTTCCTGGCTGTGTTGCTGCAATTTCCAAACCAGCAAAAGTAGTTCTGGCCATGTTGTTTCAGTGTAAATGCTCTGGGACAGGCCAGAATGAGACAAAATTGTCATGCATTTTGTTCTGCAAAGGCAAATATTTCCCTGGAACTGCTTATGTAGGTAATTGGACACCTTCTTCCTTCTTTGTGCCTGAAAGACACAAACTAAAATAGGACATAGCTGGTCCACAGCTGTTAGGAGTTCCCTACATGTCCAGAAAAGAGCATAGTGGTGACTTCATTTTCCCTTTTTTGAGCTGAAAAGATGAGGTAAAAGGCAAAGATGGAATGTATGAGGAAACAAAAAGTTAGTGTCAGATTAAGGGCAGTAGGAAACTTTAAGGCTCAGGATGCTTTGACTGCTTTAGGACA
This sequence comes from Prinia subflava, assembly GCF_021018805.1. NCBI lineage: Eukaryota > Metazoa > Chordata > Aves > Passeriformes > Cisticolidae > Prinia > Prinia subflava. The sequence continues at coordinate 49,460,160 of NC_086251.1, read as the reverse complement.
TTCCCAGGCAAGGGGTAAAGGGGTAATTGGATGTTAAACCACCTCTATTTTGACCTTATGGTTACTGAACAATATACCAGTAACAATACAGCTAACAGATTATTGATCTCTGCCTCTCCTTCTGAATGCTTGTTCCCCTGAGGATGAGCAGGCTGTGGTGAGCAGGGACATGCTGTATCTGGTGGTTTGGCTCACACTCAGCTCTGGCTGTGTGTCCAGCAAGGCAGCAGGGCTCAGAGGGACACAGCAGCACTCAATGACCCACTCAGCCCTGCCTGTCAGAACCCCCACGGCTGACATTATCACCAGGGACCTCACTGCCCTTTCCTTTCTGCGCATTAACCACACGAAATCCAATTCTCCACAGCTCCGAACATTCCAAAAGCACAGACATAGTTTGATCTGGGATTCTGATCTTTAGTCTATTTACCTCAAATGGAGATCATCCTTAAAAAGAGCAATTTTCCAGATTCTACTCTGTGATTAGCCACAGGTAACTCAGTCAAATTACCCTGGATAAATGGACAGTGCTACATGAAATGAATAACTCTCAGCAGCCTGCAGAGAAATGTGAAGAGGATGTTAACAACTGGAATTGCTTGAGAATAGCAAAATGAAAGCTTTTAATAATAGACAAAATACATAACAACCCATAGACTAGAGGCTCCTGTTTTCATTTGGTCCCAGACACAAAGGTGTATTTTTTTCTTTTGTGTTGAAATGGGTGTACAGGGTAAGACAATAATGGCTGGATGCTTCTATTTACTCTTGATTTGGGACTGATTATTACAGTCTGCTCAGCAGTTGGGTGGGATGCTGACTGGCCTCAAGTACTGTTGCAAGTGAGGATTTTGGAGCAGGGATCTCATTACTTATGAGATATCTATGACTCATCTGCCCACTGAAAAGGCTAAATACATTATTTGTCGCAGACAAGTCTCTCTGCTACTCCTGTTGCATCAATTTCAAAATTGGTTTTTCAGTTTTGCAAATCTGTTGACACAGAAATACAGGGTGTTAATGCTGTGGGCAAGTACAGACTGCTACTTGCAGATAAAAATACAACAGGAATAGCTGTGTGGGTTGCCCACTCAGTTCTCCTTTCTAATGGGCCATTGCACCCACCTGAATAACTCTTCAGCCTTTAGTCTCTTTGATTTGGTGGCTGCACAGCTGCTGTGTTGAGCTGCTGGCTGCTTTGAGAAAAAAAAATTTAGAGGCAGCTTTATTATTTGGTATGTTGCCATAGATCCCTAGAGGGCATGGCTAAAACAGAATTATTAGGGCACCCCAGTTTGTCTTCCTTGGCTCATTGATAACTTTGCAGGCAAAATTGCTTCTTGTGTTTGTGCAACGAGGTTGCACAACACAGCTGGAGGTAAAACACCCCTCGAGGTAGAGCACACAGAAAGTGGTTTGCTTCATCTACCCCAGAATGAACTGCAGCCAGGATTTTCTAACTGCGATCTGTGCTAGACATTTTTAATTGAAGCACTGATCAAGTGGAATCCTTTTCTCAGGCTGATTCACAAAGTGCTCAGCAAAGCACAGAACCCTCTTCTTTTAAAGAAAAGCTTCAGAAAACAGCTCTGGGGAATGTGTTTGGGTTTCCCCATCATTCCTCAGAGAGTGACATCAATTATCCAGCTGCCTGGCTCCAATGAAAGGAGAAGCTACAGTGCTCCAAGTCAAGCTGTGTTGACAGTTCAAGAGGCAACACATTTCACTGGACCATACCTGTGAAACATCCACCACCCAGCCACTGCTCCATTCCCCTCTGTAGCTTCTCTGAACTTTACGATGATTTAGTGCCCTTTCTTTTTTCAATGGCTTAATTTAAACCTTCGTTAACCTCCCAGAAGAGAGAAGTGGTTGTAGTGGATGAAACCAGAACACAACATCCAGAAATACAGTGTGCATATTATCACGAAGTAGATCAGATCTTGAACCAGCTCTGGCCACTGCAGTTCAGGAATCTTCAGTACACCTGACAATATTCCACACAGACCCTCACATGCAGTATCCTTGTACCTGCATCCTAAAACTAACTTTTCCTCCCGACAGAGAAGTTGTACAGTCAGTGTGCAGTTTAACTATGAGGCAGAAGATGCCTGCACTTGCAGCTTGCACCCAGCTTGCCATGTCACCCTGTCAAGCCAATTACTTAAATTAAAGTTTTGTCTGGCCCTTCTTGACAACAAAGCCTCTAACAATGAAAATATGTATGATGATGATGTGGATGCAGGAGGTGGAACTCATTGTTTTCCATTGCTCCTGATATTACTATCAGTTTCACACAAAAGTAGGGCATTTTCTTTGGGAAAAGCAACACAAAAGTGTCACTTGGTTTCATTAGCTGAACAGTGGTCCTTTACTGTTCCCACTCTAATGCTTTTCTTCATGGTTGAAGAGTTTAGTCCAGTGCTGTGGGAGACAGATGCAGACATTGCTAATTGCACCAAGATTAATATTCTAGGAAATTTAAGCAAAGCACTCCACTAGCAAATTCATTAAGCACCAGAATAATCCCACTGGGCAAGTACCATTGTGTCAAATTGGCTTTAGTCATGGTGGAAATGTTTTGCTCTTTATGCAAAAATGCTTGCAGGATCTGGCCTAACTACACAGCCTGTAGGAACAATGAAGAAAAGTCCGTGAGTAACTCATAAAATTACAAAGGCAACAGAATATCAGAAAATGGTTGGGGACAGTACATTACATTAAGCAATATTTTCATGGATCCTACATGTTTACACACCAGACCTTGTCCTGCTCAATTCTGTTGGAAATTGGAAAGTTGGAAACTTCTCTGCAGTTTTCCAACAGCTTCATTTCTGCTCAGCAAGAATAAGGAGGGGTGCAAAAACAAGGTACACTATTTATGCAGCTCCTGTCTTTTCACTGTCCTGTAGCTAGGAAGGAATTAATAGCTATTTTAGAAAACGAAAATCACTATTTTTCTATCATTCTTAAGACTAAAGTTATCTTATTGCGCAGAATTTGCTTTCCCTCTGATCTTTCAGAACTGGGCTTCTCAAACTTTTTCCCAGTATAGGTCTTGTCTGTCCTCAACCATCTTCACAAAATCCTGCCTCCAAATAGGGAAATAACAACACACACAGAAGCTCATAATTGGTGTTCTCAGCCTTAAAATAACCTAATTTCTTTTCTTCTCACTGCTAGCTCTGTTTGCATCTTTCCTAGCTTTAAAGGACAGTTCATAGAGAGGAAAAAATATACACAGTGACTGCTGAGTAGTTCTAAATACAGATTTGGGGCCTGCTGGTTTAATTCAAGTAACTGTCCACCAGCCCTGCAGGAAAATGGGTTTAAAGAGAAAAGACAAAAATCCAAACCTCTCTATACATTCAGCAGCTCTTAGCCCAGCCTCAAGCTCAGTGGCAGGCAAGTGTCAAAAATAGTCTCTGTGCCTGCAGACAAGGCTTTCTGGAATTAGGGTAGTAGCTATATGAGACAGAAAACCTAGACAGTACATGCAGACACAGAAGAAGAATTTGTCTGCTGCTCTCAAAGTGCATACATTTTATGTATTGTTGCTTGATTTTTATGGGGGTGCAGGAAGATTTCCAACAGCAGTGGGTTTTTTTTCTTTTCTCAAGATTTCACAGTCTCTCAAGCAAGGGAGGCTACAGCTTGTCTTGAAAGGATACAGCTCTTGAAAATTAATTGCCCATGGGAAAAAATGCAGTAAAAATGTTACCTCTCAGTGGAACAAATCCAAAGGATAATCAGAGTCATGACCCAAAGCCAGCTATAAAAAAATCACTTCCAAGACCCTCACAGAACCCAAAGATACATTAATACTGAGATATAAGCACTTGCCCATCTGACACTTATTACTTTTCTTGTATTGTTTCTACCCCAGGACATATCAAACTCTTGAATTCACCCCCACATAAGCACAGAAGTGCCCAACCTTTCTTTTATCTTTCTCATAGACATATTCACTATTAATTAGGCTTCACAATTTTCCCATCATTCTTCCAGTACATTAACAACCTTATGAAAGTGGTATGAGGCTTTTGTTTCCCGGCACCGACACATTTACAAACCACTGCAACCCAGTGCCTCTAGACAGAAATGCTCTGTTTATCATTTTCTCCTCTGAAATTCAGAGGGTCTGCAGAGCAGCAATAGCTGTGCCTCCTCCCGAACAGCAGGCAGGTTCAGCATCACTTTATTGATTACCAGCTCCAGTTACTGATACTGGAAGGTAACAGACAGCCTGCCTCTGCCTGTTCATGGCTGTGAGACCCATGATTTTGAATACAGCCCAGGAGTCTACAGCCATGCTGAAGAATTACACATAATGAACTTGGACTTCATCAGAACCGAGCCAATGCCAACCACTTGGTCCATCCAGGAAATTAAGATGTCCAGAAAACACGACCTGGAACAATTCCATGTAACATTATTCTACAGTAAAAAAATGCACAAAAAAACCCTCCCAAAACTGCAGATGAGCTGCTAGAAAATTCTACAATAGAAAATAAGCACTTTCTATATAAATATCTCTCTGTATTTACTATAGCCTAGTTGATCTCTCTTTTATTACATTTCTATACAAAACTGGTATTGGCTCTGTTCTCAAATAAAGCTCTCACCTCCATACAATTTGCATCCAAACTTTCTGCCATCAAGACTTAAGATGATTAACTCGCATTTCATTTCCATGACTGTGGCAGCACATAATCAACAAAGTCTCTACTTTTATGTATTTATATAGATATAAATATACATGTATATATACACACATACATACATACATACATACACATGACAAATACTGTTGAAGATTTCCTTTCTTCCAGTGTTTGTAGTGACAGTCATCCTAGAAGGTGAAGGCATACACCACTCCCACAACCACAATATTTCCAATTGTTGCTATTATTGCAATCCATAACAATATGGCATCATTTGAAGAACGGGATGTCTCTTCTGGTGGATTCTGCATGGAAGAAGCTGCATGGACGTTGGCTGATGAGTTAAACAGGGAGTACTCTGTACTAAAGTCCTCGTTGGGTGAGTCCATAAAGGCTCCTCCCATAACAGGAAGCTGTGAAGAAAAACATGGCAAAATCAGACAGAAAGCTACTATTTGCTTTTGAATTCTCTCAAGGTCATTATTAAAGACTAAGCATTAGTTAACTTGCAAAATTACTGAGATTTCGTGTACATGGTGCTAACCTGTCAGGAATATCATAGGCTGTAATATTTCTCCCATTTCTGTTGGAATCAATATTATCGAAGAAAACCTATGTATAATACAGACAATATACAGAATATATATAGCATGCAGGCTTCAAGTCAGCCTAAGTAATCATATGCATTTAGAAAAGATACCCATATACACAAAGCACTCCCATACCAGAATGTGAGCTGATAGCAACAGGATTGTTTTGTGACTACCAGCAAAGGTATTGTGTCACTGCAAGACATTGCACAGCACAGCAAGGATCTGATGCAGAGAATTTGTTCTCCTCTTATGTATCACTCAGAGGCAAACTCTAGGTTTATGTAGAGATTGTGTAAAAAGTTCTTACTGTAAAAGAGGTGGAGTGTACTCGGTGCACTAACTTCACTTGCAAAACACACCACTGCAACAGTCCAGGATTTATAAATTTATATAATGGAAAACTTCAAACTGGATTTTGAAAGGCTCCATTGCAATGCAGTAAATGGCAGATTTCAGAAAGATTTCCCACACTAGACTTCTCCTATTGGGAAGGACAAAGTTTCTTTGGTGCTCTTAGTGGATTTCTCAGCAGTACCAGAAAATGTTCTAGGTAAGATAACAGTTACTCAGTGCACCATGCAAAAGATAAAGGAAGAAGAAACTGTTTAAGCTTGTCCTTTTACACATTCCAATTGTCTTTCTAACTTCATTTTAGATCACAACACATATTTTTAAGGGTTCAATAATTATTTTACCTCTACACAGTGGTATAAAATTACATCCTTCTCCAAATGAATGGATTCCTCATTCAGGCAAGAGAAGGATACCTACCGCAGTACAAGGACTATTTACTACTAAAAAAGGTTCACACAAAAGCTTTTTGCTTCCATCCTTGTCCCTTGGATGTTTGGGAACACAGAGCTGTGAGAGTCTCCCCTGACTCACTGAGTACAGACTTCTAGTCTCATGTAAGTACATTGTTTCAGAAAAACCTGCAGAACATCTACTTCACATATCTATAAATGCCAGGACATATGTTTCTGAATATCCTGTAAAAAACATGAGCAGTGTGGGTATGGTAAAGCCCCAAGTCTCTGCAATACTCTGTAACCAAACTGTGAGGATTGTAGTAGGTAGGTAGACCAAACCCACAGATTTATTGGATTAAAGAAAAAACAGTCATATTATCTAAATCTTTCTGCCAAAATCCCATCATGGCATCGGTGATTGGTTTGATCTTGAGCAATGAGTAAAACCCAGACATCAGTGCACCCTACCTACATTCCCCTTTCAGATCTGGTAGGAGTCCAGGGGTTCAGGGGAAGATGGAAAGAAGTCTGAGATATTGTCCTTAAGAAACACCCTCACTGCAATACCAGCCAACCTTTCCTTCCTCACAGTGGTTTCCACACTGCTACTTTCACCCTCCAACCTTTAGACGCAGTCTCCTGTTTTACACCCTATTAGTAACTGCCTTTGAGGTTTTGGTATTATTTTTCACCTTTCTCAGTAGGGCCCTCTTCTACTCTAACTTCAACACTACTGCCAAAGTCACCACAGCCTATGAATAACAGAGGAACAAGCCTTGCCTTCATTCAGCCATATCACAGAAGGCTGCTATACCTTCAGCCCTAAACTGCCCTGTCAAATACTCACTGGGCTGAAAAATCATCTCTTTTAGCACCCTGTCCTTCATCTCCTGTGTTCCATTTTGATCCTCCCAGTAATCTCTCCCTTTGGAACCAAACTACACCCATGCTGGCTGTCTGCAGCTGTGCTATGGAGGCTGCTGAAATGGACAGCATGTGAGGATAAACCATCTCTCCTCTCTACACACTACACCAAAGACTTTGAGAAGTCTGAGAATGAAGTCATTTTTTTTGCTTGCCATGCGTAACGTTTTACAGAGATATAAAAGACAGGCTCTTTTTCAAAGCTGACTGCTGAACAAATTTCATCTGTACTAGAAAATACCATGTCACATTCAAAATTAAACAGAGAATGATGAAAGACCACAGTGGATATGCCATGCTGCTTAATCCACATTAAATAAAATTATGTTTGATATCAAATATGATTAGACAAAAGCAGTTTACAAGAAACCAAGCAGGAAATTGCAAAAGTAAAGTTTGATATGTTCTCCCTGCATCAAAGAGTTTTGCTGGCAGTTTCAAGACAGTGTGGTTTAAAAGAGAGCAGAAGCTTCCATTTCAACAGCCCAGCTTGATGTTTTGAATCCAATTCCACTGGCCTTTTTATGGCTTGGGATTTGATAAGGAAAGCATTTCTCAGTTCAATCAAAAATTCTTTTTATGTAGAGATTGCCATAAAAGGCAGTTCTGACTTCAAACAAAAGTGTATTTATGCAGCGATGATGCCACGTAACAGTTACAGAGACTCTAATTAAAGATCTCTGCAGCAAATGACAGGAATACATTTACTATACCAGCAGCAAAATGCTCAACCAGAGGTGCTTGCCTCCTTAGCAAATCATTTTAAGGCTATCAGCATTTAGGGTAGTCAATTCTGCAAAATCTTTTGACAATCATCCCAAGTATAGAGCTACACACACATGTGCATGTGCCCAACACAGAGGGAAGTCATGAGCACTGTTCTGGTAATAGATACCTTGGTTTGGGGCCCCACATTTTGTGTTCTCAAGTTATTTGAAATGACAAGCTTCCACGTGTTAGCTCCCCTGGTGCTGTCACAAAGGCAGGGAGCATCCACGTGGCAGCACAGCTACACAGCATGCTGTAAATGATGTCAAATCTGAATCTCCTTGTACTGTCTAAGGCTCCAACAAGCTCTCTGCACCATCTGAGGGGAGCACATGGTGAAACAGCTCTTCTCAATCTCTGAAAGCTTTGAGGTGACCTGGTGTAAAGCACTGACATTCAGCACCTGGCTCAGGCTCCTTCTCTAAGACTGACTTCCAGTTTTTCTTTTTGTAGGTCAGTAGCACTTCACCACAGATCTGGAAATAAACCTTCCCGCCAATTTCCCATTTGCAGAAATCATCTCTTGTTAATGTGCATTCCCCCTTCTCACTGCTACAGTGCCCTCACGTAAGAGCAGGAGGAATGGCCATATGGTGTCCCACAGAAAGTCCATCTCCCTTGTGTGTCAGCTCCAACAGTGGCCATAAATAGATGCTTAGGAGAGTAACAGCACAACAGGAGAAACATGTCTGATACTACCCCTTAATAACTCACAGCCTCTGACTGTTTTCAGCTTTAGGGAGTTCATAAGCCAGACACTATTGCTATAGATTTCATAACTTGCAAAGAATTTTGCTACCACAGACTTGTCCAGACTTTATCTGAGATCATCTGAAGCTGAGCATCCTTCTCAATCTGGCCTCTTGGTGCCACTTAACAGTCAGGGTTGTTCAGTGATTAGAGTAATGTAAATCATCCTTGGGAGATATGCCATTGCTCCATGGGAGATAGGGATGATTAGTATCAATGGCAATCTATCTTTTTTGGTAGATTAAATTCAGTGAAATGAATCTCCTCCTCAGTCTTGATGTCTTCATTCTCCCATAAGATAAAGCATCTTCCATCTTTCAGCCTTATTTGAGATTTTACATTAAAGGCTGTGAGACCTCCAGACCTGACACTGATGGGAGTTGTGAAGTGCTTGTAATTAACAGTAGGCTAAGGACAGAAACCTGCCATGCTCTCTGTGACTGCTCTCTTTTTCTGCCTTTGCCTCTACAAAGCAAATATATGCCAATTTACACCATCCAAAATCTTCACCCATGTCACTGCCATTACAGTCACCTGCAGTCTGTTTTAGCCTCAGTGGGTAATATTTATAGTTCAGACAAGGCTGCAACCCTCCCCAAGCACACTGGATGAGGGCAAAGAGTTAACTGGGAAATGTGACAGTGAGGGACATGACAGGAGCAGATGGCAAGGGGTAATGCTGTAGCACACTGTTTGGAAATGAAACTCCTTTCCTAGTGACTGTGTCGACATTGTTAAGTAGCACTAACAGTACATTGCTTGCTACATGGCTTCTGGGACTGGCAAAGAAAGAATTGAAATCATTAAATAGCAACAGGCAGAAAAGCAAACAGCAAAATGTCAAGTGGTAATGAGAACACCCACTGCGCCGAATACCTCCCACTGGCATGCTCTGGGGTCATGAGGAGAGCAGGCTCTTGAACAGTTCTGTGATGCACTTTCTAGTTAGCAGAAAAATCCTGTTTTATAACCATGTGATTCACAGGAATGAAAAACAGCATGTCAGGTACCAGTCACTGATACTGTCAGTATGATAGCATTCTTAAGCAGCATCATATAAAATCCATCCCTTGGCAATAACATTGCTCCATTTCTTTGAGAATCAGGTGTCTGGCACTTTTTCATATTCAGCAAGAGAACTGTGACACTTGGCTGCTGCTACCTTGTTGGTAACCCAGGTTTGACACAGATATTTCAAATCACAGCTGAATCTTCTAGTGAGAAACTAAGAAAGCTCAGCAGCAGCTTCAACAGCTCTGCTGTATCTTTGCCCTGGTCTCACCAAGCATCACTCTAGGAATGAGATACTAAGAGGTGAAATGTCACCACGACTCAGGTGTTGTTCTGTAAAATCCATGTTGCTACTTCAGAATATCTACCTTTCCAGTGTTTCTTTTTTGTTAAATTTTAGATATGTTTTTACAAAATGGTATGATTTGAATACATAAAGTGAAATTATTATTTCCTTCTGCCCTGGTAGCATGTGATCACTGCAGTGCATATTTGCATCTGAAAACATTCCACCTGCAGTCATAAATCAATCTAACACAATTGCCAGAGGCAGTAGCAATATATGAGTTCACAAATTCATCATAAGAACATCTTAATTCTTATGTTCTTTTTAAATAAATGGTTTTTTACTAAAGAGATATCCTGCATGACCAGTATTCCCCCCACAGTAATTCTCTTGTGTCTCACAAAAAGATCCATATATATTCTCCTTATCTAAAGTACACACTGTAAATGATTTTATTACTGATTTACAGGTAATATTTGGAGAAGCAAGTTCTTCTGTCCTCTCTTTGCCAGAATATCACCCTACTGCTTACAACGCAAACTGGGTGCACAGTGACAATCAGGACTTGTTCTGTGTTCACTGCAAGTGGATTAGATTGAACACATTAAACCCACACACAAAATTAACCACCACCTAAGGCAATCCTCTTTAATTTAATTAAATACATCTAATTCTGAAGAGGAAGATCCATGAAAATGTTTTATGCAGTTAGCTTCAAATTCTCATTTTAATTGATTCAGATTCCTGCTTCTCCCTGAAATCACAGTCTTAGGTTGACAAGCTTGGAAAAACCAGCTGCTTACTTTCAAAATGTAGTTGTCAAAATGTTCACCCTACCAGTGGAAATGGAAAATTTTCACTCCAACATGGAGGCATCCAGATTTCACGTGCTATTTTAATTTGTTAAAAACTTTCCATTTTATCAATCTCTGTTTTTCTTCCAATCTATTATATTCCTAGAACCTGTGCATTACTTTCTCCACTGCTTTCCAATCCATCCTAGGCTAGATACAATGTCCTTTTAGATGATAGCACTATTCAAAGTGGTTCCATACCAGCAGTATCTCAGAAGCTAGAGGTTTGAGCCTTGCTGTTGAACCACACACACTAAGAGCTGCCTCGATCAACAGATGTCTAGATATGTTCTGGAAGGAACAACCCAAGATGTTCCAAGATGCTGCAGCAGGCACTTCAGCTCTGAGTTTGCTCTTGGCTGCAGAAACTGGTTTCCCTTAACTAAGGTATTCCCACAAGGAACTGAGCTCAGCTAGATCAGCTGGCCCTAAGCTACTGCTATTATGAGCACAGGTCCTGTGCAGGCTGGAGCACCTCCCTGTGGAAAGTTCCCCCTCTGAATCAGCTGCAAAAAATAGTGTAGATAACTGGCATGAAGATAAGCGAATTTTTCACTCATATTTCTGAATAGGTAGCATCCAAGATACCTAATGATAAACATGCTGTGATTCCTGTCCTGCAATTCACATCTGCCTAGTAGCCTGTTGAAACAGCTTTTTTTATTTCAAAGAACCCTACTGCTTTTAAACTATTAGTCTTGACCAACTACTGTTGGATTTCATCTTCCAAGTACATAAGACTGAGAACAAACAAAAGCCTTTCTAACAAAAAAGCTGACAGTAGCTGACAAGTCTCAAAAGGATACAGAGAATTTTCTCATTCCACCCCGGTCCCAAAAATTCCTCCTCTCTTTCCAGCCAATGCCAGCAATGATGCATCAAGGAAAACAGCAAGTTTTGTCAGCATTGAACAGAAATTCAAATTTCTGTGAAGAAGCCAAAGTTCTAAGTCACACATAATTTATATTGGGAATCTGTGTACCTTAAATTGGAGGGAACGGTGACTATAACAAAAGCCTGCAGGGCAGTCAAGCAGACTGTGCTTTAAACTATCTGAATGTCCATGGAACAACTATTAAAGCAGCACTAGCTGACCTTCTGCTTTTAATCCAACTAATGTTAACATGCTACCATCCTTGAACGTTGTGGACACCACAGTGGGGGAAAAGATGTCTGGTCCCCATGTGCAGTTACAACTTCCATGCTTCCAGGAGAACATGAACATAGAAGAAAAATATAAACAGAGGGACCCAGAAATCAAGCATTTATCAAAATGGAGAATCTCTGTGGGAGGCTATAAAACTAATCATCAATGTTATCATCAGTAAGAGCTATTAAAATCTGTTTACCATTTCCCAAAACGGAAAAACAGCGGACACTTCACACCATGTCATAATGGGAAACTCAGGGAGTACAGGAATTCCTTTAGAGATAAGAGCAATCTGCAGAGCTGGAACAGTTCAGTACAGAAGGTGATTTTGGAAGAGCTTCAAACAACAAGTCTCTGAGTTTAAACTCTTTACTATTATGTGAAAAGAAAGAGGTACTGATTATCTCACTTAGTGCTTCCAAATTTTTTGGCATTGGTGACTTCAAAGCCAAACTGCTGGATTTAACTGGACTTAATTGTCTCCTGTTTTGTTCCAGGCTGGCAATTTCTTTCTAGTGTCAAGTTCCTCTATTACAAAAAAACACCCTGAATTATGCAAGCAAGGAACCAAAAAATAATCTTGGGGGAAAAAAGGAACAGTATCTTGGCATAATGTTTTGATGTCCCACAGGACAGCTTTTCTCTGAGGACAGAAGGCTGTATCACTGATAGGAAGCAAGCTGCAGTATCAGCACCAGTTTCACTTATGCAGAGAGTAAGTGGCTTTCCATGAGCCAGAGGGTAAAGAGGAAAGTAAGAGTAGCACAAGCTGATTGTAATGGCACTTTGTATCTGCTGAGGAAAAGGCATTCCCACCATAAACAGAAAAGCCACATTATGGGGTGTAAGTGGACAGCCAAAGAGCAGAACTCGAGAATGAACATATTGGAAAATAATTGAACAAATCATAATCCCATTTCTCAAAGTGAAAAAGGGCTGCTCAGATTCTTCCTCCACCATAATCTTTGCAGCCCTGTTCATCTCTGAGAAAATGGTGATGCCTCATTATCAATTTGGTGACGTGGCCAAGATTCTGGGTAGCAAAGAAAGAGACTGACCCTCATATTCTTTTGATTTTCCCTCTGCTCTCTCTTCCTTAGCCTAACAAGATGCTTAGGCTGTCCTCCAGAGGGCTGTGGGGGGATGTCTGGAGAGATGGGAATTGGCAGCCATTCACAACAAGGGAAACAATGACACAATTTCAAAAGTAGAACTATTCGAGATGAAAAATTGTTTAAATCATTAGACTTCGGGCATGGGGAAAAGTAACAATTTTGTAAATCGCTGTATCCTTCAGTTTCATAATCAGCATGCTTTTCACAAACACTAAAATAATTTTAAGGGGCAGGTGTTAGGAGCTGGAACTAGGAGGATGCAACAGTTTGGACATCGTCTTATTTCTCTGGAGGAAAAAATAACTGAGCAGAAATTCCTCTATGTTGCATATGCTTACCACTGCTCAAACCAAAACACAGGAGCAATAAAAAAAACCTTGCATATTCCTCCAATCCTTGCTACACAGCCCATGAAAAATTAATTGGCTGAGATTTAACTAAGCCATACTAACAGGCTTAGCTCTATATCACCAGAGAAATTACTTACTATTCCACACAGACTCAAAAGCTTTCAAATTTCCAAACTATAAATCTCATGTATCTTATGTTACACTGTGATGGCTGTACTGCAAAGACAAGTTGGGATACATTTACTTATTGAGAGAAGTAATTACTACCACTGTAGCTCTGCTGTACCTAATGATGTGATATAAATGTCTCATTTTCAGCACCTTTGAGATAGCCACATTGAACCTATCTTCAAATATGGTAAGAGTTAGGTCACTATAATAATGCAAACACAGTGGGAAGAATGTTATTCTATTATGACTTCCAGAGATTAATTCTCTCATGGAAAATACTTGCAGGCATCCAATAAAAAGCCTCAGAATGGAAATTAAAACAATTTAATAGATTCAACTTATTCCATTAAGATTCTTTTCCTTAAGCTTATATATTCTATCAGAGTCTCTGAAAAAACAGCAGAGAAAGAAAACTGGTAATGATGTGTGCAATGTTATTTTGGCTATGCAGCATTTTTATCCAACATTTTTTTCTTTTTTTTTCATATTTTTTTCTTACCCTTTCACTCTCATGCTGCATTACATCTTCACAAACAAAAGAGTGGAGAGGGCTGAGGTATGCTGAGAGAATATTTGAGGTATATCTCTGATGCCTTATATAAGGCTATTTTTGTAAACATTTTTGCTTGCATACTTGGCACCTATTTCAAGACACACAACAAGCCTGAGAGGCAACAAAAACAAGGTATTCCAGCTGAGATGGACAAAAAACAGAGAAAAATCTGACACAGTGTTAGTCCTCCTCATGTCTGGAGATATTAAGGGTAGCAGCCAGCATACAGATCAAGCAAAACAGAGAACTGCTTCCAGGAAGAAAGGAGGACTGCCAAATGTCCCTGCTGCATACACTTCATTTGATGGAATACCAACATGTGTCAGGCTGGCACCCATCGTGATCCCATCAGGCATATCAGCCTCAACATATGGCTTGAACAACCTACAGACTACACATTGCTCTCAACTCATTCTGTAAGTAGCAGTTTACAACTAAAGAGGCACAATTTGCTTGAAAATTAATCCTATTTCCTTGCCTTTTTGTCTTATGAGTGAGCCAATCACACATTACACAAGAGAAAATTGGAAGGTGAAACAATGTTGATTTCCTAATTTCTAGTATTTGAAGAGTAGTATTCACTGAGCTAAGAAAAGCTCCACCCAGCATTAATTATTTGTTGAATATTATGAAGAAATAAAAGCCCAGTCACATGTCAGTCTTGAGTGCTTAAGAACTCAGTGCCACTAAGCAAGTATTTCAACCATCTTCTAGGATTTACTGTTCCTACAGCAGAGCCCAAGGAAGAGAAATAATGTGTTTCTCTTCCCTTTTGGTGCAAGGCCAGCAGGCATGACATGAACAGAATACACAATGGCTTAAAATAAGCCTGGGTCACTTTGCTTTGAAGCAAAAGAGAAGCATCCATACGGGACATTTCACTGTCTCTTTGCAGGGGCAGAAACCTTCATCAAAGTGTGAGAACAGCCAGCATCAGAGCCAAATATTCCATATGTTCTCACAAACCCAGATACTCACAACCCAGGTTTTCCTCATGTACTAGGACCATCAAGGGATGATTAAGTGTGGCTGAACCAGACAGCAGCTGATGACAGCTTTATCACGCCAAACAAACACAGAACAGCCAAGCCATCTGTGTTTGTGTGCTCATGTTTAAGATTGTTCAAACAGTTCAGAGCACATTACAGAAAAATATAATAAACTATGCATCAATTCTCTCTAGATAAGCCTATCCATATATGTATAGGCAAAATAACACTCCTTAGTGCCTGACATACATAGGATGGGTGCAAATCCATGTTTAATTTATTATACTTCTATTTGTAATTCAATACTTGTGCTTTGAACCCTTGGGGTTACTCAGGATAATTAAAGCCATAGATAGGTAACAGTTTTCCTTGGGAAGTTATGTTTTCCTACCCAAAACTGATTCCTGTAAAAGCTTGTTCAGTTATTCTTGTGTTATGGGAGGCTGAGCAGGAAACAAAGAAAATGAAGTCAAAATGTTTTGTATTTGCATTTTCTCCTCATTTCGCTCAGTGGAATATGAATTATGGAATCACTGCTGGGCTGGAGAACTGGAACAGTTGAGAGAGAAGTGATTTGGTATTCTCCCATGCCTGATGGAAGATACAAGTTCACACTCCCCTGGTGTCTTAGGATCTCAGGATATTTGGAGAAAAGCTTTGAAAGGACATAAACAGGAGAGAAGTGTTATTGTCCCTGAACTTGACAGCTGTCCCTGAGTATGCTGCAGTTTAGGTACTGAAGAAATCCCCCCACCAGAAAAGCACACCAGTTGAAAATCATTCAGGTAAAAGGTGTTGAAAAGTAATCAGAAAATGGGCTGGCTCCAAGGTCGGTGGGCTCCCTCCACAGCCTGAGAGCCAGAGTAAATGCACAAACTCCTCTGCAAGCTGAAGTTCAGAGCCTTCTGAGCTTCAGATGGTCAAAGCAGCAAAACAACAAAACAGCTACGGGATACCTTGGTGCTTTAAGAGGCAGGTTCACACTGAAGCAAGACATGTACACACACATAACTTTAGACAATTATACATGCAATTTTGTCATGGTATCTTGCACCTACAGGTGCAATTTTAAAATAACCCATCTGGCCAAAAGCATCTAAGATTGCGAATAATTATCAGCTATCAGTACACAAAAAGTAAGGTGAAGTATCAAGCAAGAGAACTGCACCAAAATCCAAAACTCTTGTTTTTTTAAACCCTTGGTACAAGACCTACATAAACAGTTGGGAAGAGAGGAAAAAAAAAAAAAAAAAAAAGCCTGGCAGAAGCACAACACTCTCAGCCCCAGGAGATGTGCACATGCAAGGCAGTGCAGTTCCCAGCCCTTGGCTGGGTTCTTCAGTCCAAGCTTATATATTCAGATAATGAACTCCCTGGTTTAGATTATAATACTCTTACCCATGCTGAGGTCTTATTTATGATCCCCCTGAACTCAAATAAAATATCACCATCTCATTTTATCAAGGCAGCAGTGAGTACCAGAAAAAGACTAAATGATGGAGGAGACAAAAATTGGAGCATTCTCATAGATTCTCACCAAGGAGCCACTGGCCCTGAGACAGGTGCAGCTCAGTTAACAACAGAGTTTGGTATCCCTGCACCATTCAGTGCAGCCTTAGAACTTAATGCAGCACCTGATAGGGGAGACTTTTTAAAGAAAGGTAATAGGCAAAGGAAATTTCACTGCACATAGCCCTATAACACTCTGAGGTTTTTGCATCCTGGGGAGAAATAGGGCTCTCCCTCACCCAGTGGCCTGACAGGTACCCGTGTGCCACAGAGAGACCTTCCCCAGCCACAGGAAATCTGAGTTGCAGCTCAAGCCTTTTTCAAGCCAAGGATCACTCATCAAAAATCCAGCACAGAAATATTAAAAAGCAGCATGGGAGTCATTCAGTAAAACAGTGCAAATATGTATTACTTGCAAAAATGCAAGCATTCCTCTCAACTTTAATTGTTTCTATTTTGAAATGCTGGATTGAAGATCTTCATTTCAAAAATACCTCCAAGACACTTGTGCATCCCACACCACCATTCTATGTCTCACATGAATAAACCCATAACACAATGAGGCACTGAGAGCTCAGGAACAAAATTCACAAAGAAGAATTATTACAATGGATGCCACAAGAAACAATTAAAGCCATCAGCAAAAAAGCCTACAGAGAGGGCTTAATTTCACCTGATTTGCCCCCTCAGAGCAGCCTCTTTAAAAATAGTCTCAAACTCCATAAAAATATTCTCAAACTCACCATCCAGTCAAAAGGAGGTAAATTTAGGGATTTAAATTGGACATGAAGAGATCCCTTGAGATGGCAGCTATTGCTCTCCATTGGCAATTTATGGGAAGGTAAGTACCTAATCTTAAGGCAGTGCACACAGCACTTATTTGATAATCTGTACAAAATCTCAAAAATTATCTCATTAGGCTCAGAAATAGGATCTTATGTCCTCCTCCTATTTAAGGATATTTCCTTACTTATTTCCTACTCATTTAAAGTTTCAGAGTTGCAGTAAAATTGAAACATACATATCAAATTAACTACGCAGACCCATTTTAAATGTAACTTAATAAATAAAGTAGTAGTAAAAGGAGTAGCAGAGAAAAATGAAGTAATTCTACCAAAAGTAATTATAATTTCTTTAAAGCAGATCAGCATTTTGGAAGTGTCCTGCAAGTCATGAGTGTAATATGAATAGTTGTACTTGGAAAGCATAGTCAGAGAGATGAAGACACATCAGGTAACATAGAGATGACCACAATAAACAGATGACCACGTCCACTCAAGATAAAACTAAATCAAGTTAGAAAGTTCCAAACATTTGAAAAAAACCAAAGTTTTCTATGTTTTGGTTGGTAGGGCTGAACTCAAGATAAGCTTTTACACAGAATTTTTACCAAGGCCTGAGTAAGATCTTTGCACCACGGATGCTTCTTTGAGTGTTTTCCTCCTGGCACAATTCAGTACCTGATTAATTGTCCCTTGAAAATGAACTGGAAACCACACTGTGACACATTTCCTGACTAGGAAATCATCAATCCCTGCATTGCATCCTACCAAGTACCACTTACCAAGTTAAGACATTATATATTCACTGTCAAGTGTATAGAATTAATTACAGAATAAAACCACATTTAATCTGTCCTGTTAGTCAAAGAGAATCATGGAAATATAACTGATAAAATGCAATACATCAGTGCAACATGTCCAGGTTCAGAACAACCTGAAACCAGAAAGTATTCCCCTTGGAAAAAAACTTGAACATATTCAAGAAGGTAGAATTTCATTATCCTGAAGGGAATATCTGGACAAACTTGTTTGATCCAGCTTGTAATACAAAACACACTTAGATGAAACACACACACAATGACAAAATGCAGCAAGTCAAACCTCTCAGAAGGACCTCAAGAAATGTCCCTGTGATCCCTAAGAAGGACTGGGTCCCAGTAAATAAAAGAGCAAATGCAGCATGATTAAACTTTAATTATATTTGGCTCCCTCAAAACAGATGCTCACAGACAGATTTCTGTTTCACCCACTAATGACTGTCATACACAATCATGTCACTGATTTCAGAGGGCTGCAAGGTTTGCACGCTTTCAGGCAAAACCGACGAGACACAGCTAAAGAATATTCACAAAATCCAACACCCTGCCTTATCCAACAGGGGTATTCAGACACTGCAACAGAGGTAAGAGAACCAGGCTTCCTGCTTTCCATGCTGTTTCAGGAAGAGGAACAATTGTCAGACTGCTGGTGCCTGTTACAAGCTCTGCATGTAAGAGCAGTGGCCCTCCTGCCTGTGCCTGGGAGGCCACAGTGTGCTCCTCCTGCTCCCTCTCTGGTCTGGATCCTGGATCATCACACACTGATCCAAGGATAACACGGGAGTGACAGAAGACAAACACAGGTAGGCAGATGGTCAGGAGGAAGAGGTGCATCACAAATATGTGCAGGGGAAAGCAAACTGTTAGGAAGTCATTAAGCCTTGGGTATTCCACATTGTCCCAGAGTAAACTCCCTCCCTAGAAATCTGTTTTTCTGATTATTTCAGATATGACCCCCATAAGATTTAGAGTGGGCCTTGGTCAACTTCAGCTTTCTGTTGCAAAATCTGCAAAGAACGTGATGGGAAATGGAAGCACTTATACCCAGTTTGAGGCTGTCTCTCTCAAGCTTGGCTCTTACCAGCTCAGATGAGAACACACCAAAGTGGAGTTCAGGTGTGGAGCTTGAGCCTGGTGCTATGCAGCACTGCTGTCATGAACTTCATTTCATTAATTTTTACTAAAATCAGCTTGTTTTTCTTGCAGCTTAAATAGAGAAGTAAGAGGAAACAGAAACAAACACTCCTGTCCCACTCCTTCAGTCCTGGGGGTCAGAGTATGACAGCCTTAGTGTGACCACACCAATCCCACATACACATAAGGGTCACCACCGATTTTAAACGTGTTCTTCAAATGCCAGGTAGAGATCAGATCCCACCTGTGCATCCCAGCTCTGCCCACAGCAGCACTTTTCCCCCCACAAGGCACTAAATTACTCCAGCACTGAGATAACAAAACCAGTGCTACCCCCTCCAAGGTGAACGCAGAGCCTGGATTTTGCAGAAGAGTAAGCTTCCACCTCTCACCTCCCATCATAACCCATTTAATTCTGTAATCCTGTTGTGCAGGCACCATCTGTTTCCCCAAAGGGAAGGTGCCTGCTCTTTAAGGAATGTAGAAAAATTGAGGTTTTGAGAACACAAGTACTCCTTATCTGTATAGTTATATGCCCTGTAAATCTCACCAATACCCATCCTTTCTATTTCAAGTTTCTTAAAGTTGAACCACGACAAAAGAAAAAAAAGAAGGAACATTAAGAATTCATCCAATTCTTGATGATCTGATGGAGAAAAAGAAGAAATCAAATTACTAGAAAGCATTTGAGTGCACAACACTTTACTGAGGAAGTATCATTGGGTCTCTCTGGCCTTTAGAATAAACCATTACCTTTCAATGAAAAGTTTAGTTCATATTGTGTCAGGAAAACCCTTATCTATTACTTGGAACCAAGCCCTGGCTGCCAATTGATTCTGGCCCATGAAGGCTCCAAATGAGATGGGCTTTGAGTCAGAATTTGTTCACATGCAGAGAAACATCAGTAAAACCATCCAGTCAGGATTTGTGTCACAACAAGATCTGTGTTACAAATATGATTATTTGCACAATGAAGGAGGAAGACAAAGGAAAAGTGGAACTAATTTTCTTTATGGACTTTATTCTTCCCCTTTTATTCATATTTGAAGTTCCTTCTTGCCTTATCTTGTCTGCTTTGACTGTAAGGTCTTCTGGGCTTTTTGCACATTTTCAGTGTCCACCACAAGATCAACTTATGAGACTTTGAAATATTACTAGGGCTCATCTCAGTTCCAATTCCAAACCTGCCTTGATGGATTATATCCAAAAATACTTAATGGATTAGTGATATTCTGATGTCAATTTTAAATAATTTTCATCTACAGCTTGTTTCACTAATCCTAATGAATCAATGGCTTCAGAACACTGAACAAACTCAAAATACAGCAAAGTTGTTTGCCTGCTGGAAGAATAAAAGTAAAGCCAAATGCTGATTCTGAACACTTTTCACCAAGAGGCTAAAATACAAGGGTTTGCTCATTCTTTTCAGAAAACACAGTGGCTTTGGTCAAAGGCTGCTTGGCATTCTGGATCTGAAAAGTGCACAGCTGACCCCTGCTGATCTCTAGTTACGACAGCAGAAATCAAGAAAATGCAGCATTGGCATCTGCCAACTGCACTTGGGCATCCACGACAGAAGATGAACCAGTATGAGTTGACAGCCTTGAAATATTTATCTGATCCATATTATTTTCATCTTAGGCCTTCATTTAAGCCTGCAATTTAGATGATGACATGTTTCTTTCCTTTGCAGAAATGCAGACAAGATATTTTGCACATGAAAAGTTTGACATTAGCAGAGTGAATTATAGGGATATTGATGTACTCTGATTTCTCAAAAGGTTACTGTGATCTTTTGTTGATTAAGAGACATGATGTCACTAAGATAAATGCTTCAGTTGCTATTAACAACATCTCCCACTGAAACATCAAACATTTTTACACAAAGTGCTGGGTAACCTAAGGAAAGGTTACTTCTCATGTCAGAGAAGGAAATCTGTAACCTTAATGATTTTGCTTTGCACTACAGTAGAAATGTAAATGCTTAATTTAAGCAACACTGATGCACCATTCTTCACAGCTCAGAAATCAAGCATTAAAAGCCACATGTAAAAGCCACATGTATCACCTTTTTCCAGGTGATAGCCTTTACATCTGCTGGCCATCTTGTTCTTTTAAGTGAAAAAGATAAAAAGGAAAAAAGCTACCAGGCAGACTAAATGTAATTTTAATAAAAAATGAACTGTTATTTTATACCATGATTTCAGATGATTATGATATCATGACACAAAATGATGAAGGGCAGATTCATGATGAATCTGCCTCTTTTTCCCATTAAGACACTGAAAGTGAAAAGAAATTAATCTAACCAGTCTGCTGCTAACTGGACCCAAACCACTCCAAGCATATCTGACAAAAACCCAGAGGTGCTGACTTCAGTTCAAGGTGATAGCCCCCCCTTCCTAGACATCCACACACAAGCTTTGTGTACCCTCTCCAAAGACATGGAGTCAGAGTAGAATGAAATTCTTCTCTTCAGAACTCATGCATTTGTTGAAAAGATACAAGACAACCTCATCTTTCACACAGTCAACTACAAACTCCTACTGGGTAATTTGAACTTGTTGCTTGAAGGACTTGGTTAAAAACATGGAGTGAGGGGGTGCAGAAAAGCTACAACCAACTATCACTTGATCATAGAAGGCATGGAAAGGGGGAAATACCTTTTTAGTCCACCTTGACAGATACATCTAAAGACATAATTTTGGTGACAGGATGAAAAATCTAAACAAAGATTAACCTGAAATGGACTGTGCAAATGGAGTCCTTGTAATGCAGCGATGCGTGACAACCAGATCTGAACACATGCTTTGGAAATCCAGATCTGAAAGCAGATGCATGAGTGATGGCACAAGACTGTTTTTATCTCAATTACTAAAAATGCTGCACTGAGGGAAGAGGAGGGGCAGGACTGCCCGACCAGTGAATAAGCATGGGAACTCAGACTGCTTCAGTGAAAGGAAATTTGCACAAATAAGGATATCCACAAAGCAATGACTCCTTTCCGTCAGCTTCACTGCATTGCTGTTGAGGTGAGATCATTAGAACTGAAGGGCTAACAGGATTTATCACCACTCTAAGCAGCTTTCAGAGTTGTTCTCTAGTTATCTCCATTATTTAAACTAATCAATCTTCATTTTTTTATTGATTGTCATTTTAATTAATTGTTCTTTTATTTGTTTGGCTTAACTCCTGATATGAAAGACGTTTAAGAAGGCTGGCCAAAATGAGATAAACGCAGTCTGGTGTTAGGCTCCTCTGTAACCCAGTTCATTGCTTAGAAGAAAAGGGAACTGCTACCTGGAATACAGTAGCTGGATGATAAACAGCCAGGGACTATGGAGCACTTCTTGGGAGGATCACTGTCAGGCTGACAGCTTCAGATATTCAGATATTATATTCCCATATTCATGTATGGGAATATAATTATGCTTGTTTTCTCCACAGATGTGGAGAAAAAGACAAAAATCCTTCAAAATGGTGTTTAGTGGGCTAAATATTCAAATACCTGTGATTTGATATGTCTTAAATTTTTTTAGGCTATCTAGGTATTAACAATTCTAGTTAAATATACGGATCCCATAGGAACTGTGAAAATGAAGATAAAGGTCTTGTTCAAAAGCCAAGAAAAAAGGAATGGGAGCAGGGCAAATCTGGCAATGAGGCAGAATTCCAACTGGAAGGTTACACACATCAGCAGTCCAGTCATGGCGCAGTATTTTACCAACTTTGAAAAGGGACAGCTTTCAGCAGGTATTGTGGAAAAAAACAATAAAATGTCTTTGCTGTATGTGTGAAACTAAATGCAAGGTTGAGGACATGTATGGAAAAAGGCAGCCCTGAAGTACAAAAAGTGATTAATGAATGAGATCATGGTAGCTGAAATTAGATGAGATTTGGAAGAGAAATACAGAAGAATGGATGAGATGACACAAGTGTTTATTTATTATATATATAAAAACTCCTCATCTGAGACAGATGAAAAAAAGGCCAAACATGAACTAACAAAACAATTGCTTCTTTCTTTGGTTAACAATTTCAAGTTTCCAAATCTTCATAGCACTTCCAGGTTCCTCTGCATTCAGCAAAATGCAGAGTGCACATCACTTGTTATTTCCTCAGCTTGTATTTTTCCTTCCACAGGTCTGTGCAAAGCTAATTTGCCTCTTACTTACAGATTCTGAGCAGTCTGTGGGCTCTGAATTCACACTGCCTGATCTGCTGCAGAAGCAGCTATCGCCAAAACACCCCTGACACTGCCTGCAAGACGGATTAGCAGGCAGACTTACATCTGCTCGTGACTCCTGTGTGGTTTTTTCAATTCTACTATATGTGTCCCACATATGACAGTTTTAACACAATGTTTTCAGCATTGTTTTCTCTGGATCATATCTATATCATGCAGGCAAAGCCTGCATTTATTCCCACAGACAATTTACAGCTGCTCTCAGCATCGAGCACTCAATGCACAGAGACACGGACCTGGGAGCAAACGTGTCAGCAACACCCATTCTCCTGGATTCCCCTTCTGCTCTTCAGTTAAAGGCCCTTCTGCTCGGGCAGACGGGGCATTCACGCTGGTGGGCAGTGGCAGATGGGCAGCAGAAGAGCAGTGCCACCCCCACCCACTGTCACTTCCCGGGCACTCCTTGGAATTCAGGGACCGCCGCTGTGCCCAGGGCTCACGAACAGGGGCTGCCTGCTCCTGCCCACTGGAGACACGGCCAGGGCTCACCCTGCCCTTACCTGGCAATAAGCTCAGGTGCCATCCTGTCACTGTGGGGCTCTCCTGGGCAGGGAGGAAGGTGTGGGCTGGCTCCCTCTGGTCAGCATCAGGTTTACATGACGTGAATGCTCATATTCCCTCACTGCTGCTTCGCTTACTGCTTTTTAACAGTAGTTGTTCCCATCAACCTGTCTCTTTGAGAATGTGTCAAATTTTTCATTAAAAATAAAAAAATTGGAGGCTATCTAGTGGCTTCTGTGAAACAGATTAAAAAGAAAAAAAAATCCATTTCTGGAGGATTCAGGTTTTCGCTGATGGTTCCCACAACATAAATCCAGGGCACGATTTGGGCAGCACAGCCCACCATTAAATCTGACCTACAAAAACAAATGTAGGCTGTATATGAAATAAACACTTGTACAGGAAAAACAGTATCCCATTTGAAAGATGACTGGGAATTGTGCTGCTTGAAGCACTGGTTATAGTAATTCCAGGGATTACAAAAGCAAGTCTACTTTATATTTAATTAGAAAAACAGAAGAAAAAAATTAAGTGAGAGGGAAAAAAAGGCCAAATATACTGACTGCTACGCTTTGGAAGCTACAATCAGGTGCCTCCAGGGAAATGCAGAGCTCTCCTAACGATGAACCAGTAAGATTGACACCAGGAGGTACCACATCCAGGCATGAGATCCTACACAGAATATAAGCTACTGAACGAATAAATAAATACATCCTTAGAGGTTCTCAGAGGTAAGTACCCAAATTATTTGATACTAGCTTTGAGGCAGGCACAAAAGGAACAGAACCATCACACAGAACCATGGCAAAGGAGGGTCAAGTGGTGGCAGAGATACTCAAACTCTGCCATGTGTTACCATGACTTGGGAAATCAGGTGCAAGGCTGCAGTAGCCCATTAAAGCAAGGAGGCAGAGACAGAGAGGTAAAGCCTCCCAACAAAGAAGGATAAAATGTTTCCTCTCAGCTCTGAATCACACCCCTGAAAGCACCATCCACCTTGAGCTTTTGAGCACACACAGCCACACTGTTTCCCACACTTCAAAAACAGATGGATAGGTGAGTCCCAGTTAGGAACACTGAGAGCAGGCCAGCCTGATTACAAAGGCCCTCTATAGCTGCCACTGTGCTGGAGTGTCTCTCCAAGACACAGCTGCTAAGGGGCAATCACCAGTGATCAGACCATGCACCCAATCTGCTGCACTCAAGGGATAATGGCTCTCAACTCCAAGCCAAACATACAGATCCTGCCATGAGATGCTTTTTCTGTGTGGTCCTCTCCACACCTTGAGGAGGAGAAAAGCAGAGACAAAAGGAAAAACAGAGCACGACATCCATGTCCCTAAATGCTGTGTCTTCAGGGGAAGTTATGGACTCACCCTCCTTCTGTTTATCTGGGATTGTCCCACTTCAGCCCCCAAAATAAATCACACATTTTAACCCTATCAACTTTCTTGACTTACTGGGGGTTTTTTACATATCTATTGTCGGCCACTGTTTGACTTTAATAAAGATTTACTGACTTAATACAACAAGTTTCATGCCCACATTTCTGGGGAGGCAATGATGGAAAATACGAGCTTCTGCATTTGTTTCTTGGATACCCAAAAGAAAATGTTTATATTTTCAATTTCTTTTCCCCTCCACATTTTCAAACAAAATAGGAAAGCAATCTCTAATTGTTATTTCTTTAAATATTTGCTCAACTACGAATATACTTGGCCTTTCTTACAGTAAATATCACTTGCTTACACGTGAGAATTAATCATCACTGCTGAGCAGGTTATAAAATCAGGGAATAAAACAGCAGCAGCAGACAGGAATCAGCATGTTCCTGCATTTGGTGAGATATATCACTTCTTGAAACACTTAGAAGAACTTCACTCAGAAGAGAAATGTGTGCTTTCACCAGGTAAGTATGTGGCCTTGACCTTAACTCTTCCATGAAGTTAACAGAAATAGAGTGAAATTCTCAGGTCAAGCAGTAGGTTGCAAACCACACAGAAAGTGCTGACAGAGCTGTTTTACCTGTGCCTCAATATTTTTCAAGTGACTGATTTTAAAAATAAATTGCTAACAATGCAACTGCAGGAATATCATGTTTGTTTATTTCCACATCAGTGACTGAGAGGCCGTAAATAGGTGTGACAGCTGCTGCATCCCCTCTGTTGTCACCACTCTGCTGCTCCTGTGAGACAGGCAGTGAACAGGATGACTACTAGGACTGACAGGAGCATAGTATGATCCTGAGGCAAAGAGTTGTACATGAGCTCTATTACTCCAAAATGGATGTCAGGGTTTCTGTCAAAATCAGCACGCAGAAAGACGCTGCTTACTTTTGGGGAAGAGCACACCTCATTCTGCTTGTTGGCCAAGCTTTACTGAAATAGTCCAGAGTCTGAAAGCTCCAGTTTTCCAAACTTCTGTAAGATCACCTGCCAGATTCATTTTGAAGGAAACAACACCGTAGTTTAAAAAAACCAAATAAAACCCCAAAACAACACAAAAGTCAGAGCTTGATAGTCATGAATCCAGTACCAAAAGACAGGGCTATGAGCTTCAAGACATAACTTCATTAATGTCTGGAACAACTTGAGGGATGCTCTGCACATTACCTGCTGGGCCACCTGACTGCACATGTGGAGTAGGAAGAATTTGCTGCTTTGCCTCTGCAACCAATGGCCAATTTAAGCTTCCACACTAAAGAGCACCAGACTGGGAATAAGTGCTTACTATCTCCTCTGTGGCCTCATGGGACAGTCTGGGTTCCTCTCTGTATCCTTTAATTTCAGGCAAAACTTTACACTCTTCATGAAAGGTTTTGAGGTTTATGAGAATGACAATCACATTAGGGGTTGAACTCAGTAAGCTGTAGGTCACTGCTGGATGCAGCAGTTGGACAACAACCCTGAAATACAATGAGCAACAGACACAGCTGTACAGTCTGTCTCTGGTTGCCCATGCTGGCCCAGCCTGTGGTCCCTCATCTCTCTAGTCATGCCACAGTCCTGTGGGACAGAGCAGAGGCACCACAGACCATCACAGTGTTGGGGTGCAAGGTCCCAGTCACGTCTCACACAAATTTACAGTATATGCCTGATGGCTGCCTCTACTGTAGTGTCCCTGAGATCTCTAGAGTAAGTATGGAGATACATCACCCATACCCTAAATGTTACATATTTCTTTAAAAAAAGATAGCATGGATGTGGTGGAGTCCAGTTGAATTACCATCATAACCTATGGGCAATAAAAAGGATTGAATTTTTTTTAATCATTAAAAAACCTAATACTAAGAAATTATTGAATGTTTGTATTAATAAACTTATATCCTTGATTAGGCAAGGCTAAACTTAGAATGTAAAAACTCTGTGATCAGTTTTCTAAAAGCAAAGATCAGGTGGAAAACAAGACCAACTGTCGTTACAGAAGAGACTCTCCTATTTATTATTCTCTAGAACTGAGTTTTAAGATTTTTAGTAACAGTTGACTTTGCCATTTCCAAAGCCAACAGCTACAGAAATAATGAGCTGGCTCCTGGGAATGCTCCTTGCCAGTATTCTGTACACTAATTCAAATGAGACCACGCTGTGTCCTCAAGGCAGACAGCAGAGTTTAGCCAAACCTACCTTTGCTTCCTCCTCCATTCCCCTTCACTTGTCAGCATGACCCACGGCATATGCTGGCACCTGAAGGCTTTAAGGCACAGCAAAGGATTGTTATCACAGCAGCCCAGACTGCAGCTTAAATCAGCACATTGTATTCTGTCTTCTCCAGGCCCTCCCTTCTGTCAGACGTACCATGCAGACCAGAGGTCAGGAAACAAATGTTTTAGAGGCAGCAATGTTTATTTAGTCATCCAAATACCCAACTCTAAAGTGCTGTTAAGGGTATTATGTACACTAAAGTGATAAGCAAGATATGTACCATGAAAACTACCCATGCTGAAAACTACAGCTGGCTGAGTAAAGAAGGTTACCTGTGAAAGTATAAAGGACGGTTGTAAGTGAAGTCAGGAGGTGCATGTCTCTTCTCACACTTGATAAGATTACAGGAGAAATGAGTTGCAAAACTACCTTGGAGAACAAGGGAGAGAGCAAGCACAATTCAATTTCTTCTGCTTCTGTTTCATGTCCTTGAGAAATGCCAGAGAACGCACCAGGAGAATAAAACATCTGCCACCCTGACAACAAATTTCACTGCCTTGCTCATCTGCACAGTTTCCCCGCATGCTCAATCAGATGGCTCAGACACCAACACAGAATGAACCATGCCACAGCCTGGATCCTATCACAGAATAATCATTTGGCATGCCTTTATGTTAATAACCACATATTTAATGAAGGTGACCTCTAAGTCTGTGAGGGGAAAGATATCATAGCACAAGCAGAGAGAAGATTGTGAATGAATTTTCAATATCTTTCTCACAAGTGACTGCTGAGCTCAGCATCTAGAGGAGAATTCAGAACTGTTCACATTGAGGTTGTAAGCTACTCTGCTACAGCTGAAGAACAACCTAAATATAAAACAGAGCAAAGGGGTGACATTTCTATTCCTGAGATTTAGATTCTACATCAAGCACCACTGAATTTTTACTAACCTGCAGCCCAGTAAAGACATACTAACAGGCTCCTGTCTTTAGTTAAGTCAGCTGGGAAAGTTTCTGCCATGTTGCTTACAGTTTCAGTGATTGCAGCATTTTAGTTTGCTGCTCTGATGCGTTTGCATCTCTTGTCCCTGAACAGGAGAATTGTTTACTCTTTCACCCCCATCTTCCAGAACTAAACTCAAATTTCTGTAGGCTTGGACTGGAGCTGGTGCAACTATTATAGCATCTGAAGTAATTTATAGAAGGTAAGGATGGAGGATATGAGAGACGAAGAAAGAAGATACCTAAAGAGGAGAGCACACCTAAGTTGGAAGGAAAATATTTTACATAGGTATACAAGAGAAAAGTTGTGAGGAAACCCCTGAGAAAGATCCATAAAAACTTGTGTGGTGCATCAAGGAAGGTAAGGTAGAAAAACAAAAGGAGTAAACCAACATATTTCAAGTGGAGCTCACTTTTAAAGAAGAGCTGTTATAACACCTCAGAATGCTTTGGCACTTATTCCAGATTATCAAGGCATTTAATTATATACTTCATTTAAGCAGAAGGGAACTTCAGAGAACTACACACTTTAAGCATGCACCTAATTAGGGTCTAGATATTTAAAGGCAATCAGCTGCTCCAAGTCCTTGGGTTCTGCTGACATCTCAGAAATACTTTAAAGCTCTCAATTTTATTATTTTTGTTTCCACATCAGTCCTACTGGGTTTTTTTTCTCCCTGAACATACATCTCAAAACCTCTATACATCAGTCAAAGAAACACAGCTGTCTTTTTCCCTTCCATGCAGCAACTGTGGCATTGGTCTCTCTTATCAGTCACATAACCCAGCACACCATCCCACAATTTGCAAATGCTCTTCCAGCTGTTTTGGCAGGAAAAAAAAAAAAAAAAAAAAAAAAAGCCACAGTGGAAGTTTGGTTTTGCTTTAGTTATGCAGGCTCATTCCTAGGGCGTTCCCCCTTTTGTAACATTTGAAAGGCTTACAAACAAAATTACAACAAACAAAACCAGCTGAGGTTAACAGCTTTTAATATTATTACTTTTTAAAACATTTCCACACTAGAGATGATCACTTTATAAAACAAAAAGAAACGGCCCTGTATCCAGCAGCCTGCTTCATAGAGGTGCTGAGCTTTGCTGAAGTGACAGTAATAGTAATGGTTTCTAATCAGCTGCTGCTCTGGCAGCTACCAGGAGTGTGGAATTCAGCTAAGGCTAAAGATTCAGTGTAAGAGTAGGTGTCATTTCAACAGGCTGGTGCTGTGAGACAGACTGAGAGCAGTGTGTGGGTGTGTGAGCCAGCGGGGCATGGGCGGGCAGCGAGCGCCGCTCACAGCACCAGCTCTGGCTGCCTGCACGCGTGGTCACACTCACAGGGACAGAGTTCCACCCTGTACAGCCTCTGCTCCCCGTAATCCTGCCAGCCCTGCAAAGCACACAGTCAGTGAGTGCTCAGTGCTCCTGGTCTTTGTGTCACAGCTGGCCACGTTTTCTGCTGATATCCAGCATAAGGACTGGCACTCCTCACTGCACACCAGAGCGGACAGCACTGCACACCTAGACCACACAGCACCTTCAAAAATGATGTCACGGAGTTCACACACTTCATTCTGACCCTTTTTTGTTCCAAAGTGCTCATAACTTGCATATGAAACGTCAGGGTCCTCTTTGCTTCCATTCCATGGAAATGGAACGATCCCGACATGTTAACCAGCACAAGAAGAGATCAAGACACTGATCAAGCCAACTATCATCAGTTTAAAACCAATTTTCAAGGCTCTTCCTTTCATACTTCAGCATGTATCTGCTGGGAAAAAAAAAGCGGTTATAACAATCACAGAGAGCCATCAGTTTTTCAAAAGACACCTTTAAAAATCATCATCTCTGTGAGCAGAGGAAGGGGTTAATAGTAGTTCTGTATAGGACACTATATCAACCCAAAATGTCTGCTGAAACAACTACAGCATACAGAGCACTTCAACAAACCTCACTAGCTCAGGTAGAAAATGCAATTCATTACCAAAAACACTTTTAAAAAAACTGAAGTTCAGCAGAGAGACATAGCAAACTAACAGAGCTGGTCACTCAATTGAAACCCACACTTAATCCTATACAACCCTTTGAATCATTTGGAGATTTTTGCTTTTGTCTGTTATGGGAATGAGGTTAGGAAAATGGTGAAAGTAGCTTCCTAAAGGCCAGCATTCATTGCATTTTCAACAAAACTTAAACCAGGACCTTGACCGCCGTCGAGAGGGGCAGCTCATGAATGAATTGAGAAATTCATTCTAAATTAGCCCAAACAAATAAAACACCACCACCACCGCCACCCCAATCTAAAACCAGTTAAGATTTTCTAGCCTGTGGATTCTGAGGACCCAGGTGGGCTACTCAGAAACTCCATTCTCACCGAGTCTGCCAAAAGAATTATTGCTCAGTGTAGGACAGGGTTGGGTTCTTACTGTTCAAGAAAAATAGGCAAGGTGTTTGGCATGAATTTAGTGCTGCTTCAGTCTTCATTCCTCTCACCTGCCATCTCTAGCTATTCTCTGTGTACAACAGGACCCCAGCTACTGCTGCACTCAACTGTGTTGTGAAATGCTTTGTCTGTAAAGCATGTGAAAGTCTATTTTCTATTATATTACAAACCTCCTTTCCACGCTCAACAAAGATGGAAATATGGGACATCTGCTCTGTTTGTGAAGTTTTTAGCACATAACTGCTGAAAATCAAGTTAATTATTTCCAAAAAAATTCAATGTGTCACAGAATTAGTCTCACAGTTAACGGGCACATGAAACACGAATTATTTCCAGTTACTTCTAACCCTTGTTGTGCAAAGGTGCACAAACACATGTGCCACATGAGCCTCATCCTACTTCCCCTTCCCCACCATCCACCTCCTACCACATACCCCTCTTCCACCATTTGAGAGCTCCTATGAGAAATTCATTACACTATTAATTGATAAAAGCACTCACTCCAAAACACTTAGTCTCAGGCTTCCCTGAATTAATAATATGACCAATAGTAGGTTTCCTCTTGCTCTCCTAGGATATTTTTCTATGAATTGCAAAGCATTCTCTTTCCATCTGTACCAGGCTTTAAGATACCTCATTTTAAGCAAGGGGACAGTCCTGCTGATGTTACTGGAATAATATACACGTGTTCCAAGAGCAGTAAATGTTTAAGTGTTTTGCTGGATTGGAATCACTGCTTTTAACATCTTTTGACAGCAATTACAAGCACAATCCTGGAACAACAGCCTCCTCCAAAGTGCAGTATCAACACTTCATAAAAACAGTATGCCCAAATCTCCAATGAATTTTCAAAAGCTTTGCTGGAACAGAAATTTCAACTACACAAGACTTGGAAATGTAGTCTGCAGTGCTACTGCAGTGATAAGAAAAGTGAAGGGATTCCTCTTGCACCCTGCACTAATAAAAATCTAATGCAATTGTGCCAAGCAGCCATCAGAAAGAAAATGTTTCTCACCTCAACTGTTGGCAGTATCCTGGATGAGGGCACTGATTTCTGTGCACAACACAGGAATTCAGCAACATCTGGATTATACAGCTGGTCCCTCTGGCTGTGCTATAACACAGCAAGACATCAGGACTTAAGACTGAACCAAAGCATCTGAGAACTCCTTAGTTCAACTCCCATCTGCTCTTTCAGCTTCCTGATGCTTTGATTCTATTTATTATAAGTCAAGACATTCTGGAGGAATCAAAGAAAGACAGAGGAAATGACTTTAACCTTTGTAAGAAGTGGAGCTGGTAGAGTAATGGTCAGTGCCCTATTATGCAGATAAGTGAGCACTGAACTGGTTATATAAAAGAATGACTATAAGCTTCTAGCTAACATTATTAATGTTTAATGCTCTAGATCAGAGAGGTTTTGTCTTAGGTCTTAGACTACAATCAGGGCAGCTTTTGACAAGGAGTTGTTCATGCATCTTTTAATCCCAACTCTCCATTGCTTTGGCAAAGAGCTTGCTTTTTGGTGATCCCACCTTTTAAAGAAAAAAGAAAAGTCCTAAGCATACACCAGTAATGTCAAAGCTTTCAAACGGCCACCATTTAGCACTGTCAAAGACAGACTCCCCAAGTGCAAGCATGTCTGAAAGGTCTGTCTGCTCTTCTCTGGAGCTTTCTCAGCGGCATATGTACGGACAAAAAGACACATGCAGCTCACGTTGAGAAAGCAGCCTGGATTCTGTTTTGAGCTGGTGGGAATAACCTGCCCAAACCACAAATCTAAACTCTCTTTTTAAATACCTTCAGATTACCTTGCTGTAAGAAAGAGCACACAGCTAATAAAGGTTTTGAATCCCTCTCGGCCCCTGAGATGGAGAATAGATAAAGGAAGAGTGGAGAAAACAAATGCAGTATTATCCTGCACTCTGGTTCCTCTGTGCTGATACAGCAGAGCACAGCAGATCCTAATTGTGCATCCTCTAACATCCAGAAATCTGATTAGAAAGGAATTAAAGGATACTGGACCTATGTCTGAGGTTTCTGGAAATGCAGCAGCTCTGTTCAGGTGGCTGGGTGTCCAAGAACACCAAGCACAGCCTCTGTGCACACACCAGCTTTGCACCATGTAATTGGGCTGTCTGTGTCAGCTGGAAAATGTGAGTATGAAGCTGGTGAAGGGTCTGGAACACAAGTCTGATATGGATTGGCTGAGGGAGCTGGGGATGTTTAGCCTGGAAAAAAATGAGGCCCAGAGGGACCTCATTGCTCTCTACATCCACCTGGAAGAAGGCTGTAGCCAGGTGGAGGCTGGTCTCTTCTCCAAAGCAACAAGTGACAGGGAGAATTTGAAACAGCCCCAGGTTGGGCCAGGGGAGGCTTAGATTGGATATTAGGAAACATTTCTTCATGCACAGTGTTGCCAAGTATTGGAACAGGCTACCCAGGGAATGGTTGAGTCACCACCCCTGGAGGTAGTTAAAGAATGTGTAGATGTGGCAGTTAAGGACATGGTCCAGTGGTGGATTTGGCAGTGCTACATTAACGGCTGAACTAGATCTTAAAAGTGTTTTCCAACCTTTAAGTGACATAATGACCATTATGTTATGATTTCATAAGTCAAAATGAAAGGATATTTTAAATCAAAGTTTGCAGAATCTGCTATTGTAATATTTTTCTCATAAATAACTTGCATGACATAATTGACCCTAAATTAATTCAGTTCATCCCGTGCATTCCAGGGCTTTTCAGAAGTTATATAGCTCTTAATAGTATGTTTCATGTGGAAGCATGGATTGTTATTATGACACGGTAATAGGGAACTATACAGCCTCTTCAAGGTTCACCAAGGACCACCTCCCTGTTTTGAGGAAAGTGACCTGAAATACTGCCAATGCAATAAAAGGCTCCAAGTGACTTAAATGATCACTGACCAGACCTGAAATCCTAGAAGAGCAATAGAGAACACAAAAGCAATGAAATTATCTTTATTTTATAATGGTTTTGCTTCCTGGACCAAACTTGTTTGTTTCTCTAGCTCCTGAAGCATGGCATCACTTTTCATATTTAAAACAAATCCTCATCACTCCAATTGAAATGAAAGATTATAAAAATACAACTTATTTGTTGTATTTTGATTATAAAAATACAACTTTTAATCATTAAACTGTACACTAAGAATTCATCTTCTTCTACTTCAAATCCTCAGAAATTGTTTACAAAGAGGTTTTGAACATGGAGAACCATCAATTACATATGACTTAGTAAAAAAAATCCACAGAAATAGCCATACTCCCAAGGCTCTTGCTACCTTTTCCCTGTTCTGAATGCAAAAGAAGAAAAGACCATTTATCTGACAATTAAAATTTTATTTTTACTGTAGGGAGACATACCCGACCATAAAAACACTGCAAATTAAGGAAATCCAGTCCTCATTTTCAATATTATACAGAAAATACAGGAAATACTTCTGGAAAATTAAATTGCAAACATAAATCTTGAAAAATGTATCAGTAACATTATGACTGCAGGTGCTGCCCAGCTCATATCAATTTGGATCATACTGAAGACCATTACATCATTTTTTATTCTCTGTCTTTCCATTTTTTTCCCCGCTAAAAGCTTCTATTTTTTTTTCAGGTTAAAGACATGTTTCAACCCTGCTCCCATTAACATTTTTTCATCAGCTGGCTGTTAAATCAATATTAATTTTAGTCTGCCAGAAGCAGGGAGGGGGGCAGCTCAGTCCTGAGCATCTGACAGCAACCCCCTAACCCCTGATAAAAGCATTGAGTGCTCTTAGCCTGGATGCAGCACTCAGCACCTCCCAAAACCAGCTTTTGTACTGGAAGCAAAAGTACCTATGAGAAGTGGCTATTTCTGAGGTTACCTAGACTACCAGAGCACTCTGAAATCACTGAACAACACACAGAAATGAGCCAGTCACACAGCTTAGCAGTGGCTGAACATCTTTGGCACAGCATCTTGAGATATACAGCATTACTTTAATTAAAATATGGATTTAAAATGGAAACCAAATGACTAGCTGCTAATAGGCTTTGACTAGGTATGAGTCCTGCTCATTAGCACAACGTACCTTAAACCAAAGCCAATTAGAGCACCAGCAGAACAGAAGACACCCAAGCCTGTTCAATCAGCTACTGATTAGAGGTGAACACGCTGATGCAAAAGGGCTTATTTTAACAAAAGATTTACTAGTCACCATCAAAAGCTGTTCTTCATGGCATAGCTAATAAATACAATACAGCTGAGGCGTTCAGGTGGCTGCTCAAGCTGCACTTAGGAGGAGGCCAGATTTTAACTGTTCATTACACACTGTAGAATCACTGAGGCTGCAAGTGGTAACCAAACTCACACACACTCTGCTGCTGTGTTTACATCAGAGGGGCTCTAACGTGCAGGTCGTTTATGCTGTCTCACAAAACATCTAGCAAAGCCACCTTGGGTCCACAATGAGCAGTGCAAAGGTGTGACAGCACACCAAAGCAATTTATAGGAAAATAGTCTACAGTATCCTGTAAAAATAAATTAGCTTGAGAGATAACCATTACTTGTATGCCATTAAGCATCTCAGTTTAGGTATTATCTATTTTTCTATAAAATATTAATGTGTCTGGTATTCATCAGATAAAATGTAACACCCGCTGCAGGTGGATGATAATGAGAGTGATAGCAGAGTATCTTTAAAAGTGATTATGAGCAGAAAGCACAAGTCAATAATTCCCTGGTGTTCTCACTCATTTATTATTGAAGATAACTGGACCACACCACCAGAGATACTACAGAAATGATTCAAACAAAAAAGACAAAAAGATATAGCAGTGAAAAGAAAGCTGAAGAAAAGCAATACCTAAATTAAAGCAGTGACACACTGGGGGTTAAATGCCACTATGGTGACAGGAATGGAAAGGGCTGACAGTTCAGAAAGGTACAAGAGGCCTGTGACAGGGACTAACAGAGTGTGCAGCCTCCGTTGTACACAGTGACCTAAGAAATTGATTCATTTCCTTCAGTAAAAAAGGAGCCCAGGAAATTGTCTCCTACAGCTTATCAAAGGTTAATACACAAATACCTCCTTGAGGAATCCCCCAGATGCCCTGTGCTGTGCAGACCCAATGAGCCCTGTGCCCCACTGGGAGAGATCTGACAGCCCTGACTGCTTCCCGCCTTCATCACCACTCAAAGGGCTTCGAGGCACACAGCTCCAAGGTATTCCATCCATCCTTCCTGAAGTCTATATTGCCTCACCTTCACCTCATACTGAAACAAAAACTATCACTTGTCACTTCTGGTGACAAAGGAAAACAACAAACTAATCCCAAAGGATCGAAGAGAAAAGCAGCTTCACTGTAAACTGTTGCATTAATAACCTTAGGAAGTGTAAGACACATTTGCACTGGGAACTGTTCTGAGAGAAGCAAAGGGACAGTGCTTTGTGATTCTTCCAACACACAGAATTAGTGCAGAAGTTATGTGGAATATGGGACAGCAAGAAAAAGAATGGGCAGCACTAGTCCCAGCTTTGGCACACTCCACTCTGGTTATGGGTAAAACCTGCTGCTGTGCTGCACCTCTGCTTCTGTGCTATGGGGACATTCCACTTCAGCTCTGTGCTTGGGCAACAAAAGATGGACCAGGGAGCTCACTGATTGTGCTGAGAAGGACCACAGGAAAATGATCTGACTACAGCAAAATGTCTTTAGGATACTCCAGTTACCAGGAAGATCTCACATCAACAGAAATCATGCTTTCCTCCCCATTGTGGTTTTACCTAAAAAAATGTCTTAGAAATACTGCTAACTTCAGAAAGGCAGAGCCTGACACTCCCTCAGACTTCCACAGTGGACTTTAGGAAGAGAATAAGACAAAACAGCCATTGCAATTATGAAACAGAGCAACAGCACAAGGATTAGATTTGGCTTCCGACAAACAGCTCCAGCTGAAGTCAGCACTCAGGCAGCAACAGTGCAGAAAGGTTTTCCTGGCCCCTACTCCACCTCTAAATGGTAGGTGATGCTTTTTGGCAAAAACACAAATTTAGATCCAAATTGTTCTTGAGAACAGCCAATTACACTTAGGTACCCACATGAATTGAAGAATATATCCTGGAAAAGGTAATGGATGGTCAGTGAGTGTGGCTTTTTCTCAAGCACAGCACTATGCCTGTTAAAAACCCAATTCACCTGGATTCACCATGATGATTTTTGGCTTTGGGTGGCTTATAGCCAGGACATACTTCTCAGTACATTAAGCATGAGTACATTGAACACCGACACCCACAATCATGCCTCGAGCTGGAAACCAGAGCTAAGCTGCAATTTAAAAAATTTATTCACGCAAACAGAGGAGTATTTCTATACACGCCAACCCGGATTTTGTATGCGTAGACAACTTAGAAAAAAACAAGACCACAGATGCACATACAATCGCAGTACGGAAGGGAGCAAAAGAACCGAAAAATCGCATCTCCGATTTTCATTTACAGCTGGTCTCGGAGGATGGAGAGATGATGCCTCGCCTTGCCAAGCCGGCGGCCGCTGGCAGCGCCCCGGAGGGAGGCCGGGGAGCGCGGCGCTGGGCCCGCCGCCGGGCGCTAACAGGTGCTGCGCCCCGGGCTGCGCCGCCAACTTCTCCTCAGCAGCGCTGCCAGCTCCAGCCGCCTCACTGTCCCCCTTTCCTTCCTCCTCCTCGCCCCTTCGCACGGCGCGGGACCGCTCAGGTTTACCCCCGCGCCGACGCAACTTTGAAGCAGAGAGGACCCGAGGGGAAAGCAGAGGAGGGGATGCGCGCCCCGCCGCCCCCGCCCCGGGCTCCCGTCCCGCCCCGTCCCGTCCCGCCCCGTCCCACCGTCGCGCACCACCTGCGCGGCCATGAAGGACAGGTCCATGGTGCTGCTGCTGGAGCTGCTGGCGGAGCTGGCGGAGGTGCTGAGGCTGCCGCTGCCGCTGCTGCTGCTGCCGGGGGCGGGCGGGGCGCGGGGGCGCGGCGCGGGCACCGCCTCCCCCAGCAGCGGCGGGCGCGGCCGCGGCAGCGGAGCCGACACCGGTACCAGTTCCAGCTCCGGCGGCTCCCGGCACGGCCCGGCCCGGCCCGGCGCGGCTGGCGGGCGGCTCCGGCGGGGGGCGGGGGCGGCGGCGACCCGGCCCCCGCGCTGGGCTGGGCTCGGCCCGCCCCCGCGGCGGGGGGAGCCCGGGGCGGCTCCGCTCCGCCCGCCCGGCGGCACCTGTGGGGCGGCCCCGCCCCGGCCCCGCCGCTCCCCTCGGCCGGCAGCGCCCGCGGCGGCCCGGGACCCACCGGCGGGGCCGGCCGGGCAGGCGCGGAGCCCCTCGGGCCCCGGGGCTGTTTGCCTACCCGGAGCGGCTCCGCAGGCGCGGCCCGAGCATCCCGCGGGCTCGGCGGGCCTGGGGCGCGGCACGGCGGGCAGGCCGCGGCGGCGGCACCGCGGAGCCCCCGGGGCTGGGTCCCGCCGGCCGGAGCCGAGGACAGCTGGAGAGGAGAGATGAGGGATGAACGCAGCCGCAGCTCCGCTCGGCTCTCGCGGCGTGTGCGGGTCCTCAGCATCACACCCTCCGCGGGAGATGCACACCTGGCGCTCACACTAGATTTCCTGCCCAGCCTGCTGATCCATCAACCCGTTTTAAAATACTCGAGTCCCTCTCTCACCACGGCTGAAAAGAGCTGCCGACGGCTCAATCTTACGCCTTTCCGTGGCTGAGCTGTTGGAACTTTATTTTCAGCTTCTCTCCTCCTTGTTCCCAGAATATTCTGTTCAGCAATACACAATAAACATATTTCGTCCCTTTTCTTATGCTTTTCCCTATTCCTCACAGACAGTTATCACTTTTAGCATTAAAAATTCAGTGTATTCATTCACCAGTCGGTTCTGAAAAACCTTTGACACCACCAAAAAATAGTAGGATAATAAAAATGTACGCCCTAATGCTTTGAAAGTTTTTTGTGTGTTTGTTTTGGTTTTTTACCTTTTTGACATGTACATGTTAGTTTCATCTCCTAGGCTGAAGTCTTTGACCATGTTTTTACTATTTCAGCATATTGTACAGGTCTGAACCAGGGCCAATGAGAATACAAGTGTACGCCACCATCAGAAGTACATGGAAAATCAGCTTTGCACTGGGATATTAAAGTCTGGAGGAAAAAATAGACCAGGCTTCATCATGTGTGCTGTGAGCTCCATGCTCTTTTGCCTACCCTTGCACTGCTGCAGCAGGAGGTGATGGAAAGAAAATCAGCTGTTTTAAATCAGTCCTTTACTTCACTGACTATTGATGTGTTTGCCAAAAATGCTTTTATGTCAAGAAGCCTATTAAGTAAACAAGTAAAATCCCAAAGAGGCAATGTAATTTTAAGATTTTTTAATTCAGTTGTGTAAATAATGGAATTGTCTCTTTGTAGAGTCTCTCCAAAGTTTTGAAAGGACATTGATGTGTGTGTCAGAGCCATAAATTAACTTCAAAGCAGTGTTAATCCTTCATCATCCAGATAAATTTTAAATGTGCTGGGTAAACATCTCCTCATAGCAAATGTGGCCTGGTCAGTCACTGTATCTGCAGCAACAGAGAAAAACAAAATATTTCATGAGAATAAAAACATAGTTAAAGTTTCAAAACCACAGTGACTTCTGCACTCATTTAGTTCTATAGAGCATGAGAACTGTAGAACAACAGAGGTGGAAAGAACCTCAAGAAATAATCTACTCCATGCATCTGCTTAAAATACAACCAGTGACCCTCCAAACAGGGTGTTTCTCTTTACCCAATCTCTTCTTTAAAGTGTCTAATGAGGAATGTTCCATTCCCTACCAGGCAGTGCATAGATTTATTCCACTGGCCATTCTCTAAGGCTGTGTCAAACAGGAACATGAAGAATAAATCATTTTCTGTGGAACAACTTGCCTTCAGAGAACCCCTCTTTGTGTTTTTCTTTTTACATGTCTTATGGTATTTTGGCCATTTCCCGAAAGTGCTCAAGGAGGATCTCTAATGGTATCAAGATTTTCCATTCAGGTTTCCAAATATTTTACTGTGATGTTGTACAAGTTTAGGAAATTAATGAGCATCCATACATTCCTTTAGATGTCACTAAATATTATTTCCTATTCTTGATCTCAGCGAGGAATTTGGCTAAGTTATCTTGGAAGACTGCCAGTCAAAACCAGTCTTTGTAGATATGTTTGCAGAGAAATTGCTCTTTTGCCTGGTAGAACTTTTTAACCTTCTTCTCTACTTGGAGGAGTTTTAGGTTCACTGAAACAGCACTTCTATTTGCAAAAGCCATCCAAATCATGATTATATTTTGTTCTAGAAATTTACTATTAATCACTGACATGTCCTCAATCTCCAAGCTAATATTTTTTTATTAATATTTCTTAAGCCTGATGAAAGAAAACAAAATCACTGTTCAGTTTTCACTTTTGATTTTCCTCTGGTTTACTGCCACGTTTGTGAAACAACACGGTTTGTACTGTTCAAGATGCAAATTATTTCTGAGGAACACCAAATTATTTGTGTTTGTAGAATTATAAACCATTAAGATGCAAAAGACCTCTAAGATCATCAGGTCCAACTGTTAACCTGACATTGCCCTGTTTGCCACTAAATCATGTCCCCAGGCGCCACAACCAAATGCCTTTTGAACAGTTCCAGGGATGGTAATTTCACTAATTCTCTGGGCAAACTGTTCCAATGCCTGACCACCCTTTCAGTGAAGAAATTTTTCCCAATATCCAATAAGAACCTCCCCTGATGCAATCTGAGGCCATTTTCTCTTGTCCTGTTACTTGGGAGAAGAGACTGACCCCCAGCCCATTAAACCTCCTTTCAGGTAGTTGTAGACTACAATAAGGTCCCCCCTGAGCCTCCTTTTCTCCAGGACAAACAAGCCCAGCTCCTTCAGCTGCTTCCCATAAGGAGCTCCCAACCCTTCTCCAGCTCTGTTGCCCTTCTCCAGACTTGCTCCACTGCACACAGGATTTGAGGTGTGGCCTCACCAGTGCCCAGCACAGGGGGACAATCCCTGCCCTGCTCCTGCTGCCACACCACTGCTGACACAGGCCAGGATGCCATTGGCCTTCTTGGCCACCTGGGCACTGCTGGCTCATGTTCAGCTGCTGTCACAGCACCCCCAGGTCCTTTCCCACCAGGCAGCTTTCCAGACACTCTGTCCCCAGCCTGTAGCCTTGCAGGGGGTTTATGACCCAAGGGCAGGACCCAGCAGTTGGTCTTATTGAACCTCATACAATTGGCCTCAGTCCATCAATCCAGCCTGCCCAGATCCATCTGAAGAATTTTCCCACCCTCCAGTATATCCATACTCCTGCCTGGCTTGGTGTCATCTGGAAACTGACCGAGGGTGCCATCAATTCCCTCATCCAAATCACGGATAAAGATGGTTAACAGGACTGGCCCCAACACTGAACCCTGGTGACCAGCCAGGATGTAAGTCCATTTGCCACCACTCTTCAAGCTTTTAATTATGATACTACAAAATACAAAGCTTTGTTTCTTCATTTTCCCTGAAAATACATTTTTGGATACAAATTGCTTTATAATAGTTCTGTAAGTTCTTCTGTAAAATAAATATTTTAGATGTGCTTCTGTCTTTCAGTAGTGATAATGCAGAGCTTGAAAAATATCAGCCAGCTGTCCTGGCCTTGTGTCCAGCTTCCTCATCAAAATATTTAGATCACTTTAAAAGATTATGTCACAATTTACTGTTTCTGTGGACAAACATTGTACCACATAGCTAAAAATGCAGACATGATTGTATAACATTATTCTTAAAAACAAGCAAAGAAGCTTTTTAATTAGCTTTAAAGCTGTTTGCTAAAAAGACCACATTTTTCAGTACAGTGGAACACAACTCAATTAGAGAATAGTTTGGTTTGTCAGTTTTCCTGGGGCATAGTAGGAAATCCTTTCTTGCACTGCATGTGCACATAAGCTCTGCCTTTGCTTCACAAAACAGACCTAACAAAACATGACAATTGAGTCTTGCTGCCAGAAAGGATTTTAAATGGGCTTGTATCTGTACAGCCCCACTTACCATATGTTGTATTTAGATACCTTAGGCAATGCAGTACCAATTTTTAGCTTTGCATCCTGATACAACATTTAAATCTTTCATCTATGCAAAGGGAGATTAAGTCCCCACTTTAAGGAGAGAAGGAAAGATTGGTTTCTTGCTGCATTTTAATACACTTTTATGCTATTTCCTTTGAGCCCCATTTTAAACCTACTGGTGCCTCATTGCAGCAGGTTGCAATCTACACAAGGCAATTAATTCCCTTAATGAAGAATTGTAGGAGAAGAGAATACAGGTAACCTCACCCCTGGTAAATAACACCTGTATTAATTAACCAGTACAGCCTTGCCCCGATGAATCCCTGCTATATCCAATAAGGATGAGTGACATAAAAGAGGGGGTTAGCTGGTGAGGGGAGGATCATCTTGAAGGAGGAATCTTGGCTGTGAGGTCATTCTGGGTCTGCAGTAAGAGCCTGTTGTTGGAACCTGCAGTCACAGGCTAGCTGGGTCAAAGCCTGCAGTCAGAGTTCAGCAGGAAATTACCAGCAGTCAGAGGCTGCAAGGGAAACCTCCAGCAGAAGCTCGCTGCAGCCAGTCAGTGACTAGTTGGAGTTAAGATCACTAAGCCATAAAGAGGAATAAACTAGCACTCTTTTTATACCTAAGAACTCTGAACCTCAGTTCATTTTTACCCTCTAATAAGGGGGCTGCTGCAACAAAGAATCAGTGACGTAAGACAGAATTCTTGCTTTTGCTCTTGATTTCACTCTTTCTTTCAATTGCTATTACATAGTGAAGGGCTTGCTCACTCTTTCTGTTACATAGTAAAAGACTCACTCTCACTCTTTTTCTCTCTTGCTGTTAAATAGTGAACGGCTTATGAGTGGTTTTTCACCCAGTAGCTTGCTCTTACATAACTTTTTAAAACTTGTTAGTGCCTAGGGATTTAGAGACAAATTACATTTGTAACTTTCTGTGTGACTCCAGAATCCCCATCTCTGCTCACAGAAGAATAATAGCTATTACTCTCAAAACCGTTCTGTGCTAAGTATTCCTCAGAAAAGAGTTTTAGACTTAAAACTCTTTTAAAAGTAATATCATTAGCACATAAGTGAGCAATAATAGTGCTCAAATTCCTGAAACCATAGGCCTTTTACTTCATGTAGCATTTAATTCTAACAGGCAAGAAGGCTTCTGAATTTCAAGGAGTTTCTCCTTGTACTGTTGGCACTGCAGCTTTACAAGCAGACTATCCAAATTGCTGTGATACAGGGGACAAATAGAGAAGTACTTGATCATAGATAAAGGGAACAACATTGCCTTCTACATCACTCCCAGTGTCCACCAAAGGAAGGATGGACACTCATCCCCCAGGGTGTCAGCACTATACAGAGAGCCCCAGCCAGCTCCTTGGCTGCTCTAAATCTTGAAAAAAAAATCATATTTTTGTCTCCTTTATGACAGCTCAAAATGCAACAGAAGGGGCAGCAAAAGCAAAATCTGGCTGCTCAAACTAGGTCAATCTGCCTTGCCCACCCATAGGGCGGCCCTTCCCATAGGAAGGCTGGGGCTGCTGCCTGTGTTTGCAGCCTGGCCTGCACCAGGCACTCCCAGCCTAGGAAGAAGCTTTGAGAGGAAAGGTAACAGAGAGGTGAGAGTAACCTCCCCTCAGTGGAGATACGCTTTTATCACAGACAGATATCAAAGTATCTCTTGCAGCTCTGGGGCTGACCCTTCATTGCAGCAATAGGTTGATAAGAGTAAGAGATGTATAATATAGCATTCCTTCTCAGTTACAGTCTTCTAGGTATTTTGCTACAGAACTATTTGTCTTAGAGATTGCATGTTGAGGTAATGGCTTCAAAACAGTTTATTTCATGTTACATGACAGAAGGATTCATAATGGATCTGAGAACTGGCACTAATTTAAGAGGCACTAATTTGAGATGATGGCAAAACAGAAAATGCTTCATATTTATACATTATTAAAAACTTGGGAAATCTCTTGGCTTTTGAAAACATTTTTCCCACCCCAAATTTACATTAGCCGATACAAAGGAATGAATAAAAGATTGCTGCCAGTAAGGCTAGAATTCCGGCTTCAGGGTGGATTTTGACTGCAGTAGCCTAACCCTGAAGGAAAAGCTGTCTCTACCAGTTCTGTTTGTCACTGAGTTAAATGTCTATATAAAAGCTTCTTTCTAATAGTGTAAAACATTCCTAGTGGAAATAAGCACTACTTTTTTTGCTCCATTTGAACAGGCTTTTCACCTGTCCTTAGATCATCCAATCTGTCTGAGGCAAGCAACGAGCTCTGCAGTGTGTCTCCTGTCACAGCACATTTGATTTCTTGACACTGACACTCCCTGGACACTTTGAAACAATATATTCATCAACCATAATGTGAATTCAGTTCTGAGTAAGAAATGTCAATGTACATTTAAGAACCATATTCCATGACATAATTACCAAGATGCTAATTAAAAATATTAGAAAGAAGACATATGGCCTTGATAAAGAAAATTTTATGGCCCCCATTGGAGTTCTCAAGAGAACTGATTTGCAAAAGGAACACAGAGGTCATGAGTGTATCTACAACAGAGGAGCTGGTGCTCTCCACGAACCTGTTTGAAACCAGAAATGTCGGTGGGCACTCAATAGTTCAGAGTCACCAGGTCAAAAGTATCTCAAGAACAAGCCAGGGGATGTTCTAGTGCAGAACAGTGACGCTGGCACAGCACCCTACCAGTTATGTCAGATTGGTTCTGGCTCAAAGATCTCCACACATTCTGAAATACTTACCAAAGCCCGGGTTCTAAGCTTGTACAGAACTTGGATCTCAGGAGTTCTTTGGTTTTAGTATTGAATTCAA
This sequence comes from Prinia subflava, assembly GCF_021018805.1. NCBI lineage: Eukaryota > Metazoa > Chordata > Aves > Passeriformes > Cisticolidae > Prinia > Prinia subflava. The sequence goes on along the minus strand of NC_086251.1, from coordinate 49,415,227 downwards.
ATTAATTGCCCACTGTACAAAGTAATATGAATGAGATTATTTAATTCTAGAATATTTTAGAGGCAAACAACAACAAGAAAACCTCAGTAATATCCCATGGGAAGAGGTAAAAATGTTGAGATAGCTCTGGCATGGAAAAAGAACTAAAAGCATGAGCTGTGCCATGATGAGATCTGCCATGAATGTGCTATGAAGGGAACAATAACTGAAGCATTTTTAACCACTAGTAGACTTAGTTAATAGGAGACTAAATAGCGGTAAGAGAGAAGGGAGTGATTTTTCACAACTCAGATGTACAGTGGGAAAACATTACAGGAAGCTGTGAACCATGTTAAATATACATTTCCATTTCACAAGCCTTTTTCAAAACATTTTGTTTAGACTTGGGTCTGGCTGGTGGGGAAAACTGATAGAATTAAGTATAAATTCAGTGAAAGCTGTAGCAGAATGGAACTGCAGAGATTGTGACATAATAACTGGCATGTTCTGACATGTAACCCAATCTTCTAAGAGATGCAAGCCTTAAAGTGCTGAAGTGCTAAAGTGAATATTTGGGGTGCAGATAGGACATACTGTCAGATATTGCTCTGCTCTGTTGCTGGGTTGAAGGGATAATGTTCAATCTTCTAAGGAACAGAATAAGTAAAAATGCTGAATGAAGGCTGTAAACCTCAGAAAATGAGGTTTCACCAAGCTCAGGGTCTGTAGGAGGGCTCTGCAGTGAAAGAAATCAGTGAAGGCAGTGAAATCTCACCATACTAATCCAAAACAAAAAACTACCTTAATGAAGAAAAGAGGTAGAAGGTATAGTAAAGAGTTGTAATTGCATCAGGAAGTGAAATTTTTAAAATTACCAAATTAAACATGATTGCCTTCTGACAGTTTTATTTTTGTTTTTGTTTTTGTTTTGTTTTTGTTTTTTTTAAGACTTGGGGTGACAGAATAGGGAAAAGCTCTGTGTTCATTTTATAAAGTTCAATACTTTTCCCCCCTCTTTTCCTGGAACATTGAGCTCATGGAACACTCAAACTGAATTTCAGTGTTTGTGTCACCTGGCAGTTTTCTGATATAGTATGGGTTTTTCTATAGTATTCCAACTGAGTTGAATTTGGGTCACCATCAGCCATTTAATTTTGCTTACCAGAGAGGCAAAGCTAATGAAGACATCTTTCACAGCAATGCAGTATGTGTTTAATGTGTTTAATGTGTGTTTAATTTCACTGTCTGTGAAACTGAGTTAGCCTCTTTAAAAGATGCAGGGAGGTAACATAATGAATGAAATGTGAACATTGTCACATTGAACTTTGTTTTGAACCATTGAAACATTTATAACATTTCAAACATTCCAGCATGTTTGATACCCTTACAGTCATAGGGTATCACCAGAAGATTCATCTTGCCTCTGATCTCTGTTTGAATATGGCTGAAGTGAAGCTGATAAAGAAACTTCAAAAGGAGTGTAAATTATTTACAGGTTCTGAGACTTCCACATTAGAAAATACAATTGGGAAAAAATAATGAGATTTCAGTTCTCCAAACACTGAAAGACCAAAATGCTACATCAAAGATTCAGCTTCTTTTATCTTTAGATGGCATAATATAAACAAGAATTAAAAATACGGTGAGAAGATGACACCTAGGAACCCAAATTAGCTCCTGATGTCTTTCATGAAGTGTCTTAAAATAATTATTCTCTGAAATATTGTGAAACATTCTTTTCACCTCTAGGGCATCTACATAGGTTTTTTCTTCTATATATCTTGAAATATTTCACAAAGGCAGTGACACTGAAAGATAGAAGACAGGATCATCTCACTAATCACTCTGTAGAACAATGCCCATCATCATAGCATGCATATCACACTTCTGTGAGATAACATTCCATAAGCTAATAGTTTCCAAGAAGCTTTTCTTGAATTTAAATCTGTGAAAATACATAAGAATGTTTTTTTCTCTACATACTATCTACCTTTTCCCCACAACTTCAAATAGTTGTCACCCTTCCAAAATATAAGGCAGCCCCATATGCCCTTGATAAAGCAGAAAAGCTTAGAGCTTTATGAGACAAGTGCAGGGACCCCAGTCCAGTGCTCATCAGGGCCATTCCCCCATCAGAGAGAACATCAGCACAGCTGGTACTGAGAGGCAAATGAAGCAGAAACATCCAGCTCTGGTTTAACCCGCCTGAAAAACATCTGCACATAGAGACAGATCGATATGTTCTTCCCATCTGAAGGCAAAATCTGCCTGATTTAGGAGCAATAATTGTTCTGGGTTGTGTGGCAGCTATTTTCAGATGCTTATCCTCTTCTGACTTGTCATGATTACGATATTGTTCAGCCTTCCTTCCTCAGCCATTCCACACAAAGGAAAATAACAACCAGGCACCCTGTGCAGAGGCTTCCATTGGCAGACAGAAGGTGCCTGTCACCAGTGAGAGGCAGGAAGAGAAATATTCTCTGTCACTATGAGTGCTGCAGAGGGAGAGGGTGACACTGTACATTGTAAAGATTTTAGAGACAACCAGAAACTTTTTCTTTGTTTAAAAATGAAATTATACAAACAGAAGAAGTGAGGCAATCTCATATGCAGATGTCACTGACATGTTTGTTGGAGAACCAGTTACTGTTCCTGACACATCAATACCTCCCACTGCATTTTACGAGTGAGGCACTTCAGTGGTGTTGTATGTAAATAATACAAAATAACTTGCTTACAAGAGCAGACATCAGGTTTTTTTTCCTTCCTCTCACTTGCCAATGCTCATCATGCCCAGCTTCATTCACTTTAATTAAAAGACCGTGAAGTCATTAAAGGGAGATGATAGAGAAGTGCAGGATTCCATGATGGAATTCACAATGGATGTAAGCAAAGCTGAAAGTCTTTTTCTTGTTGAAAAAGAAAGCTACTAATATTATCAGCAAGGATTACATTTAGTTTGCTGTCCCTAATATTTTAGGTCACATAGCATATTGCTCCCTGAATCCCAAAGCTGACCCTAGGGCTAAAAACAGTGGAAAATGAATGGAAGAAATTGGGGGGGGTGGGGTTTATCCCTTCTCTTGGAAGTAAAATAATGAATGCTGAACAGACAGCAAAACAAATTATACTTTCCTGGAGTGGAGCAACAAGAATCCTTCTTAAAATAGGACAGGGATGAATCTGGAAAAGCCAAATCTTTCTGAAGGCATTGACCAAAAAAACCTGACCAAGTTCACACTTTTCCAGATGCTGCCAGATGCAGAATCCCTGTGAATGTCTCCTGTCCCTTCTCTCTCCATCTGGTCAGTACAAAGAGACACTGCTGGTCACCCTCCCTGGTTTGTACCTTCTTCAGAAGCTGACTGCAAGACTGGTAGAAAAGAGTCTGTCTTCTTTCAGATATATTGTGAGGTAATGTTTTTGTCTTCCCAAGAGGAATTCATTGCAATTATATTCATGCCAGTTGAAGAAAGGCAAAAAAAAGTCAGAGGAAATATAGATATTGAGATTATATATTGATGTAACATTTTTGGAATGTGAAAGCACAGGTTCTGAAATAGGAAAATTGTTCCCTCTTCCTTCTTCCAGAGGTTCCAGGTCTTCCATGGTTCTTGCCAGAGCCATGCCACTCTTGCACCTTTGAAGTCCCTAAGAGCTACTGCATCAGGCATTATTAGATCTTGTGAGACAGAAATTCTTCACTAGTAAGCTGATGAGGCACTGGAACAGGTTCCCATAGAAGTTTTAGATGTCCCGTATCAGAAAATATTCAAGGCCAGGTTGAATGGGGCACTAAGCAACTTGATCTACTGGAAGATGTTCCTGCCTGTGGCAGGGGCATCGGAACAAGATGATCTTCAAGGTTTCTTCCAACCCAAACTATGATCCTATGGAGAGAAACATCTTCAAGAGATGCAAAGTCCTTTTCTGGTGGCATATGTCACAGCTTTTTGCTTTATAACAATATTAAGTTATTTTATTATCTTCTTCTTGTTGTTGTCATTGGGTTTTATTTTAATAATACATGGAATTTGCCATAAGAAATTAGACTTGGACTGGTTTTGGCAGAATTCCCAATTGACTCTTCATTTGGGTTTGGCAGAAGGGTCCCAGAGGATTCATTACAAATATTTTGTTGAGGTGGTTAAGCCCCTGTCAGCTGCTCTCTCACTCCCCCAGCAGCAGGACCAGGAAGAGAATCAGAAGTATAAAAGCTGGAAACCTTGTGGGCTGAGACAAAGACAGTTTCGTAGGGAAAACAAAAGCCACACACACAAGCAAAAGCAAAACAGGGAATTATTTCCCTGCTTCCCACAAACAGGCTGGTGTTCAGCCATCTCCAGGAGAGCAAAGCCCCATCACAGGTAATGGTGACTTGGGAAGATGAAATCAATCACCCTAAATGTCCTCCCAGTTCGCCTTACTCCCCCCACTTTATATACTGAGCATGATGCCATATGGTCTGGAATGTCCCTTTGGGTCCCTTTGGGTCACTCACCCCAGCTGTGTCTCCTCCCAGCTTCACATGCTACCCCAATTTCCTTGCCAGCATGGCAGCACAGAAAGAAAAAAGGCCTTGGCTCCTCCTAGTTTGCATGCTGCTGTCAAGAGTATGTACCCAGCAGTAGTAAAAATTCCAGTGATAAACCCAGTCTACATAAATACCTACAAACAATGCTGGCTGTCTAGTTGCAACAGGAATAACACAGAACTGCCACCATGATTAATGTCAATCTTTGTTACAGCAGGTAACGTTTGAGGAATACAGAGAAAGTGAGTTTCTTGCTGAGCGAGGAGTCAGCTCCAGACAATGTGATCCAATGTCACCTTACCATGCCCACGTGTCAGAGCTCTGGTATTCAAAAGAGAGCTGCTCTGTGATGGTCCTAAGGTGTCCCAGGTTCTTCTGCTTTCTGGGAGAAGAAGAGGCTCTATCTTAGAGTTACACAGCTTGGACACAAGCTGAAGCATATAACGAAGAGGAAACAAAACACAACAGACCTAACAGATAGAGGGCTGGCCTGAAGGATGCACTCCTCCCTCAGGCTTTTGTCTGATTTCCCATCCTATTTTTGACAGTCTACAGTCAGCTTAGTTGGCCTCTTGGCCTATTAGTTATACAAATTAAACAGAATACTTGAAAAGATTCTCCTCAAAATCATTCCTTTGTTTGAGATGCAAAACATTCACAGGTATCTTGTGGGCTGAGACAAAGACAGTTTAGTAGGGAAAACAAAAGCCACACACAAGCAAAAGCAAAACAGGGAATTATTTCCCTGCTTCCCACAGGCAGGCAGGTGTTCAGCCATCTCCAGGAGAGCAAAGCCCCATAAAATAGTTTTTTAGTGTAAATAGTTTTTTACACTTCACAAGGAAAGCAGCTATAGCTCCTAGCAAGCATTTGAGCCAGCCCCATCTGTAGTGGCAGCAAAAACTGCAGCACACAAATTGTCCCAGAAACATATTTTGTGGGGAACAAAATTTGTACCTGTAGCTGTACTGATGGAGCTGATGGAGCTGTTAGAGACACAGAAGACTAAATAGGACCTGAACAGACCATTCTGTTAATTTTCCCACACTGTGACAGAATTCAATGTTCTCCTGAAGTTGATTTTAAAAACATCCAGTGATGAAGACGTAGTGGAGATCTGCAAAATCCCCAGGGACATATTTCAGTGTTAACTACATTAATTGTTAGAAAGCCTTTCCTAATACCTAACTTTAAGTTTTTCTTTCTCCTCTTTAAAGTGATTGCTTTCCTCTCATCCTTAGTTGAAATGGAGTATACTTTATTGCCTTTCTTTTCATAGCAAACATTCAGAGATATACAGACTGCTATCATTTTTTCCTTTATTTTTCCTCTTTCCTGTAGCTCAACAACAAATGTCTCAGCTTCTCTACACAGTTCACAATCTCTAGACCTCATGGGCTTTTCTCGACCTCTTTTCATTTTCCTGCACTCTTGAAAGCAAATTCTAGAATGGCATATTATACATCAAGGATGGACTTACAAGTGACACCCTAAAACTTTTTTCTTTAGCTTTATAAAAAATGAAAAAAAGTTTCTATTGAAAAAGAGAGTTGATTATCTGAGCCTCTACAGCATCAAGTAAGTGAAAGCTTCTCCTAAAGAGCTCACAAACAAAAATGGCACAGTGACATGGGCAAGAAACAGCCCTTAAAAATATTAATTACCAAAAAGAGAAACACAGTACTATAATTCATATAGTGTGTAGCATATCAAATAGATGCTACATACTCTACTTATCAGTAAACCTAAACCAAAGATAATAAGGAAGACACTTCGAGTCTTCATAGTTCAGAATTTGAGAAAAAGCCCATTTGGTTACATACTGAAAATACACCCTATATTTATTAAAGCATGCAGCCCCCTGATAAGGGGAATGGTTCATCCCTATTCAAAGTGAACATCTCACAGAAGTATCAATGGTTTTGGCTGAGCTCCAAGCCATGTCACCTGTCCAAACTGATCCATCTTCTGTAGACCCCTACGTCACACCCATCAAGTCAAATAAACTGTGATCTGATCAAACCAGATACAATGACTATACAATGAAAGAAATCACCTATGAAGTTGGAATCTGAATGAGCGTAAAGATACCTTCAAGAGGGACAGAAATTCTTTTGCTGTGGCAAGTGTCCTAATCCAAGGTTTAGTATTTTGTTCTAATCTTAAGGAAAGCTTCCCTTGTTTACTGAAAATTTAGCAAGGTTAGGCCCAAGATGGTGAAAAAAATCCACTTTTTGTCTCTTGTGCAATGAAAAATGCTTTTCATTCCATTTGAGGAAGTCTTCCATAAAGCAAGATGGTGAGGTTTGTAATAGAAAGATAATATTTTTCCATGAGGAGTTGTAGAAAGCACCCTTCACCTTCTCCAGGCTGAGCAACTCCAGGTCTTGCAGTCTATTTTCATAAATCTTATGCACCATTCCCTCAATTATCCTACAAACCCTCTGTTGATCTTGCTCTGCTCTGCTCCATCATGTTCACATCTGTCTTGCCCTGGGGAACCCCAAACTGGGTGCAGTACCCCACTACAATAAACCCTCCACAAGTATATTTACAGACATGGGCCACTGAGTGTTATTTCACTCTAATCCACCCCAACTGACCTATTAAAAAACTGGATTACCCTCTTCTTCTAGGGTGGGATATAACTGTGAGCCTGCCTTATTTTCACAAACCATTTTGCAACAATTGTTTAGATCTCAACATATTTAGGCATGTGGATTTATATCCAAGGCTTTGACACTCAGCCTGTTCATTCATATTACCCAAGTAATTTGCTTTAAACACAGGAAATACTTTTCCTGATTGCAGATTATTTCTGTAAAAGAAAAGGTATAGATCAGTTCTTCTACTTGCTGTGACTTTGCAACCTTTCCCAGAGTCTGGCAGGTATTTATTTTGACATTGTAGGGGCTGTGATGACAAATGGTCAGATATTTAAATTTAGCTATTTACTGATGTAGAAACTAGGAAATATATCTCTGCCCTCTCTAGTTGGTGCTACAGCTACTGCATACTGAATGTACTCTTCATCACTTGGTCTCTCAAGGGCAGTGCAGGGACTGCATGAGAAATAGAAGGAATAACCAGGTCCCCAATAAAACAGTTGAGACGATCAGGAAACTCTCCAAGGAGAGGCATAATATGGCCTTTACTTGGATAGCAGAGGAAGGACGAGTATTTCAGGGGAGAAAAGGCATTACTGCTGCTTCATACAGTATTTTATCTGGCAGCAGGGGCTGAGACAATTACGAGTTTGAGCTGTGTCACTGAAAGAGAAGGCCACAGCAATGTCTGGCTCGTGAGCCTGTACAGCAACTGGGGAGACATGCACGTACTGTCAAAATGAGGGTGGGTCTTCACCTTCCAGAATGAGATTCAGGAAATCTGCCCACAGCAAAGGCAGACACTGAGGCATTGTAGAAATTAAGCAGGGCTTTAAAGGTGTAACTATTGGGCATACAGTAGTATCAGATAATTCTTTATCCAAGTCTATCCCTTCCTATCTTTTTAAAGTGTCTCCTAAATACTGAACTAGATTATTTTGGATAGTTATTCTTTACTCTTCCTCCTGAACATGCTATATGAAATAGGGTAGATATAGGTTAGCTGTGAAAAATTCTTTACTGTGAGGGTGGTGAGGCACTGGAACAGGTTGCCCAGAGAAGCTGTGGATGCCCTGTCCCTGGGAGTGTTCAAGGCCAGGTTAGATGGGGCTCTGAACAATCTGTTCCAGGGAAAGGAGTCTCTGCACATAGAAGGGGGGTTGGAACTAGCTAAACTTTAAGGTCCCTTCCAACCCAAACAATTCCATTATTCTGTGTAAAAAGAACTCAACACAGAGAGATGGAGAGCACAATAGGGTGCTTGACCATGTTCAGATGGCAGGTCATGATTTCTGTTGTCATACTAAGGAATGCTGCTACATTTTATGGGATGGTCCATCAGATCTGCTGAGCTGGTCACATCTGAAATCCTCAGAGCAAGACATCAGAGCCTCTGGGCAGTGAGCCTCAGGCATTCCTTAAATGGCTATTTCACACCTATTTCAGGCAGAAATTGGGTTATTATTGTTCTTAGAGTCTTTGAAAGAACAGATTATCATCAATACTTTTTTTAAAAAAGTGACTGGGATGCTGGAATTTTGAAAGGTAGGAGGGGGCAGTCATTCATATTCATATAATGGATATTATATGCACTTTGTATTCTCACACATGTAAAAATTACAGTTTTGAAATACAGATCCTAAATCAGCTACACTGGGAAAAGCAAATGAAATTAAATCCAGGGTTTTCAAAATATAAGAATAAGAATATGTATGCATACATAGTATATTGTATAAAACATAATATTGCTATGATATGCTACACATATATATTTCATATTAATTATGAAATATATGCTTCTTGGGAAGGTGATAAATTATCTTGTGCATCCACCTTCCAAGAATTCAGGTCTGGTTTTGGGTGCCTCAGGCAGATATCTTTACATCCTTGATTTCTTCTAGAAAATAGAGCATGATAAACAAGGGGACTTTAATGTGCCAGTGCAATTTTTAAAGTAGTTCTTTTCAAGAAGACCCAAAGCTGAGAGCCTTTTAATGAAAAGTGTCCTGGAGATATAGACTTGGGATACTGTCAGATTTAACAAACCAGCTTTTATCACTTGTCACATACTGTTGTAGGGAAGCCCATTTAGAAATGTCATGTGGTAGAGCAGCTGTATAGGTGTACACTGGATGTCAGAGCCTGTTCCATTTGCTGTCTTTCCTCAAAGTGCTCATTAAGGGACTATAGTCACCATCTTCTAACATTGTAATTCTGGGTATGAAATACATTTATGATTCCAAATAAAATATTTTTATGCCTCATCAGATGACAATGTATCTTGTGCTCCATCCCTTCAACTATCCTACAAAATGCAATTTAAAATGATGGTTACTGTAACTTCATTAGTGAATCCTAATTGGAATCATTCCATCCAGAAAAAAAGCAGTGGACATAAGAAAACTAGCATAAGTGTATAATTTTGTCATATATGGTATGACTAAATAGTTACTGTGTAGTCAGTGTGTGATCTGATTAAATTTCTTATTTTTGCATAAGGCTTGTAGAGAAAGTGTTGTTTTCTGCATTGTCAGAAGTTCAGTCAGACAACACAGTGCACTGTTCTTGCCCTCATTGCTGGTGTTTGCTCTGGATGTTTCCAGTGTGCCCTGGCAGGTTATTAGCAGCGGGATTTAAAGCAGCTGTCTCACTTTCTCAGATGGCTACAAATTCTCATGTCTTAGACAGCCTTTTCAATACCATTTCTAAAAGCCAGTGTTGGGTACTGCCAACATGCTAAAAAGTTTTGATGCTGATTTTGTTGCTCTTCTGCACTCACCAATCTTAGCAAGCTTGGGGTTGGGACTAGCAGGTGTGTTTAAGACTAGGAATACCTCACTTTTTATATGCCAAATTCTGATACATTCTGCTTACCCTAAAAGAAGAAGCAAGTGGCAGATGCCTTTAGCTTTTCAAACACCAAAACTTTGATCATTATTAAAACTGAGACATGGAAGATTTTCTCAATCTTCTTAAAGCCAGAGAGCCATGAGAGTTTTCCAGAATACCTCCCTCCCTCCCTCCCAGTAATGTGGTTTCCTTTCCCAATACTAACACAAATAGAAAGTGCACTACCTTCTCTTCATGGCTTGAGGGGGGTCATTAGTTTATTACAGATGTTCTAAACTAACCTCCTACCCCAATACAGCCAGCTGTGGTTTTACCCCGTGTAACTTCAGCATGAATAATATTTGCTTTCTAAAAACCAGAATGTTTTCCAAAGTAAATGATCATCTTGATTACATCATCATGCATTGAGAAACCTTTATGAGTGTTTATGAAAAGGACAGGAAATGAGAGGTAAAATTATCTGTGTTTCAGAAAAGTTTATAGCTTATCTAAATTTCCTGGCCTTGAGGAATTTAGCGTCTCTAATTCAGCACTGCAGTAGAATTAATTGCCTTGGATGTTCTTTTTAATGTGAATGTAATGCTCAGAAAAATATAGCTATTGAGATACCTTGTAATATTTGGTTCACTTGTATAACCAGGGTGCCTGTAAATCCCAGGCATGGTCTGGGGCGCTGCTGCACCCAGCAAGGCTCACCCAGGCTGGGCACAGGCTGCCAGGCTGGCACTTCCCACACCACATCCAGCACTCCTGGTTCTCTGTTGCACATTGGAACCCCCCACTGTTTTCCTGTGGACCCAGAGGTGACAGGATAAGAGAGGAGGAAGTGGCTGGTGGTGTCTGGTGTGTGCCCTCCTGGAGGTTTTTGTGGGGTCCCACAGAGGCAGAGCAGAACATGGGCAGCAGTAAAGCTCCCCCCTGACACCACAGCAGTGCACAGAGCAAAGTGCCTTCCCTGCCTGGCAAAGCTGACAGACTGAGTGTCAGGGGAACAGACTTAAATATTTACTTGCTATTACACCATCCACAGATTACTCTTCTCTGGGGAGCTGTCATCAAGCCTTTAGTGCAATATTCAAGCTCATTAACAGCCTGTGAAGACAGACTAAAAGGAAGAGGTCAGAACCCAATATTTGACTGTATGATGTCTGCACCTGAGGAAAAATGCAATAACCAGAAAATACCCGCTCTCAGAAACAGTCTGTTTGTTAACAAGAGCCATGCTGATGGCACAAACAAAGCATAAATGAATATGTTCTACATTTTAAAGGCAAACCCCAAAGCAGAATTTTTTAGCCAGAAAGCAAAAGAAAGACAAACACTTTATGAAGTCTGATAGAAGCAGCTACTGTTATCAATTGCATGCAGTAAAAACTAAACTAGAATGGTAATAGACATGGACAGCACTATAAAACTTCCAGACTTCCAGAGAGAAAAATAGATGACAGCTTACAAATAAAAGACTACACAATGGCAAAAGCTTAGCTTGAAGTAAGAAAGAAGGGGTAAAAAACCCCAAAAAACAAACAAACAAACAAACCCAAAACAAAACAAAACAAAACAAAAAACCCCAAACCAACCAACCAACCAAAAAAAAAACCCCAAAGAAATTATAACAAAACACTAAATATGCAAGTATCAGTCAACTAAAGTCATGGATTGTGGGTTTGCCCCTAGAGCAAATTTACCTTATGTGGCATCAAGTAACCAGTTCTTTTAACCTGACAAGATCACAGAATTAGGAGAGATTTCTAAGAAACCTCTCTTCTACCCCTATTCTGCAATACAATAACTTTGCTAGGAGGTTTTTCACTCTGTTTTAAACTTGTTCCGTACTCAAAATTCCATATCCTTCCCATGAAATTCTTCTGTTTCACTGGCCTCACCACAGGGATGGCTAACTCTTATCTTCCTTATGACAACGTGATCACACATTCCTGCTGCTGTTCCAAGCCCACACCGGAGCAGGCTGCTCCTGAAGAGCTGCAGTCCCTGTGAGGGACCCAGCCAGGGCTGCACCCCTGGGAAGAACCCTGAAACAGAGCAGGGAAACAAAGTGAGGATTACAGAGCTGAGATGAAAGGTTGTGAACTGAACACTTACCCAATTCCCATCCTCTGTGCAGCTCAGGGGAGAGCCAGCAGAGCCAGCACTGAAGTTGAGCCTGGGAAGTACGAGTGGGAGGGTGCAGAGGAAGAGAATTTGAGTTTTATCTTTTCTTCTCACTATCTTAATCAATTTTAATTGGCAATAAATTGATATAATCCTCCTCAATCAAGATTCTTTTGCTCTTGACAGTAATTTTTAAGCAATCTCTCTGTCTTTATCTCAGCTAGCAAGCCCTTTCCTCTCATCTTCTCCTCCGTCCCACTGAGAGAGTGAGAGGTAGAGTGCTTGGTAGGCTTCTGGCAGGCAGACAAGGTCAAACCACTACAGCTCCTCACAGCCATCTCTTCAGCATTTAGAGATCATGATTATGTCATTTTATAGAGCATGTGGACAGTATCTATCCTCTTCAATCTTAAATGAAGTAAATTTCAACTAAAGGTAGCTTTAGGAATAGAGAAAACAATGAGCAATAAGAATTATAGATTACCTAAACCTTTCCTTGGCATTATTTAGCATAAGTAATACTTATGCTAAATAGAGAAGAGGAGGATAAAACTCTTCAGAAATAAGAGATGAGCTGGAATTTTCTAGAAGCATAGTTCATAAAATGTGCTTGATTGTAAATAATGTTATTAGACCCACTTATCATACATAAGCTAGAATAGTTTTTTTGTGACTGGTATGGTAAGCAGGAAGAGCTTTCCTCTGAAACAGCATTCTTTTGGGGCTGAGCTCATAATCAGAATAATTTCTGGCCACAGAAATTATTAGGTCTTCTCAGAAGGTTTAGTTTTTGAATATCAGGAAAGCTAGAGAAATTTTCTTCTCTCTTTTTGTTTATTAATTTATTGTATCATAGACTGTTCTTCCCTTTTTTGTATTGGAGTTACTTATCAGAATCCTAAGATAAGGTTGCTGGGGTTTTTTACATTTCACTGTCACTAAAGCCTAATTTTGAGGGTGGGTCTCCTTGAATTGTTCTGCTTTTCCCATCATAGCAAGGAGTCAATACTCTTTTTTTATCTTCGGTTCTTTAAACCAAGTAGATCCCATTGGTCTATTTCTTACATGGCCACACTCATAAGTGAGTAATGTACCTGAGCTGAATCTTTACCAATGAAAAGTACACTGGAAGAAATTATTTCACATATTTTACAAGTTTTTACAAGTTTTACCCTTGGCAATGCAATTTAGGATGACTTTTCCTATGTTTGTAATATGACATGGTGTCCAAAGTCCATACTTGACCAGAGCTTTTTCTTGAAAACTGCTGAAGAAAGTTGCTTCCATCCTGTACCAATAGGGATGATTCATCCAACTCATATAGCATGTCTTTGAATAATTTTAATTCTAGCTTCCTTTTAATTTAATCTTATTTTTAATTCCATTTTCAAATTTGCCAGGAACATTTTTGAATTCTATTTTTGTCATCAAAAGAATTTCTGTCTGTACTGACATTTGCAATTTTAATTTAAGAATTAATTACTAAAACCTAGAAACCATCATCATTAGTGCATTGCAAGATGAATCAGTTTGAAATCCCTGAAAAGAATTAAGATTTCATATCATGACACCTCTAAATTGTAATGAAGGTCACACAGATGTGAACTCCAAGTGACTTTAGACTGATGAAAGAATAAGTTATTTACTTATCTCCAGATTTTCTGGTGTCTCAGGCTACCCAGGGATCCTGGCTGTACAAAGGTTTATCTCTTGATACCAGGGGAACATGCAAATGACACCAAAAAAGAAGGGTTTATTCCTGATTCTGTTCACTCTTCATGATATTGTCTATGGAGTTTTTTACATTATTATATTGCTGTATTACTAGTTTGCTATTATTCAATTCCCCATTAAATTAATTTCCCTGTTAAAAGATGGATTTGATTCAGTAGTTTTTCACTATACTAAAGAAGGATTTCAGCTAAATTTTTTAGGGATTCTGTCTGTCCTTTTCATTACATGATAAATGAAATTGTTTCTAAAAGTTCTCATTACAAGTTTTGTTCATCATGCATATTTTGGCTTAGTTACTCAGCATTATGGGAAAAAGCAGCCATTGTTCAGACCTCTAAAGGAAAGGCCTGTCTTTTCACAGAGGTGTTCTGGAACTATTTGGAGTAGCTCAGATTCTGTGCCCAGTCCTGCAGGGTTTCTGCTTACCTGTGTGGGCTCATCCACACTGCTGGAACCCATCTGCCAGCAGAGCAGGCTCCTGAGAACATTTCTGTGCACAGGGGGATGTGCTGTGCCTGTCAGATCCAGAGCTGCTGGCAGGAAGGAGCAGACTCAGATCTGGATTTAAGCTTTAAAACCAGAGATTTATATAATTTGATGGAAAGAGAACAATTTCTTCATGCTTCTTTGAAGTAATTAGAAACAATTTTGGAGCTCATTTCTGTGCATAGAGAGATTTGAAGGTATGGTGTTATCTGTGCATTAAAAAGATTATACCATAGAGCCAGAATCCCCCAAATTATTTTATCTTTGCTTTACTGTTATGGCCCCAGTGCAATTAACAAAGTTCCTTACATAACTAAAGTCAAATACATAAAGACAACCTCTTGGTATCAGAACCAAAAGATGAATTTAAAAAGAGTAACAAGGGGAGAGAGATAATGTTTTAAAGACTATTGTACCTAAAGAAATTAGCATATTTTCTTGATTTTCTCTTTTCTCGAGTGACAGAACTTGACTTGCAACTGGATATTAAGAGAGGTGTGAGAGAGGAAGCAACGATGCTGTTAAGACATTGTTGTCTTAACAACATCGTTGTCTTAACATCATCGTTGTCTTAACAGCATCATTGCCTTGGTGTCCCTGAAGGCCTTCATTCCCCTGAAAACTGATCTTTCCATCAGACCATAAATGAAAATAATCTCATCGTTGTTGGGGGGGGGGGGGTTGTTTGTATTTTTTTTTTTTTAGGACTGAGCTAATAATAGTGCTGGTAATAATTGCTTTAAGCCATGTGCTTACATTTTTGTTCAAAGAGGATTTTCTGAATTTGAATATAAAAGAAATCCAGGGAAGGGAGCGCTGCCTAGGAGCTGCAGACCTAATCTTGGGATAGTTCTGCCCTCTTGTGACCATTGTGAGATGCTTTCTGTAGCTCCTCACTGTGTAGATCCATCACATTTGTCCTTGTTCACACCCTCGACCCTTCTCTCACTGACACCAGGTGGCTGTGCCTACACAAGCTGAGACCCCTCTGTGCCTGACCTCTCTGCCCAGAGGAAAGGAGAACTCTTTGGCCCTATAATTTTACCTACATAGGGAAGAGAGGGGACCAAACAAAAACAAACAAACAAACCAACCAAAACAAACCAAACAAAAACCCAAACCAAACAAACCCCCCCCCACACACACACACAAAAAAAAAAAAAAATCAAGCACATAAAACAGGTTTATGATATATTTGTTTTTCTCCAGCTGCAGAATGGAGATTTTGCATTAGAATAATGGAAATCATTGTTAATTTAATGTAACCATAAGTCTTGGAGAAAGGTCAAATAGAAGTCATTATGAGAAATTTTTGTTATATTTTTGGGCACATGCTTTATTTTAGGAGAATTGGTACTTGCATCCAATCCTTCTTATTTTTTGGGGTGGTAGGTTTAGTATTGGCATTTGTTGCTGGGTGTGGGTGGCTGACGAGTCCAGGTACCTCCTTTGTGTTGCTGGTGCTGTTTTCAGCGTACTTTGGCAGAATATTAGTGAGTTTTGTTTATTCTGTCTCTGGCAGTGGGCCCCTTTCCAGAGACATGGGGGGTTGAAGAGTTGTGGGGTGTGGTGTGGGGCAAGCTTTGGCTGAGACAGTGGGAGAAGCTCTGAGTGTTGGTTTGGGGCAGATGCTGCTGACAGTGGGGCTGTCTTGTCTGTGTGACTGGGTTTTAGTGGGCAGATGTGTTCTACCCATGGGCACCTGGAGTTTTTTTGGTTGCAGGCTTGGAAGTGTTGCTATCTCCTTTTGTCATCTTGGGACTTTTATGGGGGCTATCTTGGGGAGCGATTTGGACAGTTTAAGGTAGAGAGGAGTCAAAAAAGAAGTTTAATTTAAAATTGCAGGTTTGGCAGTTGTAGGTAAAGGTTTTCTTTCTGAAGGGAAAGAACTCCAAGAAGATGTATAATCTTCAATCTTTGGTTTACAAGACCAAAGTTTTTATGAAATATTAGAGTAGTTTTAGAGGTTAAGTAATTTGTTTTCTACAGCTCCAACAACAGGCATAGGATTAACAGGATTATGAAGTTAAGTGAGGGAGGCAGGTTTTCTGATGATAATGAATGGGTGCTCCACTGCTTTGCTGCCTAATTGTGGGAATCTAAAAAGCAAAAGACCCCAGAAGGTGCAAAAAGGCCCCAGAAGGTAGACAAAAAGCTGAAGAACGGCTGGGAATCTCAGTATTTTCCCCTGGGAAGCTACGAAATTAGGAACCAAGTGATTTCATTTATATCTGTCATAAGGAACAAGAACAAGGGCTGATTGCTGGTTCAGGAAGTAAAAGGTTTTAGATATATGCTTTGCAAAGACAGAAAGAGTCTTAACCCTAAATAATGAATTATTTTGTATTTTTTCTTAGGTTTGCAGAAGTCTTATTGTTAATTCTAAACCCACTTGGGTCTTTCTCGGATTTGCTAGAATAATACGACTCTAAACTTCTTCTTGTAAACTATGGGTTGAGAAAATATCTAGAAAAAGGCTCTGCATCAGCTGTGGCCTTGTCTCTGATCTAGCTTTGTATGGATTTTGTTGTTTTCCTGTCTCTTGCTTATTGCTTGTATGATACAGACAGATAATAAATCCTAAGTCTGCAACTAGACAGAGTGCCCTCCTGTTTGTGAGACCCTGACTGATCTGGCACCTCTCAACTGAGAATAAAGAGATTGGCTGCTAGGGTTTAGGACCAGAGTTGTGGTGGGTATTCTAGGCTGTGAAAGGGTATTCTAGGTTGTTTTGATTTCTGTATGAGGGGGACAAGGAAAGACTCCTATGGAGGTGGCAAGAGCTAGGACACGTTGTGTCACGTTACACTGCAGGAGCTACACAGTCACGGGTAGAAGCATTGGCTGTCTGGCTGTAAACTATTGCCACTGCTCCAAACACCATCTCAGGCCTCAAGAGACAAATTTTGTGGTGACATGGTTCCCAAGAGAGAATCAATTCAGACAAGGGGACTGATTTTAGAAATAACCCTATAAACTCTTGGGCTACGTGGTACTGAGTGCATACATTAAGTCCTTCTGCAAAGATGGAGAGGTATAAGGACTGCCAAAGGCTGTCTAAGAGCATTAGGTAATGGGGCATGGAAACACTGGGATGCAAATTTAGGGTTAAACATGTGGCCAGCAGTCAACTTTTTGAAACTTTTTCTCCTCATGTGTGAAATTATTACAAACAATATGAAAAATGTTGATTTGACATTGAAATACCAGTGATATAATCCTGGCTGGTCACAGAACAATTGCATACTAATTGTGTGTGTCATATAGCATCACTCACTGCAGTTGGGGAAGATTAAGGTCTATATTTTGTCCATGCCTTAAATAAATACAGTTATCAATTTATAATGAGTTTTCTTAATGATTAAAAATTACAGAAATTAAAATTTTAAATTCATTTCCGTAACAAATTGTTATCGTGCCTCTTTGCAAACAAAGAGTACCCGAGGAGCTGATGACTGCTTCTGACCATTGTGGCCCCTTCCCTGCTGCCCTGCATCACGGGCTCTTTCCTACCCTCCACTGCACCCAGAGGGCACTCTGGGATCAGCTGGATGCTCTGCAGGATTCCTTTAGCACCGCCAGGTGTCTCTGCCATTTAAAAAATCACCATCCGAAACCTACCTTAGAAGACGAAAGGCGCTTTTTTTTTTTTTTTTTTTTTTTTTTTTTTTTTTTTTTTTTTTTTTTTTTAAAAATCAACAGGAGCTGTGTTTCCAAAATGGGCAAAAAAAACCAAAACAAAACCAAAAACCAAACACGAGCAGCATCCATCCTCCTGCCTCCCTCGCTCTTGTCCCTCCATCCCTGAGCACAGCCTATGACAGAACCAAGATGATTTCTGTCCATGAGGGTACAGCTTCACAGCTTTCCAGCAATACTGCAGCAATACTGACTACCTCTGCTCTTGTCACGTGTCTTCAAACAGAAATGAATATGAGAAAGTATCTGACATGACCATGAGATATTTTGCAAAGAAAAGTAGTCTGGTGCTCATCTGCCTGCCTGGAGTGTGTGTAGCTACTCACTGGGAATTTCCACAGTCCCTGCACATCCTCCTTTGGTCCTTGTCCCTGGGAATGAGCATGCAAACCCCAACAGGGTCACTGCAGAGGTCCTGCCAGCCTTGTGGACTGTCTCAGAGTCTCCAACAGCAAATGTCTGAGGAAGAAACACAATAATAGAGAAATACAGTATAATCTTTTCTCCTTCCTATCTTCCCAGGCTCAAGTTTTCAGAAAAGTCTTTCCCATGTCTTCAGAAATGCCCTTTCTGTGCCTTATGTTTTTATAGTACAAAACAAATATTTGAAATTACCATCTTTAACTGACCTGTAAAGTGCCACACCATAGGTACCAATGGATTTTATGAAAAACCTATATTCAGTACTGATTTGATCTACTAACTTTGCTGTTCTTAGCTCTGCTGTTCTTTTCTCTTCCCTGTAGTTGGACAGAGGTATGCATACAGGTCATATAAATTAATAAAACTAATTGCTAACACACATCCTACAAATCAACTGAGATCCATTTTAGAATTTAGAATAATTTAGCAGACCATAAAATATAAAAAAAGTATATACATAAATATGGCAAATATAAATCTTATTACTATGAAATCAATGTTTTATTATAGGAGCTTTCTGCAGTGTATATACCAAAGTATTTACTGTTAAAAAACCCTGGCCCAGAGTTGCTATTAATAGACCCTGTTTCAGTATATTCAGATGTGAAAGACGCATTACCTCTCTAAATATGGCATAAAATAAATATTTATTAAAAAATAAATTTACTCATGTGAGGGCTTAAAAGGAAAGCAAGTTTTAAATTTAATACTACACAAGTGAGGCAGAGACATTCAGAAATAAATCATTATAAAAAGTTGTCTTCTCTGAAATGACCATTTGGATTTCTGTATAATTTTCTGCCTGAGAGTTTTGTGGTAAAGGGTAGCTGTAGTTCTGTGGAGACTCTGACCAGTGCCACTGGAAGCATCACTTGATGTTACACATCAAGTGATGCTTCCAAGTTTCCCTTCTTTGACAAACAAGTTAATCTGCAAAAAGATATGCACAGCCTATTGATACATTTACTGGAACATGACCATCTATGTTTCTCTGCCCCATTTCTCCATCACTATCTAAATCCCTTCCACTGCTGAAGCAGCTGATAATCCCCTGGGTGAATTAGGTGCCTCACAGTAAGCACATATTGCTTCCATGGACTAAGCCAGAGCTGCTCTGCTTGCAGCCCTTTGCACTGATCCAAGGGAAGAATGAGTCAAGCACATTTAAAGATCATTTGGAACTCATGTCCCAGGGGCAAAGGGCTCACAAACAAGATGGAGAAAAAAGAAAGGTGTAGGATGCTTTCATTAATTCCTACTTCTTTAGGATTCAACATATTCCTTCTGTCGTTATGCTTTTAGAAGGGCTTCCAGACCACAATATTCCTTTGGGTGCTGTAATGGCATTTATGGAGGCCAGAAGGAAGTGCCCAAGTATAAAGCTTTCAGCAAGAGTGTTTTAAAACACAGACCAATTCTGTGCCATTTGAAAAGAGTATAATGGGAGAAATCAAGGCATTTTTCTAAAGAGGAGTACATTTGTAAATAAGAAAGTGTCATCTTTATTTCTTTACATTGATGTATTGCACAAACAATGCCATAACCAGAGTATCTGCAAACAGGGTAATTCCAAGATACCATTCCAATTTAGTATTACTTTTTATATGTAGTAAATCCCCAGACATAAAAAGGCTTAGCAAGGAGATACTTGGAGACAACACCCCTTAAATGTTTCAGGCACATTGTCAATACTCATTTCATAAAGGAATCAGACAGGTAGCAAGATTAAAAATCATTGCAAAAAGAAAATCAGAAAATCAAGGTATTTTTTTTAATCAAAGTCATTCTAGAGAAAGTTTTCAGTCTGGTATTCCTCTGTCAGACACACAGACAGCAAAATGCTCACAATTGCAGGTTAATCACAGAAGCACCATGAAGACACATCAGACAGCAGAAAAAGCCCTCTGCTCATGTTGAAGGGAACATAGATGTTGGAGAGTTCTGCTGAGAAAGCAACAGCCCTGTAGGTAGTCTTTCAATTTTAGTTAAATTTTGAGATAAAATACACTTTATTGATTTGGGTATGATACAGATGGTAATAGAATAAGGGATGGATAATGTCTTGGGTTGTAATATCTAACTAAAAATGTGTATTCTATTTGCCATCTGTTGAAACCAGCTGGGGAGGTGTTTTTCTTTCTCTCCTGTACAACCCATTCCTCATAACTCTGGGGTGGGTGCCTTCTGTTAATGGGCCAGCTGTTAAAACCAGGGGAGCATTGTTCCTTATCTCTTCCACAACCCTTCCTCCCTCCAGGGGATATCTGCTGTTAATGAGCCATTAAGGCTCACCACATGACTGATACAATTAAATAATTCCATAGTGAGATGCTCCACCCAGTGGGAGGAACCAACCATTCCTACCCAGATAAAAACTGAGATTCAGAACCGCAGAGCATTCCTTTTTCCACTGGATTCTCAGAGGAAGATTGGACTCATCTCACTGCCACTTCAGGACCATCTCTACTCCAACAGAACCACATCTGTCACTCCAGGACTTACTTGGACTGCTTCCAGCACCCTGACCAACAGGGTGTCAGGTTGTATTCCTGACTCCATCAGGTTTTCTAGGACTTTTGTTTGTTTGTTTTGGTTTTTTCTGTATTACTGCATTTGCATTTTTAATATTCCTAGTAAAGAACTGTTATTCCTGTTCCCATATTTTTGCCTGAAAGCTCCTAATTCTAATAATTTAGAGGGAGGGTGTTTTACATTCTCCATTTCACGGGAAACTTCAGTTTTCCCTGAGAGATACCTGTCTTTCCAAACCAAGACAGAGTCACAATGATTTGGACATATGGGAACAAAAACTTCCTCTTAATCACAGTTAGGGACCTCAGTGAAACTCAAAGATCTTTCAAAGACACATGTAAAAATAAATTAGGAGCTGTGTTTACAATAGATTATTATTATATAATATTATGTATTATTATATCATAGAGAAAAGCTTTGCAAGGGCCATCTGCCAAATGAAGGTCTCTGCTGTAGTAAGAGGTCAGCAACAACAGCCAGGAGAATCTATGTGAGAGAGACACATTGTTAATGGCACAGCAGCAGGAAACATTTCTGACCCAGCTGGCATCTTTTTAGATACTTTAGTCCCATCAAGAAATAGGAAACTGTAATGCTCATCCAGCTACTTGTTTTGTGTTGCTGTGGCTAAGGGAAAAGAAAACACGTGGGTGGATTGCCTGGTGGATGCATAGCACAAGTGAGATAAAAACTCTGATTAAATATTTAGAGTCAGGGAAAACAAAGGTGATTTGGGACGTAAACTGAGCTGTGCTCTTGATTAGTAAGGAAATGGTAATGTTTCCTTCAACAAGTAGATGGCAGCAGCACCATTTGGAGCATAAATGCTCTCCTGTAGACTGTGATTTGTAATAGGTGGATAGAGAAGAATGGGAATCCCTGTTCTGGAACAGACAGCTAGAGGCAGAGGAAAGAAGGAAAGCAAATAAGTGCAGTTCCTCTAGCATATTCAGTTCATGGAACTCATAATATTGCATTTAGTATATAAATCCATGAATCCAAACATCCATTAAAAAAAAAAAAAAAAAACCAACACATTTTTTCTTCCAAACAGGACTTAATTATATTCTGTGCATGAAAAGAATGAATTCTGCCTCAGGTCTGTCAAAAATATTCTGACCATTATGAATCTATAGGGAGCCAAAAGGAACACACACAGTACACGATAGAGGCAATTCTCAGGCTGCAAGCACGTGTGTGGGTACTCTGCCCAGAGCAGGGGTAAGAACATGGCTGGAAATTGTGTCAACCAACACGTGAAATAACAAGGCAGAGGCAAGAGGTCTGCAGGGCAAGAACTGCTCCCCAAAAAGAGGGTGAGCCTGTTTATTTCTTTAGTTTTATACATTTATGAGTCTGGTTGTGGATTGACTGCTGGGGTTACTACCCCTTCACCCCACTGGCCAGACCAGCTGTCAACCAACATGATTTTCAGGCTAGAAATGTGTAAACAAAAGACAGTGGACAGAAACAAGAAGGTTTGTTTATGTTCCAAGGCGTGAGAAACTGAAAAACTGACTTCTAATATTGCGCAGAAACTAAGAAACTGACTCCATCTTATGAACAAGCAGAAGGCTTTAAAAAACCTCAGAAAAACCAGGGCAACAGGAAATCACGAATCTGCATGGCCCAACAACAGCTCTGTGTGTTTCTGTGGCAGAATGATAGTTAGTTATTGACTATTCAACCAGGTTTGAGAGTTTACCCTGCCTCTCTTTCTGCAAAGGTTGTCCCTGCTATCTATATGTGAATGCTTTTTCTGTTTTAACAGCCAGGTAATAAAAAGCCTTCATGGGTTGGAGTCTGATTGCTGTCTTCTCTAAGTTTGGATAAATGAAGCTGTGACTCCTGTCCTCAGCTGTCAGCCCAGCCCTGCTACACACAGCAGAGGGGAAGGGATGATAGCCAAGTACTCAGAACAGCCAAATAACAGCTGGAAGGATGTGCCTGTGTTAATCTGGCACAAAACAGTGATGCTTTTGGTTGTTTAACAAGTTTGAATATCACGGTTTACACCATACTTTGATCTCCATATGTTTTTGTATGGACATCAAAGTCTATAGGTTGAAATACTGCCAGAGGCCCACGGGAAGAGAGCAGATGCATCTACACCTACAGGCACAGCATCAGCCAGGGTGGGTTCATGGGGAGCCAGGGGCTGGCTGGGTGAACAATACCAATACATCCACTGGGAGTGGGAGGGAGTGTCTACATGAACAGGGGCATGAGGCAATATGAGGCACAATGCCCTCCACATTTGTTACCTTTTATTTTTTTATAGCAAAGAATGACTAATGTAATTAATCAGGATTGCTCTGAGATCTGAAAATGGCATTTTTCTACTTTTTCCCCACAAAACTTTTTTTTTTTTTTTTTTTTTTTTTTTTTTTTTTTTTTTTTTTTTTTTTAATTTCTGCAGAATGAAACTAAACCAAAGGTTTAGCATATGGACAATCCAGACATGCCAAAGGGTAAAAGCAGATCATTTGTTCATAAATATGTAAGAGGGTTCCTATCACTTCTTTCATAATACTTTGCCTGATTTTTTCTTCCTGTGTTTATAATGGAAATGGGGAAGTACTGACCATTGCTTAAATTAAATCTAACTAAAGGGCTCTATCACAACCATTCAGCATCCATTGATGCTGGGCTGCTGTTTAAGGCTGAGCTTAGCTGACTGTAGAAGTAGGATAATGTAAGGCTACTAATGACTAGAAGGTCTGCATTGTCACTCAGAAGGAGGGAAGCTGGTCAAATAATCTATGTTTTCAGCCATTGTTTTACCACATAGCAGCATAATCAATTTTATTAGTTTTATATAAGCTTATCCTGGCTCACACACAAGGTAAGTAGATACCTCAGGACTGATGTGGGACAGCTTGTCTGAGCTGGCCAGAATTATCTCCTAATACTAAAAGTTTCTGTTGTTGATGAGGGATAGCAGTGACAATGGCAGCCACCTAGGACTGACCAATGCCTTCTGGTAATTATTCACTAATTGACTTCTGGACTGCATGGTGATTGCTAAGTCATGGAATTTTCTGTGATCTAAGCAAGGTAATGAGATTCAAAAAGGAAAAGACTCATAGCCTCCCTGTTGCTCACACATTCAGATCACTCTGAATTCAGATCAGAAATCACAAAAGACAGAGCTTTTCATTGCTTTTCCCAGAATTTCAATTTCTTCTTAAAACCATAACTGGATCATTTGTTTTATTTCATCTCAATACAAAATACAGCAGCAATGCATGACATGCTTACAAACTGTAGCCACGCATTTGGTAGGGCATGATGAGGTGAAATTTATACTGAAAAGATATCTACTATATTTACAGAACAGCCTGAACACCTCAGGTATGACAATGACCTAAAGAAAACAGAGGAATACACAGAAAGGTGCACAGTGAGTTTCAGATGAGGGATGCTGAGAACCAATGAGTGCAGCAAAGGAGGTTTCAGGAGGGGAGGGTTAGAGAGTTTATTTTCTCCAGGGACCTAATTTGATGTGCTACTTGACACTCAAAAAAGCAAACTGTTGGAAAATTTGCTACAGTCTTCAAGTTCCTAACAATCCACTTAACATCCACATAATAAAAATAGACCCTGCATGTCTTCCTGAAACATTACAGCCCTTTGGTGCCAGCCTCCTCTAAATGATCATGTCAGATTTAGGTGAGGAAGACACTTGTATTCCCGTTAACATCTACCCTTCCTCCCTTCTTCCACACATTCTTTACACATTTGTATTTACTTCCCTCTGCATTAAACCATACTATTTAAGTACTATTTGCAGTACTCAGAGATTTGAAACACAATGATGGTAAATTATTTAGCAAACAATTAGAGGGAGTGCAAACAAACCCACTAATTTCTAAAAGTATCTTTAATCGCTTGGTGCAGGCTCAGAACCCCAAGCAAATATTAAGATAATTAATAGCTGTCAACTTGTCAGTCTCATGAAAAGCACTTTTAGTCAATTATGCAAATGTGTCCCTCATACTTCAGAAGGTGTGAGCAGAGCTACCTGCTGTTTCTGTCAAGGTCACACTGACTTCACAACACTCTTCCCATGGTATAGAAGTTCAAATCTGTTCTGATAGTTCCTTTAGGATTTCCAAGCCTTTGTTCAGCAATCACTATCAATGAATGCAACACTTGCTTTATGTCTCCAGTGAGTACTTCAAACATAATCTTTGAATAACCTCCAATAATTGGATGACAGATGACCTACATATGAGTTTGGATGTAAAAATTGTTCTAACAAAAATCCAGACAAGCATAGAGACGTAGAATTCATGATCAAAAAGGGAAAACAAGGCACCTTTCCAGAAGACAGCTCTTCCCACTCTTTGTTTTGCAGGAAAGATTCCAGCTTATAGGACTTAGAAGTACCTTGTCCCTTCATAGCAACATATTCAGGCCTTCAATAACTACTTAAAGTATTAAATATAACTGCAAAATGCTGGTGTTTGGGATCTTTGGGATTCTTAACATCGTGTGAGGTGTGCTTTCCCCCACCCCTTCAAACAATCACCACATGCAGAGGATGCCATGGCTGCCTCCACCCTGCTCTGGACTTTGGGGGCAGATGGCAACAGGTAGCCAAGGGCTGTCTGGAGTGGTGCCCCAGACGTCTTGCTGGTATGCAAATATGACCATAAGTCACTCATCTCTCTATAAATAGCCACAGCCCAGGCCTGGAGCTCTCCTGTAGGCAGCGGGCTGCACGCCAGGATCTCTCCTGGAGCAGGGACTCCTCTCAAGGTTACTCCTGCAGGCTGAGATCCCCTCCACAGCAGACCCTCACTAAGTGGTTAACAGCATGATGAACCTTGACCTCTTAGCTAAGGGGTCTAAAGGATTCACTGTGCACATCTAATCCTTTCAACCTAAACTGTTGACCAAGTCTGGGACTAGAAGTGGACCCAGCTGTGCTTAGAGTGCTCTCTGGGAAGGGGTGCAGAAAGCAGGACAGTCTGTTCTGAAACTCATGATTCAGTGGGAGGGACTTCCTGATACTTTTTCTGACCCTGTCCTCTATGCAGTAACTAATCAGGTATACCTTGCCAACAAATCTTGTTAAATCAGTCACATTTACCATTGAATATTAACTCACAACTTTATATTGATACAGTATATGGTGGCTTTTTCTTGTGAGCGAAGAGCATCACACCAAGACACAAAGCATATCAGTCTATCTATCTATATGAGAAAAAAAGTAGAAGGAACATTGCTGGAGATATGCCAATACTTCCACCAAGAGAGCACTCTCTGGGAGGAGTGCAACTCCAACATCCACCTTCACTTTGGTACATCCTCCTAAACCTCACAGGAGGCAGAAGGTGCCCATACTTTTTTCCATTACTGTCAGTTTTGCTAATTTAATACTATAAATCCTCTTCTGTTCTTTTGTTGAGCACTGTTGAAGATTACATATTTGTGCTTAACCAGGGTTGCTTTTGCATACTCTGAGATTTCATTGCTCTGACTCCTTTGTGAAGGAAATCAGCATTATCAAGATGGAGCTGGACAGTTTGTCTTCTGGCACAGGACTGTACAGAAATCCTGGCATAGTTATTTGCATGTGGAGTGCTTCACGTGTTAATGCTAAATATAAAGACAAGCACAGTGTGCCTCACTACCTTTCTGAAGGATAGCATGTCTGTGTGGATGCTGCATTAATCATGTGATCCACAAAGGGAGAGTGCAAGGATTAGGTTTCCAAAGAAATTAGGCACCCAAACCCCATTTTAGTGTTACTTCAGCTGCTTTCATCACATGAAATCTTCAACCTCCAATGCTCAGGCACTGCTTGGCATCCCAATGGCCAGCTCTGTAGATTAATACTCTGTCTCTGGGCAACTAATTTCCATCTCTGACAGAAGGAGTCAAAGGGGGAAAAATAAGAAAGTGGGGAAAAAAGGGGAGAAAAACTTGAAGTGTCTAAGTTTAGGTAGCTCAGAGATATTCCAAAGGGCTCTGAAATAACCCTGTATTTGCCAGCCCTGGAGGAGGAGGCACTGGGAAGCAGAGTATAGCTTCCCCTCATTGCCAGCCCATCAGGCTGGGAAGAATCAGCAGCACATCTGTGGGCTCCTGTAGCTCAGTTGTCCAATCCTCTGAAAATGTGCTGGCTTTAGTTTCTGTTTGCTCAGGACTTCTGTGTGGCACTGCATGGCAGGCCAGCCCCGGCAGTGCAGCTCTGGGGACTCGCCTGTGGCCCATTGCACACCCTCGTGAGTCTCGCTAGAATGCTTTGCAGTTGCATCCTCAGAGTCTGGAGGCCACCCAAAAGAAACCAGCATTGAACCTCAACTCATTTTGGTCTCTGGAGCTGATGCTGCATTTTGGGAGCTAGCTCATGCCATAGGCAATGAGTGGTGATTTTATGCCCCAGAGCAGATTTACTGCCAGAGCCCTTTCTCAGGGTGAGAAACAGCCTTGGCTTTAAACAAGAGGACACAGCTTTTCAGCATCTGGATGCTTCTAACATCAAGTATGGTAAGGGCTCTCTAGAGACAGTTTTTACTGTCCATTAACTTTTGCAGTGTGTCAGCTTTCCAGCGTAGTTGGAGAAGACACTATTGAGCTCAGGGTGTTAAGACAAAACATGCCAAGAAGACAATGAAATTCTCTGGACTAGCTAATGCAAGCCAGATATCTTGGTTGATCTTCTCTAGTAAAATCATCCTGCTTTTTTACAGCTCAAAACCAACTCCCACAGCCAGAGAGAAGTGCATTTTGCCCAGCTGGAACTCCCTGTCGCTGGACAGCAGCAGAGGCAGCAGCTGGGACAGATGGAAAGTCATGCTACGAGCGCAGTGCTGATCCATGAGAAATGATTTTGCATATTCTGCAGCACAGTCAAGTAGTTTTGCAATTTTTTAAGAGACTAGAGAAAAGATCAAGAACAAAACTTGAGTTGAGGTTTGAGGCTGCCTATGACTGGTACAGTGAGGTGATTTTTTCTTTTCATTTCTTAGCTTTTGAAGAAGCAAGAAGGCTGTTATCAATGTAGGACCAGGCTGTAGATCTGGGGCCTTGACATAGACCTCTAGCAGACAAAATGGGGTATTGCCTAAATATTGTCTTGGTTTAAGATAATGTAAGTGGGCAGGCACTCCAAAATGAATCACCTCCCTTTTTAGTTTTAAACCCTTCCTTTGCATCTCTAAAGAGAGAGAAATGCAAGTAGAAGGGGAAAAGTAGCTGTTTACTAAAAAATGAAACAGCAACAAGAAAAATAACAGTAAATAATAAGTGGATACAAAGTTGCTGCATCTCACAGGCAATGCCCCCTCAATTTCTCCAGCAGTGGCAGCCTCATGGACAGAGGTAGCCAAAAGACTCTGGTGGCTGGGAAACTCAGGAGCCAGAGAACTCTGCAAACCTGCAGAGTCCATTTCTCTGCTCCTCCTGGGCTGGCTGGACCCGGCTGGTGCCAGCAGCTGCTGAGCCATGCACTGGTGTGCTGCCACAGGTGATCTCCCCAGGAGCTCAAACCAGCCCCTCCCAGCCCCGGCTCTGGCTGCACTCCACAGCTGAAGGGAGGTATTGGGAAATTCTCCTTGAAGCACTTTAAGCACTGCAGCTTCTTGCAAGCAGTCAAGGAGCTCAGAAAGATCAAAAGAAGGTTTCCACCTTGCTCTGTCCCAGCTTCCCCTCAAGAAAGAAATGGAAAGGACAAGAGAATCCTGCCTGAGAGACCCTGACCTCTAAAGGACCTGGCACACTGACCTCTGTGGCTCTGTGTGTAGCTGCCAGGTCTTAGGAAGACTGTAATATTTTTGAGCACAGGTAGATATGGAATGCAATAACATGTTGGATTGCCCAGGACAATGTTGTATAATCTGGTGCTCTAGTAGAAAGATGATCTCCAGTGAAAAGGAGTTATATCCAGGTTGCTGTTCAGTAAGACCTCATTCCTCATATGTACTCTTAGATGACTTTTCTGTTCACTAAGAAAATAGCTGCAGTTGGATGAGCTCTCGAGAATTGTCTCTGTCTCCTTTTCACTGTCCAGAGAAGTGGACAATTTTAAAACAAGTTGAACACAGGAAGTATTTGAAGTAGAACACCACTCTCCAAAACTGCACATGCATTGTTATGCACTATTGAGTTCCCACTCTTGTGTGCAGAATTCAACATTCATTTGTGTTTAGGTCTTGTACTTAAACACATTTACATTGTCAGGTAGGTCATGTACTTAAACTACATTTACATTTACATTGTCAAACTTAAGGTCTTGTACTTAAAACTGCATTTACATTGTCATTTTGAAGAGATTCTGTAAGGGCACTGAAATCTCTGCACTTTCTCTTTCTTCCTTCCTTGAAGAAGCCAGAATGGTATAAGGAACACTGGTGTACACTAAGTTTAATCTGTGCTAAGATGTCCATCTTTCTCAGAGGAGAAGATAGATTGCTCTAATATGCAAGGTTTTGTAATAACAAAATGTCTCGCCTAAAATTGTAGCTTAGTTGGTAGATTAGGTAGAAAGAATTATTCCCATGTAGATTCTAATGTTGTATTTTAATAAATGTTTTAAATAAAGGGAAGGCTACTTCCCATGCAGTTTTGCTTTGTTCTAATGAAATATTTACCATGCTGTAATTGCAGTCCATCCCTCAGGCAGAAGAATACTGCCAGCCATGTAATAAATATTCTACTATGCCTGAGCTAGGCTTTTTGAAAAAGAAATTTCTCTTAGTAGGTAAGAGTTGTTTGATAATGGTTTGTTCTGAGATGACCACTAAGGAATTTGTTCATCAAATGGATTTCAGAAACAGCAGGGGTGTAAGATTCTTCACACATCATTACATTTAGCTAATCATTTATACATTCAAAAAACTTTACTAACTGTGCCTCACAGAGGAGAAACAAACCACATGAGTCAAATTACCAAGTTACTTCTCAATTGCAAAAGCGCTTCATAAAATCACCTCTAAAACACAAGAAGCTCTTTTGAAAAAAGAAAAAATGAGAAAGCTAGAGAGGGCAATGTGCATAACCAGCTGCTTCCCACTAACATAACTCTGCTGCTCAGCTTAAATCAGCTGAGGCCCTAGGTCTACCTTCAGTCAGTGCCAGAGTACTTTTTTTTCCTTCTAAAACTATTCTAAAGGCAAAAAAAATTCTCATTTAATCATAAAAAAGGACATCAAAACAGGCCTGGATTTATTTCCACACTACACAAAGTCTGTGGTCAATGTCCAAGGACAAGGATCATGTACTCACTTCTGAGTCACATGCATGGGTGTTTCTCACCTCTCTGGCCATAGCTGCCCTTTTCCTCTAGTGCTCATATAGGCTCAGCATCTTCAGGCTCATGCCAATACCCACTTTCAGTTTATGAAAAATAACTGCAAGTACTCCTGTAAACCAAATTACTTGGAATAGTGGAAGTTCCTGTGGTGCTGTAGAGAAGATACAGAGAGAAAATGTCACAGGAACTTCCATGCTGCTTACTGTCTCCATTACTGTTCACAGCTTCTCTGTCAGGAAAAAAAACAGGGTGGGGACAGGCAGGGAGAGAGGATGCAGCAGGAGAAAGAGTGAAGCTGTTCATTTCTCTGTTCCCTCTCTCACTCTTTGCCTTTCTTTTCTGGGCTTTGATCTAATACTTCGATCTGACAAATGGAAAAGAACAGAGGATCACCAGGAGGTAGCAATAAATATGCAGCAGTATTTTTCTGCCTTTAGTTTTCACCTTCATTCATGGCAGAAAAATTGCCTCAACTTATTCTTCCTTACTGAATGGGGAGGAGGACACTTGATGCCAAACAGAGATGTATTTGTTTCCTCTTAAAAGAAAAAGATCAGCCTCTTACTTCTGTATTCAGAAGCGTGTATTTACAGAGTTGTTACATCACCTACAACCAGATTTTAAATATTTATTGCTTATGTGGTTGAAAAATAATACAATCAGATGACAAGCAATCCTCCACAGGTTCTCTCTCTGACAATATTTCAAGCCATGGGGGAACACACACTGCAGCCAGCTGGCAACTTACTCCACGAGCAGCTCTGCAGGGACAGATCCTGCTTGTGTGCTGGGTTCCTCCCCAGCTGGGAGGGGAACAGAAGCCTGAGGAGACCAGTGCTTCACATCTCACAGAAAAGATCCACAGACTCCCACACCAAAAAAGAGGGAAAGGACCATCAGGATAGTAATATTCAGTTTTGAGTGCTCCTGATGCACCACACAGAGAATTTCCCTGGGGAGAGCTTTTGGACTGCAGGATCTGTGCCAGCCAGCTGACAGCCTCCATGTCTCCTCATATATCCATGGAGGAGACATCCTGACCAGCAATGAAGACAAAAGTCACAAAGAATGGAAAACTTCCATTTAAGCAGACTAAGCCTACAATTTGACAAATATTTTCCTATTCAGGAAGAGCCACCAGTGCCACTGCAATAGGGAGCAATATCCCAGGAAACTGCAGCATGTCTGAAAGGACCATCCAAGAGTTTCCATCACCTTATGTGTCACCAGTGCTCAACATTCCCCTCCAGGACACTGCTGATGAGTTCATCTGCATTAGAGGAACCACTGCTAAATCAGGCTAAGTCTTAAGGACCAACCAAACCTTTCCTCAAGCACACACCCACTGTACAGTGTGGGCTTCCTCCACAATGAACTTTGATCTGGGAACTATGGAATACTTTCTGCCCATTCTGTTAACTTTATGGAAGATGGAGTCAAGAGCAAAATGTTCTTCAAAGGTTTCAATTAAAAATATTGATGAGCTCTTAGTTCAAGTTCACTTTTCCTTGTTTATGGTGTTCAGCTGTACCTCAAACTTAGCCCTGTAAGAGTGTCCAGTCTCTGCTGAATTGTCCACAGTGCATGCTGCATCATACACACTTTTTCTGAAGTGGAAACTCTGAAACACACTGGTAAACAGGAAATTTTTCCTTTTTTTTCTAGAAAGATAAGAAATACCTGCTGAAAAGTGCAGATGCATAAGTAACATCTTAACATATACGTCAAGTCAGGAAGCTTTCCTGCTATTAAATTGATCATTTCACTTGTGAATATAGAGAAAAGACAAAAATATTTTAGTTTTGCTGTTTTCAATTTTTCTTGTCTGGGCCCTGCCGTTATAAAACTCTTGATTAACTTTCATGTAGAGTGAGAGCAGGGATCTTTTCATGCAGCACTTGGGGTGCCAAAGGCTTGTTGTCTTACTCCAGGAAAAGTGAAATTATTACCTGTGATACTCCATAAATACAAAAAGATGAGATGAAAGCACACCATTCTTCTCACACATGGGTGGAGCTGGACCAGCTGAAGTTACTCTGAAGGGTAAGAACATCTCTGTTAGTGTTGATGCAGCACCCACAACTCACCTCCCCAGCTGTAACTATAGGGATACTGAAGTAAATGACAGATCTACTCCTTGCCTCTCCTGCTCTAATACAGGACAGAAGAAATACATTTTCCAATGCATTTTTACTCTTAGAAAATACGCAAGAATGCAGAAGTGTTATTTATGGCTTTCAAAAGGCTAGAAAAAGCAAAATGTTGGCAAAGATTTTGCACAGAAAGGATCAAACCCATATTATGAGGTAGCCATAAAGAATGGAAGTAAAAGCATCATGCCTTTCCTTAAAGGCACAATAACACAAAATTTATTTTCCAAATACTGCAAAAGAAGAAAATATGTAAGAAAAAAATTATGTTTCAAAGTACATAGGCTAAACACACACCAAAATTAAAAACACTCAAGAAGATGGCAAAATTTCACATCTCTTATAAATGAAAGGCTAAAGTAGCCAGCAAAAAAGGGTTGAAAAAAGCAATGCAAACCTGGAAATAATACAAATGAGATGGTAGAGAGAGAGGACAAGAGGAGATGGCCTGCAGTGAGCATCCTGTGCTCAGAAGACATGCTGGGAAAATGCCAGAAACAAGTGGCAGACAGGATTTTCATTCTGCTTAAAGGAGCTTCATTCCTTGAGAGACTCTACTGTGCTGAACAGGGTTATTTCAGCTTACTCCTGAGAGGAGAGACATTCCCAAAAACTTTTTGTGCCTTTTAGAGAAGGCTGGTACTCCTTCATTTGCTTAGTTTTGTCAGATCTTATATGGGTTTTGCCGCACTGGATTGAGCTATACTATCTAGGTGAGATAAGGGGTTCACAGCCTTGGCCAGAGACACCCTTATGCCTTTGCTCCAGTGATATCTCAGCCTTGGCAGAGCAGAGTCTCTCCCATTTGCTATCCACCACACGCCCAGAGGGCATCTGTCACAGGGACTCCAGTGGCACATGGTTATATAAATAAGGAAAAGCCAAAGGTTTTCATGAGTTAGATTCATGTGTAACCACAATAAGTATATTAATAGGTAAAAGTAGCACTGGCATTTACTGCAGGAAGATTTCCTTTCTCCTCCATGTCCTAGGCTCTATTACACAGGAGAGCCATAGGCTGCTTTCACCTTGCATGAGTAAATTAAATCTTCAGGGAACAGCTTTAACAACTTACTCCTCCAGGAAAGTCAGAGCCCTTTTCTCATGGGTAAGGGGATAAGAAAAACTCCATAAAATCAATATATGTCCAATACCCTAAGAAAATACTTTTCTTTCTTCCTAGCCTAAACCTTTGCCTCAGGTTTATCCCTGTGGAGATGAAGGAACAGGGAGGGGCAGGGAAGTTGTCATTGCCCCTTCCTCAGCTGCCTCCATAGACCTTCAGCTGCCACAATCTGCTCCCAGCTCTCCTCCTCTGAGTTCACTTGCCCTTGGTAGAGGCTGGTTCTATACATTTTGTTTTCCCAAGCACTCGTTGTTACCTCAGCATGGAGGCTTCATCAGCACCTCAGTTCTGCCCCAAGCGTGGCTGTCCTTCCCCAGGCTGCCCCGCTGGGCAGGGTGCTCCTGTGGCAGGTTTCTGTCTCTCTGCAGCCAGGGGAGGGCCAGGGCCAGCACAGCCCATCCCAAAGCTGGAACATCTCTGGCTCTGCCCTGACCATGAGCTTTGGCCTCAGACACAGGTGTAGGACAGAGCTGTGCAACAGAACATAGAATTATTGTCACAGAATGTGACAATTCAGGCTGTTGTCTCCAGCTTAGACTGCTTTTGGAGGCAGCCACACTCATTTGAAGGGCTCCCCACTGCCAAAGCAGTCACTGACAGTGCAACAGGGTGTCGATATACCCAGCAAGGACAATGACAACTAATGTCGTCCCAGAGTAAACACAAAGAAAAATTAATTAAACATGTGATAAAAATAATTACATTCTAGATCAGGAGACATGCAAACTGACATTTCATGGATGATTCATGCTTCCCTGCTTTTTTTCCTGTGTTTCCTTGAAGCCTGCTCTTAGTCATCTTGAGTGTTTGCTGACAGAACCACGCTGCCTTCGTGGAGGGCACTCGGCTGATCCCACGTCCTGCTCACCACCAGCACAGCCACATCTGCTGCAACAGAGCACATAACAGCTCAAGAACAACCACAGATCTGCCTGTACCTTCTGGTGCTTTTCCAATCCCCTGGAACAAAAGAAAAAAAGCTCCAAACCCATACAGAATCACAAACAGGCAGATTTTTAGGACATCAGTTTCTTTACTGCAAGACTGCTGCAAATGTTGTCAGATTAGCTGTGACCCTGTGAGCATGAAATCAGCTTGATCACCATCACTAGTTCTGTAAGACTAGCACTGCAGGAAGAATGGGATTGCACCAGACAATAAACCAAAATGATTTTTTTTCTAAGCAGCTTTATCAAAAACCTCAGAGACCTCATTATAAGAGACTCTGGCATCTCCACCCCTCAGCTCTTTCTCTATTAACCAAAGTGTGTAAGGAAGGAATTTTAGACCGTTCTTGCAATGCAGCAGTGATTGCAGCATTCAGTCACAGATTCCTGTATACTGGTGTTCCTTTATGGCTCAAGGTGTTTCACCACAGGCTCTGATGATTGCACTTCAGTCCAAGAAGTTCTGGTACTTCATATCACCCTGCAAAGCCTTCTCTGCAGCTGCCCTGGTACTGAGTCTCATTCACCAGCCTTTTTTGCTCCTAGCCAGAAAAGCTCTGCTGAGGGGTAACTGTATTATCACTACATGGTGGGGAGAAATTTCTGGCAAGCTTTAAATGAGGGAAGGAGCAGAGCTGGTAGAAAGGGCAAAACGTGCCAGGTATGTGATAGGAACAGCCCACAGCTGTTCTGGCTGTGGAAAATGATGATGCTCAGCACAGCTGGTGACATTGGCAGCTGAAATGGGATCAGAAGATAAAATAGAGCCTTGGGCAAGGAAGAGGTTCTCAATTTAAATCTGAGGCACATAAGGCAGAGAGAGCTAGCCATTTAAGCAAGACTGTTTAGTGAGGATGTTTTGTAAGGACTGGACAAGGCTGATGGTATGAGCCAGGAGATAAGAAGGGAGTTGCAGAAAGGAGAAAAAGGACTGAGAGGGAAATGAATGAGTGCTCTGGGACATTTTTTCCCCTCTATTTCAGAGAAATACCTCTTTCAAGCAGTAATAACCTCCCTAAAAAGCAAAATGGACTGAGTGTTTCAGCGGGGTTACAGGACACTGCCCTGCTCCAGTGAAGCACTTAAGGACATCCTTACTTTCAAGCTTATGGGCTGTCCAGAAAGCCAACAGGGCCATGCACTTTCTTGGACAGAATTATGAATAGAAATGCTCTGCTGGATTCAGACCTGGGAGCTAGATTGTGCCTTCAGCTCCAGTCATGTAATTTCAACACAGGCTGGACTGACAGCTGGGAAAACCCACCCTGTGTGTACGTGAATATAGCGAGAAAGATCTTACCAAAGAAAAGACACTGAATTGAACTGATATATTTAACTTTTACATAATCAAGTTATAATTTTTCAAGGTAGTTTTCAAAGAGCCTTTGGATATATCCTGTGTATCCTTCTGTTTCTACCACTCCTCAATCATGGCTTTTAAAAAGTACTTATTTCTTATAAGATTCTATACATTTTGGTCTGTGGAGCTTGAACTGATAGATACAAACAGATATGTTGTATTCCTACAACTGGACTGTTAAATTTCTTTTGTTAAAACTACTCCTTAGCAATCACATATCAACAATGTTATCATGCAGGACTTGATGAGTAAAAAGACACACAGAAGAAGGAAACCATCTGGTTGAAAGGAAGAGTATCCATCTTCTGTACAGGGGACAAGACTATAAATAAAAACTTACTGATCTGAAAGGGTATTGGAAAGTACCAGTCAGATTCTGTTTTACTGTTAAGCCACACTTCAGTACATCCTTCTGGAAACCAAGCGTGAACTAATGGAGGAACACTCTGCATGCCTATTGATTTCTTTATTTAGTTTCCAGGTAGTAGAATTGCAGCACAAGGATCATTGTTTTCAGACTTTTTACTTTATTCTGCAAAATGACAGAAAGTTATACAAAATTTTTGAGCTCATTTGACAATTGCAGAGAAGTCTGAGAACTAAAAGTGAGGTTCAGCTGGTATTATGATATTTTAATACTGTGAGATCTTTATTCTCATGAGGTTTCATGGCATCAAAAGAATTCTACTTTTGCCACTAATTTTGTAAGGATGCTTTATTTTCAGACAAGCAACAATGTTTGAATCAATTGAAATTACTAACCTTTACTAGTGAAAGCCAAAGAAGGTGTCATGCCCCTGATGGGCAATGCTGGAAATCTGGTAACAGACGAGGAGAAGGCTGAGGTACTCAACAACTTTTTTCCCCTCAATCTTCAATGGCAACCTCTCTTCCCACAGCTCCTGAGTGGATGGACATCAGGGTGGGACTGAGGAGCTAAGTGCCTCCTCTGAAAACTGAAATGTGGCAAGTTTTAGATCAGATAGGAAGGAATTCTTTACTGTGAGGGTGGTGAAGAACTGAAACAAGTTGCCCAGAGGAGCTGTGGGTGCTCCATCCCTGGAAGTGTTCAAGGACAGATTGGGTGGGGCTCTGAGCAACCTGGTCTAGTGAAAGGTGTCCCTGCCCATGGCAGAGGGATTTGGAATGAAATTACTTTATAACCCAAACCATTCTATGATTCTATTCTGATTGTTAGTGTTGTGTCTCATTTAGTCTCTGAAATGATGGGATTATCCTGCAATTCCATGAAGAATTTGTGAGTACTCCAGGCACTGTGGACGAAACACGGCATTACTGCAATTCTTACAACATCATGTCATGGAAGGGCTCACAAGTCAAATAAGACTCATATAAGTGACTCTTAAAAGCTTAAAAACTATCCTTAAACCATGTAAGAATTTTAAACCAAACAGAGTCAAATTTTAGAGAAGATTCTCAGCTGGATACCCAAGCCTTCATCTGTGGTCCTCCCACCCACCCTGTCACATGGAGGTGGCAGGAGTCTGAGGAACACAGATGCAGAAAAGTACTCTCTTTTCAAACTCTACCAAGAAGTGAGGCAGCTCCTATGAGGACTGGATAAGGACTTTGTGGTTGTCTAGTTTCTAGAAAAGGAAGCTGAGGGAGGATCTCACTGTTCTTTACAGCTTCCTGAGGAGATAAAGTAGAGAGAAAGGCACTAAGCATTTCTCCCTGGGATCCAGTGTTATATGGTCTGGGAATGGTGTCCAAAACTGCATCAGGGGAGATCCAGAGATGGCACTAGGAAACATTTCTTTACCGAGAGTGTGGTCTCAAATAGGCTTCCTAGAGTGGTGGTTGATGTCCCAAACCTGTCAGTATTTAAAAGGCATTTGGACAGTGCCCTTAGTAATGTGCTCTAGATTTTGGACAGTCCAGATGGTTATTACAGGTCCCTTTCAACTAAAGTATTCTATTCTATTCTATTCTATTCTATTCTATTCTATTCTATTCTATTCTATTCTATTCTATTCTATTCTATTCTATTCTATTCTATTCTATTCTATTCTATTCTATTCTATTCTATTCGGAATTGCACACACAGGAAAATATAGAGAGTAAGGGATTGGAGCATCACACATCCTCTAGGGAACTGGCATGGTCCCATTTAGGAAGATGCCTTTTCTGGCCACTTGAGTCAATGCAGTGATGATTTCTGAGGATGAGGATGGCACCAGGTGCTGCCAAGGGCTCTTCACAGCTCCTGGAGCCACTTCCCTAAAAAGATGTATTTTGAGGACAGACATTCAGAAGCACCTTAAGAAATCACTGGCTGCTTTTCTGTTTTATGTTAGGCTACTGCTACTTGGTGGTTTTTTTTTTTCTCTAGACCAATGAAACCAGACAGAAAATGGTGATATTTCAAATTTTGGGATGTTAATGACTTGACTATTACTGCCTTTCATCAAGTGTAGAGGGCACTGAGCACTGGTCTGTCAGGGTACACCTAGGGCTGCTGCTCCATGGGAGAAGGTCAGCCAGGAGCTGAGCATTGTCTGTGCTCATCAGATTTTTTGCCTTGCTCTGTAAATTGCAAATACAGTGCAATGCACTCTTTCAAGGAGTTTCACAGCTGGAATCTTTTTTTTTTTCCCTAAAAACAAAAGAATCTAATATTGCATGCAGCACCACATCAGGGTCACTTGGGCCATATGAACGGTCTCAAAAAATAACACCCTTATTTTGTGTAAATGGTCATATACTTTCAGTCTAAGCTTGTAGTGAGGTTTGCATAGTTGTATAGTACTTTAGGATGTATATTTCTCCTTGTGATCTTTAAAACAGGAGATGGGTATGTACTGGAAAGAGGCTTATAAAACTTAAAAAGCAGCAAAGGATGCAAAATCCATTTGCTGGCATTTGCACAGCTCAGTGAAACTGTACATAAATATTATTATACAATCAAAT
Organism: Prinia subflava; assembly: GCF_021018805.1. Taxonomy (NCBI): domain Eukaryota; kingdom Metazoa; phylum Chordata; class Aves; order Passeriformes; family Cisticolidae; genus Prinia; species Prinia subflava. The sequence continues at coordinate 49,376,493 of NC_086251.1, read as the reverse complement.
AGAACTAGTGTGTTGGTTGATGGTGAAACATAAAGGAAAATGTAAAACATTCAGCTCTGAGATTTTTTTTAAAGCCATTTAGGGAAATACTTAGTTTCTGATAGAAAATGTAGATTTAATATTCCTCTATGGTGTTTATTCTTTCATAGGTTAGGCAGGCTTTAGCATCATTCTCATCAATCACACAGTCTGAAAAAATCAGCTGAAAATAAGGTCAATGAGACAAAGAGAAATAGCTTATTGTACAGGAAATTTCTTATTTTTCCCTGTCTGATTACCTGCATTTTTGCTACATCTGAATTGTCAGCTAACTGTTAGCTAATGCCCCAAACTTGCAAATACATATTCATATGCATATTAACTGTAAAGGAACTTAGCCCCTTAATCTGAATTATGTACATGAATAGTCTTAGCAGAGTGAGCTTCTAAACGATGTCCTGGTGTGTATTATACAATGTCAGCAGGGGTATGAGAATGATAGTTGTGTGGTCTCACTTTGAGTTTGAATCTGCTCAAAATGTATATCTCTGACATGGTTTTCTTTTAGCTAATGCAAACATTTCATATACTTCTCAGTTTGCTGACATTTGTTGGAATATGCACTGCTCTAAATGATGGAACTTTGTCCCACAGAATTCCGGAAATAATGGTATCAAATTATTAAAATACTGCTATGTGCAGTGGATGAAAAGAAAACCACTGACTATCTTTTCCTGCTCACAAGAACAGAATAATACAACACTGACAATATAATCTTCATTCCTTTCTTTTGCATCCAGTACCAATTCTTTTGCATTAGCCATCATTATTACAGAAACAAGAACAGCATCTGCAAAACTAAAATTGAGTTGTTTGGTAAGGGGGTAAAAAGAAGCAGCACATTAAAATTTGAAAACATATATAGTAGATTTTAATCCATATTTTAAATTGACAAAGCCAGAATTATTTATAAAGCCTTTCTCATTAAGTTTGCAGGAAATAAATGTGAGAAATCACACCCTGCTACACAAACATTTTATTACATTTACCCACCACCAATATCAATCCACCATAATACCACTGCTCCTCAGGAAGTAACTGCTGGGGAAAGCAGCCACAGTGCATTACCTCTGGCTGCCCGTGGCTCTCACAGGGTGTCCCTTGCTAGTGCTTGTCCCTTAACACCTTGTTGGCAGAGACTGACAACACCCAAGGCTTGTTATGGTGACACTTTCACAATATCAAGGCCAGATTAAGGTATCATGACATTGAATATGTTTCTGAAGACTTGGCTCCAGAAGCCACTTGAGTTTAACAAAGTCTTGGCATCATAAAAGAAGTCTGCCTCAGTCTAGATGGTGACTGAGTCAGTGGAGAAGAACCTGGAGTCCAGGTAATTAACTGGCATTTCCCAGACTATGAGGAATGATGGGCTGGAAAAGGGTTTCCATCAGTGCCCTAGGCAGGTGGCCTTGTCATTGTCAGCCAGAAATGGATGCTCCTGCTGCTATTTCTGCCGTGCAAGAGTGACATGGTTCCCTATTCTTGGAGATTAGGAAAGTCCAGGACTGTTTACTTCCCTCAGGGGGAAGGAAGTTCTGCAGCTGCCACAAGAGGCTCAGGGTGGTGCATGGGTCACCTTCAGCTGGATTGGGACTGGTTGCAGAAGAAGGGATCCCAGTGGGCATAGCTAAGTGTCTTTCCATGAGCAAGGCAGGATGTCCTTTCACTCTACAGAGATTGACTTGGGATCCACCCACCCCTGGGTGTCCCAGAGGCTGTGTCAGTGTGAGAGCACCCAAGGAGGAGGGGGTGTGCTGTGCCATGCAGGTGAACAGGCACTCTCCAGGTGACAGCTCCACCATGTAAAGCCGCATCATTGGAAACATCCGGGTGCTTTCAGCTCTACAAATTGCCTTTCACTGTCTGAGTCCCCAGGTGAAATGCAGATAAGCAAACCTAATGGCTGAGACAAGGAAAGCCTTATTGGACACCAGATGGTTCATATGCAGATAAATGCATATGGAAGCATGTGGGATTTCAGTCTGGTGTGGAGGTTTCCACACTGAATAGGTTTTGTTTCTCTTGATTCAGTGGTGGGGAAAGAAAGCTGCTCTGAGTTTATAAGACCCTCTGGGATGAGCCTCCAAAACACACAGCCAGGCATGGAAGCAGTGCAGGTTCTGCAGGGTGTCTGCAGTACATCTGCTGGAAATAAAGGTAAACAGGTTTTTTTGGTTGTTGATGTTGCATAATGTGCTATTTCATAAATTTGTAAATCTTTGTAAATCTCTGCATTCTGTTCCAAAGAAGACAAAGCCTGTCAGTAAACAAGAGGTTCTTACATTTATGTGTGCTATGTTCCTGGGCTGCCAAACTGTTCTCTTGGGAAGCAAGCCACTCAGCATCCTGGTCAATGTTTTCTTTGGAGGACTGCTGCTGAAATATTTTCAATAAGGCTCTTTCTTTCAGTTAGACATATTTCTTCCAGAATCTTTCCAAGGAACAATATCTTTTCTTCAAAATATTTGCTATCCAGAAACAAAGTACTACAGCTAGATCTCAAACTAATTAGTAAATTCTGAAGTGCTGCATCCCTGAAGTTTTAATTCAGTTAATTTTTTATCCTTTCCCTCTATGGGCCAAGTTCTCTGCATATGCCATAATTCACACAGAAATGGTAATTCCAGCTCAGAACAGATGAGACCTCTTGACAAAGATGAGATCTTGGAGCATTTGGGGTGAGCTCCAGTGTGTAGATTAAATGGAAATATAAGACACATGGACTTAAACAATGCTTCATATTGAAATTTGGTTGTGATGTAACTGAAGCTTCCTTTTGTATTTTGATGCCTATTGAATCAAAATTTTACCTGTAGACCAGGGCTAGGATTTGTCTGGGAATTCACAAAGTGAAGTATCCCCCAGATTATCAGACAGTAACATGATGATGACTGATTTAAGGACAGTCAGACATTACTGACTGTCCTTAAAATAATAAAACTCAGGCCCATAGTAGATTGTTAAACCACAGTAAAACAAAACAATTGCTCCCAAAGACTGCCAGGCTGGGTTTGTGTTCAAACTCTCCTCAAGCACAATGATCCACACACTGCTGCAGAGGTGCAGGGGGAAGGAGCAGAAGGTACATAACTGAGAGGACAGTCCTGGCAGCCAACACACAGGATGATACATTCCTGTATAAGGACATGGTTCCTGAGATGTCAAGTTTTCAGTGCAGTTGTAAGAACCAGATTGGAGGGCAGTAACCTGTCTGTTTTCTTTCACCCAGTCCTGTTGTGTGCAAAATAAATAGTTTTATCTTCTTTCTTCTTGAAAGTCTTGTGTATCTACCAGCCAATACAACAGATGCTAATGGAGACAGTGTCATCTTTCTGTCACCTCATGAAAACATTTTTCATTCCCATGACACAGACCATCAAACGACCTAGGATATGTAATCATATCCTTGCCCGAAGCAAAAGGTGATGCTTTAGTATCTTATTATGACCTTGGATATTAATTTCCTTCTTCTCAAATGCAAAGATGAAAATTCTTGTCACTAATGGACTAATTTACTTTTTTTAAAATTTACTTTGGAAACTTTGCATTACATACAAGTCCAGCCAAAAATAAGACTGCTGGATTTTTCCTTGTCAAAGCAGTTACCGTTCAACTCTTGTAATGAGAACTTTTATTCAACTGTTTATAGAGCAGTTACTGACTATAAGGTATCCATGACATATATTACCTAGTTGAATATTTCTTACAGATGCATGATGAAAACTGCTCACATAAAAAAAGCATGAGGGTAATTTGGCTCCAGCTGTCCCTGAGCCAAGAGCAGGCTTGCCCACAGCTGCCTGAGTAGGCACACCTTCAGATCCCTGTATAAAATATTCCTATTCCACTGTCATTCTTGAAAACATACTTTTCCCCTATCAGTGTTCATGAATACCAAATAAAAGGTAAAGAAATTGCCCTCAAAGGAAACTCTTCATTTTTATTTAAATGAATACTTAAGGAATCTACTTAAGAAGAAATTGCCCCAGGATATTTCTAGACCTATCTGTGAACAGAAACTGGTAAAATTAAAATATTAAATGTTAAACTTTTTATGGAACAGGATAAACCTTTCTTCCTCTTTCAGAGGAATAGAAGTCCTGTGGCAAAGCACACTGCACACAGCTGCTGGAGTGTGGGGTGATAGTACACCTGGACACACTGCCTACACCAAGACTAATAGGCAAAGTACAGTAGAGAAAACGTGGAATTCTTAGGCTCTTGAGCCACCATTTCAGCTTATTTGGGCTATTTGCCATACCTGTCTTGTTGAAGGTGCTGGCCCATGTCTGAATAAGTGCAACTGTGCTGAGCAGCAAAAGTTCCTTCTTTACTTTAGTGGGTGAGGTGTCCTATGCTGTTTCCCAAAGCAGAGCTTCAATTTGTAATAATAGTAGAACCCCTCATGAAATTTGATTCATTAAGCATCTTCATGCTCACAAGAAGATGACAGGTATTATCAGTTGATGCAGAGGGAGGCAAAGTATCTGGCATGAGCCTTCATCTTTTGACTCAGAGGCTGCCCCTCCAGAAGATGAGCAGGAGCCTCAGGCAGATTGCTGTGGTGTTTGCTGGAAAAAGAGAAGTTAAAGAGAAATATCTGCAGAGAAGATCCTGGCAGGCAAGGGGGTGGCTGAAGTTAGACTGGTGCCTGGAGCATGTGCAGGTGCTCAAAGCCACAGGCTGTGAGCAGCAGTAGTTTAAACAGAAGAAAAAATGCCAATGGAGTAAAATATATTTTAGCAATTAGGATGATCAAAAAGAGTTTGCTGATTGCTTAGAATTATCAATAAATAACTGGAAATCAAAAAAAGAGAGATCACTTTCACTGAGCTACACTGTCCTGCACCACTGCTGTTTCCTGTCCTCTCTGAGACTTGCAGCTCTACCAGCACTGTGCAAACTCAAATTTTTCCTCAGCCATGCTGGCATGCATGGCACTGGCTTTATGTGCTGCTTTCTACTTCAAATCTCTGCTCATTTTCTCACCTCTCTCACCCTGTCATGTTTTCATTAACATGAGATTAATTTTCCTCTGCTTTCTTTCAGTCTTCATATTGGAATTCATTGTAATTTATTTACTGACCTTTTTTCTACCCTTAATGGTTTTTGTTATTGACTGTATGGCACCATAAGAGACTAACCACCGCTGTTTATTAGAGATGCCACTCAGGCTTTCTTTTATATCCTGCATGGAAATTCTGTATTTTTGAGATCATTCCCAGACCCTGAAAAATGGTGAAAAACTTGTTATTGATTCCAGAGGGACAGGTCTGATCACTAAAATGGAGGCTCTATGGTCAAAATTTTCACAGCTCTAGCTGACTTTAATATCAATCCTCCTTGTGCATCTGAGGATGCAATCCAAACCACAAGTCAGTAAACAATCAATTGACCTATTTTTTAAGAGGATATATCAGAGTTAGTGGGCAATGTACTTAGGCAGCTTGAGGCAGAACTGAGGTCTCATATTTTTAATGCTTCGTACATTTATAGGTACTGAACTCTGAAGAAAAATGGTGATCATCATCATTGCACATTCCTGTCAAAAACACAAGTCAGAGAATTTCACTGCACTGCACTTTCACTGCAACTCAGTTAAAGCACATGTCAGAGAAGCGTAAAGAGTTAATGATCCTCACATTTAAAATACACCCTGTATTTACAATCTGGATTTCACTTAAGCCCCTCACTACAGGCTCTATAAATTTCTCTTTTCAGCTGTATAAACCTCTGCTCACTTCTCTCAGCACAAGTACTTAGAGAGCGTGACCAGATTCTGAAAGCCATAAATTCTATGAATTTTGCAATATTTTGTGAGTTGCCTCAGTATTCCTTTCATTTGCTGTTTCTTTTTTTAACTATAAAGAGAGCCTTCTTTCTGCAACCAGTCTCCAAAGGTCACCTTACAATGTTTTGCTATTTCCCATATTAAGCAGCAATGCTTTTCAGCTGACATTCCAACTTCAAGTCATGCATGTGAGCATGATGTGAGCTTGCTCCAGACCTCAGTGAGAGGGCTGCAAACAAGACTGCTGTATAATTGCTGAGGAAAATAACATCCATTGTCAAAAGGGGCACTTCATCAAACAAAATTTAGCTGCATGAATACAAGTGTCTCCAAATATTTGGTTCATGCTAAAAATATAGCACATTTATTAAAAATATATATTTATAAACATTGGTATGAACAGACACAGACGTTAAGCAAATGAGAAAGGAAAAATAACCATATAATGTATTTCTCCCAACATTTTATCGGGTTTAGGCAGACCTTGCTCAATGGAATTGTTTTTTTCATGATTGCACCATATGTTCATTCTAAATAAAAAGCTTGTCGGATTCAATGTAAGTAAAAGCAAAAACCAAGAGAAAAACCCATTTGACCTAACAGACACGTGATCTGTGCTATGAAGCTATCTTTGAGTTCAATCTTTGCGGGTATACAGCATACATTTCTAATTATATATAGTGTACAGTTTCTTTCTTTTCCTTTTTTTTCTTTCTTTTTTTTCTTTTCCTTTTCTTTTTTTTTTTTTTTTTTTTTGGTTGTGTTAAAACAACCTGTCCCTGGTGGATTTCTTCGAAGATGCAACTTATATAACTACAGTCATTCTCCCCCAAACTGAAAACCAAACCAAAAGGGAGAGGGCAGGAGAGAGGAGTTAAGCTTATTACTGTGTGAAAAAGTCTTGTTAAATTAATTGTGCTTCAGTCTTCGCTGCCTTCAGGCAGTGCTTTTATGATGTGTTAATATAATACAGAGTCAATTCTGATTAAAGAACTTGTCAATAGTCAGCAATGTTTGTTGTCACTCTTAATGGCCGTTTTATCTGGTCTATTTGCATGCCTTCTAGTTTACAACGTTGTATAAATATACACAAAAATGATCACAATGAGGTTCAGAATTGTCCCAATAATTCCAAGCATTGCCAAGATGGTTTCTTCTTTGCTTTCCTTTTCTTGACTGCCTTTATCTTCTTCATTTCCACTAGTGATTACCATCTTGGTGGCCAGTTTCTTTATCCTCCCCTTCAGAATAACCTAGATATAGGAACAAAAACATCAAAATGGATTATTAGTTGGAGTATAGAAACTCATATTAATAATGGAGCCAGTGGCAGAATTTTTGCCCCATAACACATTTTATTAAGAACTCACTTGAAAAGGAGTAGTATTTCTATTAGCTATTTAGTAAATAATTAAAATGATAGTTCAGCTATTCTGTGGTTTACTTACCCTCTACTTACGTGCCAGCAATCACTCCTAGCACACAGAACTCAGCTGCTCTGTCATTATAAAACTGGTCAGAAATGTCCCATAAGGTGGGACTCCTCCAGCAGCAGTGGGGACTTTGCCTGCACTGGGACTGCAGGGGATCACCCTGCCACGCTGTGGGGACCCCATATTTACACTTCAGTACCAAGAAGCAAGTGAGGAAAATAAAACCGGGAAGACCTTGCTTCTTTTTTACTAGGAAAAAAAAAATCATTAAAGAGAAAGGCATTTTGTCTCCCGACGAGAAGGAAGACAGCAGTGACTTCTTAATAAATAATTCAAAATAAAAGCAAAACCAAAATAACATCCATCTTGGCTTTTATTTTCCTCGTTCTTAATGTACGATGAAAAGTTACTTGCAGTGCAGTGAGCTGAAATGTATCGATCTGCCTGCAGGGAGAATACAGCCATTTCCCAAGCAACAGCCCCAGCCTAAAAAAAGAAGATTCTTAAATGTGGGATGAGCCCTGACTCCCAGCACAGCTGAAGCTGCGAACAAAGGAGCTCCCTTGGTCTTCCTACCATGGGTAAACATCTGATTGTTCAAATTAGAAATGGATACATTCTTATCTGTGTTTATCTAACACTGCAAATTTTAATCACATGGGCAAACCAGAGTGTCCCAGAAAACTGAAAAAGGCTGGCTGGTCTCCCATCACCAACTGATCTGCCAAGATCTGGATTCAGGCAAAGCCCTGCTGCTGTCTTCCAAGCTACAAACCCCATATTCCATTATATTTCTGCAGCAGAAAGCATCCTTCAGGTAGGATGTAGAAAAAAATTATTTCCACAACAGGTCCTGCCTAAAAGAGGGATTTGATTTGATCCTTTAGTTGTCCCTCATTCCTCACTACACTAACTCAGAGCAAAACCAGCACCTCCCAGGCAGTGCCTGTGCTCAGGGGGGTGAGGGCTCCCCAAGAACTGGCCACCACCTCTGTGGGCACATCCCCTCCAGCAGGTATCCTCAGAGGAGAGTCCTGACCTGCAGCTCCTCTGAGCTCTCCTGCACTGCACAGCCACAGAGCAGCAGCCCTGAAAGGATGGAAAGCACTGGGAGAGGTAAGGAAATTCTGCAATGGAGAGACTGAGAGGAAGAACTGAGGATCCACACAAAACAACCTGTACTTTTGTCACATCTGCAAGTTGCTCATATATAGGACAGAGAGTAACTGCTGGCAACTTCTAGAAATGTTTGATTCCCAGCAGGTACAAGTGATTAGTGGCAAGTAAGGCAGAAGTCAGGCTCTGCAGAGGCCTTTGTACTTACACTTGCATTAGCATTTATGTGTCTTGTCTTATTGTAACCAGTGGATCAGAGGAAAAAATAACAAGAGAGTCAGAAACCTGAGAGCACCCAGAGCAGTCAGTGGGAGCAGGGACCACAAAGGAGAAGGGCATCAAACATCAGAGCATGATCATCCAGAAGGTCTTTGGATAATCTGCCCCAGGAAAGCAAAACTTCACAGGCACAAGGTTCCAACACAGGCTCCTGCTGTCCCTCTCCAGATTCCCTTCCAGCCCTCAGAAACTCTGTCTCCAGAGTTCCTTCAGCCACAGCCATCTCCAACTCTTCCTGCAGGACCTACCTCTTCTAGCAGCAGAAGGGTTTTGTCGTATTTGCCCCAGCTGGTGTCCAGAGGAGCGTTTGGCTGTCCCTGTTGTGTGTTCTCCCTATTTTGTTAATTGCCACTGAGCAGTCAGAGGTATCTCAACAAGCAACTTGTCTCTGGGAAATCACAGGAGAGTTCCTACCAAAGGAACTAACGTCACAACCTGAGGGCATCCACTCCATGTGGCATCAGACCACAAAGCCACATCCTAGGCTGTGACATGCAGCCATTACTTCACCCACAGAGCCATGAGTCATTTGGATATTGTGTTCTTTTCCTCTTCAGTAAGGAAGGTTTTCCTGCTGGCCAACTGTTTGCATTTCACTGTTTATCTGAGAAATCAAGTAGGATTACAAATAGAGACTGATAAAATTCCAGGCCTGTAATGCAAGGGTTTGAGGGGAGAGTGAAATTCTTTCTGGCTGGTTCCCTCAACTGCTGAACACTCTTGATTCAGCACTCTGGTTCCCACAGAAATATGACAACGCATCTTGTGGGACAAGCCTTTCTGGCTTGAAAAAAGCCAGAGAAGGAACAATTTGACTCTGCATCCCGTGGTTTGGGCAGAGTTTCCTATTCACACCAAAATTCCCACAGAGACAGGCTCAGCTGGGGCAGCTTTGCTCTGCAGCCACTGGCACTCTTCACTTTGGTACAGTGACCCTGCACCACATGGGCTAGGAAATCCTGATTCCAGGATTAATGTGAACAGAGGCAGCATGGGGGCTCAGACAGCATCTGATCTCCTGTTATTAACATCCCCATTATTTTCTTAATAAACTGTGCAGCATGAACTCAATATCAAATTCTCTCCTGCAGAACACTAGATCCTAAAATTAACATCAATCTAAAAAGTAGCTAAATAATTCAAAAATGAAGGAGACATATCAAAGGCTATTAGATATAGAGACAAAGCCTCTGGCTCAGCAAATCCTTGAGTTGTGAATTTTCTGTAAGCTAAGAAATTATTCTGGGGAAGTACCACCACATCTTTGCCTTGTTATTAAAGTCTCTCCCAGGCACCCATTACTGGCTAATTGAGAAAGGCAGAGGTCCTTGGGCTGCACAATCTCTGATCTGAGGGTGTACAGTCACGTTTCCTCTTTGCAAGTTGTACTTATTAGCAAGGAGATCGTGGGTGGTTTCAGCTCAGGTGATGTGAGTCAGATCCCAGGTTATTTCTGTCCCTCTAAGGGGCCTTAACTGAGGGAGAAGTCCTCAGGGTGATGCAATGAAATGTGCACAGAGAAGCTGGTGGCTGGAACAGGATGAACAACAAGGGGGCATCAGCAGTTGGGCATTTACACACGGGCTGAGGCACAGTGTGATTTGTTGGAGGTTGTCTCTATGTGCCCTTGTGCTGTATTTGGCTATGGTGCATCCTGGGACTGCATAAACTGCATCTTTTTTGGGTGAAATTACATTCAAAAAAGTGCTTTCAGCCCATGGGAGTAGGGATCCAGACAAAAGCTGGTGTGAAGTAAAACCCCCAAAACACACATAGTGTGGGCTCTGGCAGCACAGCTTTGCCTGGAGGGATTGCTCCAGCAGGTCTGTGCTGCTCTCTGCTTTATACATCACCTAAGATACAAGAGGGAGCACACAATGGCTTGGTATTAGGAGGAGTTTAACATTCAAACAGGACATGACTGGGACCAAATACAATTATATTAGTACTTTGCCAAATATAGCACTGTTGAAATCAAGGTAAGCGTTGACTTTGTACAGTGAGGAGACCAGAGTCAAAATTACTTCTCCATATGTTAGGACTGACCTTGGGAGAGAAGCAGCACTCTCCTAATGGCAGGCTCAAGCCTTTAACCTTCACAGATCTCATGCTCAGAGCTGTGTTTTTGCTGGCTGGGGTTTGTGGGTGGTTTTTGCTACTGGGGAAATACTTGCTGTCAGCTTTAGTATAATTACCCCAATTAAGAAAATAGAAAAGTCATCTGGCTTTCTGGGTACCTTTTCTCAGTCTTTATCATTCTCTGCTAGAAACTGATTTCATTTATTTGACATCATCGAATATTTTTATAATTCTTATGACATATATTTCCTTTTACATTTTTCTGGTGGTACTTCATGCTTGACAGAAATATTCCTTTTCCTTACTCAGAACCACTGCTAGAACTGCTGAGATAGGAGGGCTAGAGAACACTGAATTCTTCATTATTTTAACAACTATTCTTCTTATTTAATTACTACCTCATTAGGAAAGCACTTTCCTGCCACATCAAAATTAATGTCTTTCTTACTTCATTTTGTAGGATTCATCATTAACGTAACATCAGCCTTTGAAAAGATATGTATTCCAAAAACCCATCCAATTAAAAGATAAATATTCTGCGTATTCTGCACTGCACATGGGAGACAAGGACTGTTCAGTGGTTAGGACACTCCTTGCACTATTCATCTCCTTACACTTCTGCTGACTTCATACATATCTACATGAAATCCACTTATTCTCTCTCTGCCTCAGTTTTCCATCTGTGCATTTCTTTGAAGAACAGGTTATTCAGCCTACAGCAGAAAATGGTCCATAACAAAAGTGAGGCCTCACAAATATTTCCAAAAGAGGAACACACTAACATGAAAAGTTTTAAATCCAGCCTTGCTATGAAATACATCCACTACCATCTCCCCAAATCTGGGGAGCATGCTGCACATCACTGCCATTGCAAACAGTCCAAGGAAAAGCATATCTAGCAAAAGATCTTTTTGCATCTTTTCACCCAGAGTGATTGATCTAAAGGTGATGGCTTGATGGCAGGGCTTTAGAAAAGGCAGTAGCAAGTGCATGTTAGAGAATTTACTGCAGTATGTTTGTCACATCAAAGATACAAAGCACATCCCTCACAAAGCACCTGCCCTGACATATCTGACAGTTCTTGGATAAGCTGGCACCTTGACTTGATCTTGAAAAAGTTTTGTAGTATTAAATCATTTCTCCTCTAAGTTATTATTTACAAGCTCCCCAAAGATGCTGTGAGTGGAGGGCTCAGCCAGCAGAGTCTGAGCTCCTGGGAAGTCAGGGAAGGGGAGAATCATCCAGGCTCTCCCGGGGGCCCTCAGTGCTCCTCCTGATCAGCCCCGTGCTGTCATGTATTATCTGGCACCTTGAAAAACAAGAACGGAAACTTCTGAAAACCTCCCAGGATCAGAAGCTCAGCTGGCACAAAGCAGTCCTCCTCCCCCAGTTCACCTCCATTTACATCAGCTGAGGATATGGCTCCTTGTTTCCAATCTACCTTGAATATCAGCGAGCACAAATTTTGTATTCTTAATCCATAATCACAGACAATCACCAGCCAAATTGTTTTGATATTTAAACTTGTTTACAGTCCCCAGGCTATTAGTTGTGATGACACATTAAGAGATAAGAGAGCTTTAATTTTCTGAGGAGAGTTCCACCCTCCGGGGATAAGAAAAACAGCGGAAACTTGTTTTGATTAGCAAACTGAAGAGGGCACAGAAATCATACAAAGCAGAGTGTGAGTTCAGATGCTGCTGGAGCTGACACCTTCCCTTATCTCACAAACAAGTGCTCGAATTACCAAACAGGGAGGAGAGGCTCCTGGAGGATTTAACCTCACTTGAACATCACAGCCAAATGCAGTTTTGTTCCTTTCCTCCTAAGAAGTACTTCTAATTTCTTTTTCCTCCAAGGGCAAACTTGGGAAGTTGGGTGCTTGGGTTAAATCCTGGCCAGTCCCCAAGCAAGATGCTGAGCAGGGAACTAAGTGCTGCTGCTTATGATGTGTGGGAGGAAGGCACGCTTGGCACACGGGTTTGTGCTTGTTTGCTTTTCTTTTTCTAGGGATTACATTGTCACATTCTCACTTCTGTAACAGCTTTGTATCTGCTTTTGATCCTTGTGCTGTTTTTACTGGACAGTCCTCTCCTAAACTCCAGTAACACAGAGTGCTGCAGCTATCAGCCAAGATCCTGCTCACAGAAGCACTGGTGGGTGCAGGGAACCACACTTGCACTTATCCTTAGAGCTGGATTTCAGGGAACTCAAAGGCACCATGTAAATGCAAGATAAGGCCAAGAGAAGCTCTGGAGTTATAGGAAGTTTGACTAAAAGCTCATCCAGAGACAGCAGCATGCACAGGCAATGCACAGTATGTATGAATAGCAGGGGAATCAAAATGGAATGAGCAGAAGTTAATGAACAGTAGAAATTAGTATACCTAAGAGAAGCGAAGACCTGCCATAAGAGAAGGGAGAGGGGAAACTAGGGGAGGTGCCCATGGGGAGGTCTTTCATTAGAGAAAAAAAGATCAGAAGGAGCAGGAATGTGAGCCAGGTTCAATAACACTTCCCCAGCAGTGAGCAGAGAGACCAGTGCCTAAAGCAAAGGGATGTCTCAGCGGAGAGAGGACACAAGCACTTATGTAGTCCTCAAGCAGAAAAATAAACCCACATCAGACTGCTGCTATGCTGCAGGTTTTAGTCAGTGGGAAACACTTGCTATTTATAGCACTACAGTCAGGATATTTCCAAAGGTCTCAGCAATGTGAGACCCCCTCTAGAATAAAGGGAAGCAAAGAGGTTACTCTGAGAGGGCAGAATTTAAATAAGTGATGTATTACAGGGCTCATCCTGCTCTCCACCTTGGGCCTGATCCAGTTTGTTCTGGCAGCAGTTTTTATCCTCCAGGCAGCTTAGCACTCAGGAGAGGAAAAGGACTTGAAGCCAGTTTTAGAATTCTTCCTTCTCCCTGTTTATGTCTCTGAGACTACCCACAGCTGTGATATGCTCAGGGTACCTAAGTTCTGTTTAAAGAAATCAAATATTTTCCATACAAATATCCTTATCTTAGAAACAAAGCTATAATCCATAGCAGAATAATGATCCTCAGGTACCAGGCTGTTACTACCGTGCTGGCAGTGCCATCTCCAGACTCATTGACAGCCTTTGGTTCCTCCACCTACAGCAGGGCTTCCCACGTCAGGATTCATAAGGTTTCACCAGTCCTAGTTTTCTAGATTGTGGAACTGAACTGACCAAAGAGAGAGCAAATTACCCTTTAACCCACAGTCCTTTCCCTTTTGGTATGAGATGCACTATGAGGAATGAATTGTTACAGATCAAAATTAACAGTCAATATAAAACACAACTGGAGGAAGTATTTATGACTAAAAGTCCAAATTTAACAAGTACAGAGGTTACTAATTTTCTGGTTCAGCCTAAAGAGTGGTGAAAATTCAGTGTGCTTCTGTTTGGTTTGGACTGGCCTATTTTGTGTTCACAGCCCATTTTCCTGATACACAGCACCTTGTTTGGTTGCTCAGGGCTAATGCTCAGAAGCAGAAGCCCTTGACTCTCAGTGGTGCTGTAGCACACACTTGCCATTTTCCTCTTTTTAAAATACTCTTTCTTTCTTTTCAGACCTTTAGATATCTATAGTATATATTTGTGCAAGTATTGCTCAGTTTTATTAGAAAAAGACAGATGGTCCAACTTCTGCTTCTATTTGTTGCTCACATAGAGGAAAATGAAATCCTGGCTTGTTGGAAGTTAGTGACAATATTCTTTCACATTCCCTGATATCAGAGTTGATGGGCTGCTTTCACTTTAGCAGGCAACAAGAAAGTCTTTAAGATGAATAAATACAAAAATCGGTTGAATAAATGAAAAGCAAGGAACAACTTTATCCCAGGAGTAGTCAGTAGTTTAATTAGTGCATGAATGCATCTATTTTTATTCTTTGACTTTGGTACTCAATATTGTTATCTTTCTGTTTGGTATTTTGCAATCCAGACTCTTCAGTAAACCTGTCACTACAGTGTCCTCCAGCAATGAGGTCAAAAGATAATTAAGGGACTCCTGAAAAAGTAGCCACTTGTTATTTTTCATTCCTCATTAGGCAATTTGGAACAAAACGAGTAATTGGCCTTTATTCTTCAGGCCACCTAGAATGCTGTAAGTCTCTTACCATACCCCTGTAGTCATCCTTTTTCAAGACTGACAAATCCACTGTCTAGTGGTGTGCTGGTACAGAGGCTATTCCATGATTTTGGTTATTTTTCTTGCCTTTCTCTCTGGCTTTTCTATTAATATGAAGGAGTTTTAAGCATCAGATGGAAAAATCTTTCTGTGCTTCAGCCTGTGAGCTGAAAATGTACTGTCCTTATTCCAAAGATTTTGTCATTTACACATATCAAGGTTGGCACAAAGAACATTTTTTGAAAGAAAGGAAAAGGAAAAGGAAAAGGAAAAGGAAAAGGAAAAGGAAAAGGAAAAGGAAAAGGAAAAGGAAAAGGAAAAGGAAAAGGAAAAGGAAAAGGAAAAGGAAAAGGAAAAGGAAAAGGAAAAGGAAAAGGAAAAGGAAAAGGAAAAGGAAAAGGAAAAGGAAAAGGAAAAGGAAAAGGAAAAGGAAAAGGAAAAGGAAAAGGAAAAGGAAAAGGAAAAGGAAAAGGAAAAGGAAAAGGAAAAGGAAAAGGAAAAGGAAAAGGAAAAGGAAAAGGAAAAGGAAAAGGAAAAGGAAAAGGAAAAGGAAAAGGAAAAGGAAAAGGAAAAGGAAAAGGAAAAGGAAACTAACACTTCTCCCTATCACACATCAGAAATTATGATAAAGGTTTGAAGTTTGAAGCCAGAGCTATCTCTTCCAGTCTTTTGCCCATCTTTCCTAAGGTTAACAAAAACAAACAACAAAAATCTATCATGAGCACATCTGGATGCTGAAAAATTCAGATATAAATAAATAAACAAGCAAACCAACAAATAAATAAAATCTACAAGAAGTCCTCAAATTTGCAACTTTTTCCAGTTAAAAGTAGTATTAGCTGAAAAAAGCTGTGTGAAAGAATGAGATGCTGAATTACTGCTATAATTTCAGACCTATATTTCTATTTCAAGGGCATCTCCAGGCTTTTCTTTTAGGAGCAAAAATACATTGAAGCCCTGTACAAAGAAAAAATGCAATATCCAAGTCTCAGAGAAAGACAGGTCTCCATTATCTGCCAGAAGGCACATAACCTCTGTCACAAGTAATTTGAAGATCTGCCCTCACCGCTGCATGTTGGAATGGAAACTGAGCTGCTTCAAAGACATTTAAGAAATATTAAGAGAAGAGAAAGTGACATAAATTTATATTAATTTGTTGCTATATAATATCTCCAAGTTCAGCCAAGGCCAGAAGATAATTTGGCCTGTAATGGATCAAGCTACCTCTAGCTCAGATGTGACCCCTCCTTACAAAACAAATGTGCACCAGAAGAGCATTCAGAAGCCTGAGGGAGATTGAAGCAGAGTTTCTTTAGGAAAGGTCTTTTAGTGTGTAGGTAAAAAAAAAAATTATAAAGCCTAAAATCTCTACTTTTACTTCCATCTATATCTTTATTCCAAAATTAATTATTAACTATGGCTACATTAAGGGACACTACAAATAAATCTAACCAACAGGCACTTTCTGATTTAGGAGAGTTGTGTTCAGGGCTTTTTTTAATAATTTTAAAATTATAACTGTTTGTTTTGAAATTATACTTACCAGCCATTTGTCTCAGGAAAAATATTTCTTTTGGGGAAAAAAAGCCTCCTAGTTTTGCTGTTTATAGGAATGATATTTTTAAACCATTTTTTTATCTACATAAACATCAACAACTGTTTCTGTGAAATACTCCAATATCTTCATTTTGAAGCAAGGACTGTATTTTCAATTTTTCTGTGGCTGAGATGGTTTGGTATAGGTCCTGAAGAAGGTTTTGTGTGTATGAAAACATGCTTATTTTTAAGTGATAGGTTTTATAAAAGAAATTACTTCTCTCGTAATTAATTTTCCTGTTTAATTACTCTCCTAGCTCAGCGCATCCTTTCAGCACTCCAATACATTGAAATGACATTGATAGTTTTCAGTAACAAAATTTGAACCGCAGAAGGTCTTCCTTTTGCTTCTCAAAATACATTCTTTTTTTTGTTTGTTTGTTTGTTTTTTGGGTTTTTTTTGTCATTAATTTACAAAGACCACCCAAAAATGGCACAATTAAAGGTGATCCAGAAAGAATTCAGCCTCCACATGTTCATGCATTATCAGGTAGGCTTTAGAAAGCACTGATTTACAGCTTCAGTCAGAACACCACGCATTTGCCATAGAAGAGAAGAAAAGAAGAAAAAAATAAAGCTTTTTCTTGTAGAATGGTTCAAATTTTTAATTTTTTTTTTTTTTTTTTTTTTTTTTTTTTTTTTTTTTTTTTTTTTTTTTTTGTCAGAATTTAAAGGTGTTAGGAGAATCTGGGAAGAGGAACAGCAGTCTTCTGTCTGCAAGTCTGAGATGCTGCTCTGAGGAACAGGACAAGTGGCTCACACAGTGCTTTTCAAACCTGTTCCCCTGGTCTATGTTCCTGGGAGCCTGCCTTGGGCCTGGGGAGTTGGAATATCTGAAAGTGGCAACCACTGGCCAGTAGTGTAGGGGAAGGTAATAGGAGCTTCAAGATGTGCTGCCAAGTCCCCTGAAAAATTTACAATAGATACCCACAATTATGGATACTTGCAATCTTGCTTTTTTTTTTTTTTTTTTTGCCTTAGGTTATCAGCTGTCCTAGGGAGCAAGGATACTCAGAATTGCTATTAAGATGCTATAAATGGAAATCAGTCAGTGTGTGCACGTGGCAAGGGCCCTCACAGTGGAACACCCTGGAATGCCCCAGCAGGAAACAATTTTGCTTTCACAGCACAAGCTGAACGATGCCTTGAAAAGAAAATCAAGTATTGAACTCACAAACTGAGTCATTTGTTATGCACACCAAGTGAGACTTGGATCCTGCGCAAAAATAGTCTGTGACTGATGCACCTGTGCAAGGTGGCAAATTAATGGAGTAGAGACAATTTTGCTTACAGCACTTCTTAGCTTCAAGTGCTGAGCTGTGCAACCTTGATAATGTTCTTTTCACATGCTGTTTTGTGTGTAATTATTACCTGTATCAGCCCAAATTTAAAAATAGAGCACTTCCCTATTGAATGTCTCTTTTAGGACACAGCTGACTTTTAAAGGTTCCAATACCCTGCAACTGACGCTGAGGGCTATTGGCATTGTCACAGCAACACCATCCAAACTCTGAAAATTTCAAAGTCTCTTTCAAAGCCCCGTGATGAGCACTCCAAAATGGAGGCAGACAAAAATCCCTTGCCACTTGTAAAACATTGGATGTAACAAGATAAAATAGCAGATAATTTGAGGAAGAAGCTAGTTTCTAAAACAAAGCTGTCAAAGTAGGGTAACACTCCAGGCAACCAACTCCCACACCTTTTATCATCATCATTAGTCATTTATATTGTAGCAGCATGCAGCAACCCCTGCTGACGTCTGGGCTAGAAACCAGACACAGATAGTGAGAATGATACCTAGCCCAAGCAGCTTGCAAAATTTCAACAGTATTAAGTATAAGAAAGGGAGGGAGGAAGAACAGAAGGTTGAAGCGGGTTGCTGAAGGTCGATTTGCACAAACCTGGCACAGCCAGGACAGTCAGGGCCTCGATCCAAGGAGCAGCTGTCCCTCTGGCTCATGCTCTGAGTGGGCATGGCATGGAAAAGAGATAGTAGCTCAACTTGTGCAGGTCCCCTGCTCCTGGGCAAACAAGCTGGTTGTGCCAGGAGTAACACATTTGGGAAAACACAAGGGCAAGGTGACACATCTCCCCTTCAGATCTTGGGGTAGAGCTCTGCAGCAGAGCAGGGAACTGGGATTTGGTAGATAAAAGGTCACAATTAACTCACAGAATGCTTTGGCAAGGCCATTGGGACAGGCAGTGAAGAAAATAGCATGGGGAGAGCTGGTTTTCCTAACCCCTGTGCACTGATGCATTGCTATAACAAGTGTTTGCTGTTGGGAGCTGTGGGCATCACAGGGTCACAGAATGGCTGAGGTTGGAAGGGACCTCCTCAGGCCACTGGGTCCAACCCCCTGGTCAGGCAGGAACTCCTACTGTCAGCTGCCCAGGACCATGTCCAGGGAGTTTTTCAATATCTCAGACAGAGACTCCACAACCTCTCTGCAACCTCTTCCCCTGCTTGGTCACCCTTTCAGCCAAGTGCTTCCTGAGGTGCAGAGGTTTCCACAGTTTAGCAAAAGATTTCACCTTGCCTGTGGAGCACTTGGGTTCAGTTCTGTTTTCTTACCACTTATTCTCTTTAAAAACATACAACTTAAGAAGCCACAGATCTGGAGAGATTATTTGCATATGTCTCCCAACTCTGTATGCCTAACAATCCAAATCTCTGCAGTGGGTACTGTACTGTATTTATAAGGAGCATACTTTGATAGCTAATGTAATGCAATGTACACATCATGTTGCCTCAAGCTCATGGTAAATTGTATCTGTTTATATGATGCATCTTGACATACCTTAATGTAGTGCTAGTAATTTAAAACAGTGACCATAAAAAATGTGAATAAGACCAAGAACATAGCCACAAATTTCACTGACTTTTTGTATTAGAGGATTCACTAGTATATTGATAATTCTTCACAAGAATTTCAAGAAAAGAATGTATATTTTGCCACATTTTTCTTCACTGGACACCAAGTCAAATTCCATTCACAAAAACTTGAGTAAAATTACCGCTCAAAAGAAAGCTAGTCTGGATTTATGACCCCAGAACAGAGCCAAGTTTAATCCTGATTTTTTTTTAACATATAATGGATTCATTAAAAATATTGTTAGCAATAAAGATGCTGCTAACAATAAATAAAATATTCATAGTATCTGAATTATGCAAAACTAGTCATTGGAAATGATTGTGTGTAAGTCCCAGAAGTCTTATAACACATAGGGAAAGCACTGGGTCCCACTGAACCAGTGGTAAGTAAATAAATAGCAACTTGCCTGGAAACAGTAGATTGGATAATGTTTCTTTAAACTTTGTTTTCAAAACAAAGCCTTACGTGTTGGGAATTGTTGCCTGCATGTTCAAACATGTGCAGGTTTTATTCTAGCTGCTGTCATACCATGCCTGTGATATCATATGGTATCATCAATCCCAGGATTGATGCTTTGTCCATTTGTAAAGTATCCATTTGTCCATTTGATACTTTGCTCACATTTGTTAAGTATCCATTTGTCTTTACCTGTATTTTTAAAGCCAGGTGATACTCTGGGGAGATTTTGATCGATTTCTTTCCCTTTCATGCTCTAAGGCAGCATCAAGGAGTGCTGGGATGAGCTGATTTGGAGAACTGACCATACTAGTGGAAAAAAAAGCTTATGGTCATGGACCATCTAAAACCCATGGAAAATGGTAGCCTTGTTCAGGCTCTGGTGAGGAAAAGGACATTCCTCAGGAAAGAAAGCTGGGAAGTGAATGCAAATCATAGCAGAGATATTGAGGTGTTTTCAGTTCATGACATTAGAAGAAATTCTAATAAAACGTATCTAACATTAAAAAAAAACCCAACCACTTAGGCCAAACTTTTCCAAAGGCTATTTGAAGGCTGAGCTAAATATTATTTCAGGTTAACCTGAAAATGCTGATCAGAATCATTCATACTCTAAGAGAATGTGTGGATTTTCTTCACTATGTAGGAAATAAATGGAAGGTGCTTGATGGACAAAAGTAAGTGCTGCTCCAAATCTGAACTGAGAAATGGCACCTTCTAGTAAATACTCACAGACACTGGTAAACAAAATTAACTTATTCCAGGATACCATAGCATTTCCAGATATTATGATCTTAAAACCTATCTGTAATGTAGACTAAGCAGTCATACTGATAAATGTTAGCTGTGAAAGGAAAAAGACTACTGAAAAATGGATTTTTACAGATGACTAAAAAATTGAATGTGCAAAGTGCTTTAGAAATAAAGTGTCACTCTACCACCCATTCAGAAACCTGAGGCAGAGGAGGATGAAAAATCTTATCTAAATTCATGAAGCCGTCCAGTGCTCCAGAGAACCAAACCCTTTTTCTTGGTTTCCAGATCAGCAATCTGTTCTTTGGACCACATTTTGCCTCTGCACCCTCTGGTTTAAACTGATGCAGCTCATCTTCAGTTTACACTGGTTGAAGAGTTGCAGCATAAGCTTTTTAAGAAGTCACTTTGCAGCACCAACAATTTAATTCAGCTTTACTGAAACATAGAAATAGAAACAGTAAAATGTCTTTTGACCTTTGCTGTTGGCTACAATCAAACCCATGCAACAAAGAGAGCAGAGAGGAAATGTTGGACATATGCTCAAGATAAAAAAAAAATGTTTGGGCATGTAACAGTACACTGGAGAAAACATTCAAGAACAGTTCATCGTGCTGAGAATACTATTCCTATAAGGCTGAAAGGGTCAGTGTCATCTTAGATTATACACTGTGCAAGTGCCAGCCATTGAAGAAGACCCACCCACAGGCCCTACACTCTTGGGCAGAAGGTCACTAAACACTAGCAATTGATCTGTGGCTCTAGAGACTCCAAAGAGGGGCACAAAAAAACCCACCAAATAAAAAGTGAAGGTTTCTTTTTGTTTTTATACCAACCACTTTGCTAAAGATGATTAATAAAATGTTAATAATGATACTGTCCTATCAATCCAGTGTTAATAAATGCCAATGATGGATGAAAATAAATTAACACAACTCACAAAAACATCCTTAAACAAAATTCCTCTCTATTTCCTCCTGATACAAAAACAACCTTCCAAAGATTTCTCTTTGTTTGAACTAATTTTTCTCCAAAGAATTCCCAGCCAGTTAATTGCTTTCACACAAGCCTGCCTAGCTTAAGAACTCAAGCAAAGTCCTACTTTGCTTGTCCTGTCTGTCCTTGGCTCTGCCCAAACTTCACTGACACAGGCATATCCAACCCTTGTGCTCCTCGCAGGGATTTTGTGTCACCCTCTAAACCACTCTTTTTTAAGCTGACACCAAAAGCCATGTTGTGCATGCCAGGGGCCAAGGGGACACAGCTTTTGTCACCCAGTGACTTTTTCTGTTGAGTTTGGCACGGGCACTGCCTCAGCCGGACCACAGACCTGGCTCTGCATCTCTGCACGCCTTTCAAGCTGCTGTCTGAGACTGCAACCATAGCTCTCATTTCCTTAGAACTGCAGATGTCAAGCACACTCCAATAATTCACACAGAAACTCAGCACAGAGACTGGTGACTGAAGTGCAGCCAGCTCTGGACTGAAGCAGAGGCAGTCACCAACCAGAGAGCCATTCCAAATGGTCCAGAGGAGAGGAAGAGATGAAGATTTTTTTTCTGAAGAGAAAGAGTATGGCAAATTTATACTGGGAAATATCTTATTCCATGAATCAAGAGACACAACCCTTCTTTGCCAAAAACTGGGGAGCCTAAAAGCTCATAACTCTACATTAGTGCAGCAACTATATTAGCTTTCCTTTACTTTAAAAACCCGAGACAAAAGTTTAATGTTTCTGGCTTTGCTTTTAAATAGAAAGTGAGAGTTACACTAGACAAACTTCAATTTAAAATCTCAGCAGGGCTGACAGCTGTATTGAAGAAGAAAGCTTTTCACAGTACTAGCTTGTGGACTAATTTTAATAATGGACATTTTCTTTCCATAGATCAAATATTTATACTCTTGTTATTTTAAAACCTGCCTGGGGACACATAAATCTACCTGTATCATAATTACACTTACCTATATATCATGCCTGTAATCAGACTAGGACCTATGGCAGAAGCCATAGAATATTGGGCAATCTATTTGCATGGATAAGAAGGACTCCAGGTATTTTTCCAAAAGGATAGTCTGTTTTATGGATAATAAATTAACTTTGTCAAAATTTTTTTGAAGCTAATTTTTTACCAGGAGAATTATTTTGGCTTATTTCTGAAAGTAAACATTCAAAGGACTCCTGAGTCTTTTTTCTTGAGTTCATGTGTCTCTTTCTTCCAGTTGCTCCCAAATTCAGGTTCCTTTCTCCAGTCCTTGCTTCCCTGGAGCTGCAGAACTGCTGCAGCTCACTCTGTTTGGCAGGGGTGGAAAGGAACACAGATGCAGGCTGATTGAGTCCTTCCAAGAGGAAGCTTAGGGTCGTACAGCTCATAGCTACTCTGAAACCCCCAGAAATAATCCAAGAATCAGGCTTTTTATGGAAACCCACTGGCAGTGTTTTACTTTTAGTACCGCTGCTTCTTGAACTACAAATGTCAGAAGTGTATCTGTAGTGATGCACTGCTGCAGGCTGGCTTTGGGAAACCCTTCATAAAAATCTGTCAGTGAGGCTGGGTAAGTTCCCTCCTCTTATGAAGTCATCCATTCGGGTCACAGCTACACTCTGCATTGTCCCTGGGGCTAAAGTAAACATTACTGAGGAGAAAAAGTGCATGACTTACAAATCCACAGCACTTCACCACATGCAGATAATTGCAAATATTTAAGAACAGAATAGCTTTCTCATAGGTACCTGCATTTACACCATGCTTCACCAACAGGTGCCACCTTCTGTATTCTCCACAACCAGTTAAGAACAAACTCTTCTGCATTGCACTTGCAATTACAGTTTTGGTGGGTGCTGTTGCCTATCATAGGAAGGATGTTTGGGTGGCCAGAGCACCAAGTGGGGACTGAGGAGTCAGGGCCTCTGGGGTCCTAAGGACACCTTCATGAACACAGGGACACCCTTTGCACTTGGGAACTTGGTCAGCATGAACAATTCTGGCTCTGAGAAACTATCTTTGTCTTCCCTTCATATTAGCACCCTCTCCCCAGTCATATGCTGCTGGGACTATGCTGTGCAGAGCTACTAAACATTTTATTAAAGCACATGATTGCCATCTTGTCAAAGCAGTGTAAGGGCTGCCTTCCTCACTGTTGCCAGGTGGTAATTGCCAACCAGGAAAACAGGGATTTGCAAAAATGACTGTGCTTTATAGATGGCACATTGCTCTTCTTTGAAAGCCATAGCTTTTCTCTGTTAGCACAAATCTCTGATGCCTTCCTTCTGTTTTCTTGTCCCTGACTTCTTGAAAATCCTAATTTTGATTTTTTTCTTGTGTCATTTTGCTGTCAAAACTGTAAACACTAGAATATCACTAAGCATCACATCAAAGGAAGATTTACAGATGATCAGTCTTCATTGTTTTTCAATATTTTACCTTTTTTTTTTTTTTAACAGCACAGTAAACAAGATATTTAAAAATTCCCAATCAAGGCTTATAAATTCACCCTGTTCCAACTCTTCCAGCTTGCTGTCATTTATAATTGACATCAGCTATTTCTCTGCTACAGAGACAGGACTCCTGCACACATAACTGTGCCCAAGGTAGCTGCTACCTAGCCAGGTGGGATCAGAAGTCTCTACAAAATAAAAGGCCTTCACCCCCATGAGGAACAGCTACTTGAAACCACAGCCACAGTTCTGCTACACCCTTTAGAGGCACTCCAAAGTCCATGCCCTACCATGTCTCCCTGCCTGTTGATTGATCCAGCTAGATCCATGCCACCTGGGTACATTTATACACATTGTTTGGTGCAAGTGTATATACAAAGACCTAAAATGGAGTTGTGCTGTCATTTTACAAGGAGAAAGAAGAAATCAGTTTCTTTCATTATCAATCATTCTCATGGAGTTTTGTGGCTGACAGGCTGCTTGAGATACAAAACAAGGGGTGTGCTAAATCTTGGACATACCCAGCTGTGGAGCAGCAATTCTCATACCAGTGGAGATGTGTGTGCAAAGGCATTGTGCAGAGACACAGGGATATGCCCTGAACATTTGCTGAAGCCCCAAGTGTCTGGCAGATAACTGTCTGAAAAAGGAAAGGAATGGAAAGTAAGTTCCAGATAAAGAACCAAAGTGCAAAGCCACGGTATATTTGTATTTTCTGCCACAGCAATTTGTACCAGTGGTGAAGATGAAACAAGCCAGATGTGATCCAGCTGTGGAAGAAATCAATGGTACAATTCTCACTGACCACTAGGTACTGGATTAGGCTTTGAAATTAAAAGTTGCTCAGATGAGCAACAGTGAGAGGAACAAAATATACTTTGTAGTAATCTGGTCACTCAAATTGCTGGTGTATATATAGACTGTACTGCCCAGTGTTGGTCCCTGAAAATAAGGCACCAAGTAAGTTATCAGTTCCAGTAATGTCAAAGAAGGCCATGCAACCACGAAGATTCACAGAAAGTCCCATTCTTTTGTCCATCCTACCCTTGTTGAGTAACATCTTATACAGAGAACAGCCCCTCTATCATGTTGCAGCACAGCTTCCTAGCTTAGGTAGTTAAGGAAAAGTACAGTTACAACCAGAGAGACATCAGAAAAGATCTGTGCAAGTGATCCTCTCTGCAAAAAGCTTTAAAGGTAATGAAAGTATTCATCATTAATATCAAAAATCAACATAAAGATCCACATGTAATTCTGATAACTGAGACCAAGTATGTAGTCAAGCAGACAGTGAAATTAGTTACTATCTTTTTGGCATTCCATGTGCTTGCAGAATTAGTTATGGGAGTTGCATTCACTCAGAATTTAATTCTCCAAAAGAGGCTGCTTCTCTTATCATTTCTTCAATATCTACCCCTGTCAGACTCTGATCTCAGTAACTGATATTAGCTGCCATCTATGTGATAAGCACAGAACAAAAAGGTTCCCGAATTTCAAGCACACCCTCCTCTTGGTAGGATTCACATTCTCAGAATGAGCTTGTGCTGAGCTTTGCAGCTGTTCTGAGCTTCTGCAGCTCCTGCAGGTGCAGCAGGGCCAAATCCTGCTAGTGGCTCACAAAAGCAGCTTCTGCTGCTGCCTCCTGCCCACAGCCAAGGACAGCACAGAGCTCTGCTTGCCCTCGCTGCTTCCCATGTGTCCTTCAGAACCTGAACTGCACATGTACTGTAATAGAGCCAAGAGGTTTTCTTTGAGTCCATGGTCCTGTACAAGCATAAATCAATGTCTGTATTGAATTCTAGGTTATGTGAAAAACACTAGCTTTGCATATTTGTGCTTCATCATCCAATCAGTAGGCTAGAAGCAGTAAGTCCAAATCCTGAGAGAGTTAAGCCAGTCAAACTATATCAGCAAACACAGTCTGAAAGAGTAGGCATTGTTTGGCATGTATCTTAAGCTGTCAGGAAGAGCAGCCAGTGAGCAATGCAGTACTTGACCTGTCAGCATGATACAGATCATTTACATAGCTTTTTACTAACATTAACAGATTAATCCTCACCTTGGGACACACAGGCAAGGTTCAGTAGCCCTGACAAACAGATCTGGAAGCTGTCTCCCACAGTGATTGTAACCTGATTTCCAGGAGGATCAGCATCTTTACATCTTGTAAAAGCAAAGAGGATGGGACTTCATACCTCCAGACCAGGAGAAAAAGAAGTGGGAAGCAGATGCAGCTTTGGCCCAGCCTCTTGTGTTTGCAGGGAACTGGGGCTGTGGGGATTTCCTAAGTGCTCTCTCCTGGCTCCTGTTCAATTCACACCAGCTGTGACAGTCACAAGTAGGATGGGAGCTCTCACTCTGGCACTGAGGACATGGGTGTGTTCACGTGCAAAGTGCTGCATTTCACGCCCAAAACATAAAGCAAACCAAGCAGCTGAAGTGGAATAGTCCTACCTGGCTGTGATTTCCCTGCCCAAACAGCTACTCAAAGCATCTGAGCTCATCTCAGTGGGATCATTTTATACAGAAATAGCAATCATCATATGAGTGAAAACAACTCTGAGCACAGAGGTTGGGCTTTGGATTGAGGAGCAGGGAGGATCTGTGATTGATATGGCCCACAAGATCATACTGACAGAGCTCATAGACACAAAGTGGCACATGGCCACAGCCCATGAGAGACATGATTTGTGCAGAGATCATTCATGCAGCTGAAAAACTGGTTTTAGCAGTATTACTGAGGGCTGAGGAGCTGTCCTTAAGCCATGGAGGACTGGGAGATCAGGTTCCTGGTGAGGCAGGACAGAGTGTGATCTCACAGGTGTGACTCCTCACAGGAAAGATATTTCCATGTATGCATTGAAGGGATGAGAATCTTGGTTTCTACCCACATGAAATGCATGGATGTACCCAGATGCACTGGCATGAGGTTTAACCACATGTGTCCACATGGACTGGGATAGACACAAAAAGGATCAAGGGAAGCTGAATCCGTACAAGCATCTGCCAGAGACAAGTAGGCGAGGAGGAGAGGATGACAGATTCTTTAGATATACAGTAACTCATGTGCTGTATCTTGGTAAAAATTTTTAACTAATTTTAACTGAAGGTCTCTGTTTTATGAAGGAAATTGCTTATTGATCCTGTCTGTTTGCATCATATTCACACTGTGCTATTCACATGCATAACCTGGAGAGACTCAGAAAGGTTGTTTCTCTCTTCACACGCAACCTGACTTCTGCAGGGAGATGCTGCACCTCCATGTGAGGCTGCAGCAAAGGGCTGTGGGTAGGAAGTGCTTGTGAGGTAAGGAACATTAATGTTCCTGACATTAAAATCCCTGTGATGTCCATTTGGTGTGCTTTCTTCATATACTCATAATACCTGCTGAAACTGAGAAGAGAGGTCACAAATGGATTTGGAGAGAGATTCAGCAAAACCATTGTAGGATTCTCCCTGCAGCATTACACGTGGTCTACTTATGGTTTTTTGGGTTTTTTTTTAATGATGCTTTTGATCTATCTCCTCTTTTGAAACACTGCAGATGTGATTTGTGGTCTTTTACTACTTTAGTAAAATTCAGTGGGGAATGGAGCAGACACTCGGCACCTTCGGCATTAAACATCCATTGCATGGTTTTCAGGGTGGGGCCAACAACTAGGCTGAAAGACAACAGTGATCCCTTAAAATTCCTTTTGAAAGCACATGAAGAGATGCAGAATTTGTGGCATAACAATTAGGAACAGAAGGAATAGACTAGCCATTCCTCAATCCCCTCTAAATTGTTTTTGATATTAAAAGCCTGCAATGAGGTACTGTGCAATCACATTACACAGTCAGGGTGTTCCCAGTGAAATGACACATTAAGACATGCTGAACATAACATTAAGTAATGTCAAAGATGCCATTATCTTTATGCTGAGCCAACAATACCTCAGAATGGCTCCAGAGGAGCAGGTACAGTGCAGATTGTCATACATTTCCCCAGCAGTGTTTTCAGAACTCATCCAATTGTGCTTGGATACTTGAGAGCATTTTGGTGCAAAATTCCATTTGCTATAGAATGAGATCACAGAACCCCAAACCAAATGGGTATGACATTACTGAAAATCTTCCTCATAGAAAGATTTGTTTTCTAGCTTTCATTAATACATACAGAGGGCAAGTACTGTGTTCAGCAGCACAGAAAAAATACTATCCTAAGGCCCACTGTGGTCATCCATTAAGAGCCATTTTCAAGAATTCTTTAAAAGCCTTTCTGAAATCCTACCTTCTCCTGCTAAGTATTTTGTAATGCTTCTGTATTCAGTGAAAGTTACATTTACTGTGAACATCTGAACAAAGAACTTTTTACCCAGTGTTTTGTTTAGATGCGAGGTAAAAAAAGGAATTCCAACACAGAGCTCTTAGACAATCTTGTCACCAGCCTTCCCATTCAAAAAGTTACATGGTTTTGTTTTTAATATTAGGCTTGTTTTTCTTAAAGGAAAGTTTTTGGTATTCTTAACATAGTTCAGTAAAATCTCACTTTGCAGACAGTATTGCTAAGTTTTGGGCTATGTCAAAATAAAGCCCTAATTTTTCTCATCAAAGGTATTACTGTTTCAAATGGATGAGAAAGTGTTGCTTTTCAGTATCTAAAGGCTTATGCATAAAATGATAAATCACAAACTTCCAGAATTCAGAAGTTAAGAGTATGGACTGATTTAATACATCTGAGGCTCTTACAATGCATGAAATTCATTATTTATTTTTCATTATTTATATTGATAGACTTCAGTTGTTCTCCAATATTTCTTAGCCAAATAAAAAGCACTTTACCTGTCAAAGTTCAGTAATGACCCAACTACAATAATAATATTTACTTTCCTGATTTCTAATGTTGTGGAAAATATGCAAATATTATAAATCCCTTGGTCAGATCCTCAAAGGTATTTGGATATCCTTACTCCCTCTGGCTTAAAAAATAAATAGAGGCCATATGATATGTTAAGTTCTTAAGCACCAGCATGTGCTTGAACTTAAACACCTTTATATACTCTAATATCCAAGGTTCCATGGAAAAAAAATGCCATTTATCGAGAAAAGACCTTCAAAACTTTTTAAATTACATTTACAGATAACATTAGGTATAGCTCATTATGGAAGGCTGAGGTAGGCTGAAGATGACCCTCTGCATCATCACTGTGGAAGAAATTAGAGTGCAGGGGATCTTCCTGGCTGCTGAGCTCTGTGCACTGGAGAAGATTGTTTTGAAGGAAGTTATGTAATTCCTTACTACAATGTATTGACAAAAGAATTCCTTTCTAATATTTTTTCCATTATAAGCCAGTAAAAAGTTTATGTCAGAAAAAATAAAAGATTATACTTGGTGCAGTAGGGTCCATTTTAAATTCCCTTCTTAATGTTTTGCAGGAATAAAACCAAAGTGAGATGAGATTTCCAGTAAAGTACTGTTTTTAATTAGACTTTCATATTCTTCTGCATTAATATGTCACTGGATTATTGGGCAAGCACTGCAGTTGTCGTTATCCAGAGGCATCTAACACCTGGAGCTGCACAAGTAGACCAGTGTGAGCCAGATACTAGTTAAGCTTCTGGGATATTCTTCTGCAGAACTCATTCCAAAACTCTGGCATATTTGCAAAAAGCTATTTTTCCTTCTTGACATGTACAAAATTTTTCTGAGTTTGTATTAAGATGACAAGTCAGATTTTGTCCCCCCAACTTGAGATGCAATTTTAACAGCTAAGTACTTTCCATACAAATCACCTTTTCATTTCTCATAAGGAGGATACAAAACTGAAAGATTACCTTGGACAGAGGAGGCATGCCAGGGTTAATAATAATCACTGTTAGGTATCATAGTCTCTCTTTCATCTCTTTTCCCCACAACTGCTGGATTCATAATGACCTGTGTGGATTCTAGACAGCAAATTCAGTCTTTTTATGTTTTAATTGGATTTTTTTCTGTGTTAAAATTTGATTAATTTACTAAGAGCCTTCAAAATCATTGCATAGCCCCACAGCTATCCCTAAACCCTGACAGCATAAACAAGTATATATGTGCGTCCCCCAGAACATGTATGGCATGTTTAGGATGTTTATATGTAGTAACTTTCTGTTTCATATAGGATCTACATCCCCTGTGTAAAGCAATTACATAATTAATGGTTACATTCAAACACAATGGCTCAGGAGACAAAGAAGAATTTTTAGGACAACTGTGTCAGATTGGAAAGGAAGTATGCATCAGTAATTCCCTTTCACATTTGATACTTCAGCTAGTATTAACTTAAAAGTCCAAATATAAGTCATTAAGCAAAGAAATGAACAAAATGAAGACCAACCTTGCAGGGACAGTGATGAACTGCGAATGAGGACGTTTGGGTTCAATTCCGAACTCTTCCCTTGCCTGCATAGCTTTGGGCAGTTTCTTTGTTGCTCAGTTCCTTATCTATTTAATAAGGATATTAATATTTGAATAATTCTACTCCTTCCTGCATGCCTTTTGAAGGCTTCTTGAAGGCTTTTGTAGTAAAAAGTACTACTTCTGGTATCTGTGGAACTCAGAAAAATAGAGGCCTGCTTTTTGTTGAAGACACAAGAAGAATTGAAGGAGGGAATTGAGGAAATCGCCATCAGAGATTATGTTCTACCCTAGACATGGTGAGGACTGCTGCTCAGTATCAGGAATATGGGGCTAGGCAAGATGTAGTGCTAAAAATGACCTTTCAGAAAGCTTCTAGTTAAAGGAATGACTTGGGAGACCCAATAAATATTGGGACAGCTATGAAAGATCTAGTGAAAAAATTCACAACAAAACACTTTCCTTTAAAAAAAAAAAAAAAAAAAATAGTTGCAAAATTTCACTAGGAAAAACAGATAAACAGATATCAGTACAATTTCTTGTAACAAATGGAAGTTTGATTAAAAATATCAAAATGAAATCTTGTGTCATCTTGACATCAGTATTTCTAAACATATTGATTTTTAGAACTTCTAATTTAAAAAAAATATTCAATGGCTTATCCTGGTTTATGTAAAACACAGATGCTGATCTATAGAAATTACTTGCGCAAGAAGTATTCCTTCTGTAGAGATTTACACTTGAATGACAAAGCTTCAAGTTTCATTTGGGATTTGTTTTGGGGTTTTTGCAGGCCTTTCAAAAATCAGATTTCTGCTGGATCTTGAATCAAGGCAGCTCAAGGCATTCTGAATACAGGAACTTCTTATGGGCCACATTTTTCTTGACTGGAAATAGTTGCTGCAGGTGTGGAAAATATTTCCACTGCTCAGTAGAACTTTCCTGACAATGCAGATGGTTCAAGCTTTAATTCATACTGTTTGTCTAAAGAAACAGTTCAATGGACTGAAATGAAGTACCAATGTTCTCAGCATCAAACCTTTACTATAAGTATCTTAAAAGAAAAGGAAATTACTAATTTTACTTGCTTTAGAATTGACAGAGAAAGTCAAATGCAGCTGTTGTGCAAGTTTTCAAATTATTTAAAATGTTGCTAAAGTGTCTCAGCAAATTATGGGCAATTAAGACAATGAACACCCTGGACCATGTAAACCCTTCTCTCTCAAAATAACACACTCTTTAGAAAAGAATCCACTATTCTCACTATATATTATAAGGATAAAATAAACAAATGAACCTATTACTGCATTAGTGGACTGGATACATATCAATCTGCTATGGTTGTTTTTTGTAATATTTTTTCTTTCTACCATAACACATAACCTTGTGGGAAAAAAATTCTATGCAAAAAGGAACTGTTCTTTACAAATGACAATTAATTACATACTGCTTGTAATGTAATATATATCCTAATAACCTGGACATTCATAAGCATGCAAAATTACACAGAGAAATAAAACCCAGATGATTTTATCCTTCCTCTTTCAATATATATCCATATTCTGTAGGAAGTTTATGATAATTATGATTTCATATTGTGATTTTATACTGTAAAGATAAATGTTCCTGGATCAACTAAAGAGCTAAACATCATGTATTAACTAAAAAATGAACATCTTTAATGTAGTGAAAAGCTGGGTAAGTATCCTTGAACCTAAGAATAGTGAGTATTTTGTAATATCAGTGATGGTTCAAGTGAACCCAGGATGGGTTCATGGAAAATTAACAATATCCAGTAGAAATATTAATATTATCAGAAAAAGAACAAGGCAATGAATGTTTCCAATAAGAATACACTTTGTTTCTATTTGGAGGCCACTAATAAATGTAAATTTTTGCATACTTTGATAATTTTTCTCTAAAAATGTATCTGTACAGTTGTATGATCTTTAAGAATGCAATTAACCTATTTTTCTTGCTTTAATTACAAGGCAAAAGATATGCATAGGTAAAAAGAAAATTGATTTTGTTTAGAAGGGAAAAGCAAATTATGCCTGAAGCCTAATAAATCTGTTTCCATGACAATCAAAGAGCCTGATCTTACGAAATCTTTTAGAATTTATTCACATGAGTAGTTCTTACTCACTAGCTTTGATGTCTCCCATTCTGAGTGACCACTGTAAGAGATGGAGCCCGAAGTCATGGACTAAATGCACTCAATAGAGATTTTTTGGACATATCTGGATATTTTACAAGGGTGGTTCATAGACCTAGGCAGTAATATCTGGGTGTTATATATAAAGATGGGAAGGGAGGTTGGTTAATGAGGATGTATTGCATAGTTTGGTACCTGAGAATGAAGTAAATGGTGTAGAATAAGGAATAGAGAATGTGCTTGGTTTAGCTGGAAGAGAGTTAATTTTCCTTCTAGAAATCAGTATGAGGCTATGTTTGGTGCTAGAAACATATTCACAATACAGAGGTGGTATAGCTCTTGCTGAGCAGAGATTCCACAGTGCCAAGGCCTTTGGTGCCTCTCATCCCACCCCACCAGAGGCTGGGCTGGGGCTGCACAAGGAACTGGGAGGGAACTCAGCTGGTATAGATGACCCCAACTGACCCAAAGGATATTCTGTACTGTATGGTGTCATATAAAACAGGTAAAACAGCATATAAAACAGGGGAAAGACAAAGGAAAAGGGGAGAAGGAATATTCAAAATTATGGCATTTGGCTTCCCAAGTAACCATTACATACAACGGAGGCTGGCTCTCCCAGAGATGACTGAACACCTGCCTGCCCACAGGAAGTGGTGAATGAACTCCTTGCTCTGCTTTGCTTGAGTGTGTGTGGCTTTTGCTTTACCTGCTAAAGAGTCCTTGTCTCACCCATGAGTTTTCTCACTTTTACTTTTCTGGTTTCTCTCTTCTATCCCACCATGGGGGAGTGAGCAAGCAGCCTGCAGTGTTTAGTCCAGCTGGGGTTAAACAGTAATATTCATGCAAGCTGTTCCACTAATTGACATAGAACTGCTGATCTGAGGTTTGCAATGGGCAGCTTGAATTTAGGATGCAGTCCTTGTTCACACAGAGAGTTGAGGGGATGACTTCTACCAGTAAAAGATTCCTTCTGACAGTGAAGATGACATTTATGGGTTGCGTTGTTCTTCCTCAATTTTGCTTATTGGTTCATACACTAGTCACACATTTTAGATAGTAAAATACAAAAAAAAAAAATCTTCTTCGATGCACAGGTATATATGTTTTGAACCTTTACTCCTAAAGTCTAGGCTGATTCCTCTGAACCCTGTTGAAATATTGTCACACTACAATGTGTTTTTTCCTCTGTGCTTCCTCCTGCTGCAGTGATTTGAAGAAGTTGCATTACCATTCTCTCTTTAAAAACTGCCTTATGGAGTCCTCCATCATACAAGGAAGAGATCTATTGGTAACTACCACAAAATTACATCTTTTGAATAGTATTTAAGCTCTGATTCTTGTTCATGAGTCCTGCTGAGGCCTGGCTTTTGTGATTTGGCTTTATTTATCCTTCCCCTCCTGAAAACCTGCTGCCAGGAACCTGTCATCTCCATACCCAGCTGCACAGTCCATGACAGCTGCCACACAAACCTGCTCCTGACCTTTTCCCAGCTCCCTCAAAAGCAGTCAGTTTTCCAAGGGGTTGCCCTCAGAGTGGAGGCAGGCCCTCACCATAGCATATTCAAGAACCACTCAGCTCTCCAAACTCAGTGATCAGCCAGGATGCATAAGAAAATACATACATTTCACATCACCACTATATCACCTTTTAGTTCCACCCTAATTTCTGAAACAGAGACCCATATAAACCAGTCTTCCCAGAAAAGAAATCTGTTCATCCATCTCAGTTTATTAATTGTGCAATTCCCAATCTGTTTGGAAATTTCTTGACAATGACCCTCAGTATTTGTAAGACAGGTAGTTACATCTCCTTGTACTCCCCCAGCACCTTTTATCCAGGAAGATGAAACCACTTTACAGCTATTAACCAAAAATATCTTGCAATGCCCACTGAAGGTATTTCTAATAATTCTCAACACTCCTCTAATGCATAGCAAAAATTACTTGATGTGAGAACATCCTATACCGGATTTGCTTATTTTGTGACCTGGATAATAATTCACAGTGGTCATTTTTGGCTTTTTGACATCTGTAAGAGGATCTGTCTCCCACTGTTTCTAAAAGACAGCATCCAAGTCTGCACTTGATAGTTGTTTCCCATGGAAACAAATAGAATAAATCTTTTGTACCTGCCAGTATTGCAGACATTCGAAACCTTTCTGTAGCTTTCATTTACTAAAATAATATTACTCAAGACCATTCTTGCATTGATACAGGATTTCTTTTACCTCCCATTTTTGCCTTCTAGTGGTCAGTGCACAACTGAGGTGCAGGGAAGGTATAGAACCATGACCCCAGAGAAACAGACAGAGCAAGAGAAGGAGGAGGCAGGAGGAGGGGAATGGAGGGAGGGAGGGAAAAAGAGAGAGAAATGTCAGAGCGAATTCCTGAACATCCTCGTTAGCATGGAAATATGTACAGTACAGCTGCAGATGTTCCAGTCCAAGTGCAAATGACAGCACAGGTGTGCACAGACACACACATGCACATACACACAGTCACACAGCAAGGGAGAAAGACAGAAATGATCTTAAAAGCTGCTGCAGTAATCAGAACACTTGCTCCTGAAAACAACCATGCAAGCAAACATTCTTTTGTTACATTTGTACATTTTTTTCAATTTTCATTTCACTATTGCTATTATTTTATACCTCTCATCACATCAGAAAGATAGTTATTATTAAAAGGAAGGAAAAAGGCCTTACCATGCAGTGCATCAGGAAAAGATGAGAAGCACAGAGCATGCTGCAGAGATTAAGCTCAGCATGGCATTCAGATATCCTTTGGAATTGAAGAAAATTGTCCAACCCATTCTTCCTAACAAAGCAGACAAGTTTTCTCTAGGCTTGAATTTTTCACCAGAAGACAGATCCTTACAGTGCATTATATTTTCTTCTTCAGGAGATATATTTCCTCCAGTTAAGTTTCAGCTCCGCAATGCCATTTCCAATCAGCTCTAAGAAGTTCTTCATTCCCAGATTCGCGGTGTCATCAGAGGGACTCCAAAGAAAATCAAAGAAAGAAAAAAGAAAGAAAATAATACCTTACCAAAGCCCTGAAATCACTACACCGAAAAGGAGAAGATATAAAAATCCCACAACACCCCCTCATTTACTCTATTACCTGGATGTTTCACAACAATCAGTAGTACCTCTTTGGTCTCATATATGCCCTGCTGATCATTTGCAACAAAGGAAGAGGCAAAAACTTTCCCAATTTACATATGATGCATTTTCATTGCTGCTGCTTAATGTGTACTACCAAACAATCTGTTTCATCCTCAGGCATCTTTAAAACCATCTGACAAAAACACCAGCTATCCCTTTCCCTTACCAAAGAACATGAATATTAGAATTTCTAGAAGAGTGTTGAAGAAAATCCGACAAACAACCAAAAAATACAAATCAGAAGCAAAAGCCTTGAAGCAGGAAGCTTCTTAAGCAACGAGGTACTTTGCCTGAAGAATCTGGGGACACACACATTAAGCACCGTAGGGAAGGAGAAAGGGGAAAAGAACGGTGGCTAAGGGAGTGTTTGGAGAAGATGGGGTGGGACCAAATGGGTGGCAGGCAGGAGTGGGATCCTGAGTCACCCTCAGCCTCCTGCCTGCTCGCTGACAGCAGCCCGGGCTTCCCCTGCACTTTCTGCAAAGCATATTAATTGATTCTGGTTGCTCAGCAACTAACTCTGGGGAGCCACATCGACGGCTCCGGTTCCAGCACAGCTCCAGCAGCAGCAGCAGAGAGGGGATGGTCTCTCCCGCCTCTCCTCCTCCCGGGATCAGCCACCCTACCCGGGTGTCCTCAGCTGCCCTGCAGGGAAGCTTTGCAAGGAAAGAAAGAAGCCCTCAGCAGTGCAGCAGGGAGAAGGGGTGGGATGCTCCCCCAGGCTGCTCTGCACCGGCAGGACTCGGGAGAGCAGCCCCAGCCTGGCAGCAATGCCCCTCTGCCACCCTGCTCGGGGTGCCCGGGCCAGCGGGGCTGGCAGCCACAGGACACCCACCCAGCTCTGTCGACAGGCTGGAGAATCAGGGTGGTGCAGCTGCCTTCTGAAAAGCAAAGATGATCTGCAAGATGTTAAAATGACAAGAAAGTCCCATGGTTATCACAGAAACATAGAATATCCTGAATAGGAAGGGACCCAAAGGATCATCAAAGTCCAACTCCTGGCCCTGAATAGGACATCCCCAAGAATCCCACCTGAGAATGTGCCTGAGGACCTTGTCCTAATGCTTCTCGAACTCTGTCAGGCTGGTGCTGTGACCACTCCTCTGGGGATCCTGTTCCAGTGCCCAACTACCCTCCAGGTGAAGATCTTCTTCCTAACATACAGTCTAAACCTCCTGTGACACAGCTTCATATCAATTGCTCTGATCTAACATGAGTTTCTAGTTGAACAGTGGCCACCTAAGCTCTGTCTCTGCAGTAACAGTAACTATTGCTTATTTCTGACCTCCTTATCATGTTGAACTTCAGACAGAGCAGACACTTGTCTGGCTGAAAGGGTCTCCTCTAAACCAGAAACACCATGCGGAGGCATTGCCTGGGTGTCTTTGACACTGTTTGTGATACTGCAAAAGGGAAGTCTCTGACGAAACCTTATAATTGCTTTAACTGGTACATTTAAGTTCCATGAAAGAGTGAAGCAGCAAAGAGGCCATTTAGTTTTGGTCCACAAAAGAGATGGGATAACTGAGTAACTGGAGCTGGCTTCTCCTAGAGTGCCTCGACTGATGGCCCAGTAGGTGCAACACAGAGGATTTCTGCAAGGTTTACACCAAGAGGATGGACCCTGAGCAGGGCTTGACCCTTGCAATTTGTGGCAGGGCTTCTACTGATTTCTTTGGCTCTGGCGTCTGAAAGAACTCCCCAAAACACCACAGTGTCTGAAAGAGGACATTTCCCTTGAAGTGCATAAATCCTTAGTCAGATCGTGGCATTTGTTCAGCACTGACTAAGCTGTCTTCCTGTTGCCCAGGTAAGATGTAAGAAATGAAAAGACCTCGAGATTTCTCTCCCCGTGACCTGGCAGTAAGTACAGAACTAGATCTTGGCCAAACTGCTCACGCATGATTACTGTCAAAGATCTGAGCTAGATCAGCTCTTTATTCTGTTACAGTGAAAGGATAAGTTAAAGGGCAAGGCCCTGAGAACTGCCTTAGCTTGCAGTCACAGAGCAGAGTTATCTAATTCTCCCCTTGAAAAACTCCAACCTATATCTAGTAAGTCCTATCTAAGTGGAAAACACCAGGTCTTTGTGAAAGGGACAGGTTATCTTAAGGAAGAGAATTACTTTTCTGACAGTAGCTTAGCTGCACCACACTGCCTTCATGCTTTATAAAGATAATCTACAGTTTAGCCTCATTTTCTTAGCAAAGCCAGATGTTTCACACATATTCAAAGCTCAGGAAGAACCATGAGATTCTGTTAGCAGAGCTGCTATATGAAGCAGATTGTATATTCATTTCATCCAATATGTTTATTGATATGAACATATACTGGGAATTCCTTATGTCCAGGAAATACAACACCCAGAGAAATATGGGAACTTTTAGACTAAGAGAACAAAGAGAGGTGGAGAGATTTCACAAATTCAAATTGGAGGAAAGGAATGATTAAGTCTATATGAATGTATTTCACCAAACACATTGTAAAGAAAGATTTCTTTCAGCATGATAAGTTGTTGTTTTATCTTTCCACTATTACTCCTTTACATTCATGCTGGTGCCTGTTTTTATCCCCAGCAGTACAGTCTTTAAAAAGTGTAACAACAAAGTATTAATATTTTAATGTGCTTTGTTTTGTCCTGTATTTTTACAAGGCAGAATACCAAACAGTGTTGAAGTTCTTTGTAGAGGAGAAAATATCATTAGAAGTTTTAGGGAAGGGCATTCTGAAGGACAAAACAATAAAACAAAACAACAATAGAAAGAAAGCAAGTCAACAACAGGTGATTTCAAAATGAAAGCAAACTAGCGTGTAAGAAGGTGCAATCACATTATTAAAAAAATAGGAGAGATAGGTTTGGAGATGTCATCATTTGTGCAACTTTTTACCTTTTTTTTCAAAAAATGCAAGGCTACTTAGTTAAAATTCTGTCTCTTAGAGAAAGCAAGTATAGTTTCTCTCTTTCACTTACACAAGACTTGAATTTAATCTCATATAAATGCTTTTTATTATTCATTGAAAAGGCTGACTAATGCATATGTTCTATTCCTATTCAATTTTTTATGTATCTTTCCCCACCTTTATAGCCTTTCAATAGTAGCATTATCTTCTTTGAGAAAATGAGTGTCCTGTGAGCCTGAGGACCAGAGCAAGTCAGGACCAAGTCTGCGCTCATTCCCAGCTGGTGTCCACCAAAACCTGGCAGCACTCTCCATGGTAAAGCCCTTGAGCCAGACAGGACCCCTGCTACAGGCACCAAAATAACAGGGGCATGAAACAAGCCACGGGACTGGCTTGGGCAGAAGCACATTTCTGATCTTAGACTCTATTGCCAGGACATGATAGCGAGAGAAGGTCCCCAGGGAGACAAATGGGAAGGAGAGAGACACTTCTGTCAATATGTTCTAGTCCAGAGTGAAGGTAAGGGCCAAGTGGAAAGATGGCATTTGAAAAAGGCAAGTGAGTGCTGCAGCAAGCACAAAGTGGTGGCTGAGGCCAGGGAAACAGTGCCTTTCTCTGGAGTGAGTGGATGTCTGTGCTGCAGGGACAGAGGGCAGGGTGGACGGGCTCCTCACTGTGCTGGGCAATTACCCTCCTCTACCCTGAAGCACAGCAGAGGCCCCTGGCAACTTGGGAGATGGGAGAACAGACTGCCAGACATTTAAGAATTTGAAGCAGAAAAATCTCTCGAGAATCTCCCTGCAAGTCAGGAGCAGGGAAGATCAGAGAGCTGGAAGCAGAGGAGCACCAGCTTTGTTCTTTGTGTGCTCAGGCTGCTTCTGCAGTGCCTGTCAGCAGCAGGTGCCTTCCCATAGCACAGTGCAGAGGCCACCAAGTGACACAGGAAACCTCCTCCCCAGCTGACGCAGCTGCCTGCCACAGGATGGCCCAGACACTGAAGGGAGATGAAACAGCTTGCTTCCCAAAACATTAGCCTGCATCACAATCATAGCTTAATACTATGAAGACCATCATTTTATTCTTGCAATAATAATCTCTGCACCTTTTCCACTATCTGTGATTTGAGAAGTGAATTAGGTTTTTAAATGCAGTATCATATGTAAAAGATACAGTAATTTTAACAGAACTACAAAGATATGCCCAGATAATGAACATTATTTGATATATGAAATAAAAGGTATCATTCAAGTATTAACCAACTTTTGATTAAAAACTTGTGAAAATTATTTGCAAATAAATGTTGTGGGCATGTTTCTCATTTTGACCTTTCAATATCCTGTGTCACATTTGCTATTCAGTCAATTACAGCACAAACAACTGAATTGATTTATTGCCTTTTTAGTTTAAATGCCATAATACATGCAGGAGAGTCCGAGCTTCAGTGAGTGTATTTTCAGTTCATCAGCAATTAATTGATAAATCTAACCATAAGAAATAGACCTTCATTCAAAATAAAAATCCAAAGCATGACAGAGGATACACACATAGTTCCATCTATCTGCAGAATATTTAATATTGCTAAACCCTATTTTAAACATATTTTAAATATATTATTAGTGTGATAGTTATTTTCCATATTCTACATGGCAATTGGTCTCTTCTGTTTTCCATCAATGCAAATCAGACTAGAATACCACTGTTGTCAAAAATTTACAACACAAAGAAAATAGTATGTGGTAAGCAAATGGTAAGTAAAGCCAGTAAAATTAAAAACATAGAAGATTTGCTATTCCCTTTCTTTTAAAATAAATACTGCTTTACTACAACTTAACTGTCAACTGACTAAAGAATGATAAAAGGTTACAACTTGTGTTTGATAATTTTTGGGTTTGTTCATACTTTCATAAGTTAGTCTGAAATAAATATTAGTGGATCTGACTTGTATTTCCTCTATGGAAAAGTAAATCCACTACATTCACTGATTCCAATGAAATCACCCTTAATTTACATCAGTGTAGTGAGCACAATTGATTGCAGTACTAATTTTTGTTCATTGCAGAGTTAACTTCAGTTTAAATTTGTTATGTACCAGTAATATAGCACTGCTTCCTTACATCACCCTAGCTCTAAAAATAGCATTTCAATACTGCTGTATCAAACATGTATGCACAAAAAATCTGACTACCTGGCACAGCCATTTTCATTGCAGAAAATATATACACAAAGCATCTTTTCTTCTTTAGGAAAAGAAAAACCTGTTTTGAAATTGACATCTTAGCATACAAATGAATGATTTCAACCCATTTAAAAACTGATATCTTGACCTAGACTTCAATTTTATACATGCGATATGCAGTGGCAGTTGTATTTTTGAGGGCAAGTCATTGATATTGAGCACAAGTTCGATGTCAAAATAGAGAGCTTTATCCTAATCCTCTGAAATAGGTAGAAAAATGCTCCCTGATTTCTATGGGAAGATGACTGAGCTGTTTTCTTAGGAGACTACTCCAGTCTCAGCCAGAAACTCCTTAGCCTGTTGCACCAAACAGAGGCAGCCTTGCCCCTCTAAAGCTGCTGGAATGCACTAGTTCTGTGCTTACTCTGAACCACTCCAGAAGACAAGTGCTATGTTCTGAGAGGCAGTGATGTGCTTGCAGTGTCTGTGCTCCAAGTGCAATCTCATTAGAAAAACAGCAATCTTGCTGTACAGCCGTGTAGTAAGACAGGACATGCAACGCACGAATTCATTGAATCCCAAGGGTGATCATCTGCCTGAAATTCTTTTCTAGATAAGCATGTTCACACGTGGCAAAAAAAGCTCTCAAACAGCAACAGTTATTACTGCTGAATAAATAAGCACATTATTTCTCAACAGGCAATTTACCCACTGGGCAAAAAAATAATAGTATGCTAATGAAGGATTAGACAGACATGGGCTAAATTAGTCTTACTACAGTTCTGTTAAGCTCTTGGGTGTGTGTTACATGACATTACTATTTAATACTATAAAACAAAAATTTCTCTCTCTTTCTCCCCTTTTTTTTTTTTTTTCTTTCTTCCCCCCGCTGCTTCTTCTTCTTTATTGTTTGTTTAGTTTTGTGGTTTTTTTCCCTTCAGCAAAAGAGGTGGAGGTTTCCTTTCCTGGGTTAAGTTCCAAGCATTACAAAAAGTAACATAACCTGAATATTTATATGATTCACACCTAAACCTCTTAATTACTACACAGGATGCTTCTAGAATTAATGTTGCATAGCAGCCAAAGGAGTCCTAAACATTATTCAATACTCCAAAATATACACTATGGGTGTTGTCATGATATTGCACAGCATTTGAATAACTGCACCTTGAGGAATGTGACAGAAGCCAGATTAAAGTAGCTGCTGGCATTTCTATTCTGAATGCACCTGATCTCCAGAACACCAGTATTCTGACTGGTAAAACTTCTCAAATGCCTGTTCATTCTTGCTTCTCAGAAGACCCAGCAGCTGGTTTGGTTTTCTTTTCACCCCTAGCAGAGGTGTCTTTGTAAGCATCCTTGTGGTGAAAGTCACTTGGAACAGCTCCAGAAGTCTCTCAAGTTTAACAGAGAATGCCCCTTAGCTGGTGGGGGAAAAATCTCCATCAGCACTCCTCTGCCAGCCTCTTTTAAGTCTTTCCTAAATAGTCACTCAGTTGATGGATATTTTGAAAGCTTTACTGATGAATAAGGTCCTGGTATTCAGAAGGATTCCACAGAGTTAAATGATACCAGAAAAATACACAAATATAGATCCACAAGGTACGTTGAGTTACCGCCTCTTAAAAAAAATAAGAAAAAAAAATCCCACAGCAAAACAAGACAAATCAAAACCAACCTGAACATGTTAA
This sequence comes from Prinia subflava, assembly GCF_021018805.1. Classification (NCBI taxonomy): domain Eukaryota; kingdom Metazoa; phylum Chordata; class Aves; order Passeriformes; family Cisticolidae; genus Prinia; species Prinia subflava. Next base: position 49,334,031 of record NC_086251.1, on the reverse strand, counting down.
CTCTTTATGATATATCTGTTTCTTAAAAATCCCAATTGCTTTCAGGCTTTTCCTGGGAGCTGATCTCTATTTAATTAATTAATCACAGTATTTGCACATCTTGAATGCTTTGTTTTAATGTCTCACTCCCTTCTGTGGATTTCTCTGCTGTGAGATTTTAATGAGAGTCATTTCTCATGTTTTTATGCAGAATTATTATACGGAGGAGAAAGTGATAATAACTCAGTCTTCTCTTAATTACACTTCTAATTATTCTTAGAAGTTTATTTATAATTGTGTCTGCCAGCAGGATTTGTTTCAATTATCATAGCCAGATTGGAAATGGAGCTTAAACAAATTCTTTCTGTAAACAACCATATTTTAAAACAAACAAACAAGAAGTGTTAATATTTATTTTTAACTCAAAATACTTCCTTCTCTGATAGTCATTCTTGTAAACAAAAATCTTAGAGAATCATGTAACATTTTTGCCCTTCAATACTAATAATACATAAGGTAGCAAATGTTCTCAGGGGACACAAAAAACTTAATTAAGACAAAACCTGTTTATGGTCAAAGGGTCTTTTTCCTTTCCCTAAACGGTAATAAGGGCTTTTATGTTAAAAGTCTTCAGATAGGAAGCCTCACATCTAGAGGCACATCAAGCAGTGCCATTACTCAAAGAGAATAAGTGTTCTTTCAAGGGTGAATGGGAAAGATATATCTATTTTTGATGCTGTTACATTCCCACTTGCAAGAAGGAAACCCTTTGTTTACCACAGTATTTCTACAATAATGCAGACCTCATCTGAAAAGTAAGCTGCCCAAACATCTCAGTTCAGGAAATTCTGTTTTCAGGGAAAAACTCTTCAACAAAATCATCTTTAGAAAGTACAATCCTATACATATTATTTCATTTTTCATATGAAATAACATTATTTTGCCCAGAGTAATCAATCTAGAAGTAATTATGGGATGACTGAAAGAGATTTAGAAATGGATATTTCAGTATACACAGATGGTTGATATACACATTCTCTTCCAATAATATTAAATGTAGTTTAATAGTTAGGGATTAATTTGGGGTGAGATTCATATCTTGACTATAGAAAGAAATTATAGCTATTGTTAGGTAATGGATTTGTAACCTGACAGACAGAAAATGACAATGTGCTATACTGCATGTTCCAAATCTAGAGACAAACAGTTTGCCTTCATAGCAAACACATTTCCCTTCCACACAGGTCCCCTGCAAGCCCCTGCTCCCTCACCAAAACCAGCACAGGAAGGGAAGCCTGTGAGACTTACCTGTTCGCCTTCAGAGGATGCAGAAGTTTAAAGCATCAAAGTTCTTATGACCATCGTTAGCACTTAGCTTACGTGGAAATAATTACATTGTTCCATCCTTTAGCTTTCTCAGTACGTGAAAGCTGGTGATGGATGCCAGCAGCCTCGTTAAAGTATCACTGTAATCCGTTCAAGCTCTGGAGATTGCTTAGAAAACCAAGTCATAAACATGCAGTGTCTAGAGCTTCACAAGCAGCTCAGCATTTTCCAAGCGTGCACACATCTTCCTTTTCCAGTACTGTACTTCACAGAGCACTCGACCTATCTTCATTTGGGCAGAAAGAACACAGTTGTTGAAAGTAAATCCTACGCGAACAGAAGTGTTCCATGTGTTTGTTTTCTCACATCAAATAGTTATTATTTTAGGAAAGCACACACCCCTTTATGTTTTTGGTTGCTGCTGTTCCTCCATCAAGAAAAAAAAAAAAGAATCAAAAAAGCTTCAAATAGAAAAGCAAGAAGCAAAGAAGATACAGCAGTTCAAAGAAGCAGCAGGCAAGGATGGGTGTCTTGTGATTGCTTTGAGTTAATACTCCTCAGGGGGAGTTGAAAAAAGCACAAATACAGCAAAATCTGTCTTACAGAGTAAAAATCTGTTGTATAAGCCAGTCTCTGGCAAAGTAAAACAGCATGTTCATTTACTCCACTAATTTCTAGCATGCCGGAGTGCAAAGGAAATTTGTAGCTTTCTGTTTACTAACAGCAAACAGGTAGGAAGGAGGAAAGAAATTTCAGTATATGTAACTACTCTAATTGTTTCTTCTCTCTTGAGAAATATATCAGATCTATTGAGGCTGTGTATGTGAAAGCAGTATTTATCAGTACCACAGAATATTTTATCATTATCAGTATTTTCTGGAGCATATGTGGAGGATGAGCAATTAAGAGTGCTGCATCCCCTAGATGCAAACAGCACATTTGTGACTGGTCCTCCTGTAGCTTAAACATGACAGGTCTTTGGGCTCTCTGTAAAATATGAAGACTCCTACAAGAATTGTAAGTACTGAACACTTTGGAGTAACTGACCCAATTACTGGCACCAAGCGATGGGAACTTCAGCCTAAAAACCTTAATTCAAATCTCCCTGAAGCCCATTAAAACAGATTTTGAGAGGCTGTGGATGAGGACCTTTGCCAGCTGGCTCCTTTGTCCCTGGGCATCAAGACACAGCTAGATCACAAAGTCACCAAAAACAACTTGGAAGGAGGTGGTTGAAACCCTGCTCTGACCTGAAGCTGTCCTGGATGTGCCAGTGTGATGCTGGGTCTGAATCTGCTCAGATAATATATGCAGCATAAACACATGCCTGTTCCCTTCAGGGCCAAAAAGAAAACAGTCCATTTATTTGTGTGATGAGCACAGTCACAGACCAAAATGCCACTGAGCCAAATGCTATTCAAGCATAAAACAAAGAAACTCCTCAGCTGCATGAATTTACTGTCCAGCTGTCACCTTTCATACTTTCCACACATACTACCCACCTGCACTGCTACCAAATCTTGCAGAACACAGTGTTCTTGACTTTAAAGCTTTCTAGTTATTAACCCTGCCATACTTTGGGTCATTTTTTCCCCCTAGCAGAGCTTCATCTAGCCCTTTACAATCTGTGAAAACATCATATTTGGAAAAAAACCCAATTAACTCCTATTTCCATGGCCCCTTGTTGTTAGAGAGGTTGGAGTCGAGTTGCATCTGTGTTATACACTGAAAATATGAAAAATGGGGTAAAGAAACAGAGCCATACACTGAAAATATGAAAAATAGGGTAAAGAAACAGAGCCATATTTCATATTTAAGCTCTATGGAACTGAACATGCCAGATACAGCAAATACTACCTCCTTGACACAGAACAAATCATTGATAGCTCAGGGCTTTGCCTCAAAATGCTGCAGCACTTAGTTTTTGTATTTCTTTCTTTTCCATAGTCACAATTCTGCATTTTGCTGCAATCTGAGTATTCTAGGCTTACATGTTCATGGAAACTGCCTTCCATTTGAGAGAGTTTTGGGGGCTGATACTGTAGGGGAAGCATTTGCTCTTATGTCCCTGAGCAGTAGATAAGCTAACTACTCTCTTTCTATATCTGATGGCCAGGTGGAAGGCAAATATTCTTTCTCGATGCAAAGGAACCTCACTGACTCTGGAATAGCCACAGATAGGAAGGTGAGAACACAATTTTTGAACACTGAAGAGAAAATCCCAGCCCACAGTCCAGTCCAGCAACTTTCAGTGACATCTTGAGTTATATCAACAGCATTCAGACTTTACTGGGTCCCTAAGAAAATTTCCCTCTTCCTTGTCAGCTTTACAATTTGGTTGGGTGATTGAGCCTTCCCCTGGCACAGGGCTGCTTTCCAGAGCAGCACATGCAGCACCCCTGTGAGGAAAAAGCAGTAAAGCAGCAATTGCATCATCTGACACAGCACATGCAAGCAAACTGCACTTCCACTCACAGAGAAACTGCTACTGGTGCAGCACACAGAGCTTTTTGCACACCCACATGCACTGGACTGAAACTACAGATGAGGGGCTACCCCAGCACTGCCAGGGCAATAAACTCTCTGGTGTTATATGGGAGAAATCTCAATGTTTGCATCTCACATTCGACTTCCAAATATGCTTGCAATGCATTGTGTATTTTTAGCATGCCCAGAGCTCCTATTTTGGGTTACCAGCCTGAGAAATCTTTGAAGAGGTCTGATGTTGAAAGAACCTTTGAAAGACTGGTACATTTTAACATTGGGCAGTAGGAGAAGAAAAAATTAGAAAGACAGCTATAAGATATCAGTAGCTTCTTCCAGAAACAGAGGTCAGTGGCCATGAGATTTGTCACTATCTTGTTAAGCATCAAGAAATTCAATGTTTTGACACTACAAAGTGCACCTGCCTCTGGAAATTATTTTGAATGTCTGAATTACCCCTCTTCCATCAGATACAATAATCTTTGTGCAAAAATATTTGCCTTATATTCTGTACAAAATACTTCCAGTGCTCAAAGATACATTTTGGGAATAGAGGTCAATGAGTGTATGTCCCAAAGGTAGGATATTAATAACACTGGAAGATCTATAGTTTTCCATGAGACATGGCATTTCAGCTACTGACTGTAAAAAGTTGAATTTGTTCCAAGGGTTGTTTTTGCATAGGAAGGTGACACTACCCTTGCAGAGGACTTATGGGTATTCCCCTCTCATCCTAGGAGAGTCTGACTGTCCCAGGAAGGACTCTGAGCATCTTCAGTGGTTTTTTGAAGGTCAGAAGGAACTGAGTAAGGGTATGCAAGCTCCTCAAGGAGACAGGATCCTAGCAAGCATAATATAATGCTGTATTGTGTCGTCTGGATTTTCTTACATGCCATTTCAGCATGAAAAAAGCCTTTGACAGACTGGGATCAATTAATTTTATGAAATACATGCATCTCTCTGAGCACCAAAGATCTCCAATTATTCTTTTTCTTTGTATTGTGCTCAGAGAATCCTCATCAAAGCAATTCTCTCTCTGTATCTTGGCAAGTTGTTTTCATTAAATAGTATATCCTGCACGATTTCCTTGGTGAAATATAATCAAATGTTATAACAGTCCCAAGACCAAATAGAAAATTCTAAAAACCGTAACTACTAAAAGTTAGCACTGTCCAGGGTCCAAAGCCTTGTGAGAAGGAACAATAAACAAGAAACACAAAAATAAACAGAGGTGGAAACTGGTACCTTTAACAATAATATTACTTTTATTTCTAGCCAGAAACATAAATCCTGATGCACTCTGTGCATATCCATATTCATAACTGGAATGAATTTATTTGTGCTTAAAGAAAAAGTCCCAGTACATGAGATGCAGGAAGCTGAGTCTGCAGCTCAGGATTCAGTTGTAGCCTAAGTTCAGCCATACTTTAAAATAAAAATTTTTGATCACTTCTAATTGTAACAGCAGCAGCAAGAAATTAAAGGACTGTGTTTAATTTTGATTAAGCTCAAAGAGCTATTTTATGTCAGACATGAAATCAGTTCTAACACTGCAGAGCTGGACAGGCTGCCATTGAGCTATCTGGTATTCCCTGTAAAAGAGTAGAACCTGTATTTAAACATATTCATATCATGCCAACACGTGTCAACATGAATCTAAACTGACAAACAACTTTTGATTAATTGTCCTGTGCTCAGTATAAGTGCCCAGATATCTAAGCCAAGCTTGAGGAAGAGGCAGCTTTTTTTTCGTGGTTCAGAGACAGACACCTTTTATCAAAGGAAAGTTATTCTGGTCCTTCAGCTGCTTTAAGAGATGGTTACAACACATTCCTTTCAGACATCATGCATGTGATGAATGGGGGAATACTGTAATAAGCTGCCAGGTTATATCCATATAATGCCATTTTTTTCGTCAGACTTTCATGAACTATTTAGGGTCCATTCTGAAGTGAGCCAGGTCCATTAGCTCTTGAAAAAGAGAGTTCTGAACTGCTTGATTACCCCTCAGGACCCTAAAAACAAAAGACATATTACAAAATGGAGATGAAACAGAAAGAGGATGACTGAAGGCCAAATCCAGGATCAAGCTAGTGGTGGAAAGGCTAAGGGCAGGGTTAAGAACCAGACATGTTGGGGGGAAAAAACATCTAAGGGAAGAGAGGGGTATAGACTGAGGAGGTATATGTATTACAGCATTGAAACTCATGTAAAAAGGACAAAAGTGTGCAGCAAACAGCCTGGGATCCTGAACTGATTAAGGTGGAAGATTTTACTAAGATTACTTACTGAGGGCAATTCTTTCAGTTGTTCTGTGTTTGCTATATGACGTAGTGGTGCCTGGGATCTGGATACCTAAACCAAACTACTTTCTCACAGTGGACTGGGTCAAGTTCTTGAAATCTGAGCTGGAGCAATTTCAGAAAATACTGCCTCACCCTTTCAATGCCATTTGCAAATTAAGAATCACCAACAAGATGCCAAAGGAGATGTTTAAGCTATGCAGATTTGCACTGCACTCATACTTATTAGCTAAGATCTTACGAATGGTTACACAGTCTCATCTGAGGAGAATGGCAATTTCCATCTTGAAAGTATGCAAAAGTTGACAGTGGTAGCTTTTTAACTTCTTTTGACTCCAAACCACACCAGTTTATATTTCTCCTTGCCTCATTTTTAATAACATGCATTGTTTTCCACCAGGTGCTACTTATTCAGTGAGTGTAAGTGATGTCCAACTAGAAGCCCAAAGGGATCACAACCATGGGTGTAATGGCAACAAGTGTGGGACTATCATATTTTACACATATAAGCTTATAGGTTAATTCAGGTAGGAAGGAAACTCAGGAGGTCATCTAGTGAATGTTTGACTGATCCAGTTTTGCCTGCTTGTCAGAAGTACCCAGCCTGCTCCTGAGCTTAGCTGTAAGAGATTTTTATTTTTGCACGTCTTGAACAGATGGAAAGACTTTGTTTTATTTAATCTAATTTTTTTCTTTGACTACATTCCTTCAGGAAAGACAGTGCTTAAATATTATGAAAGTATTGCAATCATTCTCACTGCATGCAACACTGTAAACTTCATAAAACAAAAAATAAATGAACCACAGATACCTCAGTTTCTGTCTTGATTCATGCATTGCATGAGGAGGATTTTTGGGGTTGTAAAGAAAAAAATCACATATAGAAGACTCAGCCCATTCATCCATTCATACAACATTTGCATTATAGAGCACCTGCGACCAGTTCTTTCTCCTGAGCACTTCAAAGAATACGTGCAGTGATATTTTTTAACTTTGAACAAAAAGAATGTTTGCATCTCATGTGACTCATTAACTCGACAGAGCCATAATACATCAATCGAGCTACATGGAAAGAGGACTATAATAGCACAATGAGTCTGTAGTCCTATTTCTAATTAACATGGCTTAACTAGACACAATGAGCAATCTCACAGTGTAAGCACACTCCTGTGACAGTCATACAAAAAATAATCTGGAAAGGTTCAAAGGATTTCAGTCCAAAAACCTGGGTTTTTTCCATCATCACAACTCAATTTCATTTCAACTTGCAGCTTCTGAAAGGAGCAGTCAAGAGCAGTATCATCATTACCCATATGCAAAACAGACAAAACATTTTCTTCCCACACAAAGACACTGTGATGTTTGCATTATCATTAATAAAATGCTTTGCAATCCACAGATGGAAAACACTGTCCAAGGTCAAACAGGTCTATTCATAAGAAAGTTTTTGCTTTTCAGTCTATAGACAGACACTCGTTTGTTTTGCTCTTCCTTTTTCCTAAAGAATATTCTGTTGTTTGGTCTTTGATTTTTACTTATATCCTCATCTTTGGAATCAGATAACACTGGGTTCCAGCACAATGCTTTGCACATTTGCTGTACTGAATTTTAAAGAGCCCCACCGTTTTTTGAAGTCAGGAAGCAAAATTTCAGTTTTGGAAATGCTAGTACCATATACATTACAAAACAGGAAGTTTTAGGTCTGCAAAGTCACAATCTTCACTGAAAAGTAACACTACTCTCTGGTCTGCCAGATTATTTTATAGTTATTCTATTTTTTTCATTTCTCTTATATTTATCCAAGAACAACAAAATCAGGGACTCAGGACAAGCAAGGAATAAGGGGAATACTTGTTACCCATATCTGTACTGGAGCAGCACTTTGTCAGGAGCAGCTATTCTGAATCTTCTGTCCTGAGGCATTAAAGCAAAGGTACCTTGTGCTCATGAAAGATTGTGTGGTCTTTCCCATAAGCTTCAGGTGAAAAATGCAGAACCTTGGACAAAATCCAATTCAGGAAATTGCCTTCTAACTACATAAAATAATTTCTACAATTTTAATTGAGTAATGTATTTTTCTCCATGCTCCATCTTAAGCTCTGGTTCTTGGGCAGTCTTCAGTAACACAAACATTCTACACAAGAGTTGATCTGAATTCTAAATACTCTTAAATAGTTAAATTTCATGAAATATTTTAGCAACTGGTTTCAAAGGAGCCATAAAATCTTAAGCTTTTCTATTGCCATGTTATGTTGAAGAATTAACTTGTGCTAACACAGCATTTTCCTAAACTCTGTATTTAACTTTACAGTTGGTAATTTCTGATTCTTTTTATTTTTCTCCTACATGCGTTGGAAAAGAACTTCTTTTATAAGCTATCTCGTTAGAATCTGATTGAGAATTCTTACCATATGGAAAGAAGACTTGTTTCTTTGCTTTTAGCATAGCACATCTAATGGACAATATGAATTTAGTTGTTTACCACAAAGCTGAATTAGTTAAAGAAGGACAATGGTCAAAGGCTAGATATTTTCAGCTGCTTGAAAATGTAAGCAGAGTCCCTAAATTAGCTTTCAATGCCACTATGAGCCTGAAATTTATGGGAAACTTTAGGACTAAGGTTCTGTGAATATTATGATTGAAGGTTTTGGAAAAACTTAACTCAGCAAAGACGCCAGAGAGCATAATCCAGGCTTGCTGTCCCACAGTAATTTCCCAGCTGAACATTATCAGGTTCTCTCCAACAGCAGCCCCTGGGCAGTGACCCCTCTGAGGAGGCCCTGGATCTCAGCTGTGTTCCAGCAGCTTGAACAGGGTGAGGTTTATAGCCAGTGAAGGGGGTTTGGCTGTCTTGCTGCTCAAGGAATGTCACAATAAATCACTTTTAACAGATTTTGTTTTGCAGAGACATGCCTAGACCTGTTGGAAAGCTCAAACAGTTCCATAAATGTTGGATGACTTTGTTTCAGAAGATGTATGTTTAAAGGCTACACCTTTTGTAAAAACATAATTTCCACAATTCACTTGTGAGTTTTTCTCTGTATTATAACACCCAGTACTAGATGAAAAATATATTTATATTCTGTGAAGAAAAATTATCTACTATGAAGACATAGCCTGTAAAGTTCTTCTCATCTACATAGGTTTATTTCCTTCTAACTGCATATATTTTTTTCTGCAGTCAGTTTTAGATAATCATATTATTCTCAGCTAAGTTTTTCAAATGATGTATGAAGTACTTATTTTAACAAACAGCTGCCACCAAACAGTCTTAAAATGGAAGATTAAAATCCTCCAAGTCAGTCAGTGACAGCATTATACTTGCATATACAATCTTAATACAGCCATGGGTGTAGCAGTTTTGAATGCCATTTGCATATATTGCAATTGAGGATTATTGCACATTCCTCAACATAGGATCTTCTTATGATCTTAAAAAGATATGTGAAATTCAGCAGAAAATAAAGACTAGGTAGTATTTTCACAGCTATATTACAGGAAACAGAAAAATGTTCATCCATGTGTTTTGAAATCCCATATATTTAATATGTTACAGCTTCTAATATGGGCAAGTGAGGTTGGGGTGTGAGGAGGAAGGGACAACTGGAGGGAATGTGGGAAAATAATATTTTAGAGGATCAATAGTCTATGAGGAAGGTGCCATTTACTAGAAAGCATCAGCCCTAATTATTGCAACCCTAATATTATACACAGTAAGTTGCATGCTCAACAGTCCTCCTTGAGGTTATCAGGACATGTAATATTCTGGATTTTTACACAATCTTTCAATAATCTTCTATATCCAAGTTTGGGGTTCTTTTTTTTTCTTCATGGCTTTAATGCTCTTCTAACACTGTTTTGTGCTGTTTTGCTTTGTGTTATACTCATGAGGATGAAGAGAACCAACTAGGAATATTTTCACAAAAATATGTATTTTCTTTTATAGAGTGAGGAATAATTTAACAAGTATGAACACATACTAAGAACAAATACCTAATCCTGTAATTTATTTCATCTCTGACATTGTATTTCTCTTTCTAAACATCTACTGTACAAACTTTTCACAACCAATTCTCATAAGGTGCATTGCATGGGTGATCATTATTAAGAGTTATGGTTCTGATTTAAACTGTTTCAAGCTGAATAAAAGGAAGCAAATAGTCTTCTCATTTGTACTTTTGTGCAAAATTTTCTTAATAAGCTATTATTTAGTGGAGTTTCACAAAGATTTTGTGATGAAATCCAGAACAAGGAGAGAATCCTCATTCAAATTGAATTTACAGAAATGTTTCCTCCAATATGCTCATTTCTAAGAATGCTGTTCACTTCATAGACCTTACACTTTCAAGTGCATAAATATCAGAAAGAACAGTGGTATTCATAACTAAACCAAAGAAAATAGATACTTTTCTGCTTTTTATTTTGAGGTTTGTTTTGTTTTTTGCGGGGTTTTTTTTGGTTTGTTTTTTGGTTTGTTTTTTTTTGGGGGGGCGGTTGGGGGGGGTGTTTGTGGTTTTGTTTGTTTGTTTGTTTTTGGGGTTTTTTTTTAATTTCAGCTTTGTCCATCAGCTAGTTATTTAAAACTCCAAATTTTCTTCCCGAAGATCTTCTTTATTCTTGTCTCTCCTTGGTGAAGTTATAGAGCTAATTATACAGCAAACACATAAAAATTCCACAAGATATAAAAATTTCTCTACCCTTTCATACAATATTTCATTGTTATAGTACTTGATTTCTCTACAGTTTTAACAGAATACATGTTCTATACCTCTTAAATCATAAGAGAATACCTATTAGATAAGAAGAAAGAAAAGTTAAAAATGCTGATAAAGTTTTCCTATATAAAAAAAAAATGCTGTTTTTCCTATAGCAAAAAAAAAAAAAATAGGAATAGCTCCTAAAAAAAAAATCTCCTCTATCAATCTAACAATTTTAGGGCCCATATTATACATAGCTTAATTCAACCTACAGCAAAGATGCCTTGCCCGTTGTCCTGTGGTGACTGTATGCTCCAGTGTCCCCATCATCTACTTCTTTTCTGCTCAGAAATGGGTCAAGTGGCTGTAACAACTGGAAAGCTTTATGGTTTTCCACCAAAAGGTCGTGTTACAAGGGGTGAGGCAACACCAAATTTCATCTTGGCAGTTTTGTTGGCCTATGCTGGAGGAAAATTATAGACAATAAATCATAGTTTTTCCTCTCGTCTGGTATTTCCCATGCTCTCAAAAACAATTATAAAGGGCATTTTAGATTTTTACATAAAAAAGGAAAAAAGGGAAAAAAAAAAAAGAAATTGTAATTTCTCAATTTAAGGAAATATATGAACTTCTAAATTATTGTAAGGTAGGGCAGATGCACCAAAAGCACTTTTAGAATGGTAACTTTTAGTTGTCCTGTTTCAGCATTAAAATTCAGAGATGAAATTCTGTTCTATTACCCTCTAGTGACTACTTTCATTGAAATAGGTTTTCATTCAGATTTATTGTGAAGTAGCAGAATGGGAGATGACCCCTTAAGGCAGCCACTCATTTCTCTTGTAGCAAATTATGTAATTCCTGAATTTGATTCTCAGTGCACATGAGGCATAAGATGTGCTTTAGTTAAAAAGAACAGGGATGAGGATCTAACACAGAGAAGGGCTTTATTCAAGTGCTCTAAAATGGATTTTAAAGATGTTTTCAGTTTTGGTATCTGCTGCTCTGTCAATATGTGTTTTGAGATCAATTTCCATGAATTCAAGTGAGATAATTTTTCTCATGTTAGGACAGGTTAGTATGAACCAATTACTCCCACATAAAAAGCTGAATGCCTATTCGAGACGTTCTTCTGCCTATCTGGGGTGATGCTTTTGCAGGCATTTGGAAGTTCTGCTCCAGTTTTATGACCTTCAAGAAATTTTACCTATTATTTCATTCTTTGGTGTTGGGAATTTATATCTCGGAGTAGGAGTAAAAAAAGAAGACTAAAAAAACCCCAATTCTAAGAAAATTCTCTGCTCGTCCCTTTTGCTTCCTGTTATAGCCCCAAATTCTAGTAAAAAATAAAGGAAGAGTGGTGGTGGGGAAAGCTTTTACAAGAAAACAAAGTCCTTTTTTTTTGCTTTTCTAGCAGCAAGAAGAAACATTTAGCAATTCCCACATGGAGCAATACAAGGGAACACAAGTAATTGTGTGTTCAGGCTTACTGCCATCACTAAAGATAAACTCTTGTATTCCTTGGGAAAAAAAATTGACATCAACTCATTGAATTTTGAAAAAGAATCTTCATCTATAATTTGCACAAACCCATGATGCTGTGCAAACCCACAAGCCCCGCCATCAGCAATGACTGTGAATATCTTTTTCAAAGCCTTGGTAAGATGTGGCTGCTTCCAAGGTCATCTTTTCCATGTGTTTCCAAGACTACCAGTCAACAGATCACCTTAAGTCACAAAACCTTCTCCCTGACACCTGCTTTCTTTTCCAGAAAATTTATTTGAAACAGTATAAAGTTAATACAGAACTAAGCACACCTCTGCACAATTTAGTAGACCTTTCCTGATCACGTTTGAGACCCAGAAGACACAACTGATTGATCTTTGTAGGTATTATGCCTCTAATCACAGTGGCTGGATAATCTTTCCCTTTAGTTAAATGATTGAAATCAAAACTGAAGCATTAGTAAGTCACTTGTGGAGGTTTTTCTTTATTTCTTTTGGGTCTGTACTAACCAGGAATTGGACAAAGAATTTTCCATCCTTCCAACCCTCACTGCATTTGGTTTGCTTACAGCCCTAATACATCCTCAGCTACCAGAGAGCAAAACCATGATGTATCCACACATATCTTTGCCTGTCTCTTGTCAGGTGTTCCACTGAAAACAGAATTATAGGAAGTACTTAACAGAAGACCCTTTTGTAGTGAACCCATCATCTTCTGAAATGTCTTTATTTCAGTGCAACTGCCTTTCCATTCACTTGATTTGTATTTCCTGTCACAGTCTAAGGAATTTCTATATCATTTTCATTTCGTAAATCCATCATATGAGATAGGTTTAAGAAAGTCAATATTATTATATCTTTTTCTCCATTCATCTTGAGAAAGAACATTTTTTTGAACTTCTACATTAATGATGAAAAATTGACTGCAGTTTTGCAGAAGAATTTACTTATTAAAATCTGGATTAATCATATAAAAGGGAAATCCTCATTGCCTTGTAATGTAGCAACCACAAGATCTTCAAAGTGATTTTCTTTGTCTTGGGTTTTGTCTTTGCTCTCATAATCCTGTATTTTTCTTTGCAATAATACTACTTCTGGTCTGTGAACTACCCTTGATATAATATTTAAAGTAATAATTACATGGGTCAGAAAATTTGTCCACATGTTTTGTGATTTCCTAAATTAAAATCAAAACTTAACTTCAGATTTTAAGAAAATACATGTATTTTTTGTTCATTTTCAAGGGGACAATGCAGATAATCTGCTTAAGAAGCCATATTGAACTCATGGGATTTATACCAATAGATAAATTGACTGAGAAGGTACCAGATTTTGAATGCTTCCACACTGCTTATTTTATTTTGCAGACATAAGTCTATATATCTTGTTCAGCTCTCACTGAAAAATGAAGCAAATTACATGTTCTCTGTGTATCAAGGATAAATTACATTATTCTGAATCCCAGGTGATGTAGAAATAAAAACCTGCTAAAATGTTGAAGGTGAAAGCAAATTGTCACATTTTGGGTCTGGTCAAAAAGATAAGGTGGATGATGCATTTTTCTGGGCAACTGGCAAAAAAATGAAGAGCACAGTACAGGTTTGAGGTGGACTCTCTCATCATCCAGACCACTTGGAAAACAGGGAAGCAGGAACATGTCTGTGACAAAGTCCTATGGTGACATTTCTGTTTCTACAAAAGCTAAAGAAAGCATGTAAAGGAAAAGGACTGTGCCTGTGTTTCTGGCCAGCCTGGAAGGACAGGCTGAGATTGTGCAGATGCAAAGTAACCTGTCAGAGTGACCATGAAATAGATGACAGAATTAACAAGCCTCAGATGGTTAGAAGGGAGAACACAAACATCATAAATCATGGAGCTCAGGACAGCAGACTGCAATAAACACTTGGAGGTGGAAGTGCTAGTTTTTACAAAATGTCAGTAAAAAGGGGAGTAAGAATTGGAGAGAGATGCTAGTGCTGTTGAAACAAACAAAAACAAAAGGAACAAAAAAGTACAATCCGTAGTCACAAAGTATCCTAAGCTAGGGTGCCAACAGTCTAGGAATAAAATGAGAAAGGCAAAGCTTAACTTGTAAAAAAGTAAAACATAGGAGAAAATTTATTATTATTAGACTATTAAGAAAAATGCTGGTCTGTTGCTCAACAGGAATCTTGTGAAGGTCACAGTGTTGTCATCTTTGCTTCTATCTTCACTAAAAAAGTCAACTCTGATCTTACAGCTAAGAAAATGAGCTGCAGAGATAGAGATGAGTAATAAAACCAGAACAGTGACAAACAGATTGGAAAATAGGTAAATGAGAGGTTGCAAGACAGGCTCAGTGGAAATTCTCTATAGGTATTTTCCTTAAGCCTGCCTGTTGTCCCATGGATGATAAATGATTATATTTTGAAAACCTGTCAAAAAAAAAATTAGACTCCACAAAACCAGAAAAACCACTTCTACATCTAATTAAGCTAAAAAAAAAAAAAAAAAGAAAAAAAAAAAAAGAAAAAAAAAAAGAGAGGCAGGAGGCTAGAGGAGAGAAAATCACTCACCTACTTTCAGTTTTTGAAAAATCTTGCAATGAAGAGTCAAACAAATAATTCACAAACACCTAAAAGACAGAAAAGTCATGACTGCCTGCATGGACCTTTCAATATCAAATCATGGTAAATTAATCTAATTCTTTGTATGAGACCAGAATTCCTAAGGTGTAACAATGAAAAATAAATAAGACAAAAATAGTTGGTCCCAAAAAGAGTTGCTGGTAACAAGATAACATGAAGTTGGGTGGGAGTGTTGTTCTGCTGAAAGGTGGGAAAGCTCTGGAGAGGGATCTGGACAGGCTGGATCCATGGGTCAAGGCCAGTGGTGTGAGGTTCAACGAGACCAAATGCCAGTTCTGCACCTGGGTCACA
Organism: Prinia subflava; assembly: GCF_021018805.1. NCBI lineage: Eukaryota > Metazoa > Chordata > Aves > Passeriformes > Cisticolidae > Prinia > Prinia subflava. The sequence continues at coordinate 49,318,822 of NC_086251.1, read as the reverse complement.
ACAATGCCCTGCAGCTCTACAGGGTGGGGGCAGAGTGGCTGGAAGGCTTCCCAGCAAAAAAGGACCTGGGGGTGCTGGTGACAGCAGCTGAACATGAGCCAGCAGTGCCCAGGTGGCCAAGAAGGCCAATGGCATCCTGGCCTGTGTCAGCAATGGTGTGGCAGCAGGAGCAGGGCAGGGATTGTCCCCCTGTGCTGGGCACTGGTGAGGCCACACCTCAAATCCTGTGTTCAGTTCTGGGGCCTCCCCACAACAAAGCCACTGAGGGGCTGGAGCATGTCCAGAGAAGGGCAACAGAATTGAGAAGTGTCTGGAGCACAAGTCCTGTGAGGAGCAGCTGAAGCTGTTTAGTCTGAAGGAAAGGAGGCTCATGGGGGACCTTGTCTCCCTCTACAATCACCTGAGAGGAGGCTGCAGCCATGTGGGCTGCAGCCATGTGCATGCAGGCATGCAACCTGTCGCTTGTCCCAAGTAACAATCAACAGGACAAGAGGAAATGGCCTCAAGCTGCAGTAGCGGAGGTTTAGATTGCATACTAGGACAAGTTTCTTCACTGAAAGGGTGGTCAAACATTGGAACAGGCTGCCCAGGGAAGTGGTGTAATCACCATTCCTAGAAGCATTTAAAAGACATGTAGACTAGCACCTATGCACCTATGGATATGGTTTAGGGGAGGGCTTGGCTGTGCTAGGCTGATGACTGGACTTTATGATCTCAGGAGTATTTTCATTGTAAATGATGCTCTGATTCTATAAGTCAAAATTAAACTTCACCTATTTGAGTATCTCTTCTCCAACAGAAGCCACTAGCAGGCATCAAGGAAGAACATGAAAAAAGTATGGTAAGAATGTATTTAACTTTTATGTGGTAGGCTGTCCTGGTTTCAACAAATATGTAACTTAATGACTTTCAGAGCTGGAAGTTGCATCAACAACTTTGGGATATTCCACTCAAAATTAAACTATATTTAAATACGATATTGCAGATATCATAATATATTTTCAAAAATCACTTATATAATATTATGAATATAATGTAATTGTTATATACAGAGACCATACCAAAATTGCAGAAGTTTCAATCACTGAAAGATCTAGTAATAAAACTCCAAATAATCTTAAAAGGCTAAAGAGCACTCCTGCAAAACCAGGATTTATATTAGAGGGAAAAGAAAAAAGTTACTCATTTAGATTACACTACACAGATAGAGGATAGGGAATGACAGATCTGCTCTGCTGTAAAAGATCTGAGGATTAAAATGGATCAGATCAGAGCAGGTGCCAATAACATTGCCAAAAGCAAACATACTGCCTAAATGAAAGGCTGGCTGTAAGAGCTGCTGGTGCAGCATCCACTGGAGGTTTTCAGTTACAAGCACTGCTCCTCGAGAACAGTCTAGGTCATCTGAAAGGAGTTAAGAGAGCAGAATGAATGATAGAATTCAATAAAACATTCTTCAAGAAGGGTTAAATGGGTCATATAATTTAAAGGAGAGAAATTTGAAAGGAAATGTAACAGTTTTCAAATGTGAAAAAAGTAGCTGTAAGGAAGAGACTAAGCAATTCTCCATGAACAGTATGGATAAAGTAAGAAGTTTCACACATAAATACCAACAAGAAAAATTCAAAGCCAGGTCTTGCAAAAACTTTGGACAACCAAAGTTATTCACAAAAGAGCTCAGTCTCCATCACTGGAGTATTATCTTAGAAAAAACAGAAAAAACACCTATCAAAAAATTCTTAGGTATAAATGGCACAGCTTCATGTTAAGGGAGTTGGCATCCTGGGTCTTTTCCAGTTTTACTTTCTGTGTCCTTTCAGCTGTTTTTCTCTCTGTTTTTGCAGAGGCAAATAACTACTTGAACAAATCACCAATAGATGTTGTAGAGTCTCAATTACTTCTAGCTGCATTTGAAAATAAAACTCCTTCCTATGAAATATACTGTCTTGTAACAGTTAATATGTGGATTTATGCAGAAATGACTGACAAGGTCTTTCCTTATTTTTTTCTGAAGGAGATTAACTACATGGTTCTAATCCTTTCTTCTGGCCTTACTATCTAGATGTTATAAATAGATTAACCAAATACTGTTGAGTACTGTAACACATTGCCCAGAGATGCTATAGACTCTTCAGCCCTGGGCAATATGCTGTAATTGACCCTGCTTTGAGCATCGGTTTGGACTGCACAGTCTCCAGAGGCCCCTTCTAGCTTCAGCTCTTGTGATTCTGTGAGATCCTGTGATTTCTAGATTGCAAGTACATTAAGTGCATCTTATCACCATGAATCAAGTGAAAACTCTGAAGCACTCAAGAATGAAAAGAAGAAAAATCAATGTGAAGAGCATTTTCTCTCCTGTCATGGTCCACATGGCTTTTTTATTCTGATGTATCCTAATTATTTTTGTTCCAACTGGATTGCTTTTCTAATGAAAATTAGGCTCTTTTCTGCTGTTACAAGGGTGGGAAATGAATCTGGTGAAAGTTACAGACTTTGTGAGACGTCACCCTGTATCTATGTGATAAGCAGTGATACAAAAACATAGAAGATGGTTTGGCAAAATGGAGAACATGATGAGATGCTTCACATGAATTGGGAATTATAAAGACCAATTTAACACAATAGTTTAGAATGAATCACATGAAATTTTAAATGAGAAAAAGATAAGTTTTCAATGGAATATACTTAAAAGAAAAATAGACAAAATACTGGAAGATGTTCAGTGTGCAAAGAAAGACAGGGAATGGAGGCAAAACCAGGAGGAATCAGCTTCTATGCCCAGTGAGGGCTGCTATCTGATTCTAGACCCTCACCACTGAAATCTGCAGTTGTGTCATATGCAAGTCAAATCTTTGACTGATATAAGCCCAACCATTCTGTGAACGAGGGTTCTTCAGTAATGGTTCTTTCTAAAAGCTCATGAAGAAGATTTATCTTTATCCCCAGGACAGCAGAAGCAGGAGAACCCAACTAACCCACTTCTCTGTTGAGTCCATATTTTCAGAATAAGATTCGCTTCCTTTGATTTATCTGGTCCCTCAGAAGAAACCACAGACATACATAATGCAAACAAACCCTTCTCATGATGCAAGAAAGAGACCGATGCTTCTAAATGGGAGCAAGAATCACAAGTAAACATAGCAAGAACAATGCTAGCTAGAGGTAGTAGTAACAAGATGACATGGTATCCCCTTATTGAAGCTCTGAGCTAAAAGCTTGTGCAAGCCTGTCAATTAGAGACTCAAACCATGTGCTGGATGTTGGCACTGACACCAAGTACTTTGGAAACAGAACACTCCTTAATTCACTTAAATGGCTGAAAAATGGAAGTGGTGATTATAATTTATGTTATAGATTAGAAGTTAAGTGTTCTTATGCAGGAAATAGAAACTCTGAATATGAGACCTTCCCTGGCCTGGTTGTTCAAACTCAAAATTTCCATCTTCCATCAGCACGGCTTACCAATTTTACAAGGAAGCTTTGGATGAGAATTGTTTTCCTGCAGAAGCTCTGTCATCATGCAATAAAGAATTCACTGTTCCCATATACTACGAAATTTACTACTCAAATTTACTAACAAATTGAGAATGTAATTTCATTTGAAAATGAAAAATAAAGGCAAAGTCTCTGTTAAAGAGAATTCATCTGTGAATGGCAAATTGCCTCCCGAAGCAAATGCACTCATTACGCTCAAAGAAGGGATGAGATCTCCCACAGTTAAATAAAACTAGTAGGAAAAATAATTGCTTGATAAATCAGAGTAATTAAATTTTGCACATGTGAATGCTACTGCACCTCTGTCTTCAGTACAACAAGGCCAGCCCTGTAGCAGAGAAACAGCACATAAAGCTCAGCCTTTACTCCCTGAAAAACGTATTACTGAAAGAAATAGCACACCTTTTTCCTTTTAGCTCTTCACTGTGAGGAATGGGAAATCTTGCCCCACAGAGGTATTGGGACCAGAGCAGCCAAAAACTGTGATGATGCTATCTACTTCCAGTTCATCTCCTGCAAACATTCCACCTATCATTAGTGTGTCTTCTAGCATTTAAAAAACACAAAGCAATAGACTCTGCTTTTCTCTATGGGAATCTCTCTGACAGGCAATTTCTTAGCTCATCTGTCTTATATGTTAATTTTTGTATACCAGGTAAATAACTGTTTACCCTTATAAACTTCCATAGGAAAAATACCCATGAGGCCTTTAAAGTTTATAGGTACTCTGATTGCTCTGTATGAGTTCTGAAAAGAAGCTTCTGCCACTATCCTTTCAAATTTCAAAAGTTGAGTTTTGACCATTCAAACTATTTTTGTGTTTAGGCTATTTAAACACAGTTATGTACATCTAGGCACGCACACATTTATCTGTTGTTGATCTGCCTGCTGCAGTCAGCAGAAATCCAGCCAATGCAACCTAGAGCACAATTTAGTTCACCCCATCCAAGGGAACCAGCAGCTGCTGAGCTGAATCACTCACTCATCTCCACTGACTCCAGCCTTGATCTTTACTGACTCTAATACAGCTTTGATACTGAGGGCTCCATCCGTTGCCCACACAGAAGGAGCCAGTGCCATTTGAGATGGACAGCATAACCCGCCTCTCCTGTTGGCAATACATCTTGCAGAGCTGTCAAGGTGCCTTGCATACTCCAGGGCATCTGAAAAGGCAGCAGCTCCTCTGTGGGGGTGACTGAAGCAAGCCTTTAGGCCACAAACAGACTCCTGCACGTAGGCATAACAAATCTGTTATCTCAGTTGTCAGCTGAATCTCTGGAATTTAGGAATTTGAACAGCTTTATCTGGAAAGGCCATGGTAGCACCACAGTATATGTAGCACTCGTAAGCAGTGGCTTATTAAGGTTTCCCTCCTATTCAAGAGGAGGAAACAGGAGGAAAGCACAGCACAAGCTCATTCGTATCTGTTCCTCAGGAGTACAAGGATGTGTTGCATACTCTGTCTTCAGCACCAGTCAAGCAGAAAGCACCAGCAATTCCTTTCACAAGAGTTACAGAAGAGTGATTTTGGGCTTAAGGGTCATTTTAAGGCAGCTATACGATCAGATTTAGACAGTCATAAGTTAATTCCACTTTTTATGTCACTTCAGGTGAGCCGTGCATTTAGACACATTATTACAGGATAACATTTGAACTAAAAATTCACACCTCTCAGTTTATTCATGCAGGCTCAGTAGACAGCAAACTGGGCTATGATCCAAGCTGGAACTGGTCTGTGCTGCGGAATCTTGGGCAGAGATGGCATCAGATACCAAACTTTGAGTATTTACGTATACTCAGACACTTCAGTGCTGACCCCCTCGCTGCAAGATCACCACGAATTTGGTACATTTAAACATGAGGCAACAAAAGACACATGAAGCACTGAGAGAGCATAGCTATGTAGAAACACGTATTCACCTTTTGACAGTGCATTTTTGACAAAAGAGAAGTTGCCTTTTATTAAGAGAATCTAATAAAAAAAAGTAATTTTTCCAACAGCTTAATGTTCTGTAAATATCAGTTCCCTGAGCAATTTCCTTTAAAAAAATTCAGATAATCTTATTACTCATGTGACCTCTGTGCATTTAGTCTCCTTTTAACTTCTCCACTGTGGCATTTTTGTAGAAATTGACCATAATAAATGTGATTATGGATACAGTTTACACAGGTATAGCTCCTGATATAACTCATCCATTTGATGGTTAGCTATTCTTTTAGACTAGATATTGCCAGATGACTGAGCAAGTTCTTTGAGCTTCTTCCCAATGTGCCTCTTGTGTGTATGCTTTGTGTCTGGCAAAAACTGTAGTGTCCACTGAGAGAAAGAAGACATGTAGCAGATGCTCGACTGCATTTCTTTTCCTGCTTGACTGCAGTGCCTGCTCTGAGAAGTAAACAATCCACTTGGTAAAACAAACTGCTGCAAATGCTCACTATGGCTTGTATCATTTGATTATTACCTTGCTTATTCTCTTTCCCTAAACAGGTTTATTCAAATTTCCCTACCAATCTATATACTTCTGAATTTTTATCAGCTATATCTCTTCCCTCCAGGCAGAGTCTACACTTCCTTTTTGCTCCAAGACCGTTTTATCTATATGTAGGATTGGAATTTTTGTTTGTTTTTGTAAGGTACTTATTCTTGGAATTAGCTCCTGCTTTTTTACTAAGAGATAGCATGTTCCATAAAGTGTTCAGTCTCTAAATCAGACAGTGAGAGAAAAAGATGTGATGTCTCCCATTTTCAGATTTGAAAGAGCAGCTGGTGTCAGAAAGCAAGACAAAAAAGGTGACCTTAAAACAATCTGGTTCATGATGATGCTGCCTTTTAGTCTCAATGTCCAATTTATCTCAGAGCACATGCAGGGTGAAGACTGCAAAGTAAGACTAATGAGTATGACAGAAACATGCAGTAATTCATCATCATAACAAAGCATAACATAATTATCAGAAATTTCCTGTAGACTTGCCATGATTACATGGAAACAGATTGTTTCATCTGCTCAGTTTGAAGTGCAAGAATATTGAACCAAAAACCAGAAAGGGATTGTTGCCACCTATACACACAAATTATCCTTTTAGGATATGACAAATGTACTCTTTGGCTTTCTTTTTAGGTTTGTACACTGAAATAGTATTTATTCAGTGCCTGGCCAAATGGGTCTCCATGTTCTGCAACAGGACACATTACAAAAAATATAGGAAGAAGAGGCAGTTGGCTGCAGGGTTTGAGGAGTTAATGGATGTAACCACAATAACTTTTTCATGTTTGCCAAAGACTTTACTGCAGCAAAAATTTCAAGTTAAAATGGAAGGAAGGGAAACCTTTAATTAGTTGGAATTTACTTATTTTTTAAAAAACCTTGTCTCTGCTTGGTGTATCTTCCTGAGAAAAGACTAACATCAGCATCAGTTTGTGAGTAATTTGGTTTGGTTGTGTTCCTGGTGTTCAGCTACCTGGAGTACAGTTTAGGCTGCTGTTTATTTGATTCTCCTCCCTGAGGATCACTCTTCTGTAGAAAAATTAAAGCAATGCAATGCTTACACAGATATTTCTTGCACTTCTGCTGGAGAACAAGACCCATTCTGAGTAAGCACTAATAACAGACAACATTGTAAGCAGCTGCTTGGGGCTCACATGCCTGAAAGACATATATTAAAGGAGAAGTCACTGCTGAAAGGAGCAGACAGATTGCATTTGCTATCACAGATCTACTGTGTTTCAGTGATCATGCCACTTAGGTAAAGTGGGACTTTGAGAGCTAAAGTCTAATTAAAATAAGTGGGCGTTATATAACCATGCTCCGAAGGCAAATTTTCTGCAATATTCCTTAGTGACTAGAAGCTGCCTTTCTTTAAAGCATTTCCACAACCCAGATCTAGCAATTTAATGGTTGGAAGATGATAAGGAAATAAATTAGACTTTGGTACACAGCAGTCAAATTAATTTCAGGGGTGTATGTAACTCTTAGCACTTAAGTCCATAACTACATCATGACCCATATCAACTGGAAGGTCCCAGTTTTTCAGGGAAGACTGGATAGCACACATCACACTATTGCTTTTTAGAAAATGTCATCATGCATCATGACAAAAGTCATGTTTCAGGGAATGCCTTAGCTCCACCAGGATATGCATTATGGTCAGGGGTATTGCTGAGGTTCCAAGGATGCATCTGGCCCAGGGAGTGAATTTAACCTTCCTGTCCTTTCTTTTGTTTTGTTTTAATTGATTTGCCTCTGTTGCTTTCATGATTTTTTCCCTCAAATAATTTCCTTTGTTGATCATGTCTTTCCTCATTTTTCTCTCTTTTCTGGTTGCTTCCAGACTAGCACCAGGATGGAAGTCCCATATGGATCCCCACTTGGCCCCTTTCTGCTAAGTACAACAGCCAGTCTTGGCCAAGTGAAGACATTCTTATCAGAAGCAATGGGGAACACTGGTGGGAGGGTCTACTTTTGGGTGCCACAGGTTGGTGATAATCTGCCACACTACTGCAGTCCAGGCAGCAGTGCAGCCACGGTGCTCTGCCAGCGCTTCTCTCAATCACCCCCATGAAGGAACCACGTAAGGTGCAAAGACAGCTAAGCTCACTCACTCTATCTGAGCCTGGTTTGCCACCACTGCTTTCATAAGGAATGCTGCACAGAACTCAGTCTCCAGGGAGGGAGAGCCTGCTGCAATCAACTTTATGAGGAAAAATATATCAGCCTTGAATTAATTTCACTGTATGGATGAATTCTGCCAAGTTCCTGGAATTTTCACAAACCAGTTTCATCTACTCTTAATTTACTGATCTACTTTTTAAAATGTAAACAACTTTCAAATAAGATTTTATTGCATTTGAATATAATTCTTGTCATGTTCCGTGCTTTTCTGCTTCGCTTCCAAAGAATGTTGTGATGATTAACTCATGCATTATGTGATGCCATGTGTAATGCTCCCTTGTGACTATAACTCAAATTGCTATTTTCATGCTATCTTCCTGTCTCTCACTCTTGTTTTATTTTTTACTCTTTCTTTTACTCATTTGAACAGAAATATTTTCAAGAATATATTTCTGTCTCCTTTTGCCAACTGACTGTCAGCTCACAGAGGCTAGAACAATGGGTAAGTGGAAACATCCAACTACTACAGCTTTGCTTCCAGTTGCTAAAGAGCTCACTTTCCCAGGAATTCTCCTGGTCCTTCATCTGCAGAGCTCAGTCATTCATTAAAACATCAGCAAGTTGCCTGTGAACTCTTTGAATGCCTGGTTAGCCAACGAGCCATACAGCAAGGGTTCAGTTCAAACAAGCAAGGAGCAAGCTCATAGATTTTACAATTTGTTATATTCAAAATAAGATTCAGTACTTTTAAACCTTCATGCTGGATATCAATAGAGAAAGAGAGCTTCTGGATATTAACTTATCATGGATGAAATGGAAATTATTTTTTAGAATATTAATTATTCTTAATCTGAAAAAAGATGCAGATAAATCCATTTCATTTTACCATTTGAATAGAATAAATACAGCTAAAATTTTAAAGTCACATAATTCTGACAGTGACGTAGGAACTTGTATAACATGCATGAAGAACCTATAGGAATGGAAAATCCTGAAAAATCTAGGAGAGAAGAAAGTGACAGCAGAAGACATACAGACAGGAGAAATTTGAGGTTTCTCTTGAATCCTAGTTGTCCTTGATCACATCAGTAATAACCTGTTACTGTTCACAAACTCCATATCCCAAATCTATCTAGAAAACGTTGAGAAAACTAAGGATAGGAAAATTCAGCTTTCAGGAGCAGGCATAGTTTAATCACCTATTTTCCACCAAGTGTTCTGTGCACAATTGTCTCAACAAAGGAGTAACCAGAATAAAACCAGGCAAGTCCATGCAAATAGATGTTTGAGGTTAATAACTCTTGTGAGTCTGTCCAGGGCTGGCACTACGAAACTCTAACATCCTATAACAAGAAATACAGTTTAAAAAGATTGATTAAAAGTTTTAAGTCCACCACCTCGTGAGAGCAGGACTGTTCTCAAAATACTCTAAGCAGTAGTTTCTAGTTTAGCTTTAAATACACAAAGCAATGGCTTTGCTCTTCCTTGTCTTGAAATCTCTCCAGGTTTGGAATCCAGTATCCAGTCCTCAGTGGCTTTTGCTGTTCTACACTTTCAGTTGCTACATATACAACAGAAAACTGCAATTTACATTAGGTGGCCCGACATGAGCGTGCTCAATCAGCAGAAATGTTTTCTGCATATAGGGGCTATATGGATGCAGGCTCAATAGCTGCCAGACATTAGGATGGAAAAGGCCTTAGTGTTTCACATCACAACCTGATCACCTGTTCTTTTATCCTATTACTCCCACAGAGAGAGCACCCCAAGGAACACCTCCAGTCAGACTGTTCCTCCTTGCTGTCAAGGTCACTCACAGACATTAGTAGATATTCATCTATCCTTAGCCAGTAAACTGAAAGATGTTTCACTTTCTTTGTACATCCTCATCTAATAATGTTTCTCTCTGAATTGCCTCCAGTTCACTGCACTGTTAATTAACTTTTATGCACTACCAGAGATGAATGCATCTCAGCAGTGACTTAAGTGATTTCTCTACAGCTTGTGTTTCAGTTTCCATTCATAAAACACTTCAACCTATATAAGTCAAAACGGTCCCCCTTTGTAATACTTTTGCACTTCCATAGTACCACTCATTGTAAAGTAGAAAAGGGCAGAGCAACAGAGGAAGTAAAAATTTAATTATTTGTCTTTGCCTGAAATACTCAACTTGGTTAGGGAAAAAAAAATTCTCTGAGTGTTAGCTCTGTACTTTCTACATGTCATTTGCATTATCAAACAACAATATCCAAGCCTTGCCTTTAATACCAATATAATAGAGCCTTAGTTGTTTAGCACTATTGTTTTAAGCTGAAGTTTCATACCAAAAAACCCAACCCATTTTGTAAGCACTGCAAAATGTGTCACTGTGGCAAGGATTTCTTCAACAAGAAGAAATCCAGCAAACAGCAGACAGTTTTTCCTGCACATTTTAAGGACACATCTAGAGCTCACAAGCATTTTCAATTTTATCACCTAATTATTAGAGAGACAGTTTGCAAGAGTAAACAGCTCGTACACTGTCTCAACCTCTTAGCATTACAATGAACATGGATATAAAATTATTTTGTTACATAATAGCAGAACATGTCTGACTTACACAAATGTTGAATCATTTAGAGTTTAAAGCTGAGGCTTCCCAAACTGGTGGTCCATAGATTTCTGTCAGTGGTCTGCAGCTGAAGGTTTATTGCTGTCTGAGTACACAATATTCATTCCCTATGGATAGTGGAGAGAGAAGAGATTAATAACAAACAAACTGACTGAGAAAAAAATACTTCAGTTTATTGGCAGCAGTAAAGCATTTTTTGCTAAAGATTGTAGCCCTACAATTTCTGTTAATAACTTTTGCATTTTATTATAATTTTGTCAAACAGATTTTATACTGAAATTTTCTTGTTCAGACTGTTTCCTCTTTTCCAATCTATCCATTTATGAGAAAAAGACTACATAAGATGCAATTTATAGGATATTTTCAAAACATCATGAACTCAGAAACAGGTAAAAAAGAAAAGTGTTAGCTGGCTTAGGAAGCCTAATGTCACTGATGACAGCTAAAATGTAAAATGTGAATGTACAAGGAATTTAAGCAAGAAAGGGAGCAAAACAACTACAACTTAATGTTTTGGGACAAAATCAGGAAAGACAAAACCATCTGATGCTCAAAGATTTCACAGAGAAGGCTTCTACAAGTCCATGAGCCTGCAAAAGGAAGATCAGTGAAAAAATGGGTGTGCTGAAGGCAAGAGAAGAACTGGCAGTGAAAAGGTTAAACGCCTTTTTTGCCTTTGTCTTCACAGGCAAAACCTGCTCCTGTTTTGTGTTTCTGCAAAGAGGAGAGGCAATCATCAGCAGGGGAGCAGTAGCCCAGGAGCTGCCTGCAGGCTGGGCACAGTCAGTGTAAGGGGCTCCTTTGGCTGTGCACAGAGGTGCCCAGCATCACTGTGAGGTTAATGCCCATCACCTGGGAGACTGCAGCAGGCAGAGGAGGGCTCTGACCAGTAGAAACAAGGCTAGCATGTGTCCATTTTAGGGGAAGGATGGCTACAGCAGATGCCAAGCCACAATCCAATACATAGGGACCTTAATTATCTCAGGAACTTTATTAAGTTTATTAACTCGGGACAGCAGAAACCTCATTAAGTTCATCAAAGTATCAACTTGGAGTTCTAAGCAAAATAAATGCATATCTTTTGGGTCCATTTGGGGATAAAAATGTGATTTTTTTTAGGATAGGCTGAAGTATGTTTTTTTAAACAAATAAAATGTTCAACAGTTTTGGTTTGTCCTACCTCGTGTCACATTTCAGTATACATAATTTCCATAAACAGTTGCTGAATTTGGCACAGTATCATATATATGTAGAAAACATTTAGCCATGGTTTTGGTAGAACTGCCTCTGTGACTGTCACAGTTCCCCTTTATTCTTCTGTCATTGTCTGCTCATCTTATTTAACGTCATTCATTCTAATTTCCATGCAATAAACTCAAATTAAAAGCCACAGATAAAAAGAGGAACCAACATGTACTACCACAAAGAAAATACACTTTCAGCTTGCTGTCTCAAAAGAAAGATTTCAAATTGCTTTTTTTTCTTCTTCCTTTTTAACAACTAATGGCTAAAATCAAGTTCAGGAATAAATTCAAGAATATTTGTTTATTAAAACATAAAAACTTTCCACTGCCACAAAGTGGTGACTCAATTGCTCAGCGATCACAACCAATTCCAAACTTTCTCAGGTCTAATGAAACCACTGCTTTAACTGTATTAGTTATCCACGTAGTACAACTTGCACTGCAGGATATAAAAGATTCATGTCAGCAGAGATTTAAGCTCAGAAAAGTAGAACAATACTTAATGGTTAGTGAACTGCATTGGAATATTCCTTCAAGCAATTTCTCTTTTTCTAAGTCTGTGTTACATTCCATTTTATTTCATCCAAGCCAAGTGAAAACTTCAAATATTTAAACAAGTTAGGGGTTTACTGCTACCCCAAAATTCAAGAAAACCTTGTGGTCATCCACATTTGTTTCACAGAGGAACTGCTTCAGAAAAGCAAGAAATTGTAAGACTTGCTGGTTAGCCCTAAGCTTAAAAGCAATAATGAAAATTAATAACTCTAATGAAAGCAGCAGATTAAGTTGGAAGAACCTTTCCAGAAGTGTAATTTTGGATGCTGAAATACTCTGTAGGGAGAAGCAACCTGAATGAAAGGTACACTGCAGCTCCTTCCAAAAACTCTGTTTTGGTTTTCACCTAGTGAGACAACAGTGAACAATGGAACAATGGAAAAAACAATTATATTGGCATCCTATATTTCTGGTCCTTTATTAGTTTTTTCTTTCAAACATATAATTCCATAGCTGCACTCCCTGAATATTCTAAGCTTGATTATAGAGTTCCCCCAACCTGTTTTATACTGTTTGTGCCAGGCAATAACCCACAAGAACAAAAACAAGGTAATACTTGGAGAGGTGCTGTGAGCATACCTCACATGCCACACAGCATAGCCACATGTACCTAACCAGAATTCATAGTGCCATCTATGAAATCTAATGCTTGGGAAAGTACAAAAAATTTGATTTAGCCATCAGTCTTTTGTCTGAGTTCACCACAAATTTTCAATTTCCTCCAGCTACCTTAATGTCCACAGGGAAAAAAGCTTGTATTCAATTGACCCTTTTCATTTTTTAGGCTCAGATTGTTGTGCAGCTCTTGGCTAATGTGCAGTGGGGTCAGGTAGGTCAAACCTGGCAAAACTGGGGGTTTCTGCCAGATTTAATGGACAACCTAATGGACAACATAATTCCTTTCAGAGCAAACAAATCTGTCTTCTCTAGCCTGTGGATTTCCTTTCACTGTCTATCATTTTGCTTTTCACATATATCACACTTATCCATATATATTTTCACCTAAGCATACTTGCATGGGCTACAAGCACATGTTCTGCTTAACCTCACTCTCTTTTTATCCCTATTCCATGTTGTCAGCATCTGCCTTTTGGGACTACTGCTCCCACTGTAACTCCAAACCTCTTCTGTTTCTGCCACCTTCAAAAATCCAGCATGTTCCTATGCTAGTTTATGCTGCCACAGGGATTTATGCAGCCTCACACCAAACCATGTCAGGGAATCAATGCAGATGAAAATTTAACAAACAGAAAAGCAGTGAGCCTCTTTCAACGGTGCTGGATTTTGTCATCTTCAGGTGCTTATATTATTATGGGATCAGTATTAAGAACTCCAGCTTCAGGAATTCTGACCAGCCCTGAAGTATGAACAATGAATGTTCTAAATATCCCTTAACATACCAATCTTGTTAGAGATCTCAGTGATTGGAGCAGGATAGCTTAATCCTTCCCAGCTTCAATTTATCTGCATGCAGTCCAATTTTTTACTCCCAGGACATGTCTGGGAAGCATCACAGCATGTTAGCTCAGAGATAGCAACATCTCTGTCTGTGCCTTCTCCAGTGGGGAGTGTGATGGACCCAAGACTTGGGATCCCTGGTTCAGCTTAACCTGAAACACCTCAGGAGCTTCTGCCACGGGTTCTCTTCTTTCTTATGCATCCCTTATGCTCTGTTTTCCTTCTGTGAGCTGCAATTTTTAAATGTTGTTGAGACAGACAAGACTCACAGGCCATTTTATTTCGATACTGGTGTGGATGGACAGAAGAGAGATATATTTTGATCTTTCTCTAGACTTCACTTTTGTTCTTTAATAGTTTAGTCTCCTAGTTTAAACAGACAGATAGGCAGTTTGAACTTGAAGGATCTGTTGTCTCAGGAAAGACATGATCATCACCCCTCTAAGTATTCTGCTCATGTGTAATGATTCATACCAGGCCTTATACTTTGGAAGGTTTGCAGTTCGAAAAGTTAATTAACAGATATAGTCCATTTCCATATGTCTTCCTCTAAAGGTTACTGCAACAACATTTCCTGAATATCCTTTAACAATTTAATGGCAGCCTGGCAGTGGTATCATGACAAATAAATTTAAGTAACATACAGGTTGCAGTGGCAGAATGCAAAGTATAATAAAGCAATGTACTTCTTATAGAGATGTGACATGAAAAACATTGACCTGTGGTCCCAAGTAATTTTCATAAGACAAAAGCTTTCATGGTAATAAAAACAAATCAGTCAGTGTTCTGAAAGACTAATATAATGAACCATCAGGGAAGCTATTCAGCTGTGTTAACGCCATTTAACAAAAGAGGAGTCATTATTATTCAAACTTTGTACTTAAAGTTTGGTGATAACTTTAGCTGCACTATGACAAAGTAGCCTTCTTGATTAATGGGAGATACCTCCAGAACTGGCAGTGAGACTCAACGTGGAAACATATGCTACCTTGCTGGTCTTATTGAACAAAACCAGTTTGACATTAGGAGCACAGGACTGGACTTAAATGGCAGGACAGAATATTAATTGCAGAGAAGCTGAAGATAGTGCATGAAATATTACAATATCCAAGAATTTATATACTGACAAGTAACTAGAACATGAGGAGGATGGAAGAGGGGTCAGGAGTGCAAATTTTTTTTATGGGAAGGAGAAAAAGAAAGGAAGAGGAAAAAAGTACTTTCAGTCCATGAATCCCAAACTGATTCTCAAAAAATGGATACTACACTGCTTTTCAAGAAAAACAAAATTGTGCTTTAAATTTTTATTTTCAAGGTGAAGAAGTTGTATTGCTATATCCACTGAGAAAGGGAGAAATTAAGTGAATTACAAGCAATTTGGGGTACAGCAAGAAAAAATCACAGGTTATGATTAAAAACTGTGTTTTCCAACCCTGAGTTCATCCTTAGACACACTCAGCAGACATAATTTCTTGAGGAGCTGAAATATAATGATTCTTTTTTTTGTGAACCTCACTCATTTGCAAACATCTTTGCAGTTCTGGTTTATAAATGTAACAGTATTTGGAAATATCAAGGGACCAAATAACTAGCTGGAAGTTTTTCAAAGTACCAAGAAGTCTCCTTTTCATCCACTCATTTCCTTATCCTGCACTGAATTTTGGAGACTTTACACACTTAACAAACCAGTTTGGTCTTTATCTATACCACAAGCAACTCCACTTAAAACCAGTCAGGATTTTTTTCCAATTGCACAAGGTCCACTCATTTATGCCAAACACAGACTGTCAGCTGGGACTCTTTGGAATATACCACAAAAAGTTGTGAACTGTTTATTTGAGAAGGGATAAATAGACATGCAGAGCAGAATACAAAGGCAGAAAACTGAAGATAAATGAAAGGAATGAGTTGTACAGGCAGAGCTGAAAAGGGCATTACAGATAAAGATGTGCAACATCTCTACCTGATTAACAAAATATAAGGTAGTCAGTCTATGACTGAAAGGGCTGCAAGAAACAGGAGTGTTTGAAAGTTGTTCAGAAGACTTGTTCCTGCTGATGCAACACAAATGGTAATTATGATGAATATAATACTGAAGGATTCCAATTGAATTCAGGTCTACCAGGTACCACGCAAACAATTTGGTAGACAAATTAATGGCCTGTCATCTTAAAAGATGAAATGATAGGGGTAGATAATGAAACAGATCTGAGAAAAAAAATTAGACAATATCCCTGTTATTTGATCTGTCTTTAAAACTAGATTGTGAATAAGTCTTCCAAGACTTCCAAGAACAGCAGCAGGTGTCACATTAATATATATCTTAGTAAGAAAATAAAGGACTTCACCTCCACAGATGACAAAGCACTCAACGATTCTGGACTGCGGGGAAAAATCCAGTCTCAGCAAAGATGAAAAACTACTATCCATCTTTAACCAAGTGTAATATTTAATAGTGACTGCTCTTTAAAATCTGAATGGCTTTTCAAGGGTAAATTTTAAATAATCTGGTATTTTTTCGTATCAGACATCTTAAAAAAATAAAATTTAACTGCCATTGCAAAACTGGATTTACATAATGTAGATAACTGTAGTTCCAATTCCCTAGCAAGAATAAACATAAAAAAACACTGTCTGTTTGCAAAAGAAGTTTGCTTTAAGAACTAGTTACTCATTTATTTTTTAAAGCATTTTATATATCTGTATCAGTTACTATCACTTGGATACAATTAGGAGATCCTGTACTTTTTAATGGGCATTGTTCAGCTTCTCATGGAAAAGACATGTCATTTACAAGCTTATGATAAATTAACCTTCAAAGGGATTCTTCAGACTTACAAAAATAACCTATCATCCTTATTTTCATACCTCAATTTTGCACCTGATTTGAAATTAAATCAAAACACAAAAAAATACCCCAAACTCAACATCCCAATATGATATTTTGTCTAACCATTATAAGAGGCTAGTTGAATGTTTTTTCTCTCACCATCACCCTTGGATCATATCCTTTTTACAGATTTGAACACGAACAGGGAACAGAGAACAGCAGAGCAGCATCTCTCATTCCCCAGCCTACATCCCATGCTGTGCTTTTCGTGTAAGTTCAGAAGAGGAGCTCCCGTTAAGAAAGAGAGAATAAAATGGCATTCAATGCAATGTTGTGCTTCTTTGAGGCTAATTGGCTTGGTTGCTCAGAATTATGGCAGCACATATAAACCCCTGAGGGTTGGTTCTTGTGGCTTCTCTTGCTAAAGAAAAGAGGTGGTGTGTCTCATTCCCAGAGGTTGGCCCTGTACCCTGTTCCTCCTGCAGAAGCAAAACCAGCAAGCCTGCCTCTCCCAGGCTCATTATCTCACTGTGCAAGATCTTTTCCCACATCCTTTCTGCTGTCTCTCTCTTCCCCATCACATAAGCTAGCCCAAGCTCAATCTTTTGGGCAGCAAAAATCAGGTTTTTTTACAGTGCTAATAAACCCTGAATCAGCTTAATTTAGAAATATTACTCTGCACCTTTCTCCAAAGGGAACAAAGGAAGTGTGTGATCAGACACACTCTTTCTCTACTCTCCAAAATGAAAAACAAATACATAGAAGGGTGAAATACATCTCCCTTATCAGACTGCCATAACAACTTAGGGAAACTGTATAGACAAAGAGAATGTAGACTAAGATTGCTCTAGAAGGAATTATTCCCTCTGATACCACCTGAATTCGCCTTGAATGGAATGAAAGGCAAAAAGATTTCATAAAGTCAGATAATCAGAAATAAACTTAACAAGATAAAGCAGATGGATATTTGTCTTGCCATTTTACTGCTTTAGCTTTTAACTTCTTCACAAAGACCTCTGCAAAACCTCAGAAAATTCAGCCAAGGGTGGTATGGCTGTTGACCTCATTAAAGGAGTAAAAAGATTGTAATGCATTGAAGAATTTCAAATCCCCAGTCTCCTAGATGATTTGAAGACAGGGAGAGCAGCAGTGGGACATCCTCTCTCCAGGCAGTAGCTCCTGGAAGGTGGATCACAGAGTACCATGGCCCCAGTCACAGTCATTCTGCAGAGGTGACTTCCACTGCTTTTCCAAAAACACTTCTCCAAAAAAACATTCCTCTTTGCCATAACATAAGCCTTTGTAAGAACACATAAGTGACTTAATCCAAACTACCCCCAGTTACAGCACTGGCCCTTTGCACCTTTGTGAAGTGCAACAGGAAAGAACTACCCACCGGTGTAATTAATATATTTATCTAATGTGACATGTCCCAAGAGCATCATCCCAACTTTACTTTTTCCACCACAATATTCTCCATGACCAGGAGAAAGCAACAGCCTCCTTGTGCCTTATAACTTCTTCAGCCCAGACTACTTTGTGCCCAAATTCAAAAGATACTATTTTTTTTCCAGTTCAAACACTATGAAAACTTTAAACAAACAAACAAATAAACATTTTCCAAATCAATCTTAGCTACTCTACTGAATAATTTGGCCTAATACCAGCCTGATTGATTACTCTGAGTGTCTGTAACATTGACATGTTTTGAATTGCCCTTATTAGAGAGGGGATAACTGTTTACAGGATATTATGTATATAAGCAGTTTTTCTCTTTTAGTCTTAGCTCTGTGAACAGGACTAGCCCTAAGGCAAAGCCTAAGGCAGAAAGTGAAATACATTTTTTAAAGGCTGTCTGTTAATTGAGCCCTAAACTGCTTTCCTGTTCCTTGCCAGTTTTATCTTAACATAAGAACAAATCAATGTTAAGGCAGTCTGCCAGATGCTGGCCAAGTCAGACTACTTTGAGCATCTTCTCTCTTCCTTGGCAGCTGAAATCTCTCAGCACTATTCAAATTTTGCTCAGCATCTAGCAGCATTCAGCCCTAAATGGGCTGCAATCTGCACATGAATATTTTAATTACATGCTGCTATGCAGAAGAAAACAAGCTATGCACAGGCAAGTCAACTAAGAACTTGTAAGCTCTGTGACAGCAATGGATTTATAATATCATCCTGTTTATTATGCTTTGGGCATCTTTCTCTAAAAGGTTGTGTTTGAGGGCACTGCCAGCTAGGTGCCTTGTTTGGAAAAGAAAAGTGCAGTTGTTTTGTTACCCTGCTGCAGTCAGTGCAGAATCTGATGAGAAAATGAAGGAGTAGCTCAGACCACATGCCTGAAATTAACTGTTTTCCTGAAGGCCATTGGACTGAAGGAGGATGATCAGTGGCTTTCAAGAAAGAAGACAACTGCATTTGGCAGCAAGAGGAGGAGGGCAGAGAAGTGATTGAGTACCAGCCAGGTTCTGCTTTCATATCTGGATCAAATGTACTGGAGTGACATGAAGCACCCAAATCCTGCCTACCTTCCATGGTGAGACTGCACAAAAACAGCCTCTGATGGGGCTGGAGCCATTCCCAAAAGCATCAAGCATCCAGGCACCCTATTTTTGCATTTCACTTCCCCTTTAGGATTCTGTGATTCACTTTCTGGGGATTTGGACAACCAGAAGATAAAAGAGGAAAAGCCAGGAGTGAAACAGCAGGAAGAGCTTCGTTGGACAGACAAAACCAAAATGGAAAAGGTGAGAGACAGGCAGTTATGGGGAGTCTACATGGAGATTTGAGCTAGGGTACAGGGGGATGGTGAAGCTGTTAGGACAAATGTGAAAATGGAGTGAGGTGACCCTGACAGAGACATCCCTAAACTGTTGTGAAATGACCTCTAAAAAAGAGGTGTCCAAATACCTGCACTGAAAAGAAAGAAGTTCAGTAATTCAAGAGGAAACAGCCTAAAAGAAGTTTTCAGTGTTTTCTCCTTGAGTCTCACTCTGCAGAAGTAATTTTTTTAAACATCCTTTATCTCTTTACCAGCCTACCAAAGAGCCAGGCAAAGCTGGAAAATAAGCCTGTTTGGAACAAAAATATCAAGGTGATTTAGGAGGAGAGAGAGAACTGCTTGGCTAGTTTTCCTTGTCTTTATTTTTAACTTAGCAGTGAAAGGGAGGGAAAGTTTCTTGGTAACAAAGATAAAAACATTAATGCCTTTCTGAGCCATCACCATCTCATGAAAAGGGCTAGGCCAGAGTGTAGGTAAAAGCTGTGAGACACCTCAAAAGGTAACGAATCTGACACTTGCACAACATTTCCAGTTTAACCCTGAACTTCTACTTCCTGGCTAGACTAAAAGATTCATCAGCTACCAGATGCTTTTAACAGCCTGGGGCGAATGAAAAGAAATATTATTTTTCATGTCTAGATGCTCTACTTTAAACTGTCTGCAATCGCACTTTCTTTTCTGTTAAAAGTCACTGTACTTTTCTTTAAAAAACTTCAGGGTTGCAAAAAAAACCCAAAAAACACCCAAAAAAACAAAAAAACAAAAAACAAAACAAAACAAAACAAAAACAAAACAAAAAACAACAACAACAACAACAACAACAAAAAAAACCCCACAAAAAAACCCAAAAAAACCCAAAACAAAATTCCATATTATCCTGCAGTCCTAATCTGCTTTTCATCCAAAAGCTTCTGTATCTCCTAAAAGCTTTGATGAACCTAATAAAAGACAAAGGTTAAGACAGAGACCAAGTGAATCTCAAGCACTCAGTAAAGTTTTGTTCTCACACCGAATGAAGTGTTAAATAATTGAAGTTTATTGTAAGTTTGATGTTTGTTCATGTCCCTAAATCAAAGAAAATTTCAGAATGTTTGTTCACAGACTTTATGGAGCCATTAGTTTTACAATACTTTATTGCATGCACATGGGTGTCTATAAAAATACCTAACAAGACTGAAAGTACTTCCACTTTTAATGTAAATGTGGTCAAATATAGGGAAAAAAATGGATCTGAACATTAGGATTTCTAATCCAATGGACAATTCATGAGCTGGAACTGTGTGCCCACAGTCTTAGTAAACAGTCTGATAATCTTTACAATTGTGAACAATAATATTATCATCAATTCAATTCTTCCCCACTTTGGATAATACATTCCTCCTAGCAATGTCTTGGATGTCTTTACATAAATATGAACAGCAATATTTACACAGATCCTCTACACTGTTCAAGATAAAACTTATTAAAATATTTGGTAACAACATCCCCCTGCAGCTCTACAGGCTGGGGGCAGAGTGGCTGGGAAACTGCCTGGTGGGAAAGGACCTGGGGGTGCTGTGACAGCAGCTGAACATGAGCCAGCAGTGCCCAGGTGGCCAAGAAGGCCAATGGCATCCTGGCCTGTGTCAGCAATGGTGTGGCCAGCAGGAGCAGGGCAGGGATTGTCCCCCTGTGCTGGGCACTGGTGAGGCCACAGCTCAAATCCTGTGCTCAGTTCTGGGGTCCTCATGACACAAAAGACATTGAGGGGCTGGAGTACTGAGGGCAAGAGAGCACAAGTCTTGTGAGGAGCAGCTGAGGGAGCTGGGGGTGTCTAGTCTGTAGGAGAGGAGTCTCAAGGGGGACTTTAAATTCTCTGTACAGCCACCTGAAAAGACATTGTAGCAAGGTGGGGATCAGACTCTTCTGACACATATCAAGTGAAGGGACAAGAGGAAATAGCCTTAAATTGTGTTTAGGGGAGGTTCAGATTAGATACTAGATTTTTTTTTATTCCATTGAGAGGGCTTAGGCACTGAAATTAGTTGCCCTGGGAGATGGTGGAGTCACTGTCTCTGGAAGTGCTCAAAGAGGTATCTGGATGTGGCACTTGGGGGTGTTTAGGGGTAGTTGTGGTGGTGCTGGGTCGACAGTTGGGCAAGATGGTTTTGGACGTCTCTTTCGACATTGATGATTCTGTGATTTAAAGAGCTGGGGTTTTGAAGTTATAATAAATAGCAATAGATGGCCCTGACATGAGTATATAGCTGAATTCATTCCAAGGATTCTCTTTTCAAGATGTCAGTGTTAAGCCCCTTGAGCAAATTATCACTTTAATCCTCACTCTATGGCCATTAGTTAAGCCTTTATATTTATCAGCACTAGTAATCAAAATCATCAAGTACAGTCAGAGACAAGCAGACTTAATCTCTGGATTCAGAAGTGTTTGCAATCCTTGCCAAGAAAGGCCTCTCCCTCCTGATTTAGCATTAAGTTGCAAAATAAACAATCCCACTAAATTGCATTTCTCAGCTTGAGCACCACAAACAAAATCCAAGTAAATGAGAGTTTATTAGAATGAGCTTGACAAAAAATTACTTCCCATCAACAGGCTATCCATGATATACATCTAGAGATGGCTATCTGTGACATCTCTGTAATAATGTATTTTGTTACACGGAGATTGTTGACAGGTGATGACATGGGTTTTCTTTGGAAAGGACTTGAAAATTAAAATTGTGATGTACATATTCATTTTCCAAAAAGTCCAAATTGTAAAGATTGAATTAGGCACATGAGTTATTTTGGTTTTGTTTGAAGGGATTTTGGCAGAACTATCTCCATACAGAAGAGTTGCAGTTTCTTGAAAACTGGCCTAGACCTGAAGAAAAGCAACATAAAGCTATGTAGCAATGAGCATGCAGGGCTGAAATCCCTCTATCAGCACACATATCCATAATTTTTTGATGATACAGTCAGCAACTTCCAGCATTTGAAGTGAAGCTTGATCAAGTCTCTTCTTTGCCACAACTTGTCAACAACCAGTTTATTTCTTTACATTTGATGTTTATTTTGTAAATGTTATGTGTTTCCAAGGCATCCAACATCTTGCATTTTTTCCATTAAAAATGCTGAAAAATATGACTCCCAGCTCAAATATGCTTTAGAGTCAAATTAACTGGTCACATCTCACTGATCAATGTCCAGATCAATTAACCATTAGTTCACTAGGTCCAAGGTACAAGTCCCAAGACCCAGAATATTCAGAATGCAGATGAACAGCAGGTGTGGAGAAGCAAAAAAAGAAAGAATTATGTGAATATCAGTTTCTCTGTGATTACACTATGCTCAGAGTTTACAAGGGGTAAACTGTTCCAAGCACAAACAATATGAGAATGAATTTCAGAAAAGGGGAAATGGCAAAACACATAAAAATCTTCTCAAAAAGCTGATCTAACTCCAACTGACTTAGAATGATTCATTCTCTTCACTGAGACCTTTTAAAAAAACAAAATAGAAGGTATGCAGGCTTCCAGACTGGTCCCTTCAAAAAGGTCAGTAACAAAACATAACTCATTATCTGGCTATCTCAATAGGGCAACAGATAACAATTGAGTATAATTTCTACAAATTTTAAAGGAGAAGTCTGAGACAGAGAAGTTGAAGGAGACAGAAACCAGTGTCCATTTTTCACCCTTTATTACCTCCTTCAATGACTTTTAGATGTGGGAGACCTTGGAATCTAGAGAGAGATTTATCTTGTATGGAGGTCACTGATATGCATGTTTCTCTCTAGAAGTGTATCTTGAGCTAGTTACCTAAAGCTCTCTAGAGGAAAGAAATATGTATTTTTAGGCAGGATTCACCCAACCTATTTTGCACATCTGCTTTACAATACAATAAGACTTTGCTCAAGACAGTCCTGTTCCTTACTGTCTATAAAGGGAATCTCAATGATTCACTCAGAAGCTCAAGTTTACACTAGAGATCTCTAAGATTAGATATGCCAAAGCTTACCCCTAGGGTCTATAGAAAAGCATACCAACTTGTCTGGTATAGAGGAAAGTGAAATCTTTGCCAGAGGAGATGGCAGGAATGTGTCAGAAAAAGAACTCTGAAATTTTGTGTTTGATGCCTGCAATCAAGGTGACATCTGGCTCACAATGTGCAATTTGCCTCTTTGACCTGAAGAACACAGACCTACTTGCAAAGCCCAGGTATATGGTCTGTAAGGCACAAATCTGAAAAATAAATTTTTGTAAGGCTGAGAAGGGCACATCTCACTTTCCAGATAAGTCATAACCTCTTAATAATCCCTAAAGCTGGTCATGACAGGGACAGCCCTACTGGTCATGTAAATGGTAAGAACCAAGATTTTTTGACAGAACAAAGCAAAGTCCTGGCTCATGAGTGTATGAAACATGCTAGGATGGTACCATCAGCACTGAAAGGAGAGTTTTCAAAATGTCCCTGCACTTACTATTACTACTGGGAGCTTCTCTTTCTTTATTTCATTTTGGATCGCCATGGCTCCCCAGGAAAGCCACCATCAATCACTCTCTGCAAGCCATTCCCTTCCCTAGATGTGTTCTGTGAGACCCCAGACCTTTTGTGGATGCAGCCCAAACACCCATCTGTGGCTTGGACCATCCCTCCACTGCATTTTGGAAAAAAAACTCTATAGATTTTTCAAAATTGCATCTTTACACACATTATGAAGTTTGGAATTTCTGTCAGTAGGTAAACAAAGAAAGTATTACAATCAAATTTTTATTCCCATGCTCTTTACTACCACACAGTGTATTTAAACATTCCCTCAAGTACATTATCAAATACACAGTAAAACCCTAGCCAATGATAATGATGAGTGATGAGAGAATAGTGTCCTGGCAGGTGTCTAATAGAACAGTCTCTCAACAGGAAGTGTCTGGTACCATTTAGTATCGATATCTCTCAAGCTCATTAATTTTTTTCAGATTTCAATATCCAAAAGTCATCAATTCAATTTTTTTCCAGTTAATAAAATTTTTCTTCCTTTTGTCCACCATTATTGACAAGACTATTATCTAAATGAGTATTAGCTCTTTCTTAATTAGCAGGCAATTCAGCTGTGACTTGCACACAAAACCTTGTCTATTTTAATAAATGGTTACATTGCTTTACCAGTGCTGAGCAATTAATTAACTCAGAAACTGCATTTGGTTTTTTATGCATTTTCCTGGCCTTTGTATTGTGTACTAACCCATGCCACTGTCACATTGACTAAGAGTTTTATTCCCAATCTAGATTGTTTATGAAATATTAAAAAAAATAGATACAATTATTGGCTTGGAACAGTATTCTTCTCTGACACCTATTTTTCCTACTCTTCAAGAGCAGCCAGCTGACATCTATCTGCCTAAATGGAGTCCAGTTACCTGCTCACATGTCTAGAAACCTGTACAACTCAAAATAATATTTTGCTTTCAGATCATTCCCTCCTGATTTCCTACGCTTATTTAGTATGTATGAACAAGGCCTGGGACCTCAGACCTGATTCCTTACAGTCATTCACAGCAGTGAATATAATGCAGGTCTAAACCTTCACAGAAGCTGCCCATGATATTTGTCAACTTCAACAGGGCTGTACTAACTTATACCAGCTTCAAACCTTGCTTATGGTATTTTACATTCACTTTGCCATAGCATGCATGATTACACAAGCTGCAGGGCAGAAAAGAGTATAATTCAGCCCTCTTTCCTCCTCCACCCACATCTTTTATTTGTATGTAAAGCACCTACTCCATTCCCAGGGAAATATAGCTAGGTAACATAAGCAAACTAATGAGGTATAGCCTTGAGGCATGCCTTAAAAGCGTCTGCCTTTCCAAACATAGAATTGCTATTCAAATATCGTTCCTGGTTTTGTTAACTAATAATAAAACCACATGAAAATATAGCACCATGTCACCCACTGTTTATAAGCTCCATACATGATGAATAGGTTGCTTGAGAAGGCTGCCTGCACACAGTCCTGCCTATTAAGGTTTTTAAGATCAGTTTTTTATTATGCATCTCAGGAAATATGTGTCTAATCAATGAGCACTGTGCATAGCCATCAGAGCATACTGCAGTCCCTCCTCATGTGGGGTTGTTCTGACTTGTCAACTCAAGTAGAAGAATGCAAATAATTTACATGAGGATTTTGCGTTAGAGTATTGAATGCATTCTGGTTTTAATTAGGAGGAACGAGAATTCATTGCAACAAAATCTACATGCCTGTTGCAGCTCAAAGGATATCAAGGGTTCTCACATTAAAAGTAACCCATTGCAACTGATTCTGATTCATGGCTGTCCACTCCTCAGTGGATGCTTGAGATATTTCTTCTGTGAGCTTCTCTTATATCACTATGGCCCATTTTTCTCTTCTCTACATCTATATACATTCTGTTGGCCTTGAAGCTTGTTCTGAATCTTTCTGCCCTCTAATTCTAAGGAAATTCACAGCTCTTCAAAAGATGCAAAGTGCTTACCTCTATTCCAAACTCTGAGCATCAAATAGTTTTGCCTAGGGTGAAAGATTTAACATGGGATGTATCCATGTCAATGCCATCATCATCCCAGTAGTAAGGGCTGTCTGACTTGTAGAGAACTGCTCTGTCTATATCAATGTCACACAACAAACCAGTAAAAAGCCTTCAAATAGTGTCTTTCCACTAGGCATTTAAGGGGGTTTTATAAACAGCAGCTTACACACAGATGCAAAGACATGCCTGTGATAGTTATCAATTTACAGATAATTCTATGAGGTAAGAGGTTTAGTTAGATATTTAAAGTTACATAGCAAGACAGCTGGAAATAGAGTGCATGCATTCAACTCCTAGCATAGTGTTTGCTATTTAACAGTCCAGGACCTGACTGGAACAGCAGCAGGATACAATTTCAGTGCATAAACCCAGTTTTGCTATACTCCATGTTTCCTTTTATTTATAAGTAAATTGCTGAGAAATATAGCTCAAAAGAAAAAATGATGGGGCTAGATCCTCAGCAGGGATAAACAACCTGAGCTCCATAACAAACAGTAGCTAGCTTGGTCTTCAGCATAAGTAAAAAATTATTATTACATTTTTCTATCAAACACATAAATATAATTTAGATCCTTTGTAGAATTCTCTCTTTTAGTAGGATGACAAGAACTCTGTGTAGATGAAATCTCTTTCACTAAACTTAGTTTATTAGTTAACAAGCATTCTTACCTGACTGTTAAAAGGTTGATCGAAGATTTTTTTTTTTGCTTAACCATGCTATTTTCATTCATATGTTAAATACTGTTTCAATGATCATTTATTTTAAGAATCACAGAGTGTTTTGAGTTGGAAGATACTCACACGGATCATCCAAGTCCAATTCCTGGTCCTGGTTCTGTTTTACACACAGCCAAAGCACAATTTAGTGTCAGAACAAGCTTTTCTAGAAGATTGATCTACCATACTTCCTTAAGTAGTAGGTTTGATTGCTGATGAAGTGAATACCCTTAGAAATTTGATGGCATTCCCCACTAAAAGTCACTGAAATTCTAGTATTACCATACAGGCATGTGTGTGCCTTGACCCCATAGCTGCCAGTCTGGCAGTCTTGCTGAAATAATGATAACTGTGGTGTTTCATCAAAATGTAAATTCCATGGCAAAAGTCTGCAGTGATAAATGACACGAGTCAAAGAGCAAAGTCCGCACTGGATCAGGCTAAGGAACCCTGGCTCTTTGCCACTGTTATCAGTGCCCAAGGAACAGTGCAGGGGCTCCTGAAGAGACCAAGGAGCCACTTGTCCCACCCCAAGCTGGAGAGGCGCTGTGGCTTCAGATTAGCACCGTCAGCTCCTGCGCCTGCATTTAAAGAAACATTTCTCTTAGCTCGGACACAGGACTGAAGCCTCTCTCCGTTTCCGGAGCGGTCGCTCCGGTGCCAGCCCCGGTTTTGGCTGCTGATGAGGCGGCGGCCAAGAGAGGGCAGCCGGGCCGGGCCGGCGGGAGCGGGGCCCTCAGCCGCCAGAGCCGGCCAGCGCAGAGCGGGCCCGCGGGCCGCGGGAAGGGAACTTCTGGCCTGGCTGCACAGGTGTCCCTCATGACCCGGTCCCATGCACGGATGAACGGGCGCACGAATTGCTTTCCCCAGAAATACCCGTTTTTATTTAAAGGCGAGGTGTATCAGAAATAGCCCTGGTGGATTTCATGCCTCAGGTGCTCGGGGAAGCAAGCGTGTGTGCTGGTGCTGAGGCTGACAGGACAGGACAGGTTTATTTGCTTGCCCTTCTTGATATAGTAAGTGGCATTTGATAAATCGTTGTCAGACCACTGAAATCTAATAACATGGATCACTACAAGATGATTACAGCCCCTGAACATTACTGGCACTATATGAGTGAATAATAACCTTGCTGTTTTTGACAAGGGGATACGTAATCCTTAAGGTATTCAGGGACAAGGTGTGATTTCCAACACTTGGTCAGACAAGGCATTAAAAATTATAACGTCATTGGCTGAGAAGCCTTCCCCGTGGATTTTAAAGATTTGTGACTATGATAAATAAAATCACTCTCTTAATCAACCCTTTCCAATATAATTTATGAATGCTCTGTTCAAAACATCGTATCATAACAATATGGAAGAAGGTTGGTTTAGAGACACATTGATGCATACATACTAAAATAAAGATATTGCCAGTACAAGGATAAGATAAAAGCAAACTGACATACATAAAATCCTCTTAAGGACATTTTAAAAATGCAGTTTCTTAACACAATGTACCTGCCAAAGTATTCAACTGATTTTACATCATGTCTGGTAATACCTAGCAACGCTTTCAGTTGCCCAGGAAAGCTAGTAATCAATGAGTAGAAACACAATTCACCATGTTTGATAGGTGAGCTAGCAAGGCAGTAATGCCTCTGAGAAAATGTCAGGAGTGATATATGCACACTCTTTCTGTCTTGAGTGCTGAAGCCAGCCAGACCTGCTTTGAAAGGCAAACTGACACTGTATGTACAAGCTTTTCTATTGACATTAGGCAGAAATTATCAAGCACAGTCCGGCAGAAGGCAGGTAAGATTGACCAATAAATATATATTTCCTCATATTTTGCACTGCAAAAAAAAAAGGATCTTAAAGTTAGACTGATTTTTACACCTCAAAAACATGTTCATGAGTTGCAAAGAAGACATACACATATACAGATTTCTTCAAAAGAAGCGTACTGAAAGCAGTCAATTTAAAATCCTGTTATTTTTAAATAATCTTCATAGCAGAAGTAATGTAACCACAACAAATTTAAAACCTGGAATAATCACTAATCTGTGCAAGTTCAAGTGCAGAAATTCGTGATGCAAAAACTCAGCTGTGAGGGTTAGATTTTGCCTGAAGCAATACCTGCCAGTAGTCCCACTGAAAACAGAGCATGCTCTCAGTGAAATGCTATTAGGGGTAATGACAGGGGGAGAAGAAAAGCTTGAACTTTAAAGCATCCAGTTTAAAATTCTCATCATGCCTTTCACGGCAGTCAGATAGCCCTGACTGCTGCCCCATGTTCCCACCCCATGTGCCAGCACCTCATGCCCTTGTTAGCAATGCCATTTCTCCTCCCTGGGATGGAGGACCTGCCTGAGCTTTTGCTGCCAGCCAGCATCAGCACCCACGCTGAATCCTCCCAACACATCCCCTGGAACCAGCCTCAGCACCAGCTGCACAATCTGAGCTCTGTTGGGGTTGGTGCAACACAACATCATGTCCCAGTCAGTGCTCTGTCTGGGACACTGCTTGGCTCTCCCATCATGCCTATGCAGGCTGTCCAGGGTTCTGAGAAATATAGCAATTTTGCAAATTTGCAAAATTTATATAGCAATTTTTGCAAAATTTGCAGTTTTGTTCCCATTGCACTTCTAACACAAAAAAAGACCATGACTGCAACAAGGAAAACATAATTTTGACCCGTTCTTGTGTGTCTCAGTACTACTGCAGAGAAGTTCAATGGGACTCTAGGGAGAGGTGTCACCATAATGCAAAGCCCTCGGCCTGCTGACCTGAGAAATTCCTCAAGACACCAAGTCCTCCAAAATGCCTGAGAAAGAGGAGACAAAAATGCATTTGTCAGCAGTGAGCTGTGAGGAGACAACTGCACTGATGCCTTGCAAGGCTAACCTGAAACAGACTGGACAGAGCTAGAGAATAAAGTAGGTATTTATTGAAAGACCTCCAGGATCCACCTTGGGCAGGACAGGAGCCTGACCAAGGCTGCACCCAGGACGGATTAAGCATATAGTCACAAAATGGTTGACCAGTCACGAGATTTTACATTTTTATAAATTTTGGTCCATTTGCATATTGGGGTTTAGTTGTCCAATTACAGCTTCAGGTTGTGAGGTCTCATCCTTCTTGCTCGTCCCTTCAGTCCACCGTTTTTATGCTTTTGGGCCTGAAAGTTGTCCTTGGTCTTTCAGCAGGAAAAGGATTTGTTTTGTCTACCTGCTCTGAGAAGAGAGCTTACTAGCACTTGGTATGAGGCTTAGAACTACACCTAAGCAACACAGGATCTGAAAACATGAAAGCTAAAACTTTCATGATATACTAAACCTGTCCTGCAGGTCTGTCACTATCCAAGCCCTATCCCCTCCATGTAGGGGCCACCAAGAGAGATGTCCCTGTAGCAAAGTTTGGCCACCAGATGCCTGCAGGTGGCCAGTACAGTATGGTGGCCAGTACAGTATGGTGGCCATTCACACAGGGAAAGGAGAGGAGAGAGGCAGGTGCAGGGAAAGCAGAAGGAGGGCACGCCAGGAGGGAGGCCTGGCAGGACAGACAGATAGGAGACAAGGACCAGGCACTGACCTCCTCCACAGGTATGGTCCCAGCACCTCTGCTGAGGAGAAAGAGCCAGGTGAAGGCATTCATGGGGTTCCTGTCCAGATTCAAACCGGACATGAGGAGAAAGGCTCTGGGGACTGGTGGAGAGGCAGCAGATCTTTCCTGGCAGTGTTTTCAGGCACTTGGAGGAGACAGGTGCCAACCTGGGCAGCCTCTGAAGCTCCAGTGGTGCTTCCTGTCAGGGAGGATGCCCTGATGGCTTGTTGGGCATCAGCCCACTCACTGAGGCAGAAAAAAAATCCCTGCTTGTACAAATTAGGTGCCTGCATATTTCTGCCAGTCTACTGTGCATGTGTCTGAACCCCTTCATATAAAAATACCTTGGGTGTTGAAAAAACCTCACCTCAGAACACCTCTGTTTTCAGAGAGGATAACAGAGTGACAGTCAGCTGTTCAGAGACAGACCTTTGTGGCAGGAGGGCAGAGAGACACTATTATCATAACCAAGTTGAAAATCTAAAAAGAAAAAGGCAGCCACATACTGCACTTCTGCAAAGTAATATCTGAAATGCACCCAATTTCTCCATAACTATTAACATGGGGCAGATATTACAAAGGAGTTTATCCAGAGCTGCCAAGACTTTGCTAAAATCAGTAATGAAGAGTATACAAGCAAGTACCTGATAGTAAATGGTGAGATCCCTAAGGACAGGAGTAGAGGTGCTTAGGAATGTCATGGAAAAAGGTCAGAAGCTACAGCTGCAAGAGCAGGATAAACATAGCTATCTACACTTTGCTTTTATGTTTTTCTAGGTACACATACTTGTAGGTTTTTGTCAAAAATCATCTGCAAACTCATGGCAGGTACATCCTTCTTGTACCCACATGACACAAACAGGTTTGTAAGGTTTGCCTTTCATTTTCACTGAGGTTGAGACAAAAGCTGCAACCTGCTTTATTGTGGAGTTAATCATGTCCAGGCCTAAAGAGACACCTTCTGCGTTGCCAATGACTGACAGGTATCTAATACATCAGGAAAGGGAAGGAATACTGGCTAAAAAGCTCAATGTGACCCAACAACCTTCCCATTCACCCCAGAAAAATCAAATGTACCCTGGGCTTCATCAAAAGAAGTGTTGCAGTGAGGGTGGCTGCAACAAATCTTTGAACCTCCTGGCTTCAGGGTGAATGTGTCGCAAAGTAAGAATAAAGGAGCGGGAATGATGGAGTGCCCTGAAAAGAAAATTTACTTGAAAAACAGAATAAAAAAGAGAAATAAAACCAGGGATGATGTCCAAAAGCCAAACACAGTACAGACACAGTACAGGGACAAATTTCAAAGGCCAGAAGCAAGGAAGAACTAAAATAAAGTCTCGGGGGGGTGGGGGGGGAAGGATAATTTTAGAAACAATACCATACATGGAACGCAAGTAACCAATAGAGGAAAAGAACTTAGGCTAGTAAAGGTAATAACTCCAAAGGCTTTTGGGAGGAGACCTCAGGCTCGCCCTGAGTTAGATGTATGTTTCTCAGGGCTTGAAGCCAAGGCCTGGCCTGTCAGGGGTGAAGTCCTGCTGATCCTGCTCCTCAGTCAAGTCAAGAGGACTCCCACATCTCCCCAGCAGGCTCCTTGTCCTCCACAGAGGTGTGACCAGCAGGTGGAGGGAGGTGATTCTGCCCCTCTACTCTGTTCTTACAATACTCCACCTGGAGAGCTACATCCAGGTCTGGGAGCCTGACAGAGACATGGACCTGTCAGAGCAAGTCAAATGGCTTCACACTGAAAGCAGCAGGCTTAGGTCAGATGGGAGGAAACTCAATACTGTGAGGGTGGTGAGACACTGGCACAGATTGACCAGAGAAGCTGGGGCTGCCCCATTCCTGGAAGTGTTCAAGGCCAGATTGGATGGGGCTTGGATCAATCTGATCTAGTGGAAGGTGTCCATGTCCATAGCAGGAGGGTGGAACTAGATGATCCGAAGGCTAAGATTAGCTTTGGTATAGCCAGGGGCTTTAAATTGCACGAGTGGAGACTGCTGCTGTATTGGCTACATCCAGCTAGTGATTTACAATGGCAATTCTGAGTACTTTAAAGGAGAAAAAAGGTGAGAAAATAGGAAAAAAAATTCCTACAGAAATTTTGGTTGTCTGCAGTATCAGAACAGGTCATTTGAGTAGAAGAAACAAAACAACAAAGTCATTACTGGGAAAGAGGCAACATGCATAACCATCTCAGAGCTTTATCTCTGGCCTTCAAAACTGCTTCCCCACGTGCAGCTGCTTCCCTTCAGCATCTGTATGGAAAACTTGATGTGGCTAACTCCACTCTTCAAAACTTCACTGCAGGGTAATGCCCAATAAAAGCAGTGTAAAATTTCCATACAGAGCTGAACAGATTCTTGCAGATGGCAGAGGATGGGGGTCTATCCACTGGGGCCACTCTAGCTGAGTTACTGAGGAACTTCTAAATTTGTTGCAACTGCTGCTCATCCTAGAGACAGCAGAATAACATCCTCAAGAGAAAATGATTCCATTTTTCTTTCAGAGAATTTTACCTTAAAGACCTGGTGCTGTATATTCTAGGTGTGAAATGAGAGAACCCACAGTGTTCTCTGAAGTTTAATTTGAGGAGTATAAGGGGAAAGAACAGCTTATATGTGAGCTGAAAAACATTCATCCGCAGTGTAGCCCAGTTCAGCATCGCACTGGAACATTTTATTCCAGGACTGAACTAAAGAAGCTGATTTCTTGCCCAGGGAAAAAAAAAAAAAAACCAGAAGAGTTTCTGGAGATAAGCAAGGAACAACAACAACAACAATAACAACTTTAAAGTCCTCTTGGTTTGAGTCATAGATGAAGTACTTTTGATAACAAAGACAGATGTGTGGGGTGTGTGTCCTGATCCTTTATTGCACCCAGACTTGGCTGGTAGCTGATGGGAGCTGCTCCTGCAGCGGCTTTGTGTCAGCCTGAGGCTGTCCCAGGGTGGGATCACCCATGTACAGACAGCAAGAGGGAGGCTGTACAGATCAGAGCAAGATAAAACCCTTCGACAATGCTCTGAATCTCAAAAAAAAAAAAAAAAAAAAAAAAAAAAAAAAAAAAAAAAAAAAATCTCCCATTCAACAGACCCTGGGAAACAGCAGGGGAAGTGTGAGCTTCATGGTTTTAGTCTAGCTACATGCACTTCGAAGGCTCTGAAAAAAAAGGCCAGGAGCTGATTTGTGAACAGACTACCTAATTTCACTCATGTAATAATGTAATAACTTCCCCATTTTTGTTTGACCCAGACAGTTACTTCAGCTTAAAAAAGAGAGGGAGTTCTCAGGGTTATTAAACTTTATATCCGTGTCAAGCAAGCTGTAGTTTCTGGTTTTCTTTCCATCTTTTACTAGTTCTTGAAAGCACTTAAAAAAAAATAGGGTCACACATGTGGAAGGAGGCAATATGCCATGAAAAGGATGGAGTAGTGCTTATGCACATTAGTGCTGTTTATGTTGTTTTTTGTTTTCATTGAACAATACACAAGGACCTCTTATGTCTCAGTGAGTCAGAGCACACAAGTGTTGCCTGCCTGCTCTATCATTTCACTTTCCCTTTGTTTCCCATCAAGTGTCATGCTTCTGGAGGTAGAGCCGTGGCACAGAAATCCAAACAAGGTTCAGCCCACCCCAGCTGGGTGCAGCTAGGGTTGCACACGTCCTCAGCTGCCATCTCTGGGTCCACATTCTTTACATTTGACCAGAAAACAAGTAGTTTTCCCTTAAAGTATATTAATCATACAGGACCAGTTATTATTTCTCTAAGCTTGCCTGTAGTTAAGGCATCAACATCTAGGCTGTGTGAAGTATGACATTTGTTTCCTCAGAGATTGGAGGTCCATATACTGCACTGATCTCAAATCCACTTTTAAGATCTCTTTAACCAGCTTTCTCTGTCCTTTTGCACAGTTGCATAACCAGATCTGAGACATGTCATACAAGCTACATGAGGTTTCCATTCACAAATCTGACTTTGGCATAGAAATTATGTGTTCAGGCAGGCTGTTCCATTTGTCCACAGCTTTTTTTCAGAAGCTTTCGCATCTGTTTTGCAGAATAATTCATTAAATGTGAGGCTGAGCAGCTAACAGGAAAAAAAAAAAGCCCAAACAACTAAAAAATTTAAAACATGATGGATGTATTAGTTCTCAACGCAATGCTTTAGGTGGTGCTATGAAATCTAAATACTAGCATAGAGATGTGGTGGTACCAGCAACAGACACAGCAAGCATGTTCTCTAAGACTATTAAAATATTATGAAAGCCACACATATTTAAAGAAGCTTTTAACATACTAGCTACTATACATTGCAGGCAACATTTGTAAAATATTAACTGCTTTATTGCTAATTTTGTTTTGAGTCATATATTGTTTAATTAGGATTTTACTCAGGAGCAGATGGTTGTCTTCATTAAATCATAACATATTCTATCCAAATGGAAGCAGCTGGTTCTTTGACTGCACTATAATTTATTTCCTACATGCCAGAAACCACTCTGAAGGGAATCCAGACTGTAATCATTCAGTTTGTTTTCATTGGAGCTTATTTACAATAAACTTTGAAAGTTTTTAGAAAACAGAAGTCAAGTGACATCATCAGAGTCCCAAAGACTCTCTCTGGAAGGCAGAATGAATATCTTACAATTTCACTGAACTCAGCTGCAAATGCTACATGCATTTACTGAAATTCTTTGTAGTTCTTTTCAGTGCGTTTAAGAAAAAGGGTTTTTTAGGAAAGCTTCTTTTCAAATTACTGGGTTCCAGTCTTCTCTTCACAAAGAAGAGCAGAGTTGAAGCTCCCAGATTACATTCTTATTGCTTCACTTACCACGCACTGACATGCAGAATCATCAGAGAGCCTGATTGTACAGGTAAGGATCAAAAGCTCCTGCTCTCCTGTGCTGGCAGATTTCTGATAGGTTCAGTCATAGAACCTATGATCTCTCTATGCATCTAAAATTTTAGATGTTCCTCAAAGCCTCTGGAATTACTGAGGGAGAGCAGGACTCAGGATGGATAAGTTCCAAAAATACATGGCTTAAATGTGGGTTGACAATTAGGCAGTTATCTTAGATTCTTTGTAAAGTATTATCCTTTTTGGATCCTTGTTCATCCTTCTCTCTTTCCCCTACCTCCACTGCTCAGCTTTTCTGCATCCTATTTCATGTCTCATGATTTTCCCCCCACTTTTTTTTTTTGACTGAGACTTTTGACCTTTTTGTCTGAGTTCAAACAAATTCTTCTACATACCATTTCATATTAAATTATACATTATAAAGACTGAACTACTCAGTAAACACCTAAGCAGGCATTGTACATGTATATGTATGCATTAAATTTAAAAATTAGAAATTTACAGCACTTGTAAATACCTTATACAAACCTTGTTAAGAGAACAATAGAAGGTCTGGTTTTACTAATGACAGATTCCACATTCTTTCTTTAGAGAAAAGAAAGTAACAGTTAGATGAGCTCTATCTTTGTCTAATTTTCCAGAAATATAACTACCTCAATATAAAAGTCCAGTTTTGTTCCATGAAGCCAGAGCATCTGTACAAAAGAGCATGTCAGAAAAACATATTACTGTGATTCAATGCAGTGACAACCTATGAAACTAGAAGAGGCATATCAAGATATATTTATCCATCAAAAGTTTTCCTCACAGAAACTACTGCTGAGTTGCCTTAGTGTGCCAGCGTTTTCTATTTTCAACTCAAATTCAGTTTAGAGAGAAAATGTTGTTTCAGCTCATGTTCTTGTTCGCAAATTGACTAATTCGAAAGCAGAAATTCAGTGACTGACTTCTAAGTCAACATTCCAAAAAGAGCTTTCAAAGGAATAAGATTTTCTTTTGGAAACAAATTTGATTTATAAAAAGTTATAGGACAGGAAAGACTATTATTTTAAATTAAAGAACACAAATTATTTTGAGAAAAAAAATAATGTAGTTCTCAAAACACTGTACAACCATGCTAAAAGTTCACTGAGCCTTTCATCACTTTGTCACTGATTCTATTAATGTGTACATATTACCATTCCTTTCTACCAAAAATCTAAGAACAACATTTTTCAGCCTTGTGTACAAAGCAGGTTTCTGTACCATCCCTTGGATGGAAGGGAACAGCACAAATAGACCACGGCACCTTGTTTTGTGGTATGGATGGGAATAACAGTAAGCAAGAGTGAGGTCAGAGGATTATGACTAAGAAATACTTCTGGGAAAAGGAGACATACATCCTGAGTATTCAGCAAATGAGCAAGCATCCTGTTACACCCTCCTGGTTGTCTGCACCATGTTTCTGCATGAGCCTTCTCACTTAGGAAGAAAATTATACTTTCTTCCATTCCTCTCTAATCAGCAGAATTGTCTTTCTCCACCTTGCTTTTAAAACAGTTCTTAAAGGAAAGTATTACCTCAGGGAAGGTACCAAGCTCAGGAAATTTCTGTTCCCAAGATGACAGTTTTATATATTTACAAACAACTTAAAAGCAGAGGGCTGTTCTTTGCAACTGTAACCATAGGAACAGAGACCAGCACTTGCATTAATAGAAGACTGGGATTCCGCTCTGAATAAATTACCTCAGCCAAAAAATGCTTACCTACTGAGACTGTGAAATTAAATAAACATTATTCCAGTATCTCTTTACATCAGTGATGTGGAGCTTGCTGTCAGGGACAGAACTGCAGCCTCACAAACTTGTGGCTGTCAAAGCCCCCAGACTTGTTTAGCCTAACAGAGAAGCCACTTCCCATTCTGTTTTCACATCTCTTTCTATTTTGATGCTCTTCATCTTTTTCAGCCATATTCTTCACACTCCCCTTTCTTGCATTTCTCCTGCTTCTCTGCAAGTAATGCTGAGGAGAAACCAACCTTAACGTCACTGATTGTGGGGAGGGGTCTTTTAAGGTGACTTCCCTACTCAGAACTGCTGCTGTTCATGTGCACTATCCTCTGTTAGAAAACAAAAAATGGTACTCTGTCCTCACATGCATCCCCCATAGTTTAAGGTTTTCCATCTCCACTACTGGCTGGGACACCAGACTGCCAGTTCTCATTCCTAACAGTGAAATGGCACCATGTGCCCTAAAGCCAAGGGCTCTATTAATGAACAATACGCATTATGTGGTATCTGCAGCACACAGAACATTTTGCTCAGTAGAAAAAGTCGTTATTTTGGATTACTCTTTTTAATAGAAGATGGATGTGAAAATAAATAAGCCCCACCAACTTATTTCAGAGATAAATTTTCTTGTACTTCATAGTAATAAAGATGTAACTGAATTTTTGAATGCATCTGGCAAACACAGATAGAGTGATAGTAAAACTGACATGCTGAAGTAGCAGTGATATGCTAAATTTGACATCTTACTCTCACTAATGCATCAGGACACCAAAAACAATCATTCATAAAGTCTCCTTTGAGATTTGTGGAGATCAGGTTGAAGCAACAGTCAATGGTTATTGTTCTACATCTATTGGAATGTAAAGCCCAAAAGAATCCAAATATGTAAATAGAAAGAATCTACTAAGCAAATTGTGTTGCAGTACTAGTCCAAAAAAAGAAAAAGAAACTTAAAATATCATTCATACAATCCTATGTCCAAAAAATCAGAATATGCACAAAGCATTCATCTTTTGAGTTATTTTTCATGTACTCTAATATAATTTCCAGTTATTTGTCAATAAATTATTAACTGATATAACTCCTTGTATTTTACATTTCATCTTAGTTCTTACTGCTGGAAAGTTTGAGAGGAATAGAGAGAAATGCTGCCAAACAGCATCGACTTTCTCAAATAAAAAAAGTTCAGTCTTCAGTCCCAAGTCTCTACCTGATCACCTTGCTGCAATTATATTCATTTACTCCAGGACTTTCTTTTGAAGTGAATCAACTACTTCCATCCAAGACAAAACTGGAGCATAATTTGGAGACTATTTCACTCCAGGGACTGGTTGCTTCAGGCAGGAGAAGCAGGGCTGTGCCCATCTGGGGTTTCTTCATCCTAATGAGTCATTCAGCCATTTCCCACCAGGCTTTGAATCCTCCGTACTTTCCTGCCACCTCCAAGGGCAGACAACATACACTCGTGTCTTAAAACTACAGTAACATGCCTCTGGCACTCCTTGGACTATTTGAGGAACTGCAGAAAAATTACATCCAACACCCTTCTTTCCATCTTCTCTCAGAAAAAAAAAAAATACATTTTGGAACAACAAGGAACATAAAAAAAACTGCTGTGGAAGAAACTGCAGCTATTAATAGTGAACATACAGCATCAGGTGCCATTCACCCACAACACCTCCCCTCTAGTTGTCAAATACTTGTGTGAAAAGATATTTTTAAGAGTGTGTGTAAATTACTGGGAAGAGCAGGGGGATGCAGACTGTGTGCATTATTCTTGCACAGTGCTCAGCACAAAAGAGGCTCAATTCTCCCATGATTTCAGAAAGCTGTCTTCATTAACCCATTCTTCAAGCCTCAGAACAGCAACAACAGACCCACTGCACAGCAGATGCCCATTGTCCTCTGTATCATGGGAAAATTCTTCTCCCCACATTGAACACATGGCACACTTATAAAAATTGTTCTTCCACACAGAATCGTCAGACCTTGTGCTTTCATAGTAGCACTTAATAGGTCTTTATGAGGAGGTGTTTATTTAGGACTTTTTTTTCTGAGAAATGGTAATTTTCTAGTTACCATTGGTTACCTTATATTCTTGTGGTATGACAATTCTTGGAAAGGGATGGTTATGATTACCCCTCATGTCTCCCACAAGCTCTTGATCTAGATTTAATATAGATGCATAGAATATTATGGGTTGGAAGGGACCTAAAAGATCATCTAGACCCAACATCCCCTGCCATGGGCAGGCAGACCTCCAACTAGACCAGGTTGTTCAAGGATTTATCTAACCTGGCCTTGAATACTGCCAGGACTGGAGCATCCAAAACCTCCCTGTGCAAGCTGTTCCAGTGTCTCACCACCCTCTTAGTAAAGAATTTCTTCCTAATATCTAATCAAAGCATCCCCTCTTTCAGTTTGTACCCACTGCTATTTGTCCTAACACTACAGTTCCCAACAAACAACCCCTCTCTGGCTTCCCTGTAGGCCCCCTTCTGGTACTGGAAGGTTGCTGGGAGTTCTCCATGCAACCTTCTCCAGGCTGACCAGCCCCAATTTTCTCAGTCTGTCTTTGTTGGGGAGGTGCTCCAGTCCTCTTATCAGCTTCATGGCCTCCTCTGGACTTGCTCCAACAGTTCCATGTCCTCCTTATACTGGGGACACCAGAACTGTACACAGCACTCCAGGTGGGGTCTCACAAGAGCAGGATAGAGGGGAAAAATCCCCTCCCTCGACCTGCTGCCCACAGTCCTTTGGCTGCAACCCAGGACATGTTTGTCTTTCTGGGCTGTGAGCACATTTGCCAGCTCATGTTGGGTTTTTCATCACCCACCAGCCCCAGGTCGTTCTCCTCAGGGCTGCTCTCAGTCCCTTCTCTGCCCAGCCTGTGGGTGTGCCTGGGATTGCCACAGCCCAGCCACAGGACCTTGCACTCGCTCTACTGAACCTCAAGGGGTTTGCACTGACCCGCCTGTGCAGGTCCCTCTGGATGGCATCCAGTCCTTCCAGTGTGTCAGCTGCACCACACAGCCTGGTGTCACCAGTGAACTTGCTGAGGGTGTGCTCATCCCACTGTCCATGTCACCAGCAAAGATGCTGAATGGTTTTGGCCCCAGTATCAACTCCCGAGGGACACCACTCATCACTGGTCTTCATGTGGACAATGATCCATTGACCACAGCTCTTTGTGTGTGACCATCCAGCCAGTTCTTTATCTCCTGAGTGGTCCATCCACCAAATCCATTTGTTTATAATTTAAAAACAAGGACATCAGGAAGGGATAGCGTTAAATATTTTGCATGTGAAAGACCACATGCAGGGACAAACAATTTAAAAACCAAAACAAAACAAAAAAACCACCAAAAAAACCCCACCTCAACTCTGTCTTTATGTTTAAGCACTTTAACTTTCATAGCTGGAGGAAAATTACCACAAAAAGACTAGACCAAAAAGATCTCCGGAGCTGACACCATCCTGTTCTTTGGACACAGACTGATCTAATTCATATTAAGCAAACTTAAGTATAAGGAATGACCCCTGTGGGACAGTGTGATCAGATCTGTAGCAAGAATTTGGGTTTTTTTAAAATTACTATATTTCTTACATTAGTTGTCCAGTCTCTCTCCAAGCTAATGATGCAAATGCATTGCAGTTCAATGCAACACAGGGACTATCCCAATTGGAAAGGCCTCATTTAAAATACGCTGGCTAAGATCCTGTAGCCCTTGGTTGCATTGGGAATGCACAGCTTCAAATTAGCTCCAAAAATTCTGTACAAGAAAACCAGAGTCATCATGTTTACTACACTTTGCTGAGGCTTGGAGTGACTTTGTGCTGGTTGTTGCACTTCAAAGCATACCTTTTGGGTTTAGGTCCTGTTTCCTGAACTGTATTTCAGGTATTTTCCACGCTGTTGGCAAGCTCAAGGGTATGAGAATTAAGAGATATTTATTATCTTGTGAAACACCTAACTTTACCTCAGGCTTTTACAGAAAGAAGATGAGAGCTGAATTCCTACAGAACATTTTCAAAGACTGCTGACAATTTGTTTCATACTTCTGAACTGACTTTTAAAAGGCAGTCCTTGAAAGTAATATTTTATATTCCTTGAAATCTCAACAAAAGTTTCTAAGAGCAGCAATAACAAAAGAAATTACTGAGCAGGATACTGCTTGATGTCTTAACTCTCTGCATCATAACCAAATTTTTAACAAGTGCAAGTTTATTTTGGTATAGAAAGAATCTTGCTGATCGAGGTTGCAGGCTGAGGATCAACAGTGATACACTTTACTGTTTGGAATTAAGGACAGTGGCCACAAGTAATCACCTTACCACTTCCTAATCACTTAATGCATCAACTAAACTTTGCTAATTGCCCACCTGAGTGTCTCTTATTTGCCTCAGATGGAAATGAAATGCACTGTGAAAGATAATTGCCTACTGCTTATCACATGAGCTGGTATCTGACTATGCATATGGTCTTATGTGCACATTAATTGTGAATCAAATCATCATATCACCTTAACCCACCACGTACCTTCTGACTGCATCAGGCCAGGGAGAGGACTGTGGTGGATTCTGTAACTCAGCTGATGCAGGGCAAATCATCAAGTAATGACAACACTAAGTAGTTTTTTTCAATACTTTTTGAGTCTATGAAGTCCCTGTCAGAATAACTTATTCCACATGGAACATTACACATAATACTCAAGCTGTGTTTCAGCTCAAATTCTGCAAATGAAAACAGTTGTGTAAGAGGCATTGACAATACAATCCTCTCAAATTTTGAGGACCAGCCTCAAAATAAATTAAAAGATTGCCAAAAAGTTCTGAGTTTTTCTACTTGCCTCCTGGATTTGTTTAGATTTTGAGTTTTTTTCTAAATCTCCCTAATATATTTTCATTTTTTTTCCTTTGAACTCTACATACTGAAGTCATGCTATTTAATGTAAGAACACCGAGATGCTTGAATTTTCATTCAAGAAGAGTGATTAGCAAAAAGGTATTCATTATCAAGAGGCTTTAGGTGAAAGTGTAGAAACTGTAAATGCAACACATAAGGCAAGGTTTTAGTAGCATGTACTTCACCAAAGTCATATTTGAGTGGGCAATAGAAATAGTAGCACTTTAGAACAGCAGCAGAGGACTAAAACCCACAACTAAGTATTTTTTTAAGCATGAATTTTATTGCCTGGGTTTAAGGGATTTTAAAAGTAAAAACAAGGCTGGTTTTAAAAAGTTGAAATTCTAGTTCACAGGAAATCTGTGACAAAACTTTGGGTGAACATTATCAATTTGTATTTCCACAGAAATAGATGGCAAATCAGTGATAAAAGACAAACTTCATTACCCAAGGAGAAAAGACAGTCTCAGATTCTGGGACAAAACCTCAGTTTACATCCATGGACATTCACAAAAGCCAGGCTTAGCATCATGATCTTGACTTCCCAGGCAAGAAGACACAGAAGTAGGCTCCAGCATGATCTAACTTAACAAGTCTTTTCAGGCCCTTGGAAATCTTTTTCTTTCAGGACGGAAGTCTTAAATTACACTTACAAGACAATTAATGACCATCAACTTCTGAGTGGCCTGAGATAACCCTGTTAAATAACACCAGCAATTTAACACTGTTGCTTTAATGGTGTCACTGGTTATATGTCAGCATAATCGATGCTCTGTCACTTAATAACTTAGTGTAATTGATGCACTATTACTTTAATTCTTCTTCATTATGAAGGTTATTAAGGTGCACTGTAAGTTAGAGTAATTAGACATTTCAATTGAATAGCTAAGGAGTTTGGAAATAAATAGCTCTAAGATCCAGCACTGATGCTTACCCTTTGAAATGTGCACCACATTTATATACTTAAAAATGGATTGGCTTTGTCAGGGGTGGAGAGGAGAAAAAATATGAAAATAAGATGGTGTTTAACTTTTTGGATTCCATTTAATTTAAGTTTGCAATCCATCTCGTTTGTTCTTTTTGTAAACCTCCAAGAGTTTCTAAGCACTTTGGAGATCCTGCACTTCTGAAAGACTGTGACATAGGGATGTACTTTTCCATTTTTTACAGATGGCTCCACGCTGCAAGAACAAAGCATTGCAGAGATAAGGATCTGCCTCCCTTTGCACTGTGAGTAAAGATGACCTTGTGCTGTCCATACTCTGCCTGACCAAAAGCAGAGTGACCATGGGTGCCACACCCAAGACACCCCACTAATGCAGCCAAAACTAGTTGCATCCAGGCCTGATCACTTGTAACTCCAGAACTTACCTACACTGCACTATGGTCTCAAATACTTACCATCCTCTGCAACACGTGGGAGACCAGATTGGTCAGGAGTTTCAAATTACATCCTCAAAAAGGGAGCAGTCTCTGGTGGGAGCAGAGTGAGTGAGTGCTGCACAAACATGACTGGGTGCCACACGTCGGTCCAGCCATAAGGACACCAGCTGCATATTGAAGCCACCAGGTTTCCAAGACTAATTGCAACAACTTTATTGCAAACCAGAATGAAGCAGTAGTTGTAGCATGAGAGACTGGCAGTAACAGTATCCTTACTGAAAACTTTTATGCTTAATCCCATTTCATTTGGAAAAGGAGATTTTACAGGTTGATTCTTATTTGAAGAGACAACGCTGCCATGGGGGATTTCAGCAGAAGCACTGAAGAAATGGAAGACAGGAAACAATGAAAGAATCTTCTTGATTGAGAGATGAAAGACTTTCAAATTAATCATCTTCTGTTGCTAACATTGAACTGGAAGGTCTTTCCTGGCTTCTGTGGGGAAGAAAAGCTGTGTCTTTTCACTGCCCTCTGATTTTTTAATGCCCCACTAGACTTCTTAGTTCTTTCTTAGACTTTAAGAAAGAACACAGAAGACAGCTTATACAGCTAACAGGCACAGGTCATTGTACTGAGAGAAGGCTGCCTCTCAAGATGATCTCAAAAAATGGCTTGGAACAAATAAATAATAGAGTTTGATCCCACAGGTAAAACTCTTTCTAAGTTACTTCACAATACTAAACGATCTCTCTCCATCTATTGCTCTGAGGCAAGAGAATGAGGAAGAGGCACCACTGTATT
The DNA here is from genome assembly GCF_021018805.1 of Prinia subflava. NCBI lineage: Eukaryota > Metazoa > Chordata > Aves > Passeriformes > Cisticolidae > Prinia > Prinia subflava. The sequence goes on along the minus strand of NC_086251.1, from coordinate 49,274,672 downwards.
ATCTGAGGATACAGTGAGACTGGATGGGATAAAAATTGGTCTATATCATAATGCTAATGAAGCCACCCATGCGTCAGGAATTATGCTGAACAAACGATTATTTTGCATTCTTCATGCTAAAGTAATTGGCATGTTAAGTCACATCTGCAGAGAAAATATTGCAGACAATGTTCACATTCATAAATGCGATTCTTGGTAACTAAATGTCATAAATGTTGCTTTAATACATGACTGGACTCACAATTTTGGAAATTTTGAGTCAGGTCATCCAACAATCTTAGAGCCATCATATAATAAATAAGAAGAGTATGTATTGTACAGAATTTCTGTACACTGCAAGAACAGATTAATATTCCTGGTGAAGCAATAATTCATAAGAAGGTGCAACTCAATGGGGACAGCAGACTATAAGAGCAGAAGATGGGCTATATCACAGGTCTTCCCCTGAAGCTTGCACATCATTGGTACAGAAGGTTCCATTATTCTTTTATGTGCTTTCTACTATGATTGCTAATCCTTTACAGACGATAAATATACCTTTTCATCTGCATAGTTTATAGGAACACATCTACCTCTTTAAAATAAATGCTTTGCAAGGTCTTTCATCAGCATGTATTTCATCTTCTGCAATTGTGAATTTGTGTTAACACACACTAGCAAATATATTTTAGAAGTGATTGACACCAGTTCTTAAGCCATTTTATAGATGTGTCCTCTGTACCTATTTTTCTGACAGCCAAAAGAGCTTTCCCTATTCCTGCCCTTTCAGAAACTAATTCCCAAGCATCATGCAAGTAGAGAGGTTGAGGAATACTCCAGTTCAGTTACAAATAACTTGGATCACATCCTTGTATCACAGATCCCTGAGCTTGCCAGAAGACTGTTTTGTCTAATTGATAAATGGCAGAGATAACTAGTTCTCTGTGGCAATGGCTTACTTACATGGATGGATTTATTTAAGTGCCTGAAACAGTCTAACCCTATCTGTGCTGGGTGGTCAAGCAGATTGCAATAGCTTTCAATTCCCCAATAGACATGGCTGAATCTGAAACCTGCTTCAACTGGAAAGATCCTTTTTCAAACTTCTTTATATTCATCTTGCATGGTCTCTGCAGCCATCATTGTTGGAGATATGAAGGAACATTCCTATTGGTGAGATGAAGAGATTCCTTTTCCATCGTGGTTCTCTTGCCAGGGTTATCTCAGTACTTCTGATTTTTTAACTTTAAAGGAGCAATGGACATTGGTGACAGATTTTTTTTCCAGTGATGACGCTGTGTAAGACTATATTTCAGAAAAAACGTAGGGTGGGGTTTAAAAGGGATATCTGCATTACTACCACCAAATCTCCTTCAGATGATCAAACAGACCTGAAAGTATGTATGACTTTCTGAATATTTTGGTGCTTAATTTCTGAAAAAGCAGAAAGTAAATATTGGCCACACCCTGTCAATCTGCTAAGGAATTCAGAGAGGTTGAAAAGCCTCTTCCAGCAATGGATGGAGCAATCACAGTTTATAATCATATTAGTATCAGACTGCATAAAATCAAGAATATGTTAACTTTGTGAGAGTCTAAGTCAGCTCAAAAACTTATTCTATTCTAGTCAGACTTGTTCAAAGGGCTTCTGAAAACAAGGAGATGGTGCTACTTTTTGTTCCCCCAAGACAAGGCACACCAAGTGGCTACACAAGTAATTAATTTCATTCTAGAACTAACATCTCCCACTAAGCATTTTGGGAAGAATCCTACCACAAAAACCAGCACAATAGCAGTAAGAACTGGGGGTTGACTTCAGCTTTTTGTAGTCTCATTGCTCTCCTACTGGGTCACCTTATATCTTCTGTATGCCACAGGAGTACTGAGTTAAAATCAACTTTCAAGGAACAACGATTAACTTTGTGCATATATTGTAGGATCTGAAGCATTGAATTTACACCAGGGGAAAATATTAACCCTAGAGTTACATAAAGCTGGGGTTAGGGATCTGCCCACTTGCAACAAGAAGAATGCAGCTGGAGGTATCCTCCTCAGTAAAGGCCTCTTGACTTGTTTGGATCATCCAAGAAAGAAAGGTGCTTCAAAATACTGTTTCTAAAATAACTCTGCAGGTAGTTGTACAAGAAAAGAGAAACAGAGAGACATAAAAGCTGTTAACTGTTTATGTCTGAACCAGACTTAGCAATCACAACTATTACAGAGGAAAAAAAGAATCAGAGGTAGTCAAAAGAGTATATTGGAGGACAATAAAAATATTTCCATCTGTGAAATTACAGCACTACAAGACCTTTAACTTTAGTGTGGTGGCATTTTCTTCCAATATTTCTACAGCAAGTTTCAGATTTTCCCTGAAAACTGCATATGTAAGTTAAACATAGTTTTGGTTTATAGTTAATTTGCCTTGTCTCCCTTCATGCCTCAGAGATGCTTTGGGAACAGTGGAATCTAAGCACAGACCCAAGCCCTCAGCAAGGACTGGGCCAGGAGTAGGAAGGAGTGGGAAGCACTGGGAGAAGCATTCTCAGAAACACACTCTGCCTTACTTTCCGAGAGTTTTAACTTTCTCTTGATGAGGATTTAAAACCACTCTGGTTTTCCAGCATGTATATATAAGCATAACCCTGTGGTTCAAGATAAAATGTTTCAAACAGGACTTCATGTCATTTCCCGCTGAAGGGTAAAGGACCAGCAAAACCTTGCAGCATGAGTCAAGTCTGGTTTTACAAATGCAGCTAACAAAGGACTGAATCCCCTCTGACAAGTGCGTGAGGTGTTTGTGCTAGACAAATTAGAGGTACAAAGCCGTCTGTTTAATTCTGACTGAAAGCAATTGAGAGGTACAAATTATACCAGAGGAAATTTCTAAATTGAAGGGAAAGCAAGAAAGAGACTCAAAAAAACAAGACTAAAATGACCTCCACACAATGACAGTTGAGAGATAAAAACTTGGCAATTTGGAAGGGGGAAAAGAGCAAGGCAGGCAGGAGGACAGGCAGAGAAGTAGTCTGGAAGTTTTTAATGGATAACTTGTTTTTGAGAACACAAAACCCCTGCTGCCATGCCTTCTTGGATTATTTCCAGTGTTACAGATGAACCTATAGCTTAGTGAACACAAAAGCCAGGACTTTTTTTTTTTTTGTTCCCCCTCTTCTTTTTAGCACAAAGGAAGACAGCAATCATGTCAGGAAAGATTTGGTGGCTTTAATTGAGCTGCGCTTCTATCCTTTCCTGTGTTTTCTATCATGTCAATTTTCCAAGTGGCCATCAAGTTTTTGTCAGCTGAAGCAACCCAAGTATACAAGGGTGACATTTAGAATAGCTCCAGGATTTGCCTCCCTCCTGGCAGCACTATCAAGAAGGGCTTTAAGCATGCTTAAGCTGACTTTAAATCAAGATGTCAGTTTTGAAATCAGGCTGTCTTTGGCGTTCTTGTCAATAATGCTGAATTTGACTTAAGCCCCATACACCTTCATGCATTAACCAGCCAGCATTTGAAGCTATGCTTCTCTAATACGTATCACAATCTTTTGTCCTTTACTCAGGATTTGGGACATTTGATAGTTTGATAGGGTGACTTTTTTCCCCTTCTCTTGTAATGGGAAAGCCAAACACTTGCTCTTGCAAGGGCAAGCAGTGGTAGGACAATGGGGAATAGCTTTATGATGAAAGAGGTTAGATTTAGATTTAGACTGGCTATTAGGAAGAAATTCTTTACAGTGAGGGTTGTGAACAACCTGTCTGGAATAGATTGCCCAGAGAAGGTGCGGATGCCCCATCCCTGCAATTTTTCAAGGCCAAGCTTGAGGCTCTGAGCAACCTGGTCTAGTGGAATGTGTCCGTGCCCATGACAGGAGAATCTGAATGAAATTATCTTTACAGTCCCTTCCAACCCAAATCATTCTATGATTCTGTGAAACATTTTTGAGCTTGAATTTCAAGGGGAAGGAGGGGCACAGAGAGAGGGGGGATGATGTTGGCTCAGAATGAAGTCATAACAAAAATTGAAGATATATGAGTCTTTGCATAACTGTGTTTATGTATCTTTGTGTCTATTCTGTGGCAGACTTGAATGCAAAATGGCTTCCTATGACCAAACACCTTTGGACATTTTATGTGTCTACTGTGAGATGTCCACAATGCATAAAGGAAAAAAAAAAAAAAAAAAAAAAAAAAAAAAAAAAAAAAAAAAAAAGAGTCCAGGAGTTCTCTGTAGAAAATAGCTGCTGCTAGCTGGACAGAGAAGGCAAAGGTACAGGATTATTCCTCTTTCCTCTTTCATTAGTTCAGGGCTATTGCATTATAGAATCACCAAAGTTGTTTATTATCATAGGAGTTTTGGGAGAAAGTCCAAAACACAACAATAGGATTTAGCTTTCTAAGTCATGGTGAAAGCCCTGGTCAGGACTCCCCTTTGGGAGTTCTGCTTCAACCCATAAGGCACATAGCAGCTACTGTAAAATGTGTTTTCTGAGTTACATTTCAGAAGTCAGATATGTGGAGACCTCAGCTGTCCAACTGAGGATTCTGGCTTACTTCTATACCTTTTTATACTTTTTGTATTAAACCCTATGAAGAAGTTTCACAGTTGTCATAAGCTGCCACTGAAGTCAATGAAAGGAAGACAATTCAGCCTGAATACACAAACTGCACTTTTGACTCATGTATGAGATCATCTGGATTAGGGAGAATAAAGGGGGACAACCAGCAGCTATTGCAGAACCTCTCCCACATGGAGACAGGAAGAGCTGCTCTAGAACAGTCATCACTCAATACATTTACAACTTTTGCACTTAATCACATGGTACTGACAAACTTATAAAGCAAGAAATTAGAGATCATTGTGGAAAGAATTTGAACATTGTTTCTGTTCTTGATTGCAAACAATCAACTAAGAATATTAGTTTTTCTATAAACTTGTGTCATTCCAGAATACCCAGGAGTATTTCAGAATATATGGCACCTTAGGTACAAGCATACACTCTGAAAAATCTTCCTTAGAAAGCAAAGAACACCCCACAAATGCATCAAGAGGTAAATCTCATAGAACTAAAATCTAATTATGGGTTAGATTTAGTCAAATCTACAAAAACAATATTTAACCCTCATTTGTAAGGAAGGGAAGCTTTAGTCTTTCCCTCGCATAAAGCAGGATATGAACAGGAAGAATCTGTAGTCAAATGGAAGCAACTAGGTAATAATATAGAAGATAATACTTTTAAATAGCAAACAGAATAGCGGTGACAAAAAAAGTTCATCACAGCTTCATGGAAATATTAGATAACTTCTCCAGTCACTTTATTTAGTGAAATCACATTAATGTCAGTTTTCTCATCACAACTATTTATGGCAGCTTCTTCCAAAATGACCTCTCACTATTCTGCAAGAGTTTCTTATCTAAATATAACACCAAATGAGCCCTGAAATAAGTAATGAGATCCAAAGTGACATTATTATTAGGAAAATGCATTTTAAAAGAATATTATTTTTCCAACATCCAAAGAGGAGAAAAGCTAAGGCAAAGGAAAGAAAGATTAAACCATCAATTAGCACCATGCAGCACCAGTCAGCACATCAGCCTGAACTAAGCCCTCCAATACACTCATGTATGTAATAAGCAGAGGGTTAAATTATCCTAGTTCTGTTCCTTCCTGCAGCAGGAGCACAAGAAAAAAGAAAGTCAAGATTTGTTGAACAACTCTCAAAATTGATGTTTGGAGATAGGCAGATTCAGAGTAATGATTGTTATGTGGTGCTTTAGATACAGAAATAGTCTTAGGATGGAAATTTGTACCAAAGGCAGAATCAAATGGAAGGATTTATTTTCTTGTTGCTTTACTGTGTTCTTGCCATTTGCTTAAAAATGTCAAGTTTTCAATGAAGTTCAGTGGAGATGGAAACTGGGGGGAAAGGGTGAGTGATTGACTCTCTGGGGAGGCAGGAATGTAGCTGATGCAAGCAGTGTTTTTACTTGCCAACAGGTCTAAAGGAAATTCTTCTCTGTCTGTTGCTGCACAGAAAACTCTCTTTTGTAAAGAGTAAAGAGTACCTTGTGCCAGGGTAGAGCTGTGTTCTCCTTGCATCTATCACTCACATGGCAAATAGTGCCACATACAAGGATTTTTTTGGTGATATAAAACCATAAAACTTCACTAAACCAGCCCTATGTTCCATATTTAAAGTAAAACATCCTTCATTTTATTGAAATTGGGGTGGTTTTGGTGGTCAGATAGAGTGTTTAACACTCTACTAAGTAAACTGAAATCTTAGCAAGTATGCAAGTCTGGAAGTTGTCTCTGGCAGTGTGAGACAGCACCAAGTCAGAGGCAATTATAGAAGAAGAACACATGAAGTAGGCATTCATATTTCATAAGGTCATAAAAAAGTTGGCAGGCAAAGACCTCAAGGGATTGCTAAGCATGCATAAGGATGGGATATAAACTATCAATTACATTAAAACAAACAGAAGTTTGTTTACCTTGTACCTAAAGCTCTCCAGAGATGGAGATTCTGCTGTACTCAGCCACCTACTTCACTACCCTGCATTAGAAGGTGGTCAGACTTAGAAGGAACTTAAATATCTCATTGTATCTCATATCAAAACCGATTCAATGTTTTTATCCCTTATACATAAAGTCTTCTGGAATCTTTAAAGCTCATTCCTGTTTTGGAGCAGTTTTCTCTCTGCCCACCTTCCAAAGAGTAGCCATCTCTCCTCACTGTGAACTGATGCCCCATCTTACCTTCTCTCAGGGCAGGAACTTGGCTGTTTTTGCTAATTGCAAGGCATCATGTGAGCTGGTGGCTCTTTGCCAAGTACTAATAATGCATTCTCTTGCCATTCTCTCTAGCCATTTAAATTTAACAGACTTTCAAAGTGTCTGATGTCCTTCTGAGCTATGTCAGGTACAGCAGAGTGAAAACTTCCCTGACAGAATATAAAGCTCTGTACTTTTCTATTATAAAGTACTGATGCTGCAAATGCCTCCAAATTCTGCCACACTGCTGGGAAAAGTATATATATTGCTGGTATGTTTCATTTGGACCATGTGAGCAGCACTTTCGTAATCTTTTGCATGCACATGCGTCCTTTCAAGTACATTAACTTGATTTATAATAAGCAATAACATAATAGGGATATGAGATTCTGAAGTTAAATCAAGGTTTCTTAATAAAGTAAATATTAACTCTGATCATAGATGGGGAGAACTGAAGCAATGGATACCTCATCTCAAATGACATAATCAATGCAAGCACTAGAGAAATGTGTAATTCTCCAGACTTCCCTTTCACATCTCCCCTGTGTGGTTTCTGCCCTTTTAAATTAAGAAAATAAGTCTTTTTGAAATATTGGATTAAGGACTCCTAGCATGCATTTTCATGAGGTAAGAGAAAAAATTTGGACTTTAAATTTCAAATGCACTTAAAAATAGCTGAAGTGCTGTCATAGTTTTGCAGAAAAAAAAAGTTTTAAAGCATCCATTTTCATTAGTTGAGATCCACTTTGACTGGAAATTAAATCTAGCACTACTGTTTGTTTTTAAAGGATTTTTTATATGACCCTTTAAAATGCAAAAAGCTTCAAGATCAAGCTGCCATTTAATCTCATGATTGTACAGCTGGGACAAAAATATCAATATACTCCCACATAAAGATCCAGTAAGGAAAAAGCATAGCACAGAATTATGTATGGCTGGGTAAATAGAAATTATATCAGTTCTCCAAAGCAGTCAAAAAAATCCCGAGAACAAACACAAAAGCAAAGCAGTGCAGTCCTTAGGGCATAACTGTATTTACTGGTTCCCACTGGAAGGTGCTGCATCCCCTCCCCTGCTCCTTCCTGAGGGGTTTGCAAGGCTGACCCATGCAAAAGGATTCTCCACACCTCGAGGGGAATGATCTCCCTGCACAGTAAGCAGAGAGCAACCAGCATTCCTGATAAACTAGTCCCAGCAGGGGCCAACTGGACATCATACAGCATGATCAACCACTTCTTACTTCTCCCCTACTCGCTGTTCATCATAAGCCAGAAATATCCGAACTGAAATCTTGGTTAGTGTGAGATGAAGTGACCAATGCAGAACAGGATTGTTAGGAGAGAAACCAGCTGATGTTTCAGAGGACAGCTCAAATGAGCCAAACCATCATGGCAAATTAATTCATGCAGAACTAGAACACAGAGCAGAAGTCATTGCCAAAGGAGGGATAAATAGTTAAAGGATGCTTACAAAAAATGCCTGGCTATAATATCATGTTTTGGAAAATGTTACTGCCCCGGGGGAATTATGGAACTGGACTGTCACAGGACCAGTTGACACTCAAGTCAGAGAAACTTAGGAAAAAAATAAGGAAGACCTTGGTTGCAATTAATGGCAGAGGACAACCTGATAAAGAGGAACTCAGCTGAAAGAATGGAGTATTAGGACTGATCATTTCTTTGAAAAATAATGAAAAAAAGAAATCCAAACATTTTAACTGTGCAAAAATAAAACTTAAATCAAAATTGAGATCATCTAGAAGACCAGATTGCTTCTGACCCACACAGTGGCAAATAGCAAAATATCTTGGGGACCTTTCTCAAGAAAGAGACAAAATTCCTGCCCAGGGACAGTTTACCTGGCAACACCAAAGACATGTGACAGACAGTTACTACAAGAAACAGAAAATCTGCCAAATGCCAGTAACGTGGCAGGGCTGGGGCAGACACACACAGATCAGTGCAGTTGTAATGGTGTAAAGCAACTCAAGGCTCCAGGAGCTGGGGAAGGAGCAGATGATCAGTGCTGGCCACAGTGCTGTGGTCTAAAACGGACGATGAATGAAAGCTGCTTTTGCTTTCTGCAAGATTAGATGCTGCAAATCTCAAGGGGATGCTAATGAGGACCTAGTTTATGCAAATAGCAAAAAACAAATTCCTTGTTCAAATCCTAACCTTCAACATCCTTGTTGAAGGTGGAATTGACACAGAGGCAATTCCACCTTCAACAATGTGGAATTCGGGCTGTTGTCTGTCTGCAAACAATAATGTGAAGAAAGCTGGTTTGACCAAAAACCTTGGTTAGATCCAAAGCTGTTCCCATCAGGAATGCAAACACTAGAAACACTTCACTCCTCGTACAGCCTGATCTGGGCAGGAACTTTGCAAATTCTAGGTGTTAATGAGCATTAAAGGCAGGATTTGGTTATCTGTATTCACAGGTTTGCAGCAGCAAGTTTCTACTGATGTATGAAATGAGAAATCCCCGCCTCATGCACAGGGAGAATTATACCGAAATTGCGGTGTGCCACACTCAGGCTAGCTTCACACATAGTGTTCAGCTCAGAGAAATGTAGTGACACACAAATACATTGTGCCCAGATGTCTCTGAACGTTTTAAAAAATGGCATTAGAAGACTTCAAAAATAAATACCAATTTTAAACCAAGCCTTATATTCTTTAACATCCATGCGACCCTGTCAAACTATTTTGTTTCTAGGACATCCATACTGCCTTTAAACGCTCAAGAAAGACACTGGCTCAGAGTAGACTTTGAGGAAAAAAAATAAAGATGGTAAATTATTTAAAAAAGAAAATTGGTGTTAGAAAAGAATGTTAGAATGCTCCAACTTCATGTTGGAAAGAAATTATTATCACTTGATGGTACTATATTTTCTCCAGATGCAGACAGCCTTTATTAATGAGAAAGCAGTGGCAGATCAAATTCTGATGTTCTCAGTGTCTGGCTGCTGCACTGGAGCCCAAAAACAACACATTGTGAGGGCACAGCAAACCTTCCTCCACAGGCTGGTTCCAAGCACACAGGAAGCCACATGGGAGCTACTGGCTAATTCCTGGCCGAGATTTTCATAGAGTTTTAATTCTTTTGATGAAACCTTGAAACACAGAAGGCTGCTTTGTGAAGGCATTAGAATACTTTCTCTAGAATAAACCATTTATCCTCCAAATCCTTGTACATTACTTATATTTGCCCTACAAACAGATAAGTTGGCTCTTCTACCCTTGACGGTCCGATTCTCAATTTTTAGTTAAATGTAATCCTTTACATCAGTACAAAGTGGGGGAAAAAATAGAATTCACTGTTTCCCTTGGCCTGCATTTTTCACTGTTAGCAGTTAGCCCACACCTGACACTATTTTTTTTTACTCAGGCTGCCTGGTCTTAATTTTTTCTTTTCCTATAGATGTATATTGTACCAGAAAGATATTTGTTTGTAATGACAGTCCTTTGTAATGCCTATATTTTTCTTTCTTTTTACATTTCCAAACAGAACTGGATATTTTTCATGTCTATATTTTCCCCACCAAAAGCATAAATTTAGTAACATCTCTAAAACTTTAAATTCAAGTTGTCCCATTAAACTCCACAAAAATAAATTACAGAGATTTCAAAAGTCAAGACAATTTATTTTGACATTTTCAAACTTCCTTGCTAAAGCTACTGCTCATTTCAGCATGTCCTACCATTTTGAACACACTAAAACCCCTTTTCCAATGTTCCCATTCAAATTCAAATGCTCCATCCACCTCATACACAAACATACATGCTTTCTCTCTACTCCCAGAGAATTCAAAAACAATTACTCTGGCCCCTAGGCCCGTGCAGGATTTGGCACCATCACACTAATACAAGAGAGGTGTAAGGAAGAGGGTCTGCTGAGGGCAGGCAGGGTGACAGCAGTGCCAGGGGGGCTGGAGCAGAGATCTGATCACAGCCCCACAGTGCCCCGCTGAGCCACCCTGGCTCTGAGCAAGGCTGGTCAGCTCAGGCACACCCTGATGCAGCTGTGGCTGTGCCCTTTCCCTGCATGGCAAGAGCTCTGTGATGACTCCAAATCACAGCTTATTATGGCAAAACTTCCAAGTGTGATGCAGAGGTCTGGTGGCTCTGATGAAGCGAGCTCTGCCTGAGCTTTGCTCGCCGGGCAGGGCGCGCTGCTCTGTGTGTACCACCCTTACCTGCCTCGAGCCCTTTCATGCCAAGTTTTTTCAGGTGGAAATCCCAGAAGGCCAGACATCAATGTTTTGAATCATACAAGCAGTCTGTGCCTTCCACAGTGAGGGGTCAGCTCCCTGCCAGCAAACTCATTTGTAACACTGCACCTGTAAACTCCCAATAAAAGGCTCTGATGGAACCACACTTCAGTGGGTAGTGGTAATAAAACTGCGTGGCCTCCTTTACATTATAAAAAGCTTTCAAAACCCTACCTTTTCAGACTGAAGCTTCAGTGAGGCAATGGATATAAACCCATAGAGGGGAGATTTACTATAAAACCTGAACTATTTTTAGGTGTTATCAGCCTAAAGGAAAACGTCTTTAGAAGCCAATCTAGAGGAGAATCTGAGTGGACGAACAAAATGTTAAGTTCATGTTTCTTTCCATGTTTTTCATGGGATTTCGATGCATTGATTCTGACCACAGGGGTCAAGAATATCAAAAGAACAGTATAAGGGGAAAGAAAAAAATTGTCTTATTCCAGGGGCTTGCCTTAAATACATGACAGAAGTTATCACAAATAATTAGGCTGATATTTGCTTCGAGTTACAATTGCCTTTTTAAAATTTCTAGTCTTGTTGTAGACTGTTTAATGGGGTGACATATACCACAAAACTGCCTCTGGGACATGTGAGATTGTTTACATTCAGGTGCCAATGCCACCCTGGTAGCAATCAAATGTAGATAAAGACTGATTTACTAAAGAAAAGAAAAAAAAATACAAAAACCCAAACTCCAACCAATAAAATAATTCTGACAAAATTTAAAACTCATCAGTGAGATGGTGAAGAATCAATGAGTAAATGATTTTGGAGCACTTCTGTTGAAGTCAGTAGGCACTGGCCAGACTGCATCTCTATGCTGAGTGCCAAGGAAGACCCTTGATATATCCTTTGAGACTGGATACCACAGATGTGTGATCAGCACAGGCTTGGGTACCCCAGGAGCAGGGCTCCCACACACAGCCAGCATGGAAATGCCCAGAGTTTCTAAGTCATATCACAGCAGGTGCCTGCCAGCAGGGCCAGCCCATGTCCAAGAGTGAACACAGTGCTTGGGTTTAGTGATTGTGAAGGCAGATCTTGGCTTAAGCTTTTACTTCCTATTTCTCCTAAAAAGTAGATTTGGTAATTGTATAGATAGAAAAACATACCCCTCCTTCTAGACACTGTAATCATTTCTCCACCAGACAGTCTGTCTCTCCTGAGCAGTCAAATAATTTTCAGGCAGATTATTGTCCCCTGAGTGCAGGAAACTGGTACAACTGTACACAAAGAAGAAAACTATAAAAAAAGCATAGCAACACAGCCAGAAGACATTTATAATGCATGTATTTTGCTTCAAGAAATGTGTTTTATGGAAGAGAAGGGGTAAGAGACAGGCCCTAGAGACAATGTCTCCCTATTTCTGATTTGTAAGCACATGCCCTTAAACAGAGCCTGAGAAATCTCAGGGTTTGACTACATGGAATTCTGCACTGCATGATCAGACCAAGCTTTTATCTTGTCCTCAAAGCAATATGCCAATGGGAAGACTCCTGCTCCAACCTAACAAAAGGGTTTCCTCTAATTTCCAGAACCCTGTCAGGACCACTGGTACTCAGATCCTTGCACACTGGCCCAGCAGTCTGCAGGGTAACCCTGGATCCACGAGCCACATTCCCACACATGCACAAAGAGAAAGCAGCTCAGCAGCAGTCAGGTTTATCCTCTGGCTGCCCAGCTCCCATTTCAAGCCCAGGGCAGCTCCTTGTTAAGCCCTGCACACCCGTGGGTGCAATCCAGACTGCCAGCATGGCATGGGGATGCCCATCTGTCTCACCCAGGATGGCAACAAAACTGCCTTACACAAACAGCTTTCCCAGTCAGCTCCAGGTGGCACACAAAGGTCTAGTCTGTGTCAGCACACTGAGATACTTAAAACATTTATAAACACCAGCTGCCTCAAGATCTGCTAAAGATCATTCTTTTAAGGGTGTTCCTGTGTGTCTGCATTTACAACTTGTACATTTTTAAAAGATCAGGACTGGTTTGGACTATCCCAGCAGGAGAGCCTAGTATTTACAGCATGTGAATACAGCATAAAGTCCTCAAAGCTCTGTTTCCTGGGTGTGAACCTGCATCTTGCAGAATGAAACTCAAGCATGGCTCTCATGGTTCTCTAGGAAAACTCAGTAGTAGATGATCCACACATCTCCAGAGACAATATCACCATAGTGTAAGCAGTGCTTGTTGTGCTGCCTATATCCCAATTGTCCTTTTGTGGAACCTGCTTTGTGACTCTATTTGGGCCATGGAAATTTCCTGATGGACATCTGCATCAGGGTGAATTTTGGAATATTCCCAACAAATTCATACTATTTTTTTGTTGTCCATAAAAAAATCCAACAAAACACCAAAAAGCAACAAAATAAAAACTAACAAACAAACAAAAAACCCACAAACACACAAAAAAGAAAAAAGAAAACAAAACCAAAAACCAACCAACCAACCAAAACCTCAAAATCTTTCATGGCAACACAGTCATAAGTTTTGCTCTCTGAAAATAATTTTAAAATAAAGCTGACCACTTTTAAGAAGGAGCTTGGTTTGGTTTTGGAAGGGTATTGAATGTTCCTGTTTCCAGGAAAATATGCCAAAGTTTACACAATCTCAGAACAGAGAAAAATCCTGTTTTACACATGACCACTAAAGGCTTATTTGAGTTTGGCAGCTGAATGGTTTGCAGATTCCATCTGGACTGAGCATCCCCAGCCCAGAGCTGCAAAGGTTGAGCAAAGCTTCTGCCGAAATCTCTCTCACCAGCTGCTCAGGGTCACTTCTAACACTGGCAAAGATCCTGTAGGCATTCAATATGCAGCCTTTTGCCTAAAAAGGGGGGGTATTTGATCTAAAAAAATGGCAATATGACCCACCACTCTTCGTCACGCCTCCAACAGCGACTTTAAAGCTTAGTGGAAGAAGCAAGTTTGTGCCTGGCTATGAGAGCTATTTATTAACATCCCACAAGGCCTTTGTGATACTTGAATAGTAAAAATAGGAATCTATAGCTAGACTAGACACAGAAATGAAGAGGAATTAAAGGAAATGTGGTACAACTTTAGCCTATGACATTGTTTTAATGTAGATAAACACCTGTTTAAAAGGATTACTTTAACTGGGGCAAGTTACTAAGCTGAATGCAAATAAAAGGCTATCCAAATAAAGGCTGAAAATCTTCTGAGTGGGACAGGGATGACAGACGTGGACTCCCTCAACAGCCATGAATGGGAAACAGGTAGTGCTAGAACACAGCAGATCCCACCTGAGGGCAGGCATGTGCAGCAAAAGAAGTAAGAGACTGTTTCCAGGGACTCTGCAGAAAGCTTTAGGATCAGCTACGTAACAGCTTGTAATACATACATCTGAATATAGGGAAAAATTCACCTAAGCAGACAAAAGAAATGGGATAGAATTAGCAGAAACTTTTAAGAGAACTAAGGTAGGAATATTTGCTCACTTTCAGTCAAAATAAAAATATTGCACTGAATTTCTCAAGCACTTAAGGCTTTCCCACTTCTGTCCTCAAACCTTTAGGCTTCTCAGTTCAAGTCCCCTCAGAAATGTCTTCATGTGTGCTGTTCAGCAAGGGCTGAGGAGTTTTGACTCATGGAAGATACTTATGTTGATTTCTTTTTTATTTTGGAGGGTGTTTTGTGTGCTTGTACATGGGCACCCAGATGAAAGAACTTGCTCATGAACGTGTAAACATTTAGTTCCCTCGGGGTATACTTGAAAGCTCAGCAAAGTATCAACATAATCATTCTTCATACTGGTAATTTGATATTTTTTCCCCTTGCCAATTTCTTTAATTCCCTTCAAAAGTGTTTGCAGCTTTACAACTTACACTGTAATCAATCAAATGATTATTTTATAACTTTCAGTTACTTTTTTTTTTTTCACATTTGTGTATATGCCTGGCTTTCACTATGATTCACTACTCCATGCCTGACCATCACCAGGTTTCAACTGATTCATTAACAGGTACCCCATTGTGCTGCCTGGCAGAGAACACTCCAGCATTCGGGTTTGGCAAATGGTCATGATGGAATCAAGCACCAAATCCTAAGGAAAGTACCTCTGAAATTTCTGTTCCAACTGCAGCATTTTCCAAGTTCCCTGAAGCCAGTATTGCCGCTCTCTCACCTAAGGGTTAAGTCTGTTAACACACCATACATGTAAATTAAACTCCTGTTAGTACCCTAGGAAAATTCGAAGCAGGCATCACATTTGGAACATTCAAATTTCATCAGCTGACATTCTCACCTTAGAAAAACATCTTTAGCAATCCAGCTAAGAGTAGCATGAAGATTTCTTAAAAAAATTTTGTCATTCTACCTCTTTTATTTATTCTAGTTTATAACAGCAAATTTACTGGAGCATACTGTCAATACAGCATGTTCAATGCATCTCAAAGTGTGCAAATTTGTCACTGAATTTTTTTTCTTTTTAATAGTCTTTCCTTCATAAATGTTTGTATTGTAAGAGAATGTTACATAGCTTATCACACATATTTTTGAGACTTTTTTAGAGCTTCAATAAGGATAAACTAAAAGAGCAATATCTGTACAAGATTTCGCACTAAAGCCACCAGATAAGTATTTCAGAGATGTCTTAGATTCATAGGTCAGGAAGAGTACAGATACATATGAAGACTCTGAACCCATTTTCTAATGACCTCTCCATCAAAATCTGATCAGAGAGATAAACAGGCAAGAGCTGGAAGTCCTATCTAACTGATGTGAATTCTGAGTTGTCAGTGTGGAGGAAAGTGTAGGACATGAAAGCAGGGGCAATATCAGAGCCAGTATCTTATCTATACCCTATTAGCAGGAAAGAAAGATACACAGAGAACAGATTCCCCTTATCTATGAGGGAAAAAAAAATACCAGGAGATAAGAAAGAGAGGTTTGGATAAGGTTCTGAAAGAAAAAGTAATCAAATGCAAAGCTTACTTGAGGTTGATCCCTTCATACTGTAAACACAGAAATGAAAAATTAGAACTTCCAAGTTCTTGGGGTTGCCTCATCCATGACCCTGAGCAAGAGTTACAATATCTGTGCTTTCCCTTTACAATATATAAAATACAACAGTAATGAAATAAAATTCCTTCCTGGACAAGGATAGTATAAAATTTTAAATTAAAATTTTTTAACTCACATGCATAACTCGATAGGAATAAATATGAATAACTATCCAGTCTCTAAATCTCTCAGGATTCATGTATTGGTATTAATATTAATCTACAACATTTTCAGGTAGGTAAAAATTTATGATATTTTTTTCCTAAGAATTTTATTCTTGGAAGGGCACTGAAAAACAGATTTAAACTTAGAATCCTTCCCCACACTGGATACATTCAAACTTGATACTCCACTTACTTCTACCAGAAATCAACATATAGTGTCATAAATGGCATAATAGCTGAAATACTTACATATCCCCTGGACCTGATGAGATCAGACATGCATAAAAGCCCCAGAGCAATATTCTTTAGAAGAAAAGCAATTTCAGACATACCATATCAACCCACCCACTTGTATTTTTTCTGTGACAAGCTCAGCACCAGCACAATAGTCATATCAAGAGCTGTGTGTGTTCAACAGGTGACTCGATTTATTTGACTCACTGGGTCTCTTGGATGGACTTGGATGTTAACTTAGAAGGACTTGGAGGTTAACTTTGCACTTCATGAAAAATTCAGGAGTGTAAGACAAGCTGTAAGAACATGTTTATTAACAATAGGCCTGAGTAACAATTTATCCTTATGTAAAGTGGAGTATAAAACAAATATCTAGAATACTATCTAGAAGATCATCTAGACTATTTCCACATTTCCTCTACAAAAACCCTCAGAGAACATGAACAAATGAAAAGAATTGTGAAAAAAATTTGGACATGAAACTTGATTGCTAAGTAAATCTCAGAGGGGTATGAGACAAAAGTTAGAAGCAGAGATCTGCTGGAGATGAGAAAACTGTTAGAAGAGTAAGGAGTCACCTTGTTCTTGTCAGATCCCAGGTCCCAGACCAAGCTCACTGCACTGATTAGCATCCTATAGATAGATATAATATCACAGAACAATTCAGTGAGGATTTAGTATCTGTCAGGGTCTTGCTTGTTCACCATAGATATGAATACTTCATGTAATAGGCAAGTTACTGACAACATACAGGTGAAACACCCTGGACAATCTACATCCATTGATATATCCCCAAACTAGTGAATACAGCTCTTTATTTATCTGTGCAATTCAAGACTAGGTCATTAAATAAAAATAAAATATTTTTCTATGAATTTGCCTACCTATTTAGCTGGTACATCTTCAAAATGAAGGTGTTGATTTTATTACAGGACACAACAAATGAGGAAGAACAGGACCAACACATACCTTAGCACTTAGTAGTTTAGTCAGAATAGAGAACAGACATAAATGTTCTCAAGACCAATTTATAAGTTCATTTTTCTACTTTGCAGGTGAGAGTTTCTCAGCTAATAGCTGGCAGCTTCTATCCTTCCTTACCTGGGTCAGTTGGATACTGGCTGCTTGCTTTTACCTGGAATGTTTCTACAAGAACATATGATGGATCAAAGAAAATATTTTACAGTCAGGAAAGCAAAAGCATAGGATTCAAAGGTTTGGGGAGTAGGAGATTCTGTGGACACACTAGTGATTTTTTTTCCCAATTATATTTCATCATGTCTCAGAGCCTGGCCAGCATATCATTTAATAATTCCAATGAACACTAGAAGAAATTTTCTCAGACTAAATTTTCACAGAATTTCCTAGACTTCAAGAACAACATGCTTCACTGGACTCCATATCACAAGTAAACTCAGTGGGCTCTAATGGGCACCAAAAATATTCTGCCCATGCCTAAACAAGAAGCATTTGGCTTACCAATATAGCTCAGTTATTATTAACACACATCCCATCAGAACAGATCCATCAAACTCTCTTCCATACTGACTGTACATGCATTTATTTGAAAGTGAGCTCAATTTCCACCCACCCTATATTACGTATCACTGGGTTGGAATCTGTCTACTTGGTACAGCTGAAGCTGGAATTCTTCCCCAGTTGCATTGAAAACAAGCCACATCAGAGTTAATGGACCTTTTCTACTACTTGGTCCTTCAGAAGGTTCTCATATACATCTATAAACTTCATCTTTGCATTGAGATTGCAAATATTTCTCTTCAGCCACTGAAATTCAGTTAGACTCATCATTGTCTTTGCAGATGCAGCATGTATACTAAAGTAGAAAAAAATTGATAGACCAACTAGATTCTGCCTTGCCAGATTAATTCCACTAAGGTCCAGATGTGCTGCAAGCCTATTATGGTAAATGAAGTCAATAACTGGTTTTGTAATCCATTTGTCCCAATGTTTCCAATCTTTTGGGTCATTCCCCTTTCTACTGCAGTCAGAGCTGTATCCCCCTTGAAAGAGCAGAGCAAACTTAGGACATCTAAACACCACTTGCTAAGCATAGATATTCTGGGATATTGTTTTTAAAAGAAGTTCAGTCTTTAGCTACTATTTCTAAGTGGGAATGTAAGACAGCATTTGACTACACTTAACATAAACTTAAATAAAGTAGTTTAGGCATGGAAAAGATCCCTGCAATTTTCACTTGAGTTATAGCTAGAAGAAAACCCCTGGCTGTTGCACATATGAAGGTTATTCCCTTAGTGATTACTGAAGAAGGAAATAAATACTTGAGAACACTTTACTCTTTTCCTGGCACAGGCTATGCTTCAAACAGAAATCCATTTGTACCATTTTTCTATTTGGTGCCTGTTTTTATTAGTCTGTCTCAACTTTTCAGAGAGTAAACTCAGAAGAGATCATTGTCTGTTCTGTATTTCTGCATTGCCTAATGTAACATCAGCCTTGAGAGAAGCCCTTAGCTATGTAATAACTTTAAAGTATTAACTGCCATGACAAACATTTCAGGAGAAAAATATTTACTGAGAACCAAAAAGATGACCACAAAAACTGCAAATCATTATCTGGCACTTACATTTATGGGCTTATGTGTTTGGGGGTTTTTTGTTGTTGGTTTTTTGGGGTTTTTTTAAGGACTGCATCTGTCCTGATGCACATAGCTAGAAGTACAGGAGCAGGAGGCTTCCTTAATAGACTAGCTTGTCCTTAATAAAGCTACTTTAACAAATTTATCTCTTGCTTCACCCACCTACCCCCATCCGTGAAATGAATTTTTCATTTTTCCTCTGCTGGGATGATCAAGATGAGTTCGTCTAGAGTTTAAGAACATAAATGAACTGTGTACTTCTTTTCTACTGTTTTTAAGCACTCCTTGGTCTCTTGTGAATGAAGCCTGGAAACTTGTTTGTGTTTGGAGTCATACTCATGCACAATAGATGAAGAACCCTGTCCTGGGATGCTTCAGGCACAGCATCACCAGCTGGGAGAGGAAGGGGGTTGTCCCCTCTGCTCTGCACTGGGGCAGCCCCACCTGGAGTGCTGGGGGCAGGTTTGGGTACCACAATGTAAGAAAGACATGAAAATTTTAGAGAGTGTCCAAAGGAGGCCACAGGGATGGTGATGGGCCTTGAGGGTGAGCTGTATGAGGAGGGGCTGAGGCCACTTGATCTGTTCAGCCTGGAGGAGACTGAGGGGAGACCCCACTGCAGTTCCAGCTTCCTGAGAGGGGAACAGGAGAGACAGACACTGATCTCTGCTCTGTGGTGCCCAGTGACAGGACTGAGGGAATGGCCTGAAACTGAATCAGGAGAGGTGTAGGTTGGATCTCAGGAAAAGGTTCCTCACCCAGAGGGTGGTTGAGCACTGGAGCAGAGTCCCCAGGGCAGTGGTCACAGCATCAAGCCTGACAGAGTTCAAGAAGAGTTTGAACGATGCTCTCAGGCAGATAGTATGATTCCTTGTGGGTCCCTTGAAGGGCCAGGGGTTGGACTTCCATGGTTCTTGTGGGTCCCTTCCAACACCGGATATTCTATGATTTTTTGTTAAGAAACCCTTTGAGCTTCCACTGTACTTGGGTCTGTAATTCCCAACAGTGGCAGGGCATTAACTGCTCTATTCAAAGCCAGCATATGTGCAGACAAAAACAAAGGCCTGATACATCTTAGGGGTTCAGGCATACAAAAGAAACATTACATTTAGCCCAACGTGATAATGATCTCTTTTTGAACAAAAGTGTGATACTCACTCAGAAGCCAAGATCTGTGTTCATTCTCCCATACCTAAAAACATCAATGGAGTTGAGGAGACCACAGGGACCAAAGTCCCAACACTACTGCTCATGAGCACAAGAATTGGTCCATTTTAAAAAACAGGAGCAGGGATTATCATCCAGAGGATCAGCCTCCTTCCTCCAGCCCCACAACATCCCAGAACAACCAGCCCTATGGGGAATTTCCAGACACAGGAGAACTTACTCAAAAATGGAGAGCACAGAAGATTTAAGATCTTTCATCCAAATTTGGTGTTAGGACAAGCAAACAAGCAAACATAAAACCCCAAAGCCCTGAAAACCAAAATAAAACCAAACCAAAGTCTAAGAACATAAATAGGCAGCTCATGTTCTGACTGAGAAGGAGTGCAGGAAGTCAAGACCCACACAGCAGAATGATGAATGACCAGAAAATACATTCTGATAAGTTTGACCCCGTATCAATGTAACACAGGATAGTTTCCATATCAAAATTGAACTTTTAGGTAGAAAACAGGGGAAGAAGTAATTGGCTTTTGCAAAAGTGGCCAATTTTAGCAGACAGCAATTGTTTCTGGTATGTAAATCTGTTTCTCTCTCCAGATAACAAGGAAAACAATTACTCACAGAGAGAATGCTTTTAAGCATATATCTTTGGCAGGATAGCTCTCAAGAATAGCTTATTGCATTGAGTCTTGGCGGTGAGAGAAGATAATTATTTCCATCAGGAATCTGTAGAATAATAAACCAACTTCTCATCTAGCAACAAGCTTTAGAAATTCTACTGAGTATTAAAAATAGAAAGCAATTTATGTTTTATTCAATTGCACACAATAATCTTGAGATAATTCTGACTTTAAGGTTATTTTGCACATAGCTTCTCTAGTTACAGAAGTTGTGCAAAGATACCTGGAGACTGACTTCCACCAGGGAAAAGCTTGGCAAATAGAGAACAGGTTGGAGCAGAGGCAGACTCCCCTTCAGTTTCTCTTGCTGCTTACAGACAGAAAAATGCATAAGCTCATATCTCAGCTATTGCAATATTCAAGGTATATCTGAGCAAAGGAAGGTCTACTGGGCACTTGGTTCAGCTGCTCTGGGAGTCTGCTAAGCTCAACGACAACTGTGAAAGAGTTGCACACAAACTCCAGGGTGCAGCTCTCAAGCAAGCTTCATGAGGAATAAATTTCGTTGCACAAATGTAATGTGCTCTGTGTTTTAACAAATAGAAAATCTTTTGTTTCACCATTTACTTCAAGAATGCTGGCCACCTTTGATGCAGTGAGGTGTGTTACAGGTCCTTAACTTTCTCTGCATGATCATGGAAGGAATTTCTTTCCCCCTTGCTTTGTTTTTTTAAGCTTAACTAATAAAGAAAAAAAGCCACACCCAAAGACTTCAGAGTCAAACACAGACACAGGCAGGCAGACTTTACATCTCAGAAAGCATCACTGAAACGTGGTTACACTGAGTCCCCGCAGCACTCACCACTGTTGTCATTGTGTTGACCAAAGCTCAATGTATTTCTTGCCTTGTGGTCTGCTACCCCGCATTCCACAATGCATTTATTTGCAGATCAGGACACAGCAGCTCAGAGGCAAAGCTGTAAAATAGCTGCTACATATCAGTGTCCTCAAGTTTCCTTGTTGATTTTTCTTTATGTAGTTTTTCCTGTAGGAAAAATGCATTGAGGAGTCTGAAAAAACAGCCACACCATTTGGTTTTAATTCCTTCCCTATATTAATCCACAGTTCTTCACACTTAAGAAATGGCTATTGAGACACTTCAGTGGAGGAAAGGAGGGCTGATGCTGCAGCCAGACATTGTTAGATGCAGGCAAATGTAGCATAAGGAACAGCTTGCTCTATACTAGAAAAAAACCCTTGTGTTTTTATGTTCCTAATCTTGAGTTTTCAGTAAAAGAGAATACCTCATGGATGTCATGGAAGAACAAATCTATAAATGCACTAAAACAATTTGTATAGTGGGTTTTGGCTTTTAGTTTTTGTTGGTTTGGGGTAGGAGGTGTTTGTTTTTTTTGTTTTAAAAGGCACAAAAGCTGTTCAGTTATGATTTGTTTTAAACAGTATTTCACTAGATCGTTAGCTGATAAAAAAGCACTGCACCAGGTGCAAATGCTTCCTCTTTTCTTTCCAGTACCAATTTTTTGTGCAGTTAAGAGCAAGTGGTGGGGTAGTGAAGAACATACTAGAACCTGGAGACACCTTAAGACATTTTAGACACCATCTGCCAGCAGATTCAATCCAAGGAGAGAAGAGGATGTAGGGAGCAGCTAGTTCTTCCTCACTTTTCTATTAAGAGTTCTGCTGATCCGTATGCCCCACTGCAAGGCATTTAACAAAAATAAGCCTTGAGTAATTTCACAAAATTTATTCAAATTACTCTAGAAAGTATCCCTTAACACCAGGAGGTTATTAAAGCAATGCTTGAATTCAGATTCTGTCACATTGCTGAATCCCAGCTTCAATACAGTTACACATTTAAAATGCTATTTAAATAAACATTGAGGATTCAAAAATCCAACAGCATCTACTTAGCTCATTTACCCCTTCATGCTTATCCATCAGCAATTAAAGACAAGATACCCCAGTGACTAAAAGAGGTTTCACAAGTTTCATAAGCAACTGCATTTTCTTTCAGTACTTCTATGTTTTATCCTGTATTTTCACTTCAAATGAGGGGAATTTGAGACCAAATGTGTTTCAAGTCCATTCTACTGTACTAGAGCATTTTGTTCTGCTCCTTAAGTAGTGTCAAAGGACCCTGCAGTTATCTCAGTTCCTGTCTATCAATTAAATAATTGCAAAAGTCCAGAATTTGCGGTACATACTTTGGATTGCAGCCAACACAAGATCTATTTGTTTCTGACAAGCAGAGCACATTTAGATCTAGAAAAAAATATTCTTTGATGAAAAGCAGAGCAACATTTTCTTGCATTGCTCAGTCTGATTTCTTTTTTGTACTGCAGATAGAAATAAATATTTGGAGCTGGAGGAGAATAAATTTGGATGCAAGTAACAGCCCTCAAAGTAACTAGAAAGCAAATAACCTTCCAGTTGCAAATGGGGATGCGAGGTGCAAAAAACTAGAGGCAGGGTGATCCTACAGAGGACAAAATTTAATAAAGGATATTTCAGCATAGCTGGAAAAATTAAGTGGAAACAAAGAAAGAGAGACTTTACTAAAAACTATCCCCTGATAATGCTTCCAATCATGCATATAAACATGCTTTTAATTTGTAGCACTATAGCATTTCAAATGTTTCATGACTTGTGAAATTTAACAAGAGCTATCATGCTTTAGGCTGAATCTGTTTTGGTTTTGCCTAGATTACTGAGCCAAACACAATGAGTTTCAACTCAATGCACCATTCATGTGCTAACATTTTCCCTGGTTAATGTTTTCTTAAGTATGGACGGACAATCAATGGGAAGTGATTAAACAAACCAATTATTTATTTGCTACATTTGACTGCTTCTCCTCACCCTTCAGGAAATACACCAAGTCTGATGCAACATCTCCCTTGTGAAACATCTCAGTCATTGCTGCGTGCACAGCTCTCCCATGTGGCTCAGCCAAAGGAGAGTGAATGCCACCAAACTGCTGTCTTCATGTATGGATTTGACAACTGTTGTCTCAAAACCATTTAAGACTTCAGGAAGTGGTATCACAATACGTTTGAACTTTACTCCACAGAAGCAACAAGCTTTGCAACAGGAAATCACACCATGTCAAAGTATTTATATGCCTGAATGTCAATCATTAAAGTTGGAAAAGACCCTTACGATCACCAAGTCCAACCAGCAGCCCAGCATCACCACCATGACCACAATTAAACCATGGCTCAGGTGCCAAATACACACTTCTTTTGAACACTTCCAGGAATGGTGACTCCACCACTTCCATGGGCTGCCTGTTTCATGCTTAATAATCCTTTCTGTGGAAAAAAAAATCTAATATCTAATGTTTCTATCAACTGAGTTTCAAAAATATCATTTCAGTCTATACAAAAAGCAAAGACAAAAAACCTAAAAATTGTTAGTGAAAAATACATTTAAATCCCTTTCTGTGTATTTTGTCACACACTGGAACATGAAACATATAAGAAGAGGGAGTCCTGATAAGTTCAGTTTTACAGCTGAGGCTTTAGAATAATGACTATTATCAGGCAACTGATATGACCTTCAACTCTTATACAAGATACTGCTAAAACAAACTATTCTTGCTTAGACAGTCAGAGGAGAAGCCTGCCTGGAAACACAAACAATTCTAGAAATAAATGCTGGTAAAGCAATATTCTTAACAGATTGGTATAAATATAGTAACACATCACTCTTCCAGAGAGCATGCTGGGGACCATAAAATTGCAGACCAGTATCCCTGCCAGAAAGATCAGGGAATTGCTCCCATGTTGTCCTGTTGGTAACTCTCACTCCCTGGCCTATTTTAAATCATGTCTGAATATTATTCTAACATTAGTGTTACTACGAAAGCCACAGAGATTTAATTTACTGGCAGCAGGGAGGAAAAAAAAAAAAAAAAAAGCTAAAAATATTAAGACAACATAAGGCCAGATTCTGATTGGAGCTATACTGAGCACATGCATTAACCCCAGTGATTTCAGAGTAATTACACAAGGTTGCTAAAATTAGCATCTTGCCCACAGCACTGAGCAAATTAGAAATGCATAGAAACAGATGAAAGGAGAGGCAGCAAATGAGAGCAACAAGACACTCCCCCTGTGAAATCCTTGCTGTGTTGCTGACGAGAAAAAGGAATTTGGGAGAAAAACCATTCCATCCCAACTTCTCCCTGGGAACCCGAGCAGGAGGTTGCTGGCTTGGAAGGTACTTAACAAGAGAGGGAGACGTAGTGGAGAGCTCAGGAAGCCTTTCAGAAGGAAAGACAGGGAGTTTGCCTGCTAGGCAGGTTTTTGCAAGATCTCATCATTCTATTTATAACACCACATGCCATGTTACATTACATCACACCACGGCAGATGCACACCACATGCAACAAAACGCATTAGAAACACTGTGGGTTCTCTCCAGAATAAATGCCCACAGCTCGCAGTAGCAGCTTAAAGGCAAGTTTTCCAGGAAGGATTTGAAGTTCCTTGGCAAGAAATTTGTAACCTACAGAGTTAACTTTCACATTCTGCCAGCTCAGCGCTTGAGAACTCAGAGCATCTATCAACACCCCCCTGTTTTACATCCTCACGATTTTAATTTGTTCAGGGTTTATCCTTGTGTTTTTCTCCAAGAACAAACCACAGTGTAGTTTTTCTTATATTTAACTGAGTTTTTTTCCTCTATCTCTTCAGAAGCTCACCCAGGCATCCTGTTTCACACCATTAAAGCAAACAGTCACTGGTCACACTGCAGCAAATCTGGGATGTCCCAGATGTTCTGGGACAATCCACAAGCTTCACTGCACTCAGGATGGTGATTGGACACAACTCTGGACAGCCTTATCTAGTCAGACCTCATTTTAAGTGAGGGTTGTATTGGAGTGGATGACCACTGGAGGTCTCTTCCAGACAGAATTAAGGTTTTATGATTCTCAATATGTTTCCTAGTGATGTAGGTACTATTTGCCACTAACATATAAACCATGTGTATCCCCTAAATTATTTAGAGTATTTGCTTTGCTTTGATTTATTGGGTTCAGAATTCTCTTAAAGTAGAACAGGCAACACTAGCTGATTGACTTGAACAAGTGTTTGCTCTTCACAGGAGCACACTGATAAATACGAGTCCAGCAGTTCATTTCAACCTGCAAATATCAATTGTAAAACAGCAAGATGAGAAATTTTACGAAGGCAGGGAACAATTGCAAAAAATGCATCCCATTGGTATAGAAGTAAGATGAGATCAGAATTAACAACTGAAGGAGAGAGGTGCCATTTCCTCCTAGATATCTTCTATCCAGATACAGACAGCTTTGCACTGGTGCCAGTTATGTCCTTAGAAAAAATGGAAGATAAACCTGCAGTTAAAAAAAATTATCACTTTGAAATCCCTAGGAGATTATGCATGAAAATCCTTATTAAATGCATATTACCATGTTTTGAGAAAAGGACTATGTGAACACACAAAGTGTGTTCATTGTGTCTTCACATTAATAGTGAAGTCCTTAGTGTCTTCAATTAATTGAAGACAGCATCACAGCAAATGTGCACAGTGGCACCTAAGAAAGACAGCAAAGGACACTCTCAGTTGTTATTCCCCACACTGTGTAAGCTTGATGTTGTGAATGTGTTGGTGTTTGTTTACTACAGCATTCTTTTTCAGAAATACTATTTTCTATAGCATGTCAGACCTAAGCAAGGTCTCCATTTCACTTGAGATGAAAAGCAAGGAAGTAGTAGCTTTGGCATGAATTTATCAAGTGACATAAGGTTGCTAATATTGCAATTTGTCCTGGTTTAGGACAGATTTGGAAGGGAACTTCCAAAGGGATGATTCTCTAAAGGGCAAAATTCAGCAGCCCTTCCCCCTACCTGTTCAGGAGAAAAACCTCCTTCGAGAGAAGTGGAAAAAACTGTTTAACAAGTAAAGCACTCACAAACAGGAAAAAATTAATAATATTGTTATAAATACATATTATATGATTGGCTTTTTGCAAATATTAAAATGAATACTATATGTGTTATGTTAGAAAGTTATGCTGTATTAATGTAGTTTATTTTAATAATGTGATAAATATAGTTTTTAGGCTATAGCATAATACGAGAAACTATGTAATGTAAAATGCTTTTTGTAACTAGCTCAAGGAATGAAGAAGACAATTAAGAAATTCTTCACATTATCCTATCTGGATAGAGATAACAGCAGCAGACACCAAAATCCCAAAAGAAAGAAGTTATTGCCTCCGTTATCAAGGAATTTGAAACTTTGTGGAGCCATGGGAAAATGGTGGATTTACAGAATGGAATGATGGAGAAAAAAACCCTGAAATTAAGCAGAGACACTCAAGTCAAAAGAAATGTTTGAAACATGTATAAGATTTATGAACATGCAATAGCTTGTTGTTTTAAGGGAAGATCCTTGGTTAGCAAGGGGTGCCTTGTGATAGAATGCCAGGCGCCCAGACATCAGTAACTTTTGTTTTTTTAGTGTCTCTTACTGTCTTTTTTTTATTATTAAACTTTTAAAACTGTAACAAAAGTGAACCTTGTTTTTCACAATATTAAACCAGGTTCCATTGAACCTCTCCTTGGTCTGAAGAGATGGCGAATCCAGAAATCCAGAAGGTCCCTCTGCGGCTCGGAGAGAGAGAGAGAAAGAGAAAGATTCTTGGGTGTGTCCCCGGCTCAAAACACTTCTGGCCTCAGCTAACAAGAACACATACACACACACAAAAAAAAACCAAAACCGAAACTGAAACCGAAACTGAAACCAAAACCGAAACCGAAACCAAAACCAAAACCAACAAACAACAAACAACAAACAAACAAACAAAAAAAACACCAAAAAACCCCACAAAAAACCCTAAAACAAAAACAAAAAACAAAAAAACCAAAACCAACCAAACAAAACCCAAAAAACCAAAAAACCACACCAACCAACCAACCAAACAAAAACCACAAACCACCCACCACAAAAACCCCACCAAACAAACAACTGAAAGCAAAGGAGAGCTGTGTCCCGCTGTCTGTCCGTGCTGCAGACAGCAGAGTCCGTGAGAAGGAACATGAAGGAGCAAGGGCAGTGTCTGCACACAAACAAATCGCGCTTCTTTTTCGTCCCCTCGCTCTCGGAACCAGCATTAAAGGTGCAGAACTTAATATCCAGCATAAACAGAACAGATCACTGGGGATACAGGCATCATGAAGTCACCCCAGGACAAACATGAAGAAAAAATTAATTAGAATTAAGTAAAAGCAAGCAAGCCAAAAGTTATGGAAGAAAAACCAAACAAACAGGTTTTAGAGATATTTTGGAAAAAGCAGCCAGCATGATTTCACTCTGATATTTTCAGAACATGTGGTATTATCTGTATTTGCTCTGGTGAGTCAGGTAGCCAACCACAGCCTCAATTCTCAGTGCATATTTAGTGTCTGAGATAAGCAGTGTTTAGTGTGCAGTGTTTGTTGATTCTAAGCATAAAAGAATCTCATCCCTCCACTCCAGTTAATAGGATTATATATGCCAGGCAATTTGTGGTGTGTCAAATGCCACACTGAAATCTTTACTGAAGTAATTGTTTAGTGTCCAGATTTTGAGTCACAATCATAGATAGTTCTTGCCCAGAGCTTGTCTTATGGAAAAAATAAGTAATATCTTTGGCTACCAGCAGAACATGTGAAAGTAGGTTTTTAATCAGTTCTAAATTTAAACATCTAAAGCTATACCTACTTACATTTCATCTTGCCCAAAAGTGTATCCAAAGAAAATAAGTGGTGTCCCATGACAACAGACAGGATCATGACAGCTTTTGTGAGGAACAGCCCTGGCTCAGTGCCAATTGCCTGGACCTTTCCATCATATCAGGCCTAATACTACAAGTTCACTGGAGTGGAAGAGCCTCCAGGAAGCAATGATTCATTTCTGGGAAAGCATTAGACAATAGTGGAAAGTCAGAAAAGGGTATTAGTTCAAGATTGATGCTTTCCTTTTCTCCAGTTCTCCACACCTTACAAGTGTTTTAGAAGAAGACATGGGGTGTTCTGGACTAAAGGCAACCATTCGAATCTTGCTGGTTCTCTGTTGTTTGTGCAATAAAAGTTACAGCAATTTGCAGACATTTAAAGAGGGTATTCAGGATCCTAAATTACTGCCTGTGTTTGCATTCTTTGTACTTAAACTTGGCAAAGACTCTTCCAAAGAAGATATAACTATAATCTTCAAGCAGGGATGAAGGAGATTGCATGTTTGCCTACTGCATTTTCAGTGCTCCACTCTGATGTCACTGATAGGTGGATGAATGAAGATGCCTCTCCCAGTACCAATTTCACCCAAAGCACACACTTCACCCTGCGAGCATGGACCAGTGACAGAGCGGTCCCCAGCAAGATGTCTCATCCCTCCTGATTTCTGTGCCCTTCTCTCTGAAACAGGGTCCTGCAGACAGAGCACTGAGCATCCCTGACCTGCTTCCTGCAGGCTGACCCACTGTCACACTAACTCACTGCTGAAATTTGTAACCAGCTAAAGAGACCACGAGCTACACTAGAGCATTACTGCTTGGCTCACTAAGCTGGGTTTCCTGAAGGACAGTGAAATTCACCTGAAAGTGGTTGGGGCGTTCTTGGTTTCAATGTTCAAGGGAAAGGGAAGTGTCCAGCAAAACACAGTACCGTTCCCTACTGGCTATTTTTTTTTCTTCGTTTAAAAAATTAAGTAGGATTACTTCTCTTTAATCTCATCACCATCAACCAAAACTTGCTGGCAGCAAAATGCCCTACAAATTCTCATGTGTTTCTCTATTTACATTCCTCTTATTCAGCCACATGTAGTCTTTCCACTAAGACTTGTCTGGAGATAAATCAGAAGTTTGTTTGCTTCTGAAACACTGGCTGAAACCTCTATCCAGAAACCTCACTTTTAAAAGACAAGTAATTTACTTGCCAATCACTATTTTTAAAAAAGTACCACTAGCAGTGTAGGTAAACAGAATGACATACAGTATTTCCTCCTCAAACTATAATATTAATTTCACAACCCTTTCAATAGTTAAGCAATCTACCAACTTAATTTGATTTTTCATTTTCATAACGCCTCTTAAAATAACACTGTATTCATAGTTTTGGGTTGCTGAGTCTTGCAGAGGGGAGATGCTTGAAGTGGATGGCCACCAGTCTGGTGAGAGGAGCCTCTTCAGCCCCAGGAACCATTCCTGGCCCACCAGCAGCCTCTGCTCTGGCACTAAAAGCATTACAGCCCTAAGCTATGGAGGAAATTCCTGAAGGGTCTCCACCACACAAGATCTCTGCAGAAAGCCTCCTATCTCCAGTGTCTTTCAGGTTCTAACTATTTTGTCCTGCTAAAGGCATCTACTGCTGTTTATTTAAATAACGACAGACCTCACACACGTGAGCTCAGCTAGTCTAGACTTCACCTGTTCACAGCTCCTCACTCTGTAACTCACTGCTTTCAGCCAGGCAGAGCTGCTTCTCAAGCACAGTAAAACAGCATACTTAAAATGCACATTGCCAGCCTGCCAGACACTCCCTGTCTCTTCCCTTGCCCCTTCTCCATCACATCCCTTAGACCATCTCCCACACAGGCTCCTCTTCCATGGAAGGACCTGACAGTAGGAATACTGCACTTGCTTTTAGCCTGAATCATCAGGTTTGAACAGGGCTCTGAGACCCTGTGCTGGTTGCTTTCAACCCTTCCTCCCCACATGTGACAGGAAGACAGCATGCTGTCCAAATGGAGGGAGAAAGTAACAAACCCAGCCCCTGCAGTGAGGCCCACCAGCAAAACTCTCACATCAGAGTGAGGATCTGGAAGGTGTCCTGTGTACGGGCTCTCAAAATGCATCCCCCTACTAGGCAAGCCTAAAGCAGCCTGCTACTTCACTCTCATATATGATATGACCAGAAACTGATAAATCTGTGGTTGCTGAGGTCAGTAATTTTGCCTGAGCTCTCTCCCTCTCATGGGATGCTTGTACAGCTGGTGGAAGCCTTCTTACCATTGCCATGTCTGCCTCAGCAGAGGTTATCAGGAGGAACCATTGGACTGTTTATTTTGACAGAAATCCAGTTTGCTGCTGCTTATGTTTAACAGGTGCCAAGATTTGCATTTCTATCAGACAGCTTGAAGTGACAATGAGTCAGAAATACACAAAAAAAGTCAAAGAATCAACACAGCCTTAATCTACATCCACAAGGTCCTGAAGAGGAAATTTAAAACTTTTGTTCATATTATTATTCTTGCACAACAGAATCTGCTTAGCTGATTCGCACTGGCCACAAATTAATTTATGATATATGTAAGTGAACTCCTACATTATTTTTAGTTATTGCAAATGCCATGGAAATTTTAATGGCAGTAACTCTTTGGGGAAAATGTTGAGAGGAAGAGGATTTTAATTTTTTTAAGATAGCATCCACAGCTGGAGAAAGAATATACCAAATGTTTTAACACATCTTTGCCAGTCGGTGAATCAGCTGTGACAAGTTAAGAGGACAGGCCATTTGAGTTGTTGGAATGCTTTTTCCTCTGATCAAACCCAGCTACATCTCTGTCAGTGGCAATATTTTTCCCCAGCAGCACCTGCAGGTACAGATGTAATTTAATCCTGAGTCTCCCTTTCACAGCAATTCCTCTTCAATACCTTCCTAACAAGTGTGCCCTGTCTCGTGTGCAGCAGCACCAGCAGAGAGCAGGGGCTGGACGTGCAGTGGGAGAGCCTCTCCTGCTGCCACCACGGTGTTTTGCCTCTGGCCAGGGAGATGTGGCCACAGGCACAAGCCCAGTGAGCTGCACGCAGCACTGACTAACAGCAAGCTGAACTCAAGCTAGAAAATATTTCGCATGAATAAGTACCACTTCAGTGGGAAAATAAACCTTTATCCAGAACCACCCAAAAACACTTGTCGCCAGTATAATGTGGGTACTATCTTCAGTACAAAGAGAAAGGAATATTATCCCCATTTTGGGGCCCAGTCAAGCTCTCAGTACTGCACAAAGTCTTGTTTGCCAGTGAAGCTGTGTGCATTTGTCACAAATGCAAAATATAAAATAGATAAGCTCTGATCTTTTTAATTGAAGCTGATAGTATAAACCTCGTACAAGTGTGAAATAAAAAGCCTGCACACACTTGGTTGGCAGATGGGAACCTCAGGAAGCAGCACTTCAGCTGGAACTCTGAGCCAGCATTCAGGGAGATGAGCTACACAGAGACAGACCATTGGTCACATGGAAAATCCACAGGCAAGCAGAGGAACCAGCATAAATTTCTCACATCTTCAGTCATTATTCTAACTATATGGTCTCAGCTTCAGGTTCGAAGGCACCTTTTAAACAATTATGGCACTGGCAGTTTTTATTACATTGTTTATTACTCTGAGGGGTTTATGTTGAACATTTTACTGAATCAGTGTTTCCAATATTGTTCTTCTGGGCAGCAACTGATGTTTTCATAATCAACAATAGCTCTCAAGGTCTCTTAAAAGCATAAGTATTTATTGATACATAAAGTTATAGTTACCTAGTATTTTTTAGTCTTTCATGATCCAAATATTCCACAAGCTTTTTCTTATTTGCTAAAATACAGAGCTGCAATATAAACATCATATATATTTGTAGAATTTTGAGAATGAAAACCTTTTCATTACTTTTATGTTATCTAATTTCAGTGCATTTGTTTTAGATTTAATCCTACTGTAAACATACGTGATACGTACTTGTTCCCTGTAACAAATTATGTTTGGGATTTGGAACAGTCTAGCTCTACAATGTCTAGCAAAACATTTACCATTTTTTCACAAGTTCTACTCAAACCTCCTTTTATAAATTATCAACACCTGAAGGCAAAGAAGTTCATAAAATAGGGAAGAAGTATCCTGGATGATTTTCTGCCCTGAAACACTGAAGTGAACATAGCACAGAAAATATTCAGGGTTGCAATATAAACCTCCCAGAAGAGGATTAGAGACCCAGGTTCCAAATGCTAAACCCATGGGCATTTATGTCTTCAAAAAGACATATTGATAAGCACTTGAGATGGACCATCTATTACTGGCACTGTAAAACCTTACAAGCCCATACATGCAGAGATAACAACTTTCCACTCGGCAAACCTGTTTTGGCATTTTCATTGTTTGATGTCTTTCCTGTTTAAGCTTTAACCCAGGCCCCTGGGTATTCAGCCCAATGATCTACCACAGGAGAAATTCCAACTTGCAAAAGGGTAAATAGGCATTTAAGATGGTACATGGCAGGCATTTTCAGAGAAGCTCAAAATCACCCTGGATATATTTTTAATATTGAAGTCACTATGTAATCCCACACTGACATTCTCCTCTCTGTTATTTTTAGATCTGGAGCTCTTCAGGTGAAAACAGAGGTTGCATAAGGGCCAGCAAAAGGGGATTCTTGGCTCAGTTTAAACTGAAATGTAGGTTTCTTTGCAAGTGCCAAGATTACCTCTAACCTCTCACGCTCTACAGTTCTCTTATGTCATAATCCTTGCTGCAATTTCTGCAGGTAACAATACATCAGAGGAATAGTCAAAAGCCACATGCTGGTCCATTCCAGATATACACATTGTCCCAAGTCTTTGGATCATTAAAGCAAAGAGCACAAGTTAGACTAAAAAGATGGCTAAAGACATGAAAGGGAGATCTGAGAACACTGCAGCCTTTTGCTGACACATGGGTAGTGCCAGGCAGAAAGATGTGGAGGGAGCAATGTTGGGGCAGTGCCGTTTTCCCCTTGGCATGCCTTTCGTAGCTGCAGTGTCCCTGGAGCTCTGGGCTTTGTGATTTTTTCAAGCCTAACCCTATGTGGAGCAGCAAAAGCAGCTTTTTGCTGAGGTGCCCAGCACATGGGTGGTGCCGAGCAGAAAGGTGTGGAGGGAGCAATCTTTGGGCAGTTCTTTTTTGGCAGTGAAATGGACCAAACCTTGCCAAATCGATACTCATTGAAATCTCAAGATTTCCTTTCCTTGAATGAAATGTAGAATTTAGTTTCATGAAAGGAAATAGAATCTCTAAGTCAGAGAACAAAGTGGAACAAACTGACTGGGGTTTCCACAATTAGGCATTGATGTAATCCAAATACCAGTGTATTTGCATTGTTTTGTTAATTTCAATAGAACAAAGCATTTGTTTTGTTCTACTCTAACAAAAGACATTAAGCACATGGAAAATACTGATTACTGAACTTAAGCCATAACTTCAGCATGAGCTGGGTTTACCCTACTCTCCTGGTCTCCAGGGTCAAGCCTTCTCCATGTTCTACCCTTAAGTGGTAGAACCTCTAACTCTCCTTGCAAGCATTGCTTCTCCTCCCAAGAGGAGACTCAGGTACATGGGGAGGGACAGAGCTCCCCCGTGGCTGAGGCAGAAGGGATTGATCAGGGAGGAGAGCTTGCCCCAGTCACAAGCCAGCCCATCATGATTGCAAACCCCATTTGGCTTTATGTGAGCTGACCAAACACGGGACAACCTGATCCACCATGGCACTGAGGCAAGTCCTGTTCAGAGAGACACTTTGGGCACTCATTAATGAAGTAAGAAAAGTGAGCACAGGGGTGTTCAACCCAAACTGTCTCCAGTTTGAGCTTACTTTTAATTAGGCTACAAAGGCTTCAGTACCACAGTGGTTATGACTGCTAATGTTTTGTTCCACAATCAGATCTTAACAAAGTTGTGAAACAAAGTTCTCTGAAAAAGAAACTAAAAAAATTTTAAAGATAAGGAAAATGCTTTGAAGAATTCCTTAAGGAAGGCTCAAAAAATACTCAGACACTGTAAAAAAAAAAATCCTGCATCAGAGAACAAACTGCAAGGTGAATAATAACTATATTGTGTTCAAAAATTAAAGGTTGGATATCACTCTAGGGCTGTATTTGGAAGTTCAGGCAGAAAGCAAGTGCTGACAGCAAGGAGCTATAACTCGGATGAGATGGTTTCAAATGGGCCATCTGGCCAGCAAAGGAACAGAAGTGGCAATTGGAAAACCTGAAAACACCTCATTACAGCACATCACAGCCGAGACTATGACTCTGTTTCCAGCTCTCCTTGAGAAAGCTTGCCCAGACACACAGAACCCAGGCAACAGCTTCCCTTGGCAGTTTGGGGAAAGAGAAGGAGCAAGGGAAAAGGGAAGGAACAAAGGGTTTCTGTTGTGGAGTCACATAATAAACCATAATGGACTACACTTAATCACACAACATCTAAAGGAGCCTTGAGAAGTGAAATCATACTGTTCGCAAACACCAAATCTTAAAGAAGATGGAGATAAGCTCCTTCTTGCTCAGCACTAAGAATCAGTTTGTAGTACCTGCAGGAGGAGGTTTCTAATACCATTTATATCCCATGTTTGATGAATACATCGGATCTCTGCCCCCACCCTCACTGTAATATAAATAGGCATTTTGAAAAAGGTGAATCAGCATGCATTTCAGTAATTGCCACTCCTATGTCCTCTCACCTTGGGAATGAGAAAGCTAAGGAATCTCTTTCTGCTGGGATGTGTGGCAAACTGCAGCTCAGCCCTCCAGCAGCCTCTTCTTTACCACAGCAGGCAATCAGAGCAGAGGACATCAGCATTCACAGTCCTCTTTGGAAGCCAAGATGTGTACCTTGCTGTTAATCAGTAACACTGAGGACTGGAATTACCAAGTCACTGGCCCTGTTTCTGGTTTCCTGAAAGTAAATGATTTAGCTTTTGTTTTGTGGATTAACTTTAGCCAGTGGGAAAAGTGTATCCTAAACATCTTTGAGCAATCTTGTTATGAAATTCCCAGTTGGTTTTTTTTGTAAAGTTTGCTTTGTCTCCACTGTTCTTTCTTTACATGATTTAATCTCCTTGAATGCTCTTCATAATTTATTTTTAAATTCCAGGCATTTTTATGCTTCCATCAATTTTTCTTTTATGTAGGATTTACACTTTTTTTCTGTCCAATTCAGATGCATAATGCATTACTTTGGTTGAAAACTTCTGCAAGTTCTCCAAGACTGTACAGTGTTTAAAATAAAATGATTTCCCACACTAGTCAGACCAGCAAATTTAATGCCTCAAGCACTGTAATAACATGGTTTTAAATAGACTGCTGAAATATTAATCTTAGTGTTCATTTTTCTTTCATTCTGCCTCTATTGTTTGACTTTTCTTCTTTCTGTCTGTGTTTCAATATCCTCTGGATATCATCACACCCAGAGGATGATTCAGATGTTGGGAGAGCTATATGTTTCAAGCCACACTGTGTTCCAAAGGAACACATTCCTTATTCATCACATGGAGCCACTTTTCTTTGAAACATCTCATCCGTCTTTCAAACATCACTTCTTCAAGTTTAAAGATCTATTGTATTAAACTTTGTAATACTGTAGGTACCTTAGGTGACCAAACTGTAGAATTACCTTTTTTCTTTGGGGTTGTTATTTCTCTAGTTGTTCTGCAAAAAAAAAAAGTAAATGCATCCCCTAGGAATCCCCTTGGTGCAGGAAAGGCATCAGACTGAAGGGTTGTTGTGAAATTGGATAGCAAGAACAAGCAGCAATTTTGAACCAGTAGCATTAGAAATCAAGAAAGATGGTATTTAAAGAAAGACTCAGTTCAGGCAATCTTCTGGAAAAGTTCTGTATTATATCTCAAGATGGACTAGCATTCAGACTGAGCTTACATTGGTATTTACTTTCAATATTCAATATCTCAACTGAATAATTATTCAGTACATAGAATTTTTTAATGTTAATAGTATAAAGAATTTTGTAGCTATGATTTTGTGTCATCTACCTGATTTAGTCAAAGGGTTATTAACTGCCCATGAAAGTCTTAAGGCTGAAAATGGGAAGTCTTCAAATTACCCAAGGGCACAAATTCAGGAACAAAGCCACCATTGTGGAAATGGGAGGAAAAATTTTCAATAATGATCTTCCAGACAAGAATGATTTGGCAAGAGGAATAGCAGTTGCCCCCAGCAGCAGGACCACAGGTGTGGTGAGCAGAAGAGCCCTTCTGTGCCTGCCTTCAGCCAGAACATGCTCACTCCAGCAGAGACAGAAGATGCAAGCCTGTGTCCCTTTGGATGTTCTGTGTACCTGTGGGGCACACAGGCCTCCCACTGTTATTAGCACAGACAAAGACTTCACTCCTGAGTGCTGCTGGCACGTGTCCTTTGGCTCACTGGTTGAGCCTCCACCAGTTCACCCAGCACAAGCCCTCTGCCCTGCTCCAGGCACGTTTCCTGGGTGTAAGCACACAGTGGCCATCCAAGACTTCTATGAAAGACTGGATTTTATCCAAAGCAAGTGTGCAAGGCCTGATCTTGGCCTGTAAATCTGAACAACAAAAGAGACTTTTGGTGCTGTTTGCTTGGCTTTCTCTCCAGCTGTTTCTCCCTTCCAACAAAGGCTGTTTGATGACTGAGAATTGAAAAAACACTTTTGGCTACTAAAAGGGATCCTTAAGATTATGCCACACCTTGGTGAGACACATATGAATACTTCCTTCTCTCCGTGGGTTTTTATGCTCTACTCAGGAGGGAGAGGATTAAGGCAGAGATTAATGTAGCAGAAGATCACTTGTTACTCAGTTACTCCACACTGTATTCAGATGCCTGGGAACAGAAAATAAAGATACTAACCCAGAGCCAAAAGTATCTCCTAAATAGAGCCACCCAACCTCTGGCATGGCCAGACCAAGTAGGAACAGAGAAGGTCTCAGCCAAAGACATTTTCTTTTACTTTTTCTTAGAGAAAAAGGAATAACGTGACTGTACTAGATTATTTTGGTCAAAGGGATTCACATTCATATTCTCCTCAAAGCAATTTTATTACCTTTTCATAGAGGTTTCATGATAGCCAGTAGAGAAGAAAGGCAAGGCATCAAAAAAGTTCCAGGTCCAAAATAGTTACAACTGGATAACATAAGGGCTCATTTCATAGATAATGCTATTGGGTGAAAAGAAAAAAAGACTCTTAGAAAATATTTTTAAAAATTGGAGGTAGAAAGGTACACTTAAAATTTCCAGCCACGAGCAGTCCAGTTGAGTTTTACTTTCAGTGTGCAATTACCTAAGGCCTTATCTCATTTATATGGTAATAACTTGTCTCCTGTCAGCTCAAGAGGCAGCAGAGCAGCTCCGCAGCGCCGGCTCCTTGTGGGCGGCCGATCCGCGCCGGGCTGGCAGCGCCCGGCACCGCCGATGAGGACGGCTCCGGGCTGGGAACAGCCTGCTGTGACAAATGGTGTGGGATAACTCGTGTTTATAATGTATGTATAACATAAAGCAAGTTGTGCCCTTTGAAATAAATGGTAAAATCATACGAGACTGGGGGTGTACAGATTCGGGAATCGGAGAACGACCCTTGCTGGGAATGGGGGATGACCGAATTTACAAGAGAAAAGGAGAGAAGGTCCGAGGAAGATGGGTCCTCTCCAGAGATGGGACTGTGAATGACACACCCAGAAGTCGTATCCAATATTCATTTCCCCACTGAGGAGCTATTCAACTGACCACAGCGAGCATGAATCACCATAAATATGAAGGAAAACTGATTCAACCAACCGAACGGCAAGGATCAATCTCCATGAATATGAAGGAAAACTGAAGGGACAAAAAAAGCATGAAGTAATGCTCTGTCCCGCTAAAGAAACTGTATATGAACTGGACTCACAGAACTGAAAGTGTGAACAGGGGAGGCTACAGTGCGATAGAGGCCACAGCTAAGGTTCACCCAGTGCTGATCCTGGGACTTGACACCGATTCTTTGATTGTTGGCTTACCTGAAATTCTGTTCATTGATTTTCTAAAATTAATAAAATCATCTATTAATTTGGAATTGCTTGGCATTTATTACACTGCCAAGGAGGGGAGTTTCTCCTCGCCGTGCACTTAACGCAGCTCTCGTTCTGGCTGCTGCTCACACTTGGCGTGGAAACATTCTGGGAGGTTCTTGTTTCCCCGAGGAAGAGGAGGCATACTGCAGAGGTTTGGAATAAGCTGCGCCTCAATGAGGAGACCAAAACTCATGGCGAGGTTCAGAAATTATTCCTGGATGATTATCACAGCCATAAATCTACATTTTATTTAAAATTCTAATTAAATCTAGACAAAGTGAGAAAAAAGAGTCAAAACAGATCTGGACACTAATGAGAGGGAAGGGCTTTGGTCTTTTGCAATTTCAAAGGTAATTACTAAGGGATGCCTTATCCCCTCACCACAGCAGAGGAGGAGCACAGAGGCCTCTGGATTCCAGCTAAACCTATTGTTCTCAGATAAAATAATTTAATGTTAGACAGCTAGTGTGGGTCTGATATTTTTGGCCTTACAGATTGTAGCCTGCTGGTAGCTGTGTACTCCTTTCCCAAGGGAAAAGTTTCTTAGGAAATCTTCTTCCCAAAGCAATCTAGCAAAACAGCTATCCTTTCCCAAGATGACCTTCCCCAGTAGTGTAGTAGCTACAGTCCCTGCCTACCTCGTGGGAGACCCAAATTCAACTCTGTCTGAGAACCAGAAAGGCAAACACCACCTGGAGAAGATCCTTTTGGGAAAGGAGAGTTGTTTTGCGAAGATTGTTTTGGGAAGAAGCTTTCCTAAGAAACTTTTCCCTTGGGAAAGGAGTACGCAGATACCAGCAGGCTACAATCTCTAAGGCCCAAAAATATCAGGCCCACAAGGTAGCAAACTAGCAAACATCAAGACTGAACAAGGAGCTGGAATAGAAGTAGTCCATATAGGTAACAAACCCCACTATCATTCTCCTTACTGACAGTTCAGCCACTCTAACAAGGTCCTTCTCAAAGAAATTTTCTATGGGTTTGCCCATAACCCATTATTCATTTGGGGGCACAACAGAACATTTCCTTTTAGCAAGTAATTTCCCATCACTAACTAGACAGTGAGATTTTATGTGCTAGGATCTGATCACGTCACAGTGGGTTGTGTTTTACCGACTGCAATCAACAAGTACGGACTTCAGCCCACCCAGAACAGAAAAGGTTTGGTTTAAGGTGAGGGGTTTCATCAGAGTGTATCTTTAATGAAAACCAGGCAGCATATGGTTTGCTGGCATTGCTTTCTAAAAGGGTTCTGTGCCTCTCAATAGAAGAAAATGTATTTTGAAGGCAATTTAGGGACAAGAAGACAACTGATTTATTTATTGGAATTATCTGGAAAAGAAACCAGAAGGGAAGACCAAGCTTTGGCTTGTACCCCTGTAATATTATTACACATTATGCTTTTTTTCTCTCTTCCAGATGAGACAGGTGGATTTGAGAAGGATCAGGTCTCTGCCCACTCTCTCATCCTCTGCAGGTTACAGGAAGGCAAAGCCTGTTCAGATCACGCTGTTGATGGAGCACTGGGAGTTGCTGTTTTGGAAATATTGACTTAAAATGCTTTGCACTCAGAACAGTCAGTTTTATGTGGGATTTACTTACTGTACTTAAATGCAACAAGCAATTCACACTGAAATGCAATGATATACTTAGGATTGCCAATGTAAAACAAAGGATTTAACATCAACGTGTTTGAGGACTGTGTTATCCCTTTATACAGAGAATGTTTCACACAAATGCCTTAATCCCTACCACATCATGGTGAGACCTGAGCCCCATAGTCTGGAGTCTTCAAGATGATACTTAAAGAGTTTCTGACCTCCATGAAGGGTTAGCTTTGCACCACCTAATCTCTGAAAGTGTTTCTTTAGCCACAGGTGCTTCAAATGCATGGTAAGAATGTAAAATTAAGGTTAGCAGTTCAGAAAGGCTCTGAAAGGGATCTAGTTTTCCTGGAAGAGAAGCTCTGCCCACCATCATAGCAATAACAAAACCCATCTATTTCCACCCCAGTAAAATTGTAATACCCCTAATCTCAGTCATACCATGCACCACTGGAAGTGCTGGATCATGGACTGCTGTACTGGGACATAGGGAACTAAATGGCAGAGGCATAGGCAGAGGGAATGGAGATACTTCTGTGAAGCATTGGTATTAAGATGCAAGACATCAAAAGAGAAGTCAGATCCAGACAATCAGAAGCAGCCTTGAGAGAAATATGTGAATAGCAG
Organism: Prinia subflava; assembly: GCF_021018805.1. Taxonomy (NCBI): domain Eukaryota; kingdom Metazoa; phylum Chordata; class Aves; order Passeriformes; family Cisticolidae; genus Prinia; species Prinia subflava. Next base: position 49,233,725 of record NC_086251.1, on the reverse strand, counting down.
ACTGCATAAATTGTTTTGCCTTAGCTGATATAAGCAGAGCTGAGTTTATGGGTACAGGTCAGGAGATTCAGCTGTTAACCCTAGACACAGAGGATTCAGTCTTCTGCCAGCTCAGGAGCCAGAGAAGGGTTTTTGATAGTGAGCAGTTGGAAGTTATGTCATCTTTTAAAAAGTAAATATATAACATACAGAGGCATAAAACTTCTTATCAGTTGAGATCAACAGCATCAGTAATGAATTTTCACTATTAATAAATCCTGCCTCCAGAGCTTCTCCAGAAAGCTTAATAAATATTTCATTGTATTCCATTCTGAGAAGTAATCCAAAAGAAGACCCTGAAAATCTTGAGGAAATGTGAAAGATCTGTTTGCAGTGTAAGATTTTGAAATTCTAATAGCTATGAGGAAGCATTAGCACTGTTTATCTCTGATTGCACCAGGAATATCCACAAGAGTGATTTGATGAGCAAGGCATCCAGTGTAGTGCTGTTAAATTCTTCTCAGGCATAGTAGGATAATATTCCAAAGCCATTGCAACCATGACACTGCAGCCTTAAACAGAAGGAGAATTGGAATTTCCTTCCCCCTCAGTGTAATTCTGTGGAATTCCCCCCACCTTCCATCATCCAACAAGGATAAATTCAAGCCTAAAATACCACACACCATGTCTGCATAAGGTAACCTCATATCACATGTAACATTTTGCTTCTGATACCTTCAGCACAAAACAAAAAGCCACACACTCAGGGCAGAACAAAAAGCCAAGACAAGCATCTGGAAAGTTAAAAAACAGGGCAAACCTCATTTGAAGTTGTAATGAACAACCCAGTCTCTAAAGGCTTTAAATGAATATCCTCAAACACACTAGTAAACATTTTAAATATGTATTCACAGTCCTGTTGGATTCTAATGCTCCTCTGATGAATAAAGCTGATTCTCCTCCTCAGTAAATAATTCAGTAGCAAAGAATTGCTTGGCCTGGAAAAGAGATGAACAATGGGCCAAGACTTAAGATAGTTGCTCTTTTCTGAGAAATTTTGGCCTCAATTTTGACTTTGTGGGTAGAGGTTTCTGCAAAAGGGGAAATCACACAAATGAAGTTAGTGTTTGTATTCATAACTGCAGTTTACTATCCATTTTTCTGACCTTTACTTTGTTGGTGGAAGAAAGACTTGATGGCATGAAAAGAGAACCAAGAAATACTTTATATAAGCTCCTTCCACAGGAGAGTACTTTTTGTATTCAAAATTAAAGTGCAGTTTTGTTCCACCTGTGGTGAGGTACATTCATCCTGTGGCTCAGTGTTGCTGGTATTAGATACTTGGGAGTGCAGGAACTTCATCCAGAGTAGGATCCAGAAAGCAAAATACTATTATTCTGTGCTTCCAAGTGGGGTTTTATGTTCATTTAATGTTAGCACAAAGATGCAGCAAAGTATGGAAGGGCAAGTGATTAGGACTGAGGGTAATAGTAATAAAGTACTCCTAAAAAAACAGGCAACTCCAGTTTACTCCCTGCTAAAAGTAAGTATTTTTAAACCAGAGACTTAAAAGCATACTAAAACCTTTCCCAGGCTAATTCCATTAACTCTATGGGTTGGAACATGGTTTGTCATAAAACACCACCTGGCCTGATGTAAACCCCACAGGAACCTTTTGGATTGGAGCGTAAGGGACAAGCAAAATGTATTCATTCTTGGTATTTAAAAAAATGCAGGAATTCGAGCCACACATATGCTCAATATAGATTTTGTGAGATAGTTCCATAGATCAAGGAAAGACTACAGCAAATCTGAAACATTCACAAGACAGAAACCCATTAGGATGCACCTGAGCCTTCCTTTCCAACCAGAAAAAAATCCAAAAATTCCAACCCAACAAGCTTTTCTGAAAAATTGAGATATTCACAGGTATTTGCAAACTATTAGCACAAGATCCTGCAAAGTACAAAAGCCACTCTGGGAGACCCACTGCTTACATAAAAACACACAGAAAGAGGAGAGTTCTAACAGAAATGAGATGTACAGAGGCATGTTAAAAGACTGGTAATTTTTAGCAGCCGATTTGGAGCTCTGCTTTAAATCCTCCCAAAAAATGAAGCTTTGTGTACTCTAAAGTTAGGAGGAAGCAAAAGACTAGATATACCAGATCCTCACCTCATTCATCTCACATTTTTTTCAAGTTTAAGTGTGTTTGGATCCAGCTTGTTTCTAGACAACTTCAGGAAAAACCTTATTTCTACACAGTACTTTCCACAAAAAACTCTCTAAAAAAAAGCAAAAAAAAATTCTTTTTGTATTATTTCACAAAAACTCCTCTTTTTAAGTCAGAAAATTAGAAATATACAAAACTATATATTTATAACTGACCTTTTCTGTTTTGAACTCTATCCATGAAAGTTTGCTTAGCTGCATGAACAAATCTTCATGGATGACTCCCTTCTAGCTGTGATCTTGGCACTAGAAACAAGGAGTGACACAACAAAATGCTTCAATTTGGAGACATTATGCCAGCATCTTAAAGTCTAAGCCAGACCAGTTCACAAACTGTAAGTGCAAAATAAACTTTAGAAAAAAGTAAATCAAAGCATCAATCACTAGACAATATCTTTTAATGAAACAGTTTTGCACAAATACTGTATTGTATTTTGTATATCCTCAGTTAAACCCCAGGAGTATCACCCATCTGTAAAAGCTCATCTGACATCTTCTGTCCTTAACATTTCCCCTTTATGCCAGCCCCACATCACACCAGCAGCAAGGCGGGCTGTGCCTGAATCTTAGGGACTAGATTTTGCTCCAGACCAGAACTATCAAATTCTGCCCCACTAACTGCATTTAGATGCATCCCCTCAGGTTTCCCCTGGCACAGAGCAGAGTCAAACAGCCCAGGCAGCCCAGCACAGCGGCCTTGAGCCTGCAGAAGGGCAGCACTTCACACAGAAGAACCTTCATCCTGGCTCCTCCTTGGCAGCAGCCTCCTGCTCTCATGTGCTGGCCCTTGTCACTGCCAGGATGCCATGAAGGGCTGCTCCTTCCAGCCTAGGGTGGGCTAGATTTGCCTCTACTGAGTGTGTTCCTGCAGCCAGCAGCTACAGGGGAGCAGAACATGGACAGGTGGACAAGGGCAGAGGGGAGAGCAACACAAAGAAGGTGTCCCATGATCAAACCACAAATTGGTTTCAAGAATTTTTTTAAACTCTTAAAACTCTTACTAAATAACAGCTAAACAGCAACTCTCACACACTTTTGGTTTTGGTGGTTTGGTTTTGGGGGTTTGTTTGTTTGGTTTTTTTGGGGGAGGGCATTTGTTGGGTTTTGTCCCATATTATTTGATTTTGTGTTTTACTTAGGCTGTGCCCCAAGAAATGCTGGCTGTTCAGCTGGACCTTCCTTGTGTGTTGGGGGTAAAGGACACAGTGACAGACACGGTGTTGGGACACCACATGTCCCTGTCCTGTATATTTTTATAAGTGAACAGGCTCAGAAAGATTCCATTTTTTTTCTTGAGGGGACCAGCGTTTCTGCAAAAATTTCTTACTGGAACTTCTTACACAGACCAGAGAGAAATCCCATCTGGATGCTGCACGCAAGAGCTCACATCAAAAGAGAGGCATGGAGGGGCTTATGGAGGTGATCAGAGGAGCATTTTCTCATGACAGAAGGCTGGAAATCTTGTCTTGCACAGTAAAACACAGACTGAAAGTGCAGACAATTGCAGTCTGTAAGGCATCCTAGAATTAACTACCATGACAGGAAAAGAACTATTTAATTTTATAAAGATACTTAGATAAAGATATTGTATAAAAACTTGCCACACTCACATCCATCCTGTAAACCAGAAGAAGAATTCCAGCTATTAGAAGGATGAAGCTGGGGAACTCTCTTCTTAAAAGTCATATTTTACAGAAAGGAAAATGAGCCCCCAAATATTAAGGCTTCAAATTCATACATAAGGTTTGTGTCAGAGAAGGGAATCAGATACTGTAAACTTACATGCCAGGCCAGATTCCTTAAAACAAAATCAATATTCTTATCAGTGAGGGTCAAATGTATTGAAAAGATGGTTTGCTGGGCCAGATTTTGCAATCCAATGTAGGTGAAGTGAGAAAACTAATGTGAAAAAACAAATTAGATTTTTCTAATACTACTAAACAGTTAATAAATAATACATTGTTAATGGTAAATCAGTACCATTAATCTTCAGAGTGATTAAAAAAATATTTTCCTCTGAGGAAAATATTTACATTTCTGACACAGAGCATTACCTTAGGATGCTACAGAATTACTGAAGATGGTTTTGGACAATCTTTTCCTTCTTTTGCATGGCAAGGAAAACAATTTATTAATAACTCAGTGTATATGTTCTTCTGGGTTGTTTTTTCCTTTTAAATATAATTTTTGGAATTATTGATACAGTCATGTCCTCAGGGAATAACATCCATGATTGTAAAGTTCAGTTATAAACAAAAAGGCTTAGACATTTCTCTTTCTTTTGAACTCCTTTTGATTTGGGATTATCACCTGAGTGTAATCTAATTTTTTTTCCTCACATACTGCTTGTCAGTTCGTAGACCTGCATTTTTCTTTCTCAGTGCCAGAAGAGATCAATGAGGATTTCTATTCCAGGATTCCCAAGGGCTTTTCTCTTATCAGTTTCATTGCCAGGCCTATTTTATATCAAGCCCTATACACTACTTGCTTAATCAGATTTCTCTAAACCCTAATTCCAATACCAAAATCCCACATTTATCCTTTTCCAGTTAATCCTCAGATGCTTACTTTATGCAAACAGAGGGATGTATTTGCAATTCAAATTGCAAAAGTGGAGTAAAAGTGGTGTTTGTTTGGTTTCTCAGGTCCCCGTTGCCTCACCCCACCCTGGGAAGAAGAACTGTGCTCCTGCTATAAACCCATTGACAGCATCTCCAGCAGGGGAGTGGTGACACAGGGTCACACACTCTCCTCACTGTTCCCTCGTGCTCACAAGGCTGTGCTCCGCCTGTCTTGGGAACCTGGATTCCCAAACAGTATTAAAAATGCAGTCCCAGCCTTCTTTTCCCCTTGGCCTTACATGAGGCAGAATCTCTCACATTTTGGGTAGCCCTACTTTGTAAAATGTCACCATTCTTAGTTTCTGATGCACGCTCGAGTTACAAAGTCACCTTTGGTAAGAGCAAGAGACTCAGTGCTCTCATCTTGAACTCCTACAACTGGAACCAGAGAGTGCACTCAATTTACCCAGTCAGCAGCATGCTGAACAATACTTGAAAGAGTAGCAGGAGGACATGCAGGGATCTTTTACAGGAAAGGTTGGGACAACCACACTATTTACATTCCTGCTTCTCTGCAGGCATTTCTGTTCTCTGGAAATTTCTTTCAGCAACATTTCCTTCCTTCCTTCCGCAGAAGCTTGGTCTGAATTAGGCCATCTTACCACTTTCTCTCTATTGTTTCAAACAACAAAACCCTTCATTTTCCTTTCTTCCAGTAAAATTGAAAGACCAGCTTCTCACATGCAGCCAGTGGGACTGAAATTCCCCAAAACAACGCAGTCTTAAAGAAACACATGCAGGGATGCAGATGTGAGGGTTATTCCTTTCTTAAGAGTTGATGTGTTCTCCTGTCTCCCTGGCAAGAGATGTCACAAATTCTCTCTCCCTCTATTTGTCTATCAAATTGCTGCCATTAACACCCAAATGTCTTGCCACATCCCCTGTGAGCTCCAACGAGTTAATAACCACAAAGGCTTTGCACAGAAAAGCAGCTGAGAAGAAATCTGTCAGTAAAATTTAAGAGCTTATGAATTGGTGTGAGCCATGGAAACATTCCTGCATGACTCTCACAACACCTCCCTGCGCCACTGTAAACACACAGTTTATGTATTTCTGCCTAAATATCTTCAGAGAGCTGGGGCAGAAAGGTTTCAGTATATCTTGCAGTAAGTTCTTCAGTGATTTGGGGCATTTTCTGATACAAAAATGCTAAACTTGGACTTTCCAAATCAACCTGTGGCACTGTCAGGCGTCTTTGTGTGCTGTATTGCTTGGTCCCAGCACGTGACAGAAGCTACTGGGAACTGCTCAGGGCATCCCATGCACAAGCTGGAGCATCTTCCAGAGAAACAGACTGCCCTGGGAGGTACAGGACTTGTGCATGCATGGACAGGAGGGACAGCAGGAGCTTCTTGCCAAGGCAAAAAGGTGAGGGAGAGCCCCACATCCTGTGCAGGCCCCTGGGTCCCCCGAGCTGTGAAGGCACCAGGGTGTTGTTCTCACCGGTGCACTGTGCAGGTGTGGAGGGAAATTTCACACCTCTGCCTGTGAAATCCCGTGTGATGCTGGTGCAGTGTCACAGAGCAGCTCCCCTGCTCTGCTTGAACTGAGAATTAAATGCTGTGCTGGCAGCTGCCACCGGGCACGCTGAGCTGTCACTCTTCAAAGGGCTTGGTTGTGTAAGCAGACCAAGGGAATCACTAAACCACAGACAATGTAAACAATTTTAAATGAGACACTAAATGAAAGGAAAAAAGTTGTCAAAATGTCAAGGTTAATGTTTTCATAAAACTAACCTGGGAATGGCTAGACAGTGTAAGTGTAAACCTTAATTAAAAGTTTTAAAGTGTGAATACAAAACTAGCTTCAGTCTAGGCAGTCAATAAATCTAACCTCCTTAATGAAATACTGGTCCTTTTGGTGTTTTTCATCCTTGCAATTATGTGTAACATTAATACTCAGATCCCTATCAAAACCAGAGGAGCCATGCCATGCAGAGCAGCACCACGGCATTCTGCTTGGCTCCAGCTCCAAGTCCCCCTGCACCCCTGGCTGGGCCAGTGGTTCTGTCTGCAGCTCTGGGATGGGCAGCACCTCTGAACACACACAGCAAGCTGGGGAGTGACACATCCTGTCCCCAGCCCTTTGCTGGACCACAATCTTCTGAGGATGTCAGAGCCAGTTTTCTCTGTCTGCAGAGAGCCTGGGATCTTGAGGCAGCCTGGAGCAAAAGCATTGCTATATCTTGCAGCCTGGAGGAAAACCTATGTCTTGCAGCCTGGCACTGATATTTGGACAGCCAGAGATGGAAGAAATGGAGTCTGCAATGCCTCTGAGAAAGCCTGACCCCAACATGTCTTCAGCAGATTTTAAGAGATCATTCTGAAGAGCTCTGGAATCTTGTTTTGTTGCATTTTGTTGTTAGTGGGCATCACCATCCAGAGTTACAGTTCTCTATAAATTATAATTCAATATTCTTGAAATAAAATTACATTTTAATTGATTTTAAGAAACAAAAGAGAAATGGTAAAACTTTGCATAATCTTAAATTGTTTCGTTATTACTGGCTTAGTGCATACCATATTTTATATACTGTGACTCCAGGTGAATTTTATAAGGAATGTATGTGCTATCTGAAGACACATAGAGCAGTTGTTATTTTTTCTTTCCTTTCAATTGTTGTTCATACTTATGTGCACAGAGTTTAAATTATCAAGATTTTAGTGGAAGCACTACACTGTGCTTGGACGCTCAAACCTCTCTTAGTCCATTTTTCTTCATCTTTCTATCCTTCATCAAGTCTACCACTCCTTTCCTTAAGCAAAGATTCATATTTTGTGACCAACGGGTGCTCTTTTTTTAAAATACACCTTATCAAGACACAGTTTACAGCCTGTGGTTGCCAGTACAATGCAGGTTTCCCCAGGGCAGGATCTGGCCTTGCACTGTGATAAAAACCAACAAAGGTGGGGAAAAGGTGCAGGAACAATCAGCATGTTGATAGCAAAGATTGAAATAACCAGTGCTGCCATCTGCTCCACCTTATAGTCTTAAACTTGGACTGAAATTTGCCTTAATTTGTCTGACTCTACCCTAGCATGAACTCCCTTGTTGGATGCCTAGTAAATCCATCAATATGAATACCAGAATGCTAAACAAGTATTATGGCTTTGTACCAAAATAAGGATATTGGAATCTTACATCAAAGCAATTTTGTTAGGGGGCCATAATATTAATTCAGCATTCTGTTATTCACAGTGCTGAAACAAGGCTGTTTCACATGGTCCAATTAACAGGGAGCAAACACAACCAGTACTTTAGCTGCCCATGAGCAAATATGGTTCTGGATATTTAGTGAGAGTAAGTATAATAAGGAAGATGGCAGTTTTCTTCAGGAAGGACACCAATCAAACAGATTAGAACAGAAGCTTCTATCTTTTCTATACAGAAAAGACAATCTGAACTTTAATTTCATTTTCATAAGACAAAACAAGAAAGTTATTGTAGCGTATAAAGCCATGAGCATATTGAAATATTCCAACAGAAGAAAGCATAAGCTCAGAGTCAGATACTCCAAATGAATGTCAAAATGTTTTGACTTATGTACAGATTGCAAATTGCCAAAACTACCCCAATTAAAACAATGTAGGAACTTACTTTCTTCCCAAAGAGATTTCAATGCAAGCATTTTTTGTTTGTTTTCTCCAGTACATAAAATAATGGATTTAATGCAAGTAAATCCTTTCTGCCTTTGCTCAGTTACTAGTGAGGAATCTCAAACATGAAACAATGTGTGACAGAACAGTAGAGAAAAATAATAATCTAACTCTACAGGAGATATGTCCTGGCATAGTAAATCAGCACTGAATGCTCCCAGGGCTGCTGCCTGCATTCATCATTTTCTTCTATTTTGCAGTGTTTTGTTAAATTGAAACCTTCATTACTTTGTAATGAAAACCTTTCCTCAATAAGCTTTTTATTTTATTTTATTTTATTTTATTTTATTTTATTTTATTTTATTTTATTTTAGTGTTATAGGGTTGTTTTGTTGTTGTTGGGGTTTTGGTTGGGTTTTTGGTTGTTTGTTTGTTTTGGGGGGAGGGGTTGTTTGGTTTTTTTGTTTCGGTGGTTTTTTTTAAATAAAGATACTTATATGTTTTTTCTATCTCTGAAGGCAAATCTTTACCATATAATCTGCCTGGATCCGCAGAGTTGAAAATTTTACCTCTGCCATGCAGACAAATTTGAGAAGATAGAGGTCTAGAAATTCAGAGGTGTCTATGAAGGTGACCTACTCCAATCCAAGCACACTGGGAGAGGCAAGAGCAGTCTCAGAATAACAGAAGTATCAGCAGTTCCTAGAAATTTTGGTCAGAAGGAAACGAGACAGAGAGCTGCACCCCAGTGAGGGGCAAGCAGCCAAATGTAAGTGAATGTCCAGTTTTGGTCAGGAGACAACCTGGAGGGATACAGTCACTGTTCAGCTGCCTTTGGCATGTCGGCAGAACTCATCCTAGAGAAGAGATCCAAGCACTGATAAGGAAGATCACTACCCCCAGCCTCGGAAGCACAGGGGATCCCCAGAGCCTGCCAGTGCTACTGCAGTGGATGTTCTATCCCTCTGTGCAGCAGGACAGATCCCAGGGCCCTGTCCCCAAGGCTGTCAGTTTAACAATGGGCTGGAGCCACTAAAGCCACGGCAGCTTCCTCAGAAACTGCTGCTGCAGTAAGCACAAAGCAGTCCTTTGGACCCAACTCAGCTCCCTTGCCACGAGTGTGAGCAGCAGAGCAATAAAAGGTCACTGACAAGGGCAGACTGGGTGCTCTTGACTCCCCATCACTGACATCCCCTGCCCCACAGCACCTGGACACAGAGGTGTCATCAGCTCAGCCTTTGGGCATCACACATACCCAAGGCCATCTCCAGAGCCTCCCTGGGCTGAGGGCAGCAGCCAGTGTCCCCCCTGAGGCAGGGCAAGGCAGCAGGGGAGGGAAGGCGCTGGGGAGCTCCTCTGAGGCAGGGAACGCTCACCAGAGATGCCCCAGCCCATCTCTGCCTCCTGGCACAGCCGAGACAGGCAGGGCTGTTCACCACTTTCAGCTTCTTGTGCTGAGACCCAGCCCGGGATACAGGGTCACTTGTTGGACAGAGTTTTGCAATTGGTTTCACTAAGAATCGCTTGGCTTGGGAGAATTTATACTTGGGTATTAGAGAGACATAAACAGCCATAAAAATTCGAGCTCTGCTTGTACAAATGATCCACTGATGTGTGTTAAATGCACTCTATTGCTGCACTGAAGTCAATTTGCAATTGATCATATTGCATTGCTAGTGTCAGCAGATATGAAAACATGTCATTTACCGATGCTTAATGAACCTCTATGCTGACAAGACATAAATAACAATAAGCAGCTCTCCAGTTAAGGAGGTTAACCAGCAAAGTACTCAGTGAAAACATTAAAGAGGTAATCATCTGGCAATTGCTGTATACTTGGAGCAGCTGCCCTCAAGGATGACTAAACCTATGCAAAGGACCATTACAAGAAAAAAGGAGGAAAAAAAAAAGAGGCAATTAACTCCATGTTAGAAGCTGAAAAATTCTATTTGAATGAAATTTTAAAAAAAAGTAATTGCCTTTCTGTATTGCATTTGTAGTCTTTTCCACAAGTAGTTGACATAATCTGCTTAGGGGCTCTTTGACCAAGCTCTTTGACCACCTTTTTCCTTTGGAAAGGAAAAGACAAAATAGCAAGTTGCTCGAGTGTTATTCCTCTTAATTCTTCCTGGTAATGCTCCTCCTTTCTTCTCTCTTTTTTGACCTTTGTGCTTCTTCCAAGGGTATTTAAATTATTTTTTTGTCTTGGGTTTGGTTTTTTTTTAACTGGGACAAAGTTTTCAGTTTTTTATAAAGTCAAAGGAACATAATAAAAAAGAACATTACCAGTGCTTAGAAGCATTTTACGAAAGTAAAACACAACAGATTAAACTTTGCTTTATAGTTAATGGAGCAATTTAACAGTAGCTATATTCACCACTGGACTGAACAGAAACTTCAAGTGCAATTCAGATTTTAAGTAGATGTAAATGGTGTTTACATTTCATCTACGAAGCCCAGGGCAGTGAGGTTTTTTGAGCAACCAAAGGAGTCCAAAAGAGTTTAACCTCTCATGGCTCAGATATACCCACTAGTCACAGGGCAGGTACACAAAATACCAAACAAACAAATAAAAAGCAGTCATATATTGCTATTAAATGCAGCCCTGAAGGCCAACAGGATCCCCCATGCCTGGAGGCCTGGGGTTGGATGACCTTTAAGGACCCTTCCAACCCTACCTATTCTATGATCCTTAACAGAAGCAGGTCAGCTGGCTTTGGCAGAGCATCATTCTGGACCAGCACATCACAATCTGCTTGAGAAAACCACCTTACAACAGTGCTCACCTCACAAACAATTACCCCAGCCAAAAGGAACACTCTAGTGAAGATGAAGGAAGAAAGAGAATCTTCCCTTCCTGCAGAGGAAACACAGAGGTGTTCAGAGATAGCAGATATAGTAAGGAAGATGATGCCTTTTGCATGTTCAGTAACAGCTGACTATTCTAGTGACAAAAATTCCCTGATATTTCAATGCTAATGTAGTACTAGCTGTGCAAAAGCACCACATGTATGAGCCAGAAAGGGGGGCTGTACATCATGAGAAAAGCAATTAGCAGGAAATGCCTGTATTCTTGTGTGGCTTTTGCCATAAGTGCTATCAGGTACCACATAAATCCTTCTCATTTCAGGCATAGTCTCCAGAAAAAAAAAAGTCATGGCACAGTCCCAATCCTCCTCTCTCCTGTGTACATCCTGTCCTGTGTCAATGCAAATACCTTGCCCCTTGACCACAAGAATCACCCACTCTCAAACCACTTTTTCATCAGTAAACATAAAAGTAAACGTCAGACCAATGGAGGTCAGTTAATTAACCCCATTTTGCAACTTCCGGAAGGGGGGAATGGGAGATGTCCCTTCTGACATTTAGACACCAGTATTCCCAAGTGTCCACAAAAAGCTGCACTGATTTGCCTCTACTTGCATCTTTTAACATGCAGAGGCCATTTTTTCATACACAATTAAGGTGAAAAGTTTCAAACACTGAGTAAAACCTCAAACCATTAGCATGGCTATTTTTAAACTTTCTCCTTTCTTTTAAGCATTCTGATGACTTCTTGATGGCCAAGTTCCAAATACCAAGTGCCAAACATAAGACGTTAGGAACAAGAGATATGGGTTTCCAACATCCCTATTACTGTATATTTCAACTGTTGGTGATGAAATTTAGGAAGGGTAATTGCAGAAACACTTCTCAAAGGGTGTCAAAATGTGCTGAAGAAGGCAGTATTCAATAAAGCAAGACGTCACAGAAGCCTTGATTTCCATTGCCAACAGTTAAATGGAACCCAGCTGCTGTTTGGCCAACTATAACTTGAACCAAACATGAATGAAAACGAAATTGCAATCAATAACACAATCTTAATACTAAATTAAATATGGAGTTCACAACAAGCACAGTTATACACAAATAACTCAGGAGCATTCACACAGCAATATTTTAAAAATACATTTGCTTTCAAATGGGATTATGGATGGCCGAGCAGTTTCTTCATAATTCACACCTGAACTTAGAGGCTTTCCCCAGTACTGTAAGCTTTAATCAAATTAAAAATTTGCTCCCAGGTATGATTATATCTCAACCTTGTAGAGATATCTTATTATTCTTGCTGCTTGCAGAGGGAAAAAAAAAAAAAGCTTTACGTAACTCTGTGTTTGATTTTTCAGAAATTAAATAAAAGAGGAGGTTTCGTTTGCACTGAAGGATGAGATTTCCCTCTGGATTTGCTGCCCTCTAGATATCTTTCAGTATAAAACTGCTGTGTTTTTTAAATGGATTTTTCAATAATCTGCTTTATCTGAGGATGTAATGGGGAGGGTGTAAAAGCACAAATGCAGGGGAGAGGCAGTGTTTGAAGAGTTTGTCAGGATGCTGTTTACAAAGATAAGGTGCCTTCAGATGATCCCAGCTGTCCAAAGGAAGAGGGCAGTCATATGTGTCTGTGGGGAAGGTGAGTCAGTGCTGAAGTGCTGAGTGGTGGCTGTTATGGGACAATGTGCTCCATTTGCTCTGCAGAAGGAGCAGCCAGATTATCACACACCATTCCCACCTACTGCTCTGCCAATGAGTGCTCGTGCTGATGTGAGAAAACCCACATGGAGGTGGATTTCTTCCCCCAGACTCCCTCCCTGTGTGTCTCTTGGATAATACAGCACTGCGAAGCTTTCCTCGGTGATGCCAAGCTCTGGGTTGGGGGTGCCACTTCACACATTCCAGATCTGCTTGATTTGCTCTGCAGCAGAGAATAAAAATATTTCAGAGGCTTTAGCAGAAGCCTTTTTTGCTATTCTGTTTCCAGGCCTGCAGTGTTTCTCATCCCTCTGTTAGGGATCACAGCAGAGGGATATGCACAAGCAGAAAGGCACATTGGGCAGCAGGAGCCTAAGAAAAAATGTCATGCAAAACAGGAGCAGTACTGTTGATTCATTATCAGACAATACTAGTAAGATGAGGATTAGGTAAGCAGGGGAGCCTATTAGTAAAAGATAACCATAAACAAATTCTTCAGTTTGTTCATGGTAATCAGGAAAAAGATGTTGTTCTGATTACCTAGAGCAAAAAGACTTCTAAACGTCTCTCCAAAAGAGATGAGACAAATAAATTGCCTCAAGTATATCCCTGTGTTTTAACCAGGGTGTTTGCTTTGGGAAAGGATTATTTTGGGAAAAACAGAAACACTTTATCATTAGATGAAGAAAAGAACCACTTAATTATTTGATGGAGAAAATAAGGCCTGACTTTTGGAACCTCAAATCCTTGTGTAGGTATCCTACATGGATTTCAAGCAATTTGGCTATTACACAGATATTTGTATAGGTTTCCATCAGGCAAAATCCTGTAAAAATAAAAAAGTACTTACTTTTCTCAGCCTAGACATAAATATTCTTATTGGTCCCAAAGAAAAAAACGGTGCAAAAAGCGCTGTCTGCATTTCAGTATCTGCAAGATCAGACCCTGTGATCTGACACCTTGACAAAATTATAAGCTGGCATGTAGAAAGCACCATTCATCAAGGGAAACTAAGGGAAAAAACAGTTATTAACTCTCAAGGTCAGTGTAGGGTGATCAATATTATTAATTGCATGTGGATAAATTGAGACAGCAGTTCAACACTTCAGCAATTATCTGAGATTCAATACAAGTATTAAAGAATAACAGTATTCAATGATGGGTGGTTAAGGAAAGAAGCTGCCCATTCTGCTCACCTTCAGCAGGTGAAGCAGCTGGATACCTTCAGCCCTGTGCTCAGACCAAGTGTGTATGGGAGTCACACAGGTGACATTTTGTCTGTCTTGTCTTTCTTTACACTGGAAACAGAATTCTCCAACTAGCATAAAATGCCCTGGCTCGGTGATATTTCCAATTTTATCATAAGGTGAAAATTCCCAAGTCCACTCAGACAGCCTGTTACTGAGAGATTGCAGCATGACTTTATCTGTGTTGGAACAGGAATCAGCAAACACGTATCAGAACACGATTTCGGGGAAGAACGAGTGCAGTAAGCAGACATGCTTGCTTACACAGCACACAATACCTCAGACATTTCCACCCACACTCCTACCAATTAGTCAGAAAAAAAAATCCCTGCTGAGTTACCATTTTATCATATAAAAAATCCTAAATCCAGGTTTCACTTACCTGCTCAACATCATTTCTAAATCCTATTCAAGATGGCAAGAAAACATAAATTCCTAATTTTTAAATGCATGAACATTTTAACTTCTACAATTTTATCATAACTAAAGTGTTATTCCTATCCTATTTTCATACCTTCAGCTGATTTATCACACTAATTTATCTTACTTGATCACTCTGTTCCCAGGAACTAAATTCTGTGGTTAAATACTTGTTACAGACTCTCACTCATCCTGCAGTCTTGGGGAATGGGAAGGATCCTGAACCTGTTCCCTATACTTGGTTAATCTGGGCCAGCCAAGAGCAGGCAAACTCCCGAACAAAATAATTTGTATTAAAATTTGCAAGAGTCCACAAAAATATCAAACATTTTTTTAAGTCCTTGGCTGGAATGGCCGAGTCCTTGGCTGTCCTCACTGAAACTGCTGGGAAGAAAGAACAAGCACTACAAGGTTGTTAGTCATACCACTTGTTGCTTGCCTGAAAATGCCTAATTTGCTATAGCGATAAGCAGAGATGAGGAACCTGAACAGAATAAAAGCCTTGCTCTTTCTTTGGACTAGAATCTCAGGTGGATATTAGTATTTATAAATTCAAAGACTGCCACTGGTTCAGAGCTAAATTTCAGGCATTCATCCAAATTAAACCCAAAGCTTAAACCTTTTGACATGAGCATTGCTCTTCACCAAGCATTTGTGTAATTAATATACCTCTTTTTTTAAAACCTTTTAAAAAAACTCCCAACAACCCACAATTCAAAACTGTATCAAATGAGCTGGAAAAGTACAGAGAAAAGGAGGCATTCAGTGAGAGCCCAGAAGCCATAGCTCTGACTTATATAAGCAAAGGACAAGATGCGTCTTCTATATAGGAGAGTTTCTTTTCCTGTCATGATCCAAACTAAAAGTGATGGTGGGTTCATGTGTCAGATGAATTCCAAAAGAGGGACATTTTCTAGTAACAGCATTAGCCAACCCCAATGTGCATGGGACCATCGTTTTCCTCCCATCCCACTGCCAACATCAGCTGTTCTTCCCATCAGCCTGAGCCAAGTGAAATCTCTCCTTCCAGCAAACAACACCTGCTGAGGCACCTGCTGCCCTGAGGCAGGATGACTGACTGGTGACGTTTCCTAAACTTTGTTCTGACGTATTAAAGCTGTGACAGCATCTGGAGGAGCAAAAGGAGGGTAAAAATCAACTCAAATAATCACGAGAAGCAGTAGAAGTGGATGTGAAGGCAGAGGTCCTTGATTTCTGGTTATTTTAATCAAATTTTGCCTATGAAAATTTGCAAGTAAGAGACATTGGTGCTGGTTCAAATAAAGAAGGAAGCACAGAGAGCTGAGCTGAGGGAGGCATATGGATGGAGGAATTCACTTGAATTATCACACTTTCAATTACATTGCAAAACTTGTTTAAGTTATCTCCCACTTCAGGAAGTCAAAATTCCTGTCACCTTCCTCTGGGCACTTGCCTTCAGCAGCTTCTCTAGGATGTGAAACATCCACTTCTCCTAAGTGTTTCCCAAGAACACCGAACACTCTTCATCCAGCAAAACAATCTCTGCTCTGTCCCAAGCTCCAGGTCATGACAATTAGAGACAGGGAACACAGCTGGGTCCCTCACCAGGAATGGCTGACCACAGGGAGCCAGGGCCTCTCCCAGGAGCACACGGCATCCAGCAGGAGAGGATTCCTCAGAGGAACATGAGCACAGCACTGGCTGCCCCAGTGGAGTGGAGTTCACCTCTGGGCTCATGCAGCAGTCGTACCCTATCAACCCAGCAGGT
Organism: Prinia subflava; assembly: GCF_021018805.1. Lineage (NCBI taxonomy): Eukaryota > Metazoa > Chordata > Aves > Passeriformes > Cisticolidae > Prinia > Prinia subflava. The sequence goes on along the minus strand of NC_086251.1, from coordinate 49,217,371 downwards.
CAAGCAGTGGTGGCATTGCAGTTTGTTTGCACACAGCAAACCTTGCTAATAGCTTTAGGCAGCACTCCTGACTGCAACAGGCAGCATGTGTGAGGGGAAACCTGGAGTGTGTAGGTGACTGCCTTAGGGAGCCTTGTCTGTGTGGAGAGACCAGGCCCAGGGATCCCAACTCTGCTCCTGCTTTTGCCACAGGGCTCCTGTGCAAACCCCCTGCCTGTACTGGACCCTGGTACTGTTCCTGGCATCACATTTGTTTTGACCCTCTCTTTATTACGCGTTGTAAGGTCATTTAGGATCCTGATAAACAAGGCACCACATGAAACACACATCAAATTGCCAGTGTCCTTTTGCCTGATCTCCTTAGAAGACCAAACAAATACACATGCCCCTCTGGAGGGATCTAAGCACAGAATAGTGATCATGACGAAACTGCTCACTGCCAACATCTGCTTAGCTCTTTCATCCCAATACCTCTATGGACTTTACTTGATATATAAATATGCATTTTTCCATATACATGTAGATATATGTGTGTGTATATATATGGAAATCAAGAATAAATAAGTGGACTCTGCTCAAAGTTTCAGTCATTCACACCACCTAGACACAGATAAAAAGCTAAATCTAATCAAAACAGTTGCAAATTCTGAGATTTTGGACAATTATAGAGGCAAAATAATATTGTTTAATGATATATCAATTTGACACCATTACCTTCTCACCAGACCCATCAACCCACAATGGTGAGAGCTGGATTCTACATGATATAAGTAAAATTAATCCCATTGGAATTAACTTAGTCAACATCCGTTGAAGACTTACCTTTTACTTTTCTACAATTACTTCTACTTTCAAATGTCCCCAGGGTGATGAATTGTGGATTTATACAAACGCTATTGCACTTCTCAGACTTTCACTGTTGCTGCACTTTTTCAGCTGTCCCAGTTTTCCTCCTCACATCTCCTTTTAAAACTTTGGCCGTATAATTCACTTAAGCTTCTAAATGAGATACCTCTATAAAGTGCATCTGGGTCAGCCAGCCTTAATTTGAAAATGTCATTACTCCCACACTAAACTTCTCCAATCAATCCCACAGCAGCCATCATGGTTTGTATGCCTCCCAGAACAACCCAAGTGAAACTGTGGTCTTTTTATCTTTCAAAAAGAATGAAAATAGGTGAAAAGGGTAAGAAAACATCACCCAGGTGGTGAAGACTCAAATTGTCCAGGGAAAAAGAGTGAGAAACTATGCTCATTTCCACAGATCTTTTTGGGCTGCAAAGGTGCAAAGTGACATCTGGGGAAAGGAAAAAACAGTAAGTTTTTAGCTTGTGCATAGCTCAGTTCCAACTCAACTATCTTTAAGTCAACATAATTTTGCAAAGTTCAGAAATATTCAAGATGCTCCCAAGGTTCAGAATATCCTTGTTGTGTCTCCCATACGGCCTTTCCTGCAGGAGAAAACTGTTTCTGGGTCAGTGGAGTTAAAAGGATTACATCTCATCTGAAGGTGGGATGCTTTTCACTTTCTTAACCCGAAAGTTAAGCAGCTACAAGCCTAGTGTCCCTCTGCAGCCAGTTTGATGAAAGGCGCCTTCAGAAGACACTTCTATTGCTCCTATAGTAGCTATCAAAAATAGGCTGAATACCTTGCCTTCTGGAGCTGCTTACCTACACATTTAACTCTAAATGTCTCTGGAAGCCAGACCTGTATCCGCAGCCATCAGGGACTGGGAGCAGCTGGAGGGGAAGGTGCCTCCATCCAGGTGTCTACATGTGAGTGCTGTGTGCAGGCTGCAGTCACTGGGAGAGTTTGCCCATACAGTGAGCAGACTAGAGAGCATTTCAGCCTACCCTTAAGCAGAAAACAAGGTTTGACTGTGTGGAGGTGTCTGGTGTCACCTGCAGCTTCCAGGACAGCAAAAGTCCTGTGCTAAATCTTCAGCTCTCTGGAGATGTCCCACTTACTCCAGGGCATCTCAAATGGCACCAGACGTGTGTCTGAGCAATTGAAGTGATGCTTGGACACCTCTCTGGACCACTCTGGCAGGACTGACCAAACACCTTTGACTACAAACCAAGAACAGACATTTCTACATTTCACATGGAGACAACTCCATGCAGTTTGCCTAACTCATGTTAAAACCTACTCAGGTTTTGCACACTGTTTGGGACATAGCAGCACCCAGCACACAGCAAAGTGCTTTTCAGCATGTGTATCCCACCACTTACTCCCTATAATCCCAAGGAGGACACAGACAGCACAAGCAAGCCTTGTGTCTCTGGCCACTTGTCACTGGTACTGCAGAAACAGGCTTGAGGACAAACCCTGCTCTGTGGGTTAATTAGTGTTAGCTCAGTGATTAAAAAAATTAGGTTAAGTCATTGATACAAGGGGAACAGAACCTGAGCCCTGGAGGAAGCATCTCCAGCAGGGTCATTAACAAAGCTTAAAGAGTCTCACAATTTCTGCTCTGGCATCATGACCACAGCCCCTGTACAAACTGATGTAAAAGGTCAGGGTCTCCTCCTGTCTGCTCTGCCCTAATTACAAGCAGAAGAGAAACATGAATGCCTCTTTGAATTTCATCAGAAAGCATACAGACTTGTGTTATCATGGTAATAAAGGTAATACACATTTGCTGAGCTCCAGTGGGGCATCAACAAAAGCAGCATGTTTGGATCAGTATTTTCCTAGCAGCTACACCAGACTCTGGATGCTCTGAGCTGTGCTTCAAGGTGGTAAAGAAAATATGGGTTCAAACTTATCATTCTACTGGCTGCTTATAAAGAAATGGTAGGAGATGTTTAAAATATGAGTGCAAGAACAGGCTCTTCAATCTCATGAACCAATCTAGAGTTAAGTGAGTGAATCACTCATCTGCTCTGTGAACTAATAAGAGGAGAAAATCAACTCTGAGAAACCAATTATAGTTCAACACTACCATCCTCCAGGATGTGATCTCAAAGTCAAGTAAGTCTCCAGAAATCAATGTCTGGGACTTGCTGGGAAAGTTCTGCAAGCCAGAATAGAGTAAACTTGTGTTCAGAAGATCTAAATGCACGCATTCAAACCAAAAAGGCAAGATGACAATATAGGATGGTCAACTAGAAGCAGGCATATAAAAACCAGGAGTTAAAATTACAGTAGTCAGATTAAATTTAGCATTTGAAATTCCATTCAAAGCAGGACAGTGAATAGAATGAAGTATTAACCCCACTACACTACAGTGAAACATGGATTTAGTTACCTAATAAACCTCAAGGTTTATTTATGAGAGGTTCCTGTCATATTCTCAAGATAATAGTTCCCAGTACTTTTTAGAAAAGATGTTGAAGGGCTTAATTGTGCATTCTTTATGATGTCCACAAGAAAAAATAATAGTGTCAGATAATAACCTCGAGGGGGCTCAGATGCAGTGTCCTATTTGGGACTGCATCATTTTGTGCTGAACTTGGAGACTGGCACTCCCTGGTGGAATACCTCAAAGCAGAAAGGACTTTAAACACCAAGGATTCAGTACTCATAGTCCCTGAAGTCCTTGAAATAAGGTCCCTCTGAGAGAGAGAGGCTCTATTTCATCCTCTGTGCCAGAGCTGCTGTATAAAGCACCATGGCCCTTTGCCTGGATTTGGAAGCCCCAGGCCTGATTTTCAGAGACCAAGCACCTAAAGTTCCAGCTGAACTCAGCAGTTCAGGAAAACAAACCCACAATAGCTGACCAGACAAAATTATATCCCTCTTCTGAGAAAAATCTGATTTAATTTTCTTTTAACTTTGGCTTCTCCAAATAGAAGACTATATAGTAAATTCTCCTCAACATGAGATTTGAAGTCTCACTCTCCTATGACATCTTTTTTGTGATGTAAAAATGGAAAACAACTTGCCCACCAGACTAAACATCCTTTAGCCTTGGGGGAAGGGGACAGGAAGAAAACCACAAACTGTTTAGTTACAATTTGCCTTATGCTGGCAGGATGATTAGAAAACATATATGTATTTTTGTGCTAGGTGAAGCCCAGATGAACAGTTACAACTTGGACATCTTAGAGGAGTTCACAAGGCATTAACAATAATTAACACAAAGCTTTTGCCCAAAACTGTATCTATAATCTCTATTTCCGATTCCATAGTCCTGCGACTGAGGACAATTTTCTTTGTCTTAATGATGAATAAAGTGGTTTTGAGAACTGCTCTGGGCAGCCATCACTGAGATCTTATTGTTTTATGTAGCCCAAAGTAGTTTTGGGTAAGGGAAGAAATGTCAGAGCTGTCTGCTATTCTGCTGATGTAGAAATAACAAGCTCACTGGGTGTTGGTCTGAGTCTCAGACATGAAAACCAGCCCAAAGAAGCATTTGCTGATGGCATTGATGTGCAAGTGGTTCAGGTTTTTTGTAGGATCTTAGTTCTCTTGAGCTTTGACAGTTATGGGTGTTTTCATAAATGGAAAGAAAGGACCCAAACCTACTGACCCTGAAGCGTTAGCCATTCAACTCTACTGTGGATCTGGAAAAGCCCACAAGCCCATATATCAGCAAACTGTCACATCAAGCAGCTGAATTCCTGTGTGATGACATGAGCCACAGCATTCCATGGCATCAGAAAGGGGAGACTTTTCTTGCAGAAAAGAGCATTGAAAAAGCTGAGCAGTGGGACCCTCGGGAGGCTGGGGAGCTGAGTGAATCAGCCATGCTCCTCTGCTCCATGCTGCCGTGGCAGAACTGACTTTGCATCCAAATTAGCTAATTTAAAAGTGTCCTGGGCACCTCTGCACCATCCTTTCCTCCCTTATGTGACTGCATAAGAAAATTTAAAGGAAAAGGCAAAACACAGTCTTTCTAAAATCTACAGCCTAGTTTATCATCCATAAATACAGCACTTCTCCAGGCATTTCCTGGCTGATGCTGTTCCCCACCAAATACCCAGTGAAATCCTAGAAGTGCTGTGTACTAGTGGTTATTAATATGAAGATAATTGCACAGAGCAAAGAGAAAAACAGCAGGATTATTCCAGAAGCCTTTAAATTTTTTTTTGTTATAATTTTTGTTACCATAAATCAGTACTTCCTAATCAGCAGAGCACACTGCGATGGTGAGCTGTACAAATCTCAAGAATGGGGCATGGCATCTTGTGCCTTCTAATTAGTTCTGCTGGCATAATTGACTCTGGCTGGGCACCCGAGTTGGTACAGCTGTGAGCTGACAGGGCTGTGAGGAGGCAGGAGCAGGTATAGAATGAGACAAGCAACAGCAGCATCGCACACCTCTGAGAGGGAGGCAGGGAAGGGAAGACCCTAGGACTGAGGGAAGAATACATAGAAGAGATCAGAAGAAAGAAAGAAGGACTGACAGGCAAAAACAAATGAGAAGGAGGTAGTAGTCCTGTTGTCTGCCTAAAAGAGCAAAGAACCTCTGACTGAAGTTGATGAAAACTGTACATTTGTATTAATAAAGGTTCTGAACATGAAATGTTTGTTAAAGATTTGGTGGTTGGTTGTTTGGGTTTTTAAGGTATTGCACAAAATCCTACTGGGTTTTTTTTCTCGGTGACACTGTCATTTTGTCAGCCTTCACTGACAGAATAGAAGCAGGGAAATACCTTTGAAGCAGGATGTGTGAACAAAAAACACAATAAGGAGTCCACAAATGATCCCAATTTGCATAAGATTAAGATAGGAAAAGACCTAGTTTTTAAGGGTAAAGGTATAGATTCTTATGGATTCCCTCTAAGGGAAGAGGTATGGGTTTTCCTCTCAGTGCATCCAGAGTATTCATTCAGAACTGTTGTTAAACAATGCTGACATTGACATTGTATCTAATTAATTCACGCATAGCATTGGGAGGGAAAATTAGTACATTCCCTCTTAGTTCTTCTTCTGAAATTAGATGCTTTGTCATATCATTTTCTGTTTTACTATAATTAAATTCCTTCTTTATTTTTTTTAAACAGTACTAGACCTGCTTCCAGTGAGCAGCAGTAGTAAAAAGCATTCTGCCAGCCAGCCCCTGCCTTTACCCAACAATTTGGAGGGTCTTAAATTTTTGCTCATATTTTTCTTTCCCCATGAATGATTTCAACACACAGATGCTATCTTGGTGTTACCCACAGGAAGAGCTTCCCACCACGGCTGCCACTGATATTCCTCAGCTCTTAGTTTCTGGCCTCCTGCAGTTCCCCCCAGCAAACTCTTCATCCTCTGTAGGATTTATAATTTAAAAGCAGTGTGTAAGCTTTCTCAAGAGTGTTCACCTTTTCAGACTCATGAGCCTGACAGACACACAGAAACAACCTCTGCTCAGCTTTCTCAGAGGCTGGAAATGGATCACTCAGCCCCTCATTGGCTCCTCACCTCCCAGGACAGCTGACACAGGGCTTGGCATCACACGGGTGGGATAACACAGAGCAGGAGCAAATCACAGGCCCCATGCAGCATGGAGATGTCAAGGGTGGTCAGGGCTCCTTTGGACATGCAGCCCAGCACAGCCTCATCAGACAAGAGATCTGCAGCAAGCTCCCCTCTCTTTGTTTCAGAGTATCTTGCCTAGGCCAAAGGTCCTTTGAGGTTTATCTAAATTACAGTGGTTCCTTCTTATTTGCCCATTACGAGCGTGTCCCATTCGGAGTTAAAACAGATTAACAATGAGGCATGACTCTTTACTGCAGAAGCTTTGCTCTTTAGGTACTATCATTTTTCTTTTTTTTTTTTTTTTCCTACTTTATATTCTGTCTTCAACCAGCTTATAAAACAGAAGTGTATGTCTGGGTATAGAGAGTATGTGCTTCCTCAAATTATCTCAATCCTGTGTTCAACTCTGGGTACAACTGTTACCTTCCACTTCTCCAGCGAAATAGCTGTTTTTAATTAAAGAAGGCATATTTTTGCTGCAGATCAGCTATTTCACACTAAGCTCCTTCAAAACTTTTCAATGTACCATCTGGAGCTGATGATTTGCTGCTTTTTCTATTATCGATTTGTTCCAGCTCTTCCTTCTGACATATCTTGATTACCAGAAAGGAGCAAGTCCCAGTAGGTATCACTCTGATATGCTCTGTGCCGAAGAGTGCTGCAAAAAACAAATCATTTAGATTCTCAGCAATGTCTTTATCTTCTTTAATTTCTGCCTTTAATCTCGGGTGATCCAGTTTCTTAACTACCAGTTAATTATTCCAACTCTTCTGACTAACAAACCTGAAGCATTATTATATTACAACTTCTTTAGTATTTTGCAGTGCACCATACTTCCTTTTTATTTCCTTTTCATCTAGTCTTTACACTAACTAATAAACTAATGTATCGAAAAACTAAGGTTAGATTTTCAGATTTGGAAGAGTTCTCTGACACTCAGTTGTACTGATTTCTTCTTTGTTTCCCCAGTATTACTGTTGCTGGCAACATACATGCCCTCCAGACACTATTATTGTTCTTAAGTGGAATTCATGGCATCTTCCTCTACTCTTCCCTCAGGAGCTTTTGTGACAAATCCTCTCAATACAACCAAAACCCAGATGCTCTGAAATTTCAGACATTTTTTGTACTTTATTTCCCGCTAAGCTATAGGACTATACAGGATATAGGTATCCCAGATATAGGATACAGTCCTGTATAGCCCTGCATAGGCATAGGGCTATACAGGACTATATTACATTAATATGTCTGCTTGCAGCTACAGATGCAATCTTGTCTTGAATTCCTTCCTTCATATTGATTAAAAACCAAAAATCAGGATATTGGGATGTAGGCACCTAAAAGGTGGCATTTTAATCTGAAATTTCATACTGACTCAATGCTCTGGCCCAAACTGGGAAAAAAAGGCACCTACCTCTTTTTTAATATTTTCCAAAGGCAGTAATTGGACAGCATCTGGCAAACCTGGGGTGTGTAAGCCATACCAGTAGCAACATGGGGTTGGAAACTGCTTGTCTGCAATACTGCAGTGATTAGAGCACTTTCTTCCAGACATGGAAATGCTGCATGGGAGGGAGGTCAAGCCATCATTGTCCATGTCAAATGAAGAACTTGGACACCTGGCAGGGAACTACGAGGGAAGAAGGCACACCCTTCCACTTGTTGGGACAGGGTTCCTGGCTCAGAAAGAACTGCAAAGCTTCTGGGGTGAAAGGAGGCCTGACACTATAGCTTGGTGATTTGGGGTCTCAGAGCAGAGAGGTCGCCTAGGTTTGAGTCGGTGGGCTCATCCTAAGCACTTTAGTTTATCCATAAGCTCAGTGTGAATTGGTCCCTAAAACAAAGCATGTAACTTACTGTCTGGTGCCTGCTGAGACCCATCTCCAACATGTAGGAAGAGCTTATCTTTCTGAGACAGAGATGTGTGGTACAATGTTAAAATTGTGGCCTGAGCCTTGAGCCATCTCCTGCTCCGAGCACTCACTCCTCAGGCCCAAGGAACATCCAGCTCTGCCTGAAAACTTGACAGTAGTTTGGCAGATTGAGCTGAACTGTACCTCAAGTTCACATGAAAAGCAAAGGAATTTGAACAGGCTTGCTTTGGGCTTGTTATACTCCTTCCTGAATTGCTGTTCTTTAGTATTTTTCCTCTGGTTTCCTTCTGCTGACACACCTAAACATGACTGGACAGCAGAGTTTCTCAATTGCTTCCCTATTCAGCTCATGCCAAATCATTACTCATGTAGCAAAAGCCCACACAAAATGTCAGCTGAGCTTTAAATCATTCATTGCTAAGAAAAAAAAGAAATAGAATCCTACCACTGGCCATTGAATTACTGTTAATGATTTAAAAAGAAAGGACTAGAAATGCAGCACGACAGAAATAGTCCTCAAATCCTTACACCACTGGCCTCCCCAGTGGTTCTGCTCCAAAAGAGGTGAGCCATCCTCTCTCTGATGGCTCTTTCCTCACCGGCCACTTCACCTCCACCACTGGCCATGCTCACTTCAGCCACAGAGAAATGGGTGCAACCAACTCAACATGGCTTGCTGACAGCACAGGGGTGGCTGCAATTAGGGAGGCCTTGTAACCCGCTCAGATACCTGCAGGAGGTTTGCTTTTGGCATCTCTGCCTGCGTGTAGAAAGATCTTCTTTTGGTTGTCACCCATTGAGACAGAAAAGACCTCACGCTGAAGAACTGGGCAGATAGATTTATATCACATATAAAACCCTGGTCACTGCCTGGTTACACATGCAGACATACTCAGAGGCAGAAGCCCTCCTGCAACTGGGGAAAGGCCTTTGATGTTCCCTTCCATCAAATATTCTTCCAGTACCCAGCCTGGTGACTTCATGTTGCTACAGTCACTCCCAGGGCATCCACTCACCTGTTCCAGTTCCCGCTGAGCATCTCTGGCCAGATTTGGAGCCTCTGAACCAAATGAGATGAGAGGATGCCAATAAAACAGCAAATCGACAGAAAACGTCACCACAGCCCTCTGACCTCTTGCTCTGCTGAGACACTCTGGACCGAAAGAACCCCGAATTCCCCTTTGCCGCCTCAAGCCCTCCCGCGCCGAGGCGCCCGCAGACCCCGGCGCTCACGGGGCCCACAGGTGCCCGGGTGGGGCGGGAGGGAGCGCCCCGTGTGCCCCGGCGGGGCCGGGCTGCCCGAGCTCCGCGCCCCTCGCTCCCCCCGGCTCGCCGTGAGGCCGCCCTGGCGCTTACCTTGGCCAGGCACGTGTGTGCGGGACGGGACGGGCCGAGGATGGCGCGGGGAAGCCGGCGGGGAAGCCGGCGGGTCCCCGAGGAGCCCCCGCTCTCCCCACGCCAGGCAGAGGCAGCGGGCGCCCGGCGAGCCCCGGCCGGGGCGCAGCGCTGCTCAGGCGGTGGCTCCGGTGAGGGCAGTGGGCTGTGAAGCTGCTCCCCGCCTCGGCGTTACCATCTCGCCAGCCACGCAGTCCCGGCGAAAAACATCGCCTTCAAGCGCTGCCGTCATCTCCACCCAGGGCGCCGGGCCGGCTGGCTGGGAGCGGCACCGCGCCCCGGAGCGCGGAACGCCCCGGTTCACACCGGCACCTTCCTCTCCCAAAAGAAAACCAGCACCCCAAAGAGTAACATACAACACAGACGGAAAACAGGGAGGACCGCATTGAAAGATGCTTCTGGGTCAGGGCTGTGCCGCTTCCCCGGTCCAACAGCACCATCTCCTGGGTGGCTCGCCCGGCTGCCGGCAGCGCACCCCAGAGCATCTCCCCGGGAAGACTCTCCACGGCTCTCCGCTGCCACGAACGCGTTTAGTTTATCTGCTTTCCTTTCAGGGGCTGTCAATATTTTTGCAAATGTTTCCTTTCACATTCTATTGCTCGTCTCGCATGAAGTATTACAGATGGATGAGTAAATAAATGAAATACTGAAGAAGTCTAGAATCTATTTTTTTTTTAATCAGCAGCAGTATAAGACATTCTGTTTCCTTCCTGAGCTGTGAAGCTTTATATATGTACCCAGTCTTCATGGAATCTATATCCCAGTCTACATCCTCTTTGAGGTAATCAAAAAGTGCTGCTTCTCAGAGAATACCTATATTTTCTTCAAGAAAAACAACAACAACAACAACAACTATTTGAAGAGCTGTTTTAGAGTTTACACAAGGGAAATGATGGAAAAGAGCAGAAACCATAGATTTCATAGTATTACCATTCAATGGGGAGATCTTGTCTGACAAGTGGTATTTTAAGGATACTCTTTGTAGTGTGTATTTGAAAGCTCTAAATCCTTGTTGAGACACATCCTGTAAAAGCATGTGGTTCTCACTCACTAGATCACAGGTTTAAGACTAAAGGCTCCAAAACTTTATTCTCTCTATAGCTATTACCATATAAGTAACAAATCACTTTTGCATTTCAGTTTTCATTAGTCTGTAAAGTTAAGATCTGTTTCACTGTTTTGAGGCTAAATTGTACATAAAATCCTTCACACTTTGAAGGCTTATATAATTAGCCAAATAAGTTTAAGTCAATGATTTTTTTTCAAGTCCAGTACTCATCCAAAGCCTGTTTTAGCTTAGTTTACTGTTAAATGCCTGGCAAAATTTTACAGAAGCTCATCATTAAAAGATGCTAAGTAGGTCCCTTGTCCAAGCTTTAAGTTAGGAGGGACAACATGCAACTATGAACACAGACACCCATGCCTGCACCTGTGCAGGAGCAGTCTCATGGCTTTGTGTGTAAAACTGCTGCAACAATGAAAAGGAAAAAACAATTTCCCCTGTTGTTTGCTAAAGTCACCTCTTTTAGTGGCAAAGTTGTTTCAAAATTCCTATTGAACTTGGCCTTTGGATTCTTCTTAGGTAATTATAAACCATCACCACCTGCATATACTTAAGGTAAACAAGTTCCTTTGGAAATTACATGATGTATTTCTACAGCTAGAAAAGCGTTTCTAGTGACTCCCTCCTTCTTTAAGTTTATTTACTCTGATTTTAAAGGTCTTAAAACATTAATGTCATTTGAGAATAAAAGTCGCCCTTAGAGGGTTTTGTTTCTTCTTGAAAGGGGACTATAAACCAGCAGCCTGCTGTTCTGCCAGCATTTCTATGTTCCAGTTAAGATGTGATCCTCAAAACTGGGAAGATAGAAATGCTTGTTAATTGCATTCATCTATGACTACCATGGATTTTATGGAGTACCATGGTCTTTCTAACTAAAACTCTTTGCTCCTGGCCTGCTTCCTTGCTTCAGAGAAACAAGACATAACAAGATGCTGGATGATTGAAAAAAAATGTTAAAAATAAAACCTGAATCTACTTAGCCATCACAGTCCTATTTTCTGTGTAACTAAAACCTGCTTTCCCTGGCTGATTCCAGGAAAGGCCTCAAGTATTTAAATCAGTGAGGACTTTCTATAGCCATGATCAGGTCACATCAGAGACAGCACTGCTTTGACAGAGCTAAGCAGCAGCCCAAGGAAAAAGCCAAAACCAGATAATGAACCACAGCCCTTTGCAGAGCAGTGTGCTCATCTCAGCTCTTTCAGCCGAAAAGCAAGCTTGACCTACCACCCAGCACCATTAACAATCCAAACCCTTTCCATTCTCTTCACCTTTCCTTATTGTCTATCCACCTTTGCTCACAGATTCCATAACTTACGGTGACACGTGTCTTGTAACTAATTACTGTTTTTTTCTTCCATAGTCCTGTAATATGGATATTGAACATCCCTGTGTAAGAAGATCTGGTTTCTGCAGAAGGGACATGCAAATCAGATTATACAGGGATTTATTGATCAGGCTGCCAGCTCTGCTTTTTAATATTGTCCATCTTAGATGCAGGCACTGCCAGAGTCTTACTGGGGATTCTTGGTGACAGCTCAGGAGAGATTTTCCTTGGTACAATTCTTTGATTTCATGTTCTCAAGCTTGGTTGTTTTCTATGCACTTTATTAGTATTGACAGGCTCCCAGAAAAGTCCTGTGAAAGATTTCTAGCCTCCTTTTTAAAGAGAACCAGAGATCTCAGTCAGAATATGAAAATAAGCCTACAAGTTTGTCAGACCTATAATAAAGGCACTTCAGTATTTCAGGGCATTTACATGGTATAGTTATCTTTTCAGAGCAGACAAGCAATGAAAAATATTGACCATGTCCAAATGTTTGCTAGCAAAATTAAGGCAAGTCATTAGGGCTGAGAAACACACTTGCCATGTAACTCACTAATACACCCATAGCTGTTAACAGCTGTTTTCTCAGGAAAACATCTTTTGTGTTAATTGATTTTAATGCTCCCAACACAAAATTAGCAGCACAATAGCAAGCGCTTGCAACCTGCTTCCTTCTGCTCTTCACCAGGACCAGTTCAAGAAGAGCAAAGAAACTTTATGTCCCACTTTTGTGAAGGTTTAAGATCATAGATCAACTTTGGAATATGAACGATCTCATTTGCTTAAACCAAAGCACCTTGTTTCATATCTAAGAGGTGTGAACTGCTAGCAAATACAAAAGATTATCTTACTTTGTGATCTGATGTACAGGTTGATCCACTCGGTTCAGCCTTTTAGCACAGCAGCAATACCAAGGGCATCCTCACAATAAAATGTAAATAATTACAGTAATGGTTTCCAGTTTGGCAAATGCTCATACTACAACCCTATAACAGAATAACAATCCCAGTAAGTTTACATGCATTCACAAGTATCTCACTGTAAGCTCTCAGCAGGGCCATCCAACCAAGATGGATCCAGCAGCATCTCACCAGAGGAGCAGCCAGCTGGAATTCCTGCCTGGCACAACACACAGGAACACCAAGAGCAGGAATGGGACTGGCAGCTCCACCTGACCTTGATCCATGGAAGCCCTGCAGGTGGGGGGTTCCTCACCTGCAACGCTCCTGCACAGCCCTGCCACCTGCCCTATCCTTACCACAGCAGAACCAGCTCCAGACCAGGCAGTTTTGCCCCTCTCTTCACCGAAGATGGCAAGGGCAGGTCCCCATTTTTGCTGTTGGCTGTCCTCAGCAACTTCAGTTGGCCTTCCCAAGGCATGCTCTTGGCCACCATCACCTCTTCAGTCTTCATTTTACGGCAGAGGAACCCACAAGAACAAGCAGCTGTAGCAGCTTCCCCCATCCCCTCCCTCACCTCTGACAAGCTGCTCCTCCTGGGGAGAAGAAAAAGTCACCCTTTCCTCCACAGAACCTGTCGCTTCCTCCTGAGCAAGGATTCCTCAAGGATCCTTCCAGCTGGCATCAGCCCCTCAGTACTGGCTCAGCACACTCACTAGTTGTCACACCATACTCCAGTACTATCTGTTGCCTTCTCCCATTGCCTAAGAGCATGAGAAAAGCAGGTGCAAATCTCTCCTCAAGGGAGGCATGAGTATTTTCCTGAAAAAAATCTGTTTATCTGTGGCATCCATCTGGGATTGGAAGCACATGTTCTCCTTTTACCTCTAGTTTGAGGGACAGCAGAGGATGATGAGCTGAGTGCACAATATTGCCCATCTTGTAAAATTATCCCATAGAACTTGGGGAAAGTACTCTCAATCAACAACAAAATAAAGCTCTTTGTAAGCATCTGAAGTTTACAAGTAGTGGTCTTTTTTTATTGCAGCTGGTTTAACATGATTATTTTTATAAATGTAGAACGGCTGCTCATGCACACATTGGCTGGAAATGTACGGCTTGCATGGGAATGCAGGCAGAAGTCCTAATTTCATTCCCCTCTGTGGCTTTGTCACACACACTTCATGGAATCACTGTTGCTTTTACTTGCTCAATAACATGTTCCAGTCAGGTAGAGATGGATATAAACACTACTATGTATGTTGTGCAAAGGTTTAATCAAGTAATTAAAAGCTAAAGAGGGAAAGAATGTAAAGAAAGTAGAGAAAGCAGAAAAACTTCCAGTTTTTAAAAGCAGGAACTCATGCTGGGAGGAAAATTTTGCTGCATAGAGGATAAAGACTACATGCTTAAATTCCCTTCATGTTAAACTGCTGGCAGGTATTACTGAAAAATATTCAGCTTGTGCAGAAAACTAGAGAACTATGAAACAGCAGATCTGGGGAATTATTTTTTTAATAGATTTATTTAGTAGTCAGACTAAGAGTTAACTATTGAAGCAGAAAATAATTAAATTTTCTTCATTACCTTCAATGAAGGGTACATTCACTTCAATGGGTTGACACAAATAACCACAGACCTTTGAAATTTCTTTTTCTAAACACTGTTTTACATTCAGAATGGCAAAAACTACTTGTGATTAGCCATAAGAAAGTACATTTAATCTGAATTCAAACGCTCAGAACTAACCTGCATCGATACTTTAAGCTTTGCATGATGTGATGTGGCACATGAACAGAAAAAATCTTGCACTCACACCTCCGTGCCTTACAGCCACAAGTGACTGTTCCAGGTGGAAGTCCCTCCTACACAGTGGTCACACAGTGACCTGCACAGACGTGCTGTGGTGACCAAGTGACACACACAACACACACCTCTATCTAATCCTGCTGACCCTGACTGCATTTCAACTATACAGCAAGCTTACTCTTATCACTTTGGCAAATCCTGTGCAGAATGTTCTAGTATAGTTTCTCCACTGCTTGCTCAAGTGGGCAGGAGAGACTTAGAACCAGAACTTGCATCAAATCTCTCCTGTCTACAGGTTCCAGTCCTGTTCTTGTCTTTCACTGACCATTTATAATTTCTTCTTTCTCCTACGCAGTAGAAAACATCTTAGGCTTCAAATCAAAAGTAGTAGCAGTTTCATCAGACATTTAAAATAAAGAGCAACTACTGTAGACAATCAACATAAAACAGTTTATTTCACATGCAGACTGGTTTATATTAATTAAACTGCCTTTAAAAATAGCTTGGTTAGCTTTTAACCTTAGCAGTATTGCCATAGAGCTGAAGCTACACTGCTTAATATATTTTTTTTTTATTTAGAGAAATGTGGTTAGGTAGGACTGAACACTTCAGAGGCTTCCCACAAATAAATATTTATCTATTCAGTAACCTCTCTGCTGCTCATCTTACCCACATGAACATTTAACCTGTAAATCCCATGTCTGAAGACTATACTCTCCTGAGCACGAGTCAGGAGAAAACACTTGGAAACACAACAAATATAAAAAGATAACAAGCAAATAATAGAAGATTACAGTAATAACTGAAGTATTCTCCTGTACTATTTCAAGCTAGAATACTGAAGCCTTAAACAATTCCCACATTTCAGCACTGACACAGAACTGCCATACACAAAGTATATAAGCAGGAGGAAAAGCTGTTTTGCAAGAGGTAGAAAAGGTTTTATAAAAAATTTAGGCACAATTCTTAGCAGTTTTAAAAGCCATCAGAAAGTTACAAAGTAATAATGACCACTATATATGTATTTGTACAAGCTCTGTTTATTTTTACCCTTTGGAATAAAAGTATAGTTCATGCACTCTCATATAGTCTTTTTTCTCCTATATTGTTGGAAAACTGTTTTTCTCCTATATTGTATGTGATTACAGTTTTTACAGGCTCTCACAAGTCTTATCACCAGGAGTTAAACAGAAAAACAGATGCACTATTACTTAACACTTTTTCAAGAGAAGCAAGGGAATGCAAATGCTGTTTGTGTAAGTTCATGTATCAAAGAACAGAGAATCACACACATAAAATCCATAAAAATATTATTAGTTCTTTTGGTTTACTCCCACCTCAATGAAGAAGAGCGCTTTTAGAAGTGAACTTTTTTAAACACAAATTTTCACAAACATTTGCTTTACAGTGCAGTGGTTATACTCGAATTTTCACAATACCCATAAATCAAAATACCAAGATCACTACATTTACCATGAGCTAAGAGACATTCACTTAGTGTCACTTCAAACAGATGCCTTTCTCGACCTAAAGTATGTAAGGCTTTATGGGTAACAAGTTCTTATCGAAGATTTGCTTTATTCCTGTCACAGCATTTTTTTTTTGCTCATTTTACTTTTTCTCTTGGTCTTTTTCTGCATCCAGAAGCGCTGAGCGGATTCCTAGTTTCTTCAGCTCTTCTACAAGATCTCCATTCTGATGCATCTGCAGGAGTATGTCACAGCCACCAACAAATTCACCATTGAGGTACACTTGTGGGATGGTAGGCCAGTTGGAGTAGTTTTTTATTCCTGAATAAGAAAAATAAAAATTATTAGAGGTTCCCCCTCCTCTCCTCATAGAATGATATTTTAAAAGGAATCCACTGCTTCCACCTGACTCTGCTACTGGCATTGGAATTTCCTTCCCATAAAGGCACAAAGATATCTATATAACAGGAGCACTATCAGAAGAAAAACTATGTTAGAGTCAGGTTTGTTTCTCACCCCAACTCAAAGATGTGGGTTGAAAGATATGGAGTCAGCTCCTATTGACTTCACGCAAGAACTGGAAAAACACTGCATATCTTTTTACTCCCAACAAGAGAACATGACTCTTTCAATCAATTACAGAAATGAGAAGTACTGAAAAATATTGAGAACTGATTACCTTCTGTTATATTTCCCAGAGGGACTTTAAAATATACTGAATTCATACAGTTACATTTATTCCTGCAATTTTAACTGCAAGACACATTTGCCCCTGTAGAGGCCTTATGAATTTCAAATTGCTTTATCTTTCAGTGCCAGACCTTACAGCACATGGGAGGGGCACAAAGGCTGAAGTGTCTTTAGAAGTACTCATTTAACAAAACACAGCTCAAGTTACAATTATGAAGTACACAATTAAAATTTAAAAGTATACTTCATAGAAGGCAAATGTAAGACCATCCAAAAATATAAATTGATCAGCTCATACACACTGAAGCCAGCTTGTACTTAGATATCACACAAAAAATTACACAGAATATTCTTTGTATCTAATTTACCACTTTTTAAATGACCCTTCTCACAAACCCATTATTTCTGTGGTAGAGGAAATAGCTAAAACCTACTGCTGCCTATTTTTATAATACCAGCATTTGATTAGATGACAAGTTTTGAATTCAACATTTTTATGTATTTTCCACAATGCAGTGGCTGGAATTTTTTCTGCCAAAGGCATGAAAGCCCATGAAGCAAACTTAAGCCTACAGAGGTACCTTTTGAGAACAGCAGAGCCCACTCACCTTGGAAGCCAGCCTCCCACCAGCAAATATTAGACCTGAGTAGCTGATGCCACAAGAGAACTTGTTTTTCCCTTAGAAAACATTTTAGTCTCTAGAGGCTAAAAAGGCAAAACCCAAAATACTCAAGGTTAAAAAATAACCATATAAGGAAATCATGCTTACTTTATTGGAACGTAAACCACTTTTTAAAATAAATATGTATAAGAGCAAAAATATAAAGTGGGATTGTTAATGTATAAAAGATGAAATATAGCTAATAATTACCATTAGCAAAATCCAACATGCTTAAAATATCCACTAAAATAATAGTAACCTAGAAAACAAGATTGTTGTGACTAAGTGTTCCTAACCATTACATATGTCAGCTAAGAGATTTTATTCTGACTTCAGATTTTGTGCATGGACAACCAATGTTTTGCAAGCCCAAACTAGAAAGTTTAGCATATAAATCAAGGCCAAAGGGAACCCATAACTAACTAACCTCCATCATCACTACTTGTAAGTTCTCCCTTAGTTTGCAGAACTTTTAAGGTTTGATGTCAACATGCCCTTAGCAAAATTCTTCTTAAATGCTCTTTGGCCTTTGAGTACTTAAAACTGCTTAAACTGTCCTAAATATCTTTTAACCCATCAAAGTTTCAATGAAAAACTGTGTTTCATGATTAAGACATGCCTAAGGATGACCCTGGTCAAAGAGCCACCGCAGATATGAAATAGGGCTCATTTTTCTTAAGATACTGCAATGCTAAACATGAATTGAGAACCAAGGGCTCTGCATAATAAACCTACTGCTAACAAGCATTCCAAGGTAATATTTACACTAATAATTCTTTCACAGAAATATTTTCTTCAAGGACCCAACTGCACACACATACAAACACTGATAGTACTTTGAAGGACCTATCCAGCTTCAGATAGAAATAAGAATCCCATCAAGCTCATTTGCTCTGTGTACTGCATTTCACGTGCTGGACAAGCTGCTTTCAGTGCCTCAGTGCCGGGGCTCTCCCAGGTCACGATCTGAATGCTCCCTGCACTGGTCAGCCCAGCCTCACCTCAGAGCAGCAGGCACTGCTGCAGTGGTGTTAAAGCAAGTTAGTCTGGGCAGCGCTTGCTGCACTCGGGATGCACATCTGTGATTATTCCTTTAGACATCCCAAGGGATCTCCAGCCCCTCCTCTGCAGACTGTTCCTTGCTGTACTTCAGAAGCTGCAGCGTCTGCTCTGAACTCCTGTTTACTTTGGAAAAACACTCACAGTCTGACAACTGTGGTGCCACATTTAGGGTAACTGTGAAACCAGGATCGGCACAAAGAGCTACTGGAACGGGCACCCAGCACACTCCAGACCCTCTCCCCAGCTCCAGTTACCAATTCTCAGCCTCTCTTGGCAGCATTAGCACTAATGAAGGATGGGCAACATCAAATAACTGACTCAAGCTACTCATTCCTACCACACTTGCTCCAGAAAAGCAACACATTTTCATAGACATACAGAATCATTAAGGTTGGAAAAGATCTCTAAGGTCATAGAACCCAACTGCTAACTGAGCACCACCATCATTTACCAGTAAACCACACTCCCAAGTGTCCACATGCCTGTTAAACACTTCCAGGAAGAGAGATTCCAGCACTTCCCTGTGCAGCCTAGCCCAAGACCTGAGTACCATTAGCACTGATACAAGCTTTACTGAGGGAAGGCTAGCCAAGGGTGGGAGAAAGGATCAAGAACGCCTGCTTGGCAGCATCCTATGCTCAGATAATGTAGAGACAACAGTGAAAATAATCTGAGGGTAAACACCCCAACAGTTTAAACCACCGATTTTCCACTATGTAATCCCAAACTTCTCTGCCTCAGTGACTGGAACCAGTCGTACACTGCCCATCAGCTGAGAGCTTAGAGAAACCTGAATTGCCATGGAGCCCTAGAGAGTGCCAAGGTCTCTCAAATCACCCTTGATAAGGAAGGATTTGTGTCAGGGAGGTGTATCTTCAGCTCAAGCTCAGATAGATCACATGAAGTACAAATAACTTTAGTTTCACACATCTGAGTTTTTAGGTAAAGAGGCAAGTAGGGGAGTTGTTCTAGCTTTACAGCCTGCCCTATTTTAGCACAGGTTACATTTCACCAATTGAAATATAACTAACTAAAAATAAGGTCCTTCAATAGATACAGGCAAGAAACCAACAGAAATCCAGACATGCCTGAATTCTCCAACAGCCTGCCCCTACTACAAATATATAAGCACATGTATATTCAGACACTGAAGCTGGGTTCAGGTGAACACAAAGCTGGTGGCCAGCTCTCACATAGCAATCTCCTTGCAGATCAGTCTTTTATTGATGTATTTGATGATGTACAGCTAAAGGTTCCACACCCCTCACCAACCCCCATGCCTGCAGGGCAGATTACGTTCACAGGGAGCCTAGGAGAGGCTAACATGCTGCCTATCTGTTTGGCACTTGAGAGCCTGGCCCTCAGGCAGTCACTGCTCAAATACAGCGGGCAACTCAGAGAACTACAACTTTGGGCAGCCCTGTCCTCTCCTCTGTCAGAGATTGCCACCCACAGAAGCAGGCACATCCTGGCTTTTTAAGGTGCAGTAGGCAATGCAGTGAAGCAGTACAAGAATTCTGCTGCCCTTGAGAACGGCTGTGTCGTTTCCCAACTCTTCAAAGTTCTGTTCTTGGTGCTGGCTCTGGCACTCAGCTCACAGTACAAACTGCTACTTCAACTTGCAGGCCCAGTGATCCAGTTAATAAATTGGGCTGGCCCTCTGCACAGCTGGACAGGTGCCAAAGCTGGTGCACCGAAAGGAACAGAACAAATTCTTTAAGCACCAGCAGGATATTGTGCAAAGGCACACCCCGTAACTGCATTCTGTGTAGCTTAGACACTGGAGGGCTGGATCAAGACACTAATTTCAATTTAAAGCTCAGGCAGCCAGGAGGGCAATAATCTCTCTCATTACCTAGCACAAGTCCCAGTTCATGTGGAGGAAAAATTTAAGTTACACAAAAGAAAATACTATTTATTCACATGGTCAGGTGCTCAGATACTGTAACTTATAAATGTGTTGCTCATTCAGAGGCTCACAAAAGCCCCCTCAAGCAAAAGTGAAATGCTGATGGTTCGATTCCAGGGTTTTGTTTCCGCTTTTTTAGTTTGTGAGTTGTGGGAAGAGATAAGAGTTTGTTCTAGTAAATTTTACTATTAATAAATTCAGATATGTAAACAAAGTTTAGAAAATTACCATGATTGGTTCACTTGCAAAGGAAGAGGAAAATTTACTTGAACAAAACCAACCTTCATTAACAAAAAATGTCATTACACAGAAATTCCAATATTCTAGTATAAGCTTTTATACCATACCAGCTATTATAGTTGTGAATTGAAAAGCAAACAAGGACTGGAAAAATCAGCATTTTAGCTAAGAGCTAATGAAAAACTGAGTCAGACACCAAAAAAAAGAGGAGAACAGAGTCACATGCCAGCATTACTGAAAATTTTAGTGTATTCTGGGCAAGAACTGTTAATGCCACACACCCACAAGACTAATTTCTATGTACTGGTATACATATTTTTTTGTTTTAAAACTTTCTCAAATAACCACATAGAACCTCAACAGTCAGCTCTGCACATGGAAGTGGGAAAGATGAAAAGCATTACCAGAACAGATTACATATCAGCTTTCCACAACTGGCAAAACAACCTTATATAGAACAGCTACTACCACTTGTGCAGTGATGGCGAAACTATTACAAAGTATTTCTTGTGCAAATGATTAGCATAAATTTGTACTTTATCAAGAGAATCCTTGCAGGCAGTACCAGCTAGGAATCAAGTAGTAGAAGTCCAAGCCATGAAATTCCACTATACTGTTCACAGGGAAGACAAAATTTGATATCAAAGTATTTCAGGGGTCTCTCTATCTCTGAACCCGGCAAAGCAGCGTGGCTCAAAGAGCCCGATCTCCAAACATCACCCTGCACGCACAGCTGTGCTCTGCTGATAACTCAGACCTCTTGAACACGGGGAGGGTCACAAAAGCCAAACCAGGGTGTTCGGGCAGCAACCTCAATGGCACATCTCTGTGATACACTTGTAATTCTACTAACACCCAAACAGAATCACAGAATTAATTGGGTTAGAAAAGACCTCTGAGATCATCCAGTCCAACCCATGACTGAACACCATCCTGTCACCTGGACCATGGCACTCACTATGTGCCATGTCCAGTCCCTCCTTAAACACCTCCAGGGCCAGGGAGTCCAACACGTCCCTGGGCAGCCCATCCCAACGCCTTCTCACCCTTCCTGTGAAGAAATTCCTCACAGTATACAACCTAAAGCTCCCCTGGCAGAATTAACGACTGTCCTCTCGTCCTGTCGCTTGTTGCCTGGGAGAAGAGGCCGATCCCCACCTGGCTACAACCTCCTTTCACAGAGTTGTAGAAAGCGGTAAGGTCACCCGTGCCCTGCACCATGGCACTCCTCCAGGTCTAACACCGCCGAACTCCCTCAGCCGCTCTCACAGGACATGCGCTCCAGACCCCTCCCCAGCTCCGCTGCCCTTCTCCCCATGCCTCGTTAAAAAAGAACAGAGCCCAACCCAGGTCGACAAAACAAAAAGAGGCAAGTTACATGTGGGACAAGCGGGCAGGGGCCGCTCCCACGGTGCCCGAGGTCAGGGGCGTTAAGACAAGCCCGACCTCCCGGCAGCTCCCGAGGGCCCTTCCCACAGGAACCGGCCCCGGCTCTGCCCGCACCAGGAGCCGGCTTGGGCTGCACAGGCCCCGGGGAGGCGGCACCCAGAGGTGACCCCGGCCCGCCCGGCGCTGACCTTGGCGGAGGTCGGGGTCCTGCAGCACGTCGTGAGCGCGGTAATCCTCCACGCCGTGCAGCCGCAGGATCTGCACCACGGCGTTGCTGAAGCCGCAGAGAGGCTGCGCCGGGCTGCCCTTCATGAACACCACCACCGGGTGCTCCCGCACCAGCCGCTCCACCGCCTCCCGCGACCCCGAGCCGCCGCCGCCCTCAGCCTCGCCGCCCTCCCCGGCCGCCTGGCTGAGCGGGCGCCCGGCCCGGCCCCGCAGAGCGGCGGCGGCCCCGATCCGCCATCCTGTCCGCAACGCCGCTCTCATCGCCCCGCCGCCAGCACCGCCGCACCGCGCCCGCACCGCCCGCCCATTGGCGCACGGCGTGACGGGCCGCCGGAGAGCTTCCTCCGCATAGGAGCAGGCAGCCGCCAATCAGCAACCACAGCCAATAGCGCTGCGACACAGCGAGACTTGTCCCGCCCAGCAGTACTGAAGTGGCTTCCCTTTCTTAGTGGAGAGAATGGAGCCGCTGCGGCTGCATTGGGAGAGGGATCTGTCAATCAAGTGTGGGTTGGCTAATCCCGCCTCCTCCGCGGGCGCGATTGGTCAGGCTGCCCCGGGGCGGGGCTTTTCTCGGGACGCTCGGGCGGGCAGTGGGCGATTGGCGTGAGGCTCCTTCCGCTTCCGGGCGGCGGCCGCACGCGTGTGGTGCCGCTGCTCCTCCTGCCGCGCCCGGCGCCATCCCCGGCATGGACGGGCCGCGCTTCCCCTCCCGCGGCCCCACCGTCAGCTCCGCGGGACGGCCGAGCAGCACGGCGGGGAGGCTTTGCCGGGGAGCCGCTGTGTGCTCAGCCTCTCCCTTCGGGCCTGGGGGCCCTCAAAGACCCCCGGGCCGTCCTGGCGCTGCCGGCCCCCTCGGGGGGGATCTGGATTTTATCCCGCCGGCCCTTTGGTGGTGCAGGCGGTTTGGTGGGCCGGGGCTGTCTGAGGGTCAAGGGAAATCCGTGGAGAAGGGGCGGATGGAGCCGGGTTGCGCTGGAGTGTGGCCGGCGGTGCGGGGTGAAGCCGCGGTGCTAAAGCGTGCCCGGGGCCGCGAGTGGCGGCGGGGAGGCCGCTCTCGGACCCGCAGCGCCGTTCACTCGGCGCCTTCTCGGAGGCTGCTTGTGGGCAGCTGGGTCTGTCTCCGTCCTGGCTTTGGCTGTGTCCGGCGACCGATTTAACTGCGTTCAGTTGCCCGGGTTTGGTTGATTTTTGTTGAGATAAAGCAGGCGGTTTGTCCCTGAGAAAGTAGCGGTGCTTTGCATGCTCGGGTTTGGTGCTGAGAGGGGAGACCCGAGTAGTTTGGCACAGCTTGACCTGTCACCCGAGCAGCTGGCAGGGGTGGCAGCGGGATGGGAAAATGGGACAAGATTGGGCTGGCTGGCCGCGCAAAAGGATGGTTCAGTCGGTGCTGGAGCAAGGGCAGAGCTGCCTAATGTTAGCCAGAGAAGTGCTGGATTTGGAACGTGTCCTGCAGACGGCCGCCCGTGCAGCCAGCTTTGCTTGCTCTCCTGGGCAGATGCCGTACTCTTTCCAAGAAATTGGCGCAGACCGTGGCAGTCTCCTAAAGCATCAGGGCCTGTCATGTAAGTAGAAGAAAACGTTGAATGGTTTTTCCTCTTTATTAAAATACAGTCTCTCACAAATAACAAGTCACAGTGTATTGTGAGTACTAATTTATATTGCAGCTGTAGCATCTGGATTTTCAGTGTATTAATGACCATGAGTCTTATCTACATTTGTAAGGAAAAGAACTTTTACCATCCAGTTCTGTTCTTGTGAGAGTTTTGCGAACAAGACCAGCTTGTTTTCAGCATTCAGAAGAGTGCTTGCCTAGTTCTTGTTTTTTGTGGAATCCAGATGATGCTTGAGTGGCAACTTTGTTTTTTGAGTGACAACTTTGTTTTAATTTTTTTGAAGCCACCCTCAGGGTCACTTCTGTTGCCTTTTATTTAAATGTATTAAGAACAGATTCCGAAGGGAATTGTTGCAAACTTGCCCTTTGTCATCCATGTGAAGAGGTTATGAATAAGTACAGAGTTGCTGCAGTATTTAAAAGCAGATTTATTTATGAGGAAATACTTTCTATGTTTAATATGAAGGCAAAGTTCATATGTTATGTTGTTGATGAACACCATGTATTTTGTGAGTTGGTGTGTTTTGCATTCAACAAAACATCACGAGCCAGGCTCAGCCATGGTGATCAAGACACAGAGGAGTGTTTGCTTCCTGTGGTTAATATGTTGTGATTAACATGGTGAAGATTGTGCAGTATGAAAAAAAGTCCTGTTCATGCTAGATGGAACTGCAGTAACTTACACAGAGCAAAAGTATGTTTTCATATTTATTGGATACTGTTTCAATATACAAAGACATAACAAGTGTTAAATGTAATATTCCAAATGGCCTCTTTTGTCATTTTAATCAAGTATAAAGACTCCTGCCACTTTTAGATCCTGGAGAGTCAAGGTCGAATTAAATAAAAATTGATTGACAAGAAAGATATCTTTTTATTCTTAAAGACAACTAAGTGTTTTCTTTCAACGAAAAATTGGGCTATGAACAGAACACTGTGTTATTTACCTTTCTAAATTTTGTCCTAGCTATTTCTACAAAGGGATGGTTCATTAAAAATAAATTACATAAAGACATCAGACTCAAGTGTAAAAAACCCTTGTGAGGATATATTCTTTCAGAAGTCATGTAACCACAGCTTTAACGCAGCAGTTTAATGCTCTGTAGTCCAAGAGGTGCCCTTGGTTGTTGGTACCCTGGGCACACCAGGCTTGCAGAGAGAGCAGCAGGTGAGGAAGCCGAGGCATGGCTGGCAGAGCGCAGCAGCCACATGCGCAATATTCCTCCCACAGTTGCCACTCTGTTGCCACGGAGATAATGACTTTCCCGTGTCATTATTGATCTACCAACAGGGAGAGCAATTTCGCAGTCTGATATTGTTCAGTAAATAGAGCAACGTCTGCTGAACACTGAAGAAACTGCTATAAAATGCTGGAAAGCTTCTCAGAAGTCTTGTGTACTAGGTTAAATAGAAGTACTGAATTTTACTTACTGTCGTTTTATGAGATATTAAGCTTAACAGAATGCTCTTTAATAAAATATTTAGTATGGTTAAATGTTTTTGGATTATGCAATAGACAGCACTCAATTAGAGGATAAATGCTTTTACCTGCTGATAAGACTTAGAACAATTAGCCCTTGTACACTCTAGAAACAGATATAATTATGTCACCAGGTCCCATCTTCTATTAGTCTAAGTGAAACTTCTTGTATTTTCCAGATAATGATTTAAATCATCTCTTCAGAAGAAATATTAATGGGATTCCCATGAGACTTCTGACATTTTGCTGATGTTCCTGTTAGAAGACCTATCACCTTGTTTTGAGAACACTAATAAAAGCACCAGTATTCAAACTGCAGGGCTTAAATGCTCACAGTCAGTCATAAACTGAGTTAACTTCAGGCATTCTGCTGCAGAACAGAATTATGGTCTATAAATTTGTGGTTTATTCTCACATGGAGGTGGACATCCAAGAATGATACTGTCAGCCGAAAAGGTTTTTATTTGTTTTTAAAAAGGGGAGGGCTAAGGTAGCTAATGAGAAAGAAAAGCCTCATTTCAGCTTATCAGAACAGGACACATCTTCATGTTCAAGTTGGATATCTCTGTCATTCTGAGTTGTGATAGTAACTGAAAATGAAGTCCCTTGTTGTGCCCTAACAATTGAGCTCTATTTAGATGGGGGTTTTTTTTTGTTTGTTTATTGAAGTTTTTAAGTGGGATAGCTTGAGCTTCAGCTGTCTTTCATGCCAGGTAAATAATCTCAGTGTACCATCACAGTAACATCTGGCAGCACCAACATAGCCTCAGTTTTCAGAGCATTGTGAATGCTTAAAATGTACTTTAAATTCTGGGCTGCCTAAATTGTGAACACTGAAAACACATCTATGAAAAGTTCCTGGTTATTTTGGAAATACACTAGTTTTAAAAAGTTGTGCAACAAACAGCAGAAACATAGAAATGCTGTGGGGGTTTTACAGGGAAATAGACATTTTGGAATCTGAACTGTACCTAATTTCCTATTTTGGATCTAACTTGGAGATCTATAAGCAAGTTTGTTTCTGAACTGCATAGGTAATTAAATAGTATCCATGGATTTATGGCATATTCGTAAGAGGGTGTTTGCGTTAGCCTTGAAATACAGCAGTCCATTTCATAAATGAGAGGGGTGAAGAATATTTACAAAATGACCTGTGTCAATTTACCTCGTGGGGATAAACATGACCAAAGGCAGTTTTTTTGATTTAAACCATGTAAAGATACCTTTGGTAGAGAGGAGTCATGGTAATCATCCAAGGAGAAATGTTTGGGCCCCACATTTAACAAACAGAATGGAAGGTCAAGTTCAGGCTTTAATGTGGACCTTTAAATATGGCAGTTGTTAGACTCGATTTACTTCTTAATGACACTGATATCACTGTGTGCCTCTTTTCACTGAGCTTTGTGAGTTGTGACACTGTCCTGAAGCAAGGACAAGCAGAAACAATTTTGCAGTCTGATATTGTTTAGCAAATAGAGTAACATCTGCTGAACACTGAAAAAACTGCTAATATGACCTCTGTAACAGAGGAGCAGATTTATTCTTTGGGATAACCAAGCTGCTTGCAACTGTTCTGGCATATGAAAATCTGTTATATCCTTGTTTCTGATTTGCAGATGGTAGTGGGTTTTGAGTCTTTCAGTATTATGGAGGAAGCACAATTTTATGTACATCTGTTTCCATGCAGAACTGAGAAATATCAGCTCTAATGAGAGCACTTCTTGCCTCTTTTCATCCAGGAGTTAGGAGTGCTAAATTCTTTGATGGGCCTTAGAAAAAGACTGGGCAAGCTCAAGAAAAAAATTGATCTGCCAGATATAAAGACATCATTATGGTATCAAGTCCTGAACCATAGAAGGCTTGGCAGTGGCATTGTAACTATATGCATGTCCTATTCTTTGCTTCCTGTATGCTCACTTTTTTCCAGTGTCACAGAAACAGTCTTGGTCTCTCGTATGGCAAGTTGTACAATTGTAATTTACTTGAAGTGCTGGAAGTGTCTTGGTCTTTAGTAAGGCTGGGAAAACCCCAGGGCACTCACTGCCTGTAAGAAGGATTCTTGAGCCCCAGTTAAGGTCTGCTGGCACGCTCTGTCACGGCAGCGGTGACAGGGGTGCTTTCATTGGCTCAGTTTATTTTAAAACCGTGCAGGTGCAGTGAGGCACAAGAGCATCTGTGATTATTCTGTGTGTCGTGACCACGAGGGGGCCCTGGCAGCTTGGTCTGGGTGAGTCTGGAGTTACACACTGTGCTACAGGGGCAGGGGTGATTGCTTGATGCCTCCCTCTTGGGAGGTTTACATCCCTCTTGTTCAGCACTTCTGAATTACCTTACCTCTCATATATATATATATATATATATATATATATTTAATTACAGTATTTTGCAGTGTAATTTTGAGGAATGCATCTCGTTACAAAAACTCAAATCAGCTTTAATAAATAGCACTGGCCATTTGATTTCCTTTGTGGCAGAAGACAGTACCAAGCATGTCATCTCATGTGAGTTTCATCTGTATGAGCTATTTCCTCAAGTAAAAATTCAAGAGTTTTGCAGACATCACTGTATTTGTAAAGTAGAAGGAACTGGTATGAACAATCTTAATTATAGGCTTTTTTGTATATCTTAGAGTTTTTAACCTTGGTACTACAATACTTAAATAAAGATTTTCTTTCTCTGCACACCCTTTAGTCTTTCATTGTTTTCTAGGAATGTGTGTTTGTGAAATCAGCAGGTGCTTTGACCTTGCTGTGCTTTAAATCCCTGCCTGCTGACCACAGATATTGATGTCATGTGTATGTTAGAAGTGTCCATGAGTACAGTAGGACTATATTTTATCACTTGGTCTGCAGAGTTTTTATGTCATGTGATGAAAATCAGACCCAAACATGTAGCAGAAACTTAAAATGAGAGAGGAGGAGTGGGTGTGTTGGGCATACTTGCATTTGTAATGTGTACACTCAAAGATGAACAAAGTATCTTTTGTGGGAGGTAAAAAACGCAAATTCTTAAAGGGCAGCCCAGAAACGTGATTTTTTAGATTGCTGCAGTTAATTAAAAGGAAAAATCTGTAAAACCAGAAATAACAATATTCAGATGGCTTGGTTTTGTTTTTTGGGGTTTTTTTTGGGGTTTTTTGGGTTTGTTTTTGTTTTTTGACGTTCTAAAAGGTTTTTACTCTGTTTTTGAAGTATGAAAATGTGTATATTTTGAAAACCTGACTTTTCAAAGAATATTTCCAAATGCTCCGTATAGATACAGTGATTTTTCATTACTCTCACTGTGCACATGCAGTGGTTTTATTGCTCATAACTCCCATCACACAAACAGGTTTTATGGGGGGATGATTATTAACTATGCGCTTTAGAGGGCAAGCAGTTCTTTCACAGAACAGGCAGCTTCTCCACAAATGCAGGCATATGCATCTTTCCAAAATTTCCTTTAAAATAATTGCATGCTTTCTAATGCTCCCCTTTAAGTTAATTTCTTGCTATTCACTTACTGAAGTTTCCATCCTGCAGTACTTTGTTTCCTCTTAAGTTCGTAGTAGCTTCCCTTGCTAACATCCACCGCAGCTGAGATTGCTCCCCAGCCTCAACGTAGCTAGTAACTTGCAGGATAAAGAACTTGGCCCTGAAAGTTGTGTGTCATTTAATTGTGGCAGTTCTTGGGCTTGTATAAAGGCCTGCTTTATAATCAGCTTGACTTCATTTTAAACAGACAAACAAAAGCATTTTTAGCCTGGGAAAAAGCTCTGCGTTTCAGAACAATCCATTTCCTTGTCGCGGTGATGCTCAGATCACTCTGAATCATCCTTGGACTCCATTTCTTATCAGTAGCCCTTTTGCTCTTTGTTCAGATGCTATTTTTCCATCCTTGCTAGTCCTGGGAGACAGGAGGAGACAGAAGTATACCCTCACAGCTGCTTTCTGTCACTGTACTTAACTTTGAGACAATTAGAGTAAGTAGATGAGTGCTCTGTTTTGGTTTCATGCTTAACTGCTGTGGTGAGTGATTTGAGGTCTGTGTGCCATGGAGGGCAGAAAGTAAAACTAAAGACTTCCTAGGCTGGCAATCTTTTAAACACTGGCATACAACAGTTGTTTGGTGCAGCATGCGTTTCCCAACCATTACAAGACTAGATCTAAACAAATTGTTCTACAAAGCTGTCATGTCTAGGAAAAAGGGAGATTAATAAAGGTGAAAGTGTAGCTCCAGACGGCCGAGTCCCAGGGAAATCGGTATAACAAAACTGTATTTGTGGTGGGAAGGGAAGCAGGGAATAATTTTAATTATGGAATGTCATCTATCAACAGTTGTCTTGGCTCTCTATTCGCAGGACTTCAGAGAGTATTTTCTTAAACTAGTTGTTAGCAACTTCAGTAATTTAAAAAAAAAATCCAAAACATTTGTGGAGAGTAGTAAGGAAGAAAACCTAATCCAGTGGAATTGGACACAGGATTTGGCTTCAAATCCTGATTTTCATGGAATCTTGGCTTCCCCTGGCTCATTTGCTGAGTGCCAATGGGGGTACTTGCTGTTAATTACGAAAGTTAGCACTGCATCCTTCTAAACCTAGAGCCTTCCATTTTGCTGCTGTTTCCTTCACACTCTCAGAGCACATCAAAGAGGCCCCTTTTGGGTACTGGAAGGTGCTATAAGTTCTCCCTGGAGCCTTCTCTTCTGATATGATCCTGCCTGTGTGTTGCTCAGTAAACTACAGTATGTGGCACCTGGCTGTGAGACTAATTGAACAGGACTGGACTTGTAGGCCAGCAGTGAGAGTTCATTGGATGTGACCATACTTAGAGTGTATCACACCATTTGTGAGTTTGAAAATCTGGTAGTTCTTATTGAACATAAATGGAATTACAGTGTCTGATTTGCCCTGCATTTCTGTCCTTAGTGTTGAATTTGCTCTCACTCAGAATAAGTCCAGCTTTCCCCAGCCCCTGTTGATAGCTGAGGCGAGTTGGGATGAAAGGGGTGTTATTTTTCTGCCAACCTTAATGCAACAAAAACATTGGCTGTACTGTTAAAGTGACAGGGTGTCAGAAGTGATCCAGTAGCACATAGTCCCACTTCCCTGTGGAGGTAGTCAGTCTGTGCTCAGGTATGGAGCCAAATTAGACAGAAGGTAGAGTCTAGCATATGCAGCAGAGAGAATGTGAAATGCTGGGTTTAAGTCCTTGTGGTCTCTGGGTGAATAAAAGACAGGAAGTTAGCCTGGTTTGCCAGTGTGGTTCTTGGCCTAGTGCTCCTCAGGATATGTTGCTTTGGCATCAGCATTTAGTTTATAGTTCTTGATTCCTCACTGAGGAGAGAGTTCTTGGGTAGCAGCTCGCCCCACCACCCACAAAAGCTCTCTGTCGAGCAATGTGCAACGTTTAGTAGCTATAGAACAGCACAAACCACCAAGAAACTCCAATATTGAAACCTGTCATGGTAAAGACATGTCACTGGTAAGCTGCACAGAAATGTTACTCTGCCAACAAATGCTGTCCCTCCCACTCTGACTACTATGTGACTCATTATTTGAAAAACAATTTTGTATTACTGTACCCAAGCAAACATAAAGAAAAACATCCTAATATCTTGTAGTACTAGTTTGTCATCAGTTGTGAGCATGAATAATGGGTGTGTTATGCTAATGAGAGAGAGCAGCTCCCCTGCAGCATTTTAAGTGGTTCTCTGATACCCTGCAGACATCGTGCAGGCCCTCCTGTGTAGTAAACCATGCCAACACCATTGTTACACTTGTAGGATTTGGTGCTTTCCACCCAGTCTCTTGGGCATTCTGCTCATCACAGGAAATGCCTGAAAATGCTGTATATTCGCTTACAAAATACTTGTGGTTTGGTTTATAGGCTGGGCTAACTGCTTCTAAAAATATATTCCTTTCTTCCGAAGAAAGAGAGCTAGGGCTGCAATTCTTTCCTTTTTAGAAGCCCCTCCACCCTTCCGCACTGCTTGCAGTCATTCTAACATCTCCTTTGTCATTTAGGTGTGGTTTGTGGGCAGCTTTTTATTGTTTGGGTAATGCACTGAATGCTCATTTACTTAATGCCTGCTGTTTGCCTATGTGTAGGGATTTTTCTAACTCAGCATGTACAAGCTGTTTGAGGGTGTAAAACTAGAGCCATGAAAGCCTCCACATGGGGAAATGCAGAAGAGGAGCTTCATTCAAGCAATTTTTAGATATAATGATGTATTGTCCCCCACCAGCAAGCTTTCTGAATACAGGGTTTTAAAAGGTCTAGGTATGCAGAGTAATTTCCTGGGGGGTGGTTTCCTAAGGAATTAATCACGGTCAGTAACAGTAGTTCCTCTACTGTCCATGATAACTGAGCCCACTTTCTTAAGGCAAATTCACAAGTAAGATTTTATATTCTCTGTCATCTACCTATTATAAACACATTCCTTCAGAGTGCAACCCTTTTGGATTGTATCCATTTCCTCACACTATTCCAAAGGTCACAGAGAGATAGCTCTGAATTACCAAGGGCAAGGGCAGTTGCGTAGGCATAGATTCAATTTTACACACTGTCTTTATGAACTTCTTCCAAGTAAATAGTCTGTCAAAACCAAACTTGCAAATAAATGATTTCCCAAGTTCTATGAAAGAAACATCTAAGAGCTAACTTTGCCCAGAAACACGAGATTAGAGCATTCAGTTGCCCTCTCAGTGGCAATTTGAAAGGTCATAGTCACTCTAAATTGTACCACTACAGTGTGCACTCTGGGCAGTCAAAGCTTCAAGGTCAGAACCAGCTGTAAAGTGCACTCCTTACCATAAAGTTCTGAGAAAATTTCCTGTGACCTTTTCCACTGCTGGTGAGGGGTAGGGATTCCTGATGCTTTGGGAGCAATATAACTACAGAGCTATTCCAGTTAAGAGTGTGTTGGCACATGGATGGCAGATCACCTGGCTGGCTGTGGGCAGAAGCGAGCCCATGGTGGCCCAGAGAACACTGCCGGTGTCTGAGCCAACCCCCCGGCCTCAGAGAGCTGTCATCCCCCGCTGCTCACAGAACTGGGGAGCTCACTCTTCCTTCGCTTTTGAACTAGGTATCTACAGGCTCTTGGCCACGGAACTGTTATGTGTAATCAGAGGTTTTTATCGCAAATAGCCCATTTTTCTGTTCGTTAGGCAGATGAACCGCCCAACTTCCCAGCAGCAGAGGGCAGCAATATAAGCCCTGCCAAAGAGGACGGTTTAGTGCTTTATGAAATGCAAGCTTTTCACATGCTCATTCAGTTTGTTTACATTATTGTTCAAATACGAAGAAGCTGTTCATTCTTTCCTCCTTCTCTCCCGGTGGCTCAGCACACAGGCCTTCATATGATTACAACTTTCTGATGCTGCAGATGGAGCACAACATGCTAATGACTCTGGCTTCTCTCGCTGGGCTACAGAACCGACGCCGTGGCTGGCAACGCACCTCCACTGCATCTCCTTTTGCTTCTGATTTTTTTTCCATAACCGAGCACATGCAGTAGACTTTGTGCCTGAGTCAGTACTACAATGGAAAGAGGTTTTGTCTCCTTGTTTTTCATTGATTTTTTTTTTCCCCAAAATATCACTTCATGCATCCAGATGAATTCCTGTTGGCACTGCCAGCAGTGGTGAGCTGATGCTGTTTGATGCACGTGTAACTGCTGAGATGCAGGCTGCCTGCCTGCTGCCCATTCAAAAGAAGCACTAAGAGACTTTCCCCACGTGTTGACACGGATCGCCGGAGCTACCGGCACGTGCAAGGCTCGCCCGGGGCTTGTCGCCTGTCGCCTGGCGTTCGGTGACTCCCAGAGCTCCGAGTCCCCCAGAACACGATACTGCGAGAAACTCAGCTTCTCCTCTTCTGCTGCATCTTACCCTGCTAAAAATAGCAGGGCTCGGCTGCTCACCTGGCGCCCAGGGCCGCCCGCCCGCCGTGGCCGCAGCAGGGACGGCGCGGCCCCGCTGCCCTCGGCGGGGCTCGGCGGCGCGGCCGGGCGGGCGGGCCCGGGTTACATAACACCGCCCGCCGGGCCGCGCCGCCGCGCCGAGGGCGGGCCCTCCGCGCACCCCGGAGCGCCGGGGCCGGGGCCGGGCGGCCCCGCCGAGGCTGAGGCAGAGCCCGAGCGGCGGGGGAGCGGCAGCGCGGCGCTGGGGCTGCCCGCGGGGAAAGCGGCGGCGGCGGAGCCGCGGCGGTGAGTGGGACGGGCCCTGCTGCGCTGCTCGGGGCCTGTTGCGGGTATTGGGGGACTGCGGGAGGGAGAAGCGACGAGGCGGCGGCGCCTGGCACTGCACCGTCCCGTCCCGTCCGTGCCGCGGGCGGGCTCGGCGGGGCTCCTGTCAGCCCGCCCGGCTCCAGACCCGCCTCCTGTTGCTCGGCGCGCCGGGCGAAACCCCGCCGGGACAGCCCGGTCCCGCTCGGCCCCGGGCCGGCCGCACGGGTAGCGGGGAAAGCGGGACCGCCGGGCCGCAGAGCGGGAGCGCCCGCAGGGCTTGTCCTTGCCAGGACAGCTCCGTGAGAGCTCCCCGTCTGCTCCTGGTACGCGCAATATCGGAGCTGCAGTAGCTGCAGCGTATCGCCGTAAGCAGTATACACTAAACGGGTAAAGCCTTTTCTGTGTAGCTTCTTTCGGAAAATCGCATCTGCGAACGAGTGGCAGCCTGGTTCAGCACTTAGCTGCATTCTGCAACTTTTCTTCCTCAGATAGATGTCAGGCTCTTGCCAAAGCCGGTTGCTCAGCCTTACTGTCACATTTCTTCATCTGTAGGTTCCCACTGCCAGGACTCTGCTGCGGTTTGCAAGGTCCTTGTTCCTCTTCTCCCTTCCCGCCTCTCTGCCCTTCAAACCTATCCTAGCTTGGCTCAGATTCCACTTAAGGGGGTCTGACCTTGTCTCACGTTTTCTTCCTAAACAGTCAGAAAGTTTCCCAGTTTTTCTATTATAAGAGCAACTAACATTCTGTATAACTTCTGTATGTAAAGTTCCTCCACATCCCAAGTAATTCTAAGGCTTTGATTTCTCATACTTTCCTTTCTGCCATCTCTTTTATTTGCACATCCTTATTGGCTTGGCCTTGTATGAATTTAGATCTTTGTCCAGGAAAATTTTATTCATAGAAATAGATCTACTCAAATAGGTTAACAGACTGAAATTTCCAGGAATTATGCATGTATATATTACTAATTGTGAAAATTATGGTTGCAAGACACTGCTTTATTTTGCAAGTTCATCAGAGCAAGGATGCCTGTCTTTTCCTTTGCCTCAAATCTAAGCCTGGTTGTCTTTAATCATTAATGAAAAGTAAAATCACTCTGCTACTATTGCCACTTCATTGCTGCTGGTTTTGGATATTACTTTTCAGCCCTTGGCGTGGTGCATGTCATCTGAAAATCTTTGTACGCAGTGCTTGTTTTGTGAGGAAAGAATTTTAAAAATGCCACAAAACTTTAAAAGCTGATTGGTTGCCTTCAAGTGTTTTCCTCCTTTTTCTGGAAGTGTCTCAAATCTGCAGTTGTTGAAATGGACATCAGCTTGGCACAGTCTCTTTGGCTGCCAAATGTGTGAGCCAGTTGGATCTCAAGGAAATGTAACTTATTGCAATCAGTCCTGTGGTGACTTTTTGTTCCACAAGAAACAAACGTCTTTTGGTGAGTCACAGTAACATTGTTCCGTACAAACTTGTTGTCAGGAAATGGAGTCTGGCAATACTGATGGTCCCTCTATAAAAGCAGCTTTTCCCCTACACCCAATGCTGTTTCCATGTTGTTTGTGAATCACCAGATACGGAATCCCCTCAAATTCCCAAGGAAAACAGAGTTAGCTACATTCAAGGTGTGTTATTGTGGTCCTTGCCTCTCTTGTATTTCTTCTGATAGCTCTAATTCTTCCCTTCAGCCATGTTCCACTGCTCCCCCTTTTCCTCACATCTTGTTCAGGACTTACACCTTACCTCCAAGTGTGTTGTTTACACATCATCTTCAAAACTGTTGTATGCACTTGTGGATGCTTGGCCTCAGAATGTGGCTGTACCTGCATGCACATGACTTTGGAGAGCAGTTCCACTCCCTGAGGGGATGCTCCACACCTGCACTGCAGAAAGATTATTTTAAGATTATCAGAAAGATAATTGGCAGCTGTTGGAAACGAGGTTTTTTGCCATCACTTAGTATATGTATACACATGAGTCTTGGTATATGTCCTTTATGTAATATTTTTTTTGCCATTTCCCAGTTTCAGCCAAGTATGGCATATGGAGAACAGCTCCAAGGTAACTAAGTTCCTGCAAATTTTGTAGAAACAGGCCAACAGGGAAAAGCAAGTCTAAAATCAGACACTTGCTAGTTTTCCCAAGTTTTTAGCTCAGTGACTGACTGATATATTCATATTTGACAGCCTCCATTTGGCAATAATATGTTTGGTGCAAATGAAGCTGTAAAGAGAAAGGGAGAAGAATTTTCTAAGTAAATGCCCCTGAACTGACATCTCCCTTAAAACTTCAAAGAATACAAGTAACACAGATATGATACGTTGCATTTTGAACATGGGAACAGAAATTCTTGATACAGTCCAGTGTATACTTTAATCAACCAAGGAACAGAGCTCTTTAGATCTGATTTCCTGAATTGGCCTGGTCACAGTGTGCTTTGTTTTTTTACATCCCTGCATCTCCAGGACACAACTCCTGTCTTTGTTCTGCCGGGCACACATTTGCACAAGTACAGAAGGACTATGATCTCAGCTAGTGTCTTTAGATTTATTTTATTTTGACAAAATTGGCCAACAGTTTCAAGACTGCCATCATATAAGCATAATTCCCATGAAACCAAGCAAAAGCAGTGATCATTCATCCTGACTCAAAATAATGTGTTCTGGCAGGACAAATCCCAGACCATTTTTAGCAATGACAAGATACTGAATTTCTGTTTTGATTTGGGTTTTCTTAACTGTGAGTTCTTGTCAGCTGCAGATGGAGTTTTGTGGCACAGCTTTGGTGTGTCCTCTCAAACTTGTTCTACCATATAGAACCAATGGTGTCCTCAGAAAGGGTCCCCTTGTAACTGGATTGTGTATGTCCACATAAGAACTGTGGGCCAAGTGTGAATACTGGTAATTCGGGCATGTGAAAGGAGAAAAACACATTGTAGCAGGAAAAAAACTCTTGAGCTCCAGGAATGTTAACAGAAGGTATAACTGGCAAGGGAGTTTTTTGCTTGGCACATTTTCTATATGAAGACAAAGATATCAGGCACCTGAAATCAACAGGAATAAATACCAGGTCCTTCAATAACCGTTTGAGTCTGGCTGAAAACCTTCTCACTGTCTTTGGAGTGCAGTAAGTGGAATACTCTTCTCTTGAAAGAAAATACCTTTTAGGGTAGTTCTTACTGATGGTCTGTAATGTCTCTTCTCAGGCTGCAATTCTGTGAAATTAAAACATTCAAAACAGGTGGTGTCAGGGTCCCTTTTGATCATGCAAGTCTACTCTGCAAACAACTGAGTGATGGGAATTTAGTGCCTTTTATTTATATTGGTTAAAGTAGCCTGAAATGACACGAGAAAAACTGGTAAGTGTCATTGTGTCATCTGTTGCCATCAAATGCAATGTTTAAAGTTCAAAACAACCTGATATTGATTAGTTATAGGGCCCAAATGACACAGCCTTAAATTCTGCTCTGCGTTTTGGTCTGAAATACAGTTTTATTGCCTGAGGCTGATATTGGCATATGCAGACTTTTCTTGTAATGCTTCCATGACTAGCTGCAGTGTTGTCAGTGTCAACTTAAACACAGTCTTGTTCTTTTGTTTGAAAGTTTACTCTTCTTATTTGTTTTCCAGTGTTTGTGGAGGGCTTAACAGTTGAAGTATTGAGGAAATGGAGTCTTTTAAACTGAAAGTGCAGATCTTTACACAAGGATTGCTCCTTACACTTCTCTGCAGAGCTGGAGCTCCAAGGCAGTCCTTGCCTTCCACAAGGACTGATGACTCTGCAGTATGCTGTCTGTTAGACATTGCTGTGGATTCACTGCTTTGAAGACTTAAAGTAGCATGAACTGTTGCTTATCATATGTTCCTGTATTGCTGATAAATTGCATCACAGGATGGTACTGCCTGAATGACAGAAAAACTATTCAGAGAGTAGAGCCCTGGAGTATTTAACTTCAGGCATCTGAAGTGGCCCCACCTCAGTGTTGAGGAAAGAATGGTAGGTCTGACTGGGGCAGTGGTTCTCACTGACACCCCCATATCATGGCAATAAGCAGTCTTTGATGTCTCTCTCTGTGCACACAGCTTAATAGTATTTCAAGGAAAGTGCACTGATTTCAAGGAAGTGTGGGAACATTTCTTTCCCTTAGACAGAACTGACTTTTAATGTCTCTGCTGTTACAACCTTCTTTTCTATGTTACACTTAAACAAAAGACACGGATTTTATATGATGTCCTTCATATCAAGGAATTTCAAGGGAATTTCTGCTTTGACTATAACAGACTGAGGATTACAGGGCAGTCTCAGCCTTGGGATATCACTGGACAGGTGCATAAAAGACACACTGGAAGAAATTGAGAGATAGCAGGAAACTGGGAGAACCAGGAGGTTGTAATTTGATTGGAATTCACGTATCAAGCTGTGGCTTGTTTGTTTTGCTCTTGATTAGTGTTTATTTAGTGGTGTTTAAAGGTGAAATAGCTGCTGTTAGAGTTGTGCTATGCAAAAAGCCTTTTGAGAAAACGTGACAGTAATACATGGGAGCACAAGCTGAATGGGAGCCCCACGTGGGATAGCTTGTGCTGGGAATTTATTGTCCTACGTAGTAGATACAGTGCCTGTCACCAGGGAACCCTAGACACACTTCACTAAGGCTACATGCTGCTCCCCTTGTGGCTGATTATGATGATAACAAGAATAGAAGGGACCTACAAAAATCACCTGGTGCAGCTGCCTGACCACTTTGAGGCTGAGCAAAAGTTAAAGCACATTTTTAAGGGCACTGAATGCCTCAAACACTGACAGGCTTGGGGCATTGACTGCCTCTCTCTATTGTAGTGTTTGACCACCCTGTTAGGCAGGAAATGCTTCCTAATGTCCAGTCTAAACCTCCCTTAATGTGAGCTGCCACAAGTTAGCTCTGTGATCTTGAAGGAGTATGTACAGTCAGAGGTGTTTAAAATGGGACCAGTGATGTCGGATGCTTTGTGTGTTGTTGTCAAAGGCTGCATTTGAAAGATAGATGCTGCTGAGAGCACCAGTGTCTTCATCTGTGAAATGGGACACTAAATCTTGTCCCACAGAGTGCACTTGGTGTGTGTGGCAGCTGTGTTGTAGGTACCACATGGGAGGGTGTCACAGGTGTGACAGAGCAAACCACCCACAGTGGATCTGGGTACTTGGTTTTATTTAAAAACCAAGATTGGAGTTTTCACCCTAAAAGATTATCTCACACACTGACTCGCCTACTCACTCATCTGGACTGACACAACAACAATAATAAATTAAACTGTGAAAAAAGTGTAGGGGTTACTTTTGGCTGTGTTTTATCTCCATCTCACACAGAAGTGACATGTTATTTAAAGCATTGCATGCTTTTGTTATTTTCCTGCCATTAAAATGAGGCAATTGTATCATAAAAACATGTGTTTTTTCTGACTGAGGAGTAGTTGGAGAGGTGTAACAGCTGGTCTTTATCCAGGCTCTGTACCCTGCTGTTGGAGCAGCCTGAAGGTGGAAGGTGTACAAGCACAGATGTACCCACTGCATTTTTCAAATCAGTTATGTGCAAAGACAGCGTCATGTGAGAAAATATACTCCTGCCTTAAAGTTTCTGTGACTAAATAAAAGAAATAATTTCTGTCAGTTCTGAAGCTGTCAGTTCTTCCCCAGACTGTGCATTTCCTTTCCCTTAGATGACTGATTTTTCTTAGTGCAACAGTCTTTGTGTGAGCACTCGAGTTGTTGGTAGTGGTTATATGAATGGCAGGTGACAGCAGCTGGCAAATGTAGGGGATGTTTCTTATGTAAGTCAGCAGAATTGTCTATAGGTGCAGCAGGTTAAGCACAGGCTTTGTGTGAAGTACAAGACTTTAATACTGGCTAATAACACTGGCTCAGTAAACACCACAGACGCGCATTAATTTAGATCTCCAGATTAAGAGAGCACCCAAGGAAAATTTTACTTGTTACCTTGTCTTTTAAGTCCACAGGAGTCATGGTAAAAATCTTGGTTCTGTGACAGTATTGCCCTTGGCTTTACCAGAACCCGGGATTTTCCTTCATCTTCTCAGATTATAAACCTGCCAACCCCATTAGTTGTGCTGCTGGTGTGAAATGCCAATCTACAGAGAATGTCTGCAGCCTAACAAGAAGGAAAGTATTTCCAGCGTCTTTGGGTTGGTTTTGTTCTTTGTTTAGGGTTTTTTGTTTATTTGGGTTTTATTTGGGTTTGTTTGTTTGTTTTTGTTTTGTTTGTTTTATTTGGTGTTGGTTGGTTGGTTTGATTTTGTTGGTTTTTTCTACAAGAGAAATTCCTGTTTGGGATGGA
The DNA here is from genome assembly GCF_021018805.1 of Prinia subflava. Taxonomy (NCBI): domain Eukaryota; kingdom Metazoa; phylum Chordata; class Aves; order Passeriformes; family Cisticolidae; genus Prinia; species Prinia subflava. The sequence continues at coordinate 49,177,324 of NC_086251.1, read as the reverse complement.
GCTACCAGCAACCCTAAAGGTATTTTTGCCTTCAGCATCATTTTATTTCTCCCCTCAGGTCTTTGCTTGTCCAGCTATTGCATATTGTGATATGTTCCCTAGAGAGGCTGTGGAGTCTCCTCTGGAGAGACTCAAAAGCCATCTGGACACATCCTGAGTAACATTCTTTACTAGGAGACCCAAACTGAGCAAGGACATTGGATTAGATGAGTTCCAGTGGTCCCTTCCAAGCTCAGCCATTCTGTGATTCTGTGAATACCTCATGATGGAGGAGAGCTGGTTCTGTCATTCTGGTCTGCAGAGTGAAGCAGTATTTGCTGTCTGATGAAAGAGCTGAAGGTGTTTATAAAAACTATTTTTATAAGTAATCATGTCGACACATTTAATCCCAATACTTAAAATGTCACAGCCTCCTTTTTTTTTTTTTTTTTTTTTTTTTTTTTAATGTCCTTTTATTGTTGAATGGTTGTAGTTAGTCAGTGCTGAGGAATCTACCTGGATGTGCTTCAGTGCTCTGCAGCTAATTGTTTTCTATAGTGCCCTTCCTGTGTCAGCTATCACTGGTATTTGTGAAGTGCTGTTATTTCTACTAGCAGGTTACACCTTAGTTTGGGGATTTGCAAATAGATGTTTTTCTCACCTATATCAGCAGCTAACCCACTTCTTGGTTCTTTTAGTCTTTCTCAGGTCAGATCTGATATTTTTCAGAGTTTGGTATGGTGTGTGGGTTGAGGGTTTTTTTGTTTGTTTCTTTTAATACTAACTGGTAAATCAAAATCCCTTTTTTTTTTTTCTTCCTTTTTTTTTTTTCCTTGCTGAATGGACTAAAGCATAATGATGACCTAAGCCAGACCTTTAAGATGCTCAGCTTGCCAGGAAGGACACCTGAATCATTAGGCTGTGCATAGTGATTAGGTTCTTCATAATGATTCATTATTTACACAGAGTGAAACTGCATAAAACCAGAAACAGAGATCAAGAGCTTGACACCTGTGTGTGCTATCCATGCCAGTACCTCCAAGTCTAGTACTTAGGACAACCTGATGGCTTGATGAGTTTCCATTCTGAAAAGTCCTTTCTCAGCAATTCCAAGCCAGATTCTTTGGTGAGAAGCACTGACAGTCCCTTTATACCAAAGTTATTCTAATTCACAACTAAAATATAGTTAGAAATATAATTTGCAGAGTAGTAAGAATATATAACACAATTGCTATGGTTGAAGAAAAATTTTTATACTGCTGCTCTATTTCCTATCTGAGGGGTTTCATAGCTCTTTGTCAGAGCTCAGACAACACTTTATAATTTATAACCCTTGCAACCCTGCTGGGGTGACAGTGTCTGTCTCCTGAGCAGTTAGAGGACAAATACATCACTGCCTGCTTGAAGATGCAGACTGTTAGTGGGCAATGAGGCCAGTCTGCTCAGAGTATCCCTTACAGTAAAGTAATCAGTGGGGCAGTGCAGTCATTTAACTCCGTGGGCCGCGCTGGCTTTGCAGAAATGTTTCCCTCACAGTGCCCAGGGGCTGCCAGGTAATCTAAGATCATCCTACAGATGTGTTACAAGAGTTACAGCTACAGCAGATGTTACCACAGTTACAGATGTAACTGAATCCGTGTTTGAACTTGGACATGTCAGCCCCGAGAAGGGCCCTTCAAATGCTTTCCATTACCATAACGCAAGAAGAGTGGGGAAAAATAGTTTCATCCCTCACTGAAAACTGAAAATGAACTTCTTTGTATGGGAAAAAAGAGAATGGCAGGTCAGATGTTGTGGGGACATTTGGAATATTTTGCTGAACCTGGTTTTGATTAAAAATATGGAGATATATAAAATCAAGTTCGCTTTAAATAGAATTACGCTCAAGTGGTGATGTGGTATTTATATATTTTAAATATGTTCTGATCCTAACTTACAGAAAGTTTTCTGGGGAATGCTATGTTTTTCACTGTTAGTTTGATCCTCTCATTGCTGCCTCTAGCTTGTGGCTGTCTGTACTCACCAGGGGAGCTCCTTTGCCTTTTCAATTAGTCAGCCAAAGAGACTGATTCTTACCTTGTTTTAGAAGCTGCTGTGCAGAGCTGCTGTTAGCCACATATGCTCTGCTTCCTCAGTACTACTAGTTTCAGTGCTTTTTAAAAAATATTTATTTGTTCTTTTAATCAGGATTATGGCAAATTTGTAGTGACTATGGATATACTACAAGAGAGAAAGAGCAAGGGAAAAGTCATAAAGGAGTTCATTTACGGGCACTTTAAACCCCCCATTCAAACAACATTATTCTAAAATAACCATGATTTGACTTTCAGATAAGTGGACCAATGTCCAGTTTACGTCCCCTAGGCATCGTATCGTTTAGTCTGCATGCTTATGTGTTTTGAGATGTTCTTATCCTGATGTGTTTTGAGATATTCAAGTAGTTCTAAGGATTATTCATGTTAGCAAAAGGCTAACAAGACAGTTGGAAAATAGCTGGTATGTCAGTTCCCTCTCTAGAGGTACAATCACCATTGCTAACTCTTAAGATGCTCTTCCTCTTCTGTCCCTTGGGGTTTTTTTCACCAAAATTCTGTTTGTTTGGCTGGGCTTAGGTCACCATTACACGTCGGGGGGGTCACAGCCTCTCTGAGGCTACTGGTCTTCAGTTAATTCTTTGTATTAGCAGCTTCACAGAGTTAGCTTGATAAACATTCCACTGTTGTTCTTCCACCTAGGTTTTCATCCATATTTGTTCCTCTCTTCATTTTTTCCCCATGCTCTTCCCTTGTGTTGCCTGGTTCCAAAATGGGTGGAGAGGCTCACTGTTTTATCCCTGTTTTTAATCTGTAGCTTCTAATTTGGAGGTAGAAGTCAAACCAACTTTTCCCTCATGTTTTGATTTCTTCCAATGATTTGTCCACCTCTCCTCCATATTAGTTGTAATTCTAGAAATGCTGTTCAGTGTAGTATAAAGTATGACATACAGGCAAAATTTGAGAGAGTATTGGGCTTATGGACTTGCTTTGGATTTACACCAGCTTGAGCAAGTGGCCCTATTTTGGTCCTGGAGTGTATTAGATCTACACCATTAGGATGATGCAAATGGTAGTGGGGTAGATAGACCAAACCCATTGGGTTTTATTTGATGTCTAAAAGCAGGTATACCCAGCAGGATCTTCATTAATCAAGGGAGAATGCTGCTTTATATTTTCCAATAGTTTGGGGGAATTATGAAAGGAGAATTCATCATGTGCTGCATCATGAGGGACAGCTAATGACTGCAGAGTATATTCCATTCTGCCAAATTGTGCAGCAGAGGTATTTCCTGAAAATATCAGCTCACCTCTTTTTCGTCTTGCATGATTGTAACTGAGAGCAGAATCTAGATTAGTGTGTCAGTCTGTGAAGGGAATTTCCTGCTAGAGACTTTGAGAGTAAAAAAAGAAGTGGAAGATAAGGAAAATTATTATTATGTTGGAGCATGAGTTAATGATTTCTAGAATCTCAGCTCTGACGTACCCGTCTGCACTTTTACTTCTTGCTGGTCTTTATCCTGTGAATTCTTGACTAGTTCCCATTCAGCAAACATCTGTCAGGCATAATAATTTCAAGCATTAATCCTTACAGGAATTAATCAGCTTGTTAGTTGATGACCTGAACTAGATAGTTTCTGGGGATTATTGCTATTTAAATCTCACCTACGTTTTAAACAGTGGCAGCATGCCCTGCTCTGGGTTTATTTTCTTTCTTTTTTTTTTATTTCTTTTCTGCACTGATATATCTTTGGATTGCCATCTCCTCTTTCACTCCGGCAGCACGGGAGGAGGCAGAGAGGAAGTCCTGTGCTTCCTCCTGCATTAGTGAGGAGGAAGCCACTGGTTTCTCTTCATGCCAGGCTTGCTCGTGCTGCCAGCTGTGCCGAATTGCTGTTCTAACGCCCAGTGGCCAGGCTGGGAACCCGCCAGGGAACTTGGATGGAATCACCACAGACTTTTACCTACCCTTTTCACCAGATTTCCCAGGATTTTGGTAAGGTTTTTTTGAAAGGTTACTTTTTATTTCATAATGTAGTGAGATAGTTGTGACAGGCAGTGTGTCTGTATCTTTTGGCTCCTAATAAATTTTGCACTCATTTTCTGCTTTGCATTAAATTTGCTGGAGACATGGAAGAGTTAAAGATATCAAATGTCTTGAAATCTCAAGGACTTGAATTCTAGTGAAAGGGGAAATAGAAGTGAGTGGTCTGCTGCAGGAAAGCCATGACAGAGAGTTCTGGCAGCACCCAGCTGGTGAAGGGCGCCAAGATCAGCCGTTCGCGCGCTTTTCTCCAGAGCAAGCCCACACCTCCCCTCCTGCCTGCTGCCAGCACCACAGGGAAAGGGTGGGAGGGCCAAGGGGGAGCGCCCAGTGCAGTGAAACAAGGCCTGATAAATTGTTTTGTGAGCAGCAAGCCGGGATGGGGAACTCCTTGATGAGGCAGGAGAAAGGAAGCCAAAATATCCCTGCTGTGGTGTGCACCAGAAGGGCTGGAGATAAGGGACAGTCGGTGGAGTTCACAGAGTCTGCTGGGAGCTGGGAGTGTGGCTGGTGCTCAAGATGTGATAGCAGCTTTTACAGCCCCAAAATGTTTGCTGAACTGGGACTGCTGTGATCCCTTCCCTGAAGTGTGGGTTTAAGATCGCATGTGTAACTGTTGAAACATGACCTGAGGGTGTGCAATAGGTAAAAAAAGGGGACTAAAGAAATTCAGATTTATTTTTAAAGCAGGGAGCATAGTTTGCATAAACACCGTTGCTTGCGTTGTGCTCATTAAACCCAAACAAGGTTAGCAGATGCTCTGCTCTGTGGTGCTTCAGCAATTGTCCTCATCAGAACTGGACATATTTTCCTTCAGGAAGCTAATAACTGGCTTCTCCTGTTTTATGAATCAACCTTTTGCAAGGTACCTGCTGAGCCCTGATCTGTAAATTGAAAGGGAAATAATGGAGAAAAATGTCAGTGATATGCAATGCCTTTAAAATACAGCAGGTGTTTATGTTATCTTTAGAAGATAGCTTTGGAGACTAGTGGGGAGATATTTTTATTTCTTTTAGACAAAAGTCGAGTTTGTGCCTTAATGTCTATTACTCCTTGTAGAAGAATTATATATTACTCGGTTTAAACAAATCTATAGCTTTATACCTTTTCCTTCTTTCAAGTGTTTGAGAATAGGTCTGCCAGTGTGTGTGCACAAATCCTTGGCTGATGTGGACCCCTGTTGCTCTAGATGTATCTCTGTGTTAGCTCTCTGGCAGCCCCAGGGATATGTCCCACAATATTTAGGGTGGAATTTTCAAACTTGCTGAGAAGCTGCACGTCCTGAGGCCCCCTTGGGGTCCGAATGGAGCAGAGCTGCCTGATCTCTTCAGAAGGGGACGGGGGGGGGAATGAGAAAAAGAGCCTTGGTTTCTCGCAGTACTCTATTTCTAAAAGGCAGTTGCTAGTGGATGATAGGTGTGAGAAGAAAAAGCCTTGGCTTTCCTTGGGTAATTATCTGTGACCACAGCTGTAAATGGCTCTCTGGCCCTCCTCACTGGGGGATGGCTGCTCACAGACGCAGCTGCCGATTACTCTTCGCTTGAGGTTTGATGAATCTCATCAGGAAGGAGGAGGTTCCGGTCCCCTCTGCGTTTGTAGACGACAGGACTTCGGTCCCCATGAGGCATAAAAGCCTGCTAAAAGGCGTCCTTCCTCCGCGCTGTGGAGTCCCGAGGCACAGGGAGCCGGGCCGGGCAGTGCTGGGCTGTTCCAGCCGGCTGGAGGGCTCTGTGGGGCTGCAGCCAGATGTGGCCGTGCTCTTTAACCCACACGGCCTGGCGAGCTCCACTGTGGGAGGGTGACCAAGACGTGGAAACTGCAAGAGTTCAGGCAAAAATGAGTCACGAGAAAGCAGCCTGTTTAATTCAATTCCAAGAATGTTCTCAACTGCTCGAAATTAATTTATAACCAGCATTTTGCAGTGGTCTGCTTTGTTTGTGAGCTTGGGATGAGCTCGCTGGCAGTTCTAATAGTGTATTTTGTTTGGGATGCAGGCAGGCCTTGTTTGCCTGTGGGTTTCTCTGAACACAAAGCAGTGCTGTTTTGCAATATAAAGCCTGACATTATCAGATTAATGCAAATATTACTTTTAATTATGTACTGAGTGCTGACTGTTTAGGTATAGCTACTTGCTGTTTAGGTAAAGCCTTCTGTGTGTTCTTGACAGCATTTCAATTGTTCATCTCTTTCAGGGGTCATTTTTCTCTTTCTTTATATAAACGGATTTTTCTGTTCCGTGAAAATGAAAATCTGCTAATTTTTCCATAACCATATGCTTTGATCCCAAGAAAATAACTCCTAATCAACAGCTTTAGTATCTAAAATTAGTATTGTCCCACTTGCTACTTTTTTTTTCAATTCCATAAGTGTCACTTTCACTGTCATTAACATAACTGAACAGATAATGTTTTGAAAGATATGTCTGAGAAATCTTGTTTTGGAGAGTTAGTCCTTCATCTGTTTTAAATGGGACAAAAGACCTGTGCCCTTAGAGCATACTTGTAAAGTACTTGTAAGTGACTTGGTTTCTAAGAAATATTTCTGGTATATACTCGAATCTAAAGATGTATTCGTTTAAAAGCCATGTGTTTAGTGCTCCAAGTTACACACTCAAAGGTGAAATAGTCAAATGATAGTCAAAAATATTTTACCACTGATCTTGTAAGGGGAAAAAATTGCATGTGTAAAAACCCCCCCAAGATCCAAATGTGGAAACAGTGATGTGGAATAGGAAAGGATACAGACTTGCAGACAGACTGACATCTTGTAGCTTTGAGCATCCAAATTAAAACTATAGACCGGTTCAGAACACAGGATTCCTGAAGGTGCATTATCCACCTCTGGTGTGGTTCCTTGCCTGGAAGTGCCTCTCCCTTGCACTGACTCCCCAGGGAATCGCAGGGCTCCCACCCCAGGGTGTCCCCCCGACAGCCTGTGGTTCAGTGCAGTGAATCCCCTTTCCTGCCATGAGATCCAGCCCGTGCTGAGGCCACATGCTCCACCTGGGCTGGAGGGGCTCCACCTGAGTGTCTCTGGTTCCAAGGGGTGGCTGCAGGGCATGGGTGGTGGAAGCATTGCACAATGCAGCTGAAGGCTCTGACAGCTCTCTTCCCTCCATCCCCCGTGTCCCTAAGTGCACACTGATGCCTTGCTTTCATTGCCAAACCCCTTCCGACTTGTCCTCGGTAATCTCTTCGGGACAGAGGCATTATCCTTTTAACTGTAGGGCAATTCTGCTCACCGAGGGTGCTGGGACAGCTCATGTGGCTTAACACTCTGGAGTCCTGATCACGCCTCTGGCCCTTGGGAGCTACCGTGTGACAGGCTGCACAGAAACAAGGAGAGCTGTTCCCAGCTAGCCAGGGAAGATGGGCAGTTTCTCATTGGGGTTGTGATGCCAAACCAAAGCCAAGCAGCACAGCTGGGTATTAAGGATTGCCAAGAAGAGTTACTTGGGACTAGTCTGCAGAGCGAAACTAATCTGCAAAGTGTGTTTGGCAAATAGGGATAACCACACCTTTGAGAAAATTAGGTTGTCTCTACACAATAATATGAGCAGCAAAAGAGGAATGATTTATCAGATATATTATTCACTCTGAATTGTTCACTGATCTCCAGCCAAGGGGCAGATACCACAGACATTTATTAGTCAATATATCAGTGCTGTGACTGGCACCCAGTACTGAGGGATCACATAGTCTGTGAGGACAAGTGAGGGAGATAATTGAATACATAAATATTAGTCTCCAGAGACTGTGAAACTAATGCTGGTGGCTTGCAGGGCTTTTTGGTTGGCTCACTGATGGTAAAACTTAGGGAGCTTATAAAAGCTGAAACCAAACCTACTTGGAAAATTGTCCCCAGCTGCTGGAGATGTGGATTGCTGGTAAACCCACAGATATCTTTTGGGTAATTTCCCCATCAGATTCCCTGTTCCCTTTGCTGAAGCTGTAGAGCAGAGGTGTTTAACCTGTGATTTCCCAGACTAAAGTGTCTGTGAATGGTAACTAGGAAAATGAAGGCTCTTGTTACTAAGTTTGAAGTCACTAAAAAGATATCTGCATGTCAGCAGAGACATTTGAAGTGGTACAGATTAGAAAAGGCTGAAAATCACCCTCTGCAGCATTTATTAACAGAATCTTCAACTTTGTTCTTGTCCTTTCAAGTATTTCCCTACTGCTTAGAGGCAAGAAACAAAGTGTCTTTGAACCCAAGTTGTTATCTGTAAAAGGGATAGGATAGTCTTACTTCCCAGGAGGGCTGACTGAATAAATGCTCTGAAGATTGTTTATACCTCAATAATGTGGGGATAGAAAAGCAAAATCTAAACCAGACAGCTATTAATACAGATACTCTGTCTCCTTGATGGTAACAAAAGTTGTAGACCAGAATTAAACCCTGCATTTTACTTATCTAATGGAATCATGATGGACCAACCTGTCTCCTAGAGTGGCCTGGAAATGCAGAAGTTAGTGTGTGGAGCGTATGGAATGGGGAGAGATTTGTAATTAAGAGTCCTCACTTACTCTTTTAACTTCCAAATTACTTGAAGATTGAGATAAAAAATAAAAATGCTGTGATCAGATCAACTGGTTATCATTCCCTAGAAGGGAAGATGGCTCCAGGACCCAATTCTGCCTTACTTGTATGCTATGATTCCATTCAGGTATAAAACTAATTTTAAATTTCAATCCCCCTTTTTAAGGAAATGGCTTCTTAGACTTGGAAATTATATACTTAAGGAGATGGCTTCTTAGACCTGGAAATTATATATTTTCCCCAGCAGTCTTAGGAAACAAAAAGATATCCCACTTGTACTGGCTCTCACCGAAGTCTGAAATTAGTTTCTAAACAAATGGCTGAAAAAAATCAGGTATTTTTTTAAGAGTTAACCTGCACAGAACATGTGTCTGCTTTTCAGTTTTTGGTAACAAAGAGAATATTGTCAGGTGTGATCATGTTGTGACAGAATGCCTTGCATTAGCCATAGATTTCCTGTGGACTGTTTTGTAAGGGAGAGGAAGAGGCTGTGATATGGATGAGTGCTGTGTGTACTCATAATGTTGCATTCCTTGTTTGAAGGGGATGCTTGTAATGAGGATATGGATGTGTTTATTCAAAAAAACCCTATTCACAGTCTAGCTCGTTAATTAGGGCAAACAATTGCTGACTGCCATAAACATTCACTGCTAATAACACAGGAGAGGGCTGTGTTGGAAGATGGCCAAGGTGATAGGATTATGTTTTGAGCCACTGGGAATAACTACACCTTTTATTTGAAACCTTGAGAGCTCCTGCACCTACTTGGGCAGTTTAACTGGGCTCTGCATGGGTGCAGCTGCTCTCCTGGATGCTTTCAGGAAGGCTGCTAGGGCTGGCTGGATTCAAAATTCACATTAGCTCTTCCTGGAGTAGACCAAGAATATTCAGTTTTGGAAAGGCTTGGGTCAGTGCTCTGTGGTCTGTGCCAGCTCCTGACCTCTGCTCCAATCTGAAGCAGACAGACAGAGCTCCCAGCTCAGCACCTCCTCAGAGCCCTCTTTATAGAATCTAGGGAAGCTGAAAAGTTACTAAATTATCCCAGATATAAAATTCCCAGAACCAAAATTGCTTCCACACCCACATGTTTGTCTAAAATTTAATACAGTTCAGTGGGCTTTTTTAAAATCTTTTTTTCTTTTTTTTTCCACATTCAATCCCAGAACCAAATGAAAAGGGTTATGAAAAGTTTGAAGTATTTCAGTAACTGGAAAATAGTCTCCCTAATGGTGAGTGGTTTGAATTTTCCTGGACCATTTTTGTACTTTTATTTTTGTAAGAACTGGGTTCTGGAAACTAGTCAAGTAGTACGTGAATATAAGAATCCAAGACATATTGAAACCATTTAAAAGCCTATGTTCTAGAAATGTAGAGTTTAAAAGAATGTGTAAAATGGGAGTGGTTGTAAGAAATGTTTTAACAGATTTAAATTTAAAAAGAACCCTGAACCCCCAGTATGACTGGCAAAGAGAAAATTGTACATTAAGAAACATTGCAAAATAATAGGATAATCCTAAGAAAGACACCGCACTTGCAAAATAATTTTAAAAGCTCTCAGTAGTGTATTACAAATATTAAATAAGTAAATCTTGCAATGTCCCAGGAGAGTTATTAGATGCACTAACACAGCTCCTGCAGGGGCTGTACTTAGGGGATAACTGCTCAGAGAAATTTGGCCCAGTGAGTGCCAGGTGGGTCACAGAGGGGTGACCTCTGCCTGTGTCTGTCGGGGTCTGCAGAGGAAACCCAGACATGTCCATGGCTCCCAGAGCTATAGTGCAGAGCAGTCAGCTCATTCATTTATCTGCTCTTGCAGCAAGATGGCTCCAAGACCACAGCTGAAACAAAGCTGCCTCTGCCTCTCTTCAGCCCAGCCCAGCACAACTGGAGCAGATTTTAAAAGCAAAACCCAGCTTGCTGTTGCTTTGGATCTCATTAATTCACATTGGGGTATTCAGCCTGTGGGCAAGCTGGGGGTACAGCGTATGTGCCCCCCAGCATCCTTGCAGCTGCCCCTTCTCCTCCAGGATTTGGGGAAGAGGTGGTAGGCTGCAGTAATCTGACTTCCCTCCTTGCTAAATGGTTTTGTGCTTGGATGAGAGAGCGGGAGAGGAGTGATGCTGGCTTGAGACAAGTGTGTGCTGTGTCGGGTGTTCACCTTTCCCTCTTCCAAAGGTACAGGTATCCCGTGAGTGGAACTGAGCCTCAGACAAACCAGAGCAAGCCCTGGTTGTGCTGTGCATGTCCATGGGTCTGGCAGAGCTGGGCAAGGGCTCTGTGGCACTGAAACGTGTGTGCCTCCCAGACCCTGCCAGGCGCTGTTCTGGGGGTCACGGAGGGTGATTCTGAGAAGGTGGGAAGAGTTGTGCTGTGGGAGAAGTTCAGCTACAAGTTTCTGCAGGTAATCTGTCTTGCATTTTCCTGTTCCTAAAATGTGCTTTTTGTAACCTGTGGATATACTGCAGGAGCTGTTCTGGGTCTGTTCTGTTTAACACTCTGAAATACGCTTCTTCGTTACCTCTACCAAGAAACTGTTACTGCATACACACAGATAAAGGTTGGTTTTGCTCAGCATCTATGCCAGAATTTCTTAGGCATCGTTATTGTCCTCATTTAGTAATATATATAGAGATGCCAAGTGATTTCCACAGTGTAAATGTGCTCTGCACAGTATGAGTTAATACACTGATTCAAGTGGCATTAGATGGGAAGCAGTTTTGAACAGCTGGATGCATTTGAAAATAACTGATAAGAATTATTTGTACAAATTGCTCAGAGGATCTCACCAGTGCTTAAGGGGAGACGTTCCATGGCACAGTGGGTTCCAGAGACCGAGCCTGGGATAGAGCTGTTTCACCACTGTACAGGTGTCCCTAATGGTCTGCTCCTCTTACAGGTTGGTGTATGAATGACGTCTTTGCACAGCTCTATAGGTCTGTTCCAGGAGCCTCTACATCTCCTTTGTCCTTTTTGTACTGATCAGGGTCCAGAAGTATTGCTCAATTTCATCTCCAGAAGTATTGCTCAATCTTTTAGTTCCAGTGATTCCACAGAAATGGGGTGAATGCTGGTGATTGGTTAACTTTTATCCACTGATCATTAGTCACATCTTTAGAAAAAGTTGCAAAGGAGTTACGAATCTTGCCATATCTCAAATAGGCAGCAGTTGTTCTTCCTCCCAAGCAGCCAGTAAGTCAGAAATCATACTTTTACCTTGCAGGTGTAAATCATGCTGTTGGTGCTTGGGAAGGGTTCCAGAACAAAAGTCTGGTGCTGTAGCTGATTGCTTCAGCCAGCATTTGGCTGCCCTGCACGAAGGGAGGACAGGAGGTCTCAAAAGGCAGCCCAATCCAATATTGCAGGTTGTGACTACTATGAAATCCACCTGGGCATTGAGTCCATGCTAAATTTAATAATCTTTGTGGTGCTAGATACAGGAATTGCTTGGTCAGAATCACTCAATGATGTTTTATGCCTGCAGTTTGCAAAGCAAAGTTGTTTCTCCTCCTTAATATTGAAATAACTTTTTTGTGGTTTCGTTTGTTGACTGCTTACATGGGTTGACTGTGTGTGGGTTGGGGGAGGGGCTGTGTTACTGTGAGGTTTTGACAGAAATTCCTTGTGCTCAGAGAGCAGCAGCATGAGGGCAGCGTGTGAGGGGTTTTCTTTCCGTTGGATGACAGTAGGTTTTCCACTGCTTCTTAACCATGTTAGATTACCCTCAACTTTTTGTAAAAAACAGGACTAGGATAACATCATGTTCTGTCTTGGCTACTCCATGACTGGAGTACTGAAGCCAGTTTTAAATATGATATGGATGTTGCCAGGAATAGAAACCTCTCCTAGGAAATGAATGCCACTTCTCGTCAGGGTCTATCCAGCAAATGCACTGTGAGTTTTTGTTTCACAGTAGCATAACTTGGAATCACCACAGCTCATGCTTGAGCATTCAGAAACTGTTTGCCTAGAAATAAATGTATGTATGTGTGTGACAAGGGGAGTTTTAGGGGACAGTCCCTCTACAACTGCCAAGTGTAGTGAGAAATGTAAATGTGAAAATGAGTTGGTTTTTCAGCTGCAATGAGATGCATGCTCTTTTTCAAGAACTGGATTATTGTAGTTCAGAAATGTCAGTTCTGAACCAGTCGTAGTTGGAGAAGGGCACATCTATCTAGCAATCCACTGAGAATAACATTACTCCATTAGCTGGCTTCGTCTTTAGGACTCTTGTGATGTAAGTCAATGATTTTAACTTTAATTATATATCCTGTCATATTTTTTATATTTGAGAGAGGGAGTAGCTGCCCCATGCCACACCACCCTTGCTAAATCCGGTACATCCTGTTTGGTTTTTTTAATTTAACTTTTCAAGGCGAGGTCACTCTTTTTAAAACTACTCTCAAGTTCTGAGAGCTACAGCCTTAGATTCTGTCCTGTCTGACAGGTCTCAGGGAGGAATCCCCTCCTTCATGCAAATGCAGCCGTGCTGGTCTGCACACGGAGGTCTGACCCCGTCCTCTGCTCCAGCTGCCCCCATGGGTGGTGCAGTCCTGCTCTGCAGGTGCAGTTCTTTGGTCCTGTGCTGGGACCTGTTGAGTAGAAAGCCTGCTGACAGCTGGGAAGCAGCAATTCAGACTGTTGTGAATGCTGACATTTCATTCCTCTGGGCTAATGTGGAAGAAAACTCACTGGGAGCTGCAGGGAAGGACCTCTAATATTGCATGAATCCTTTTACCTCATGGGAAGGAACATCGGCAGGATGGTGGGGAGCTTGCTGCTTGTGAGCAGAGGGATGGCTCTCCCTTGTAAAGACTGAGCTGCTGAGAGCTATGGGGGTTGCAAAACACCATTGGTCCAGCTTCACCAGGAGCTGTGCTCTGCTCTCACACTGAGCACTTTCTTCCACATGGATCGTTTCATGGAAACTGAGGGGCTCTGTAGAGCTGAATCCTGCACAGCAAACTTGGGTTCAGTAATTAAGTCTCAAACTTTGTGCTGGAAAAATCTTTCAGTGATGAATAACAAAGAGGAAGAATATTTTATTTTCCACAAAACACTGGCTGCTTGGCTGGCAGTAGTTGTAGGATGTGATCCAAAGCCATTGAATGTCAGTGCCTCTCGTTCTGTTCACTTCAGTGGAGCTGACCTACAGGGTGCTTTGTTATGGCTCATCCTTGTTAGTCAAGTTTAGTCCAGCAGTCCTAGGGGTGAACCTAGGATCTCTCTGCTCTATTGTACAGGCACAAAGGAGGCTGTCTGGGCAGTGGACAGCTTGTGCTCTAAACAGAGACATCAACAGAGCAACCAAGCATCATACATTCCTGCTGATTGGGAATGGGCAACAGGAGAGAGGGAGAGGAAAATTAAAAGCTTGAAGTCTGGTATGGAGTTAAAGAGATCCACCAGTGCTGATAATCTCCTCTGAAGGCTTGTTTGTGGTTAGTCTTGGAAGCTGATGGCCAATTCCTGTTGTCTGTATATCCCAGACTCTCTGCACGTGCATTCAGGTAACCTCTGCATGGTCTCAGCAGAAGTTAACTGAGCGTCTGAGCATCTGATCCTGTTCCCAGCAGCTTTAACACCTCTACAACAGCAGTTTATACACCTCTGAGTTAAGCATGTGCCAAAGCACAAAGTTAGTCTGGTGTCAGGTGCTCAGTACATGACCCCAGAACGGCATTGGGAGAGCTTCACACTGACATGACTCTAGGAAGAAACAGAAAGTGTTTGTGTTTGGTGTAGCTAATCTGGAATACACCACAAACACCCAATTAATCTCATTTAAAAGCTTTGAATTAAGTCTGTTTACTGTAATGGAGACTCCCACAGTTCTCCACCTTCTTTTTGTTTCCTGGTGTATTTTCATTTGGGAAAGCTGCAGTGTGAATATGTTCTCTGTGCTCAACTGAACAGCGATACTGCTGTAGTTTTTGGTACTATAACTCAAAGGGAAAGCCACAACATCATCAGCTTTTCTCCCTTGCTCCTTTGGATTGCCTTTCAATCCTGCTCAGGTCTTAGCCAGAACCTGCTTACCTCCCTGTTTCCTCTCCTGCCAGCTCCTTCACATGCGATGACTCAGCAGCTACAGGATGAATTTGACAGCAGCGTGGAGAACGCAGAAGCTTGGATGAAGGCCATCCAAGAGAGGCTGAGGATCAATGACAACACCAAAGGACCTCGGTCTGCCCTAGAAGCCAGACTGAGAGAGACTGAGGTAAGGCAAGAGTGATGGAATTCGGATGGAAATCACTGCTGCCATTCTTACAGCAGTTCTTGCTCTGAGCTCAGGAGTTTTCCATGAGGAAATTGTCAGCTGCCCCTACTTTTTGGAGCATTGGGCCTGTGTAGATGGGTTCTTTTTAAATTTTCCATTTGCAAATTGTTTACAGATGTAGAAAAAGAGGACAGCAATTTGCTGTCACAGGCTTCCAAGCTTTTCATATTGATTTGAAACACTAGCAGCAGGTTTGGCAGGTTAAAATGTTTACACTCTCGTCAAGCCTGGAACAATTTGATTTCTGCTCGCAATTACCATAGTAATTTGCAGATGATCAGCATATCCTATAAGAGAATCAGATCACATTAGGGTTCCATCCCCTCCAGGACTCTGGCACTGACAGGAAAAGATTGCAGTGTCCTGGTAATGGGCTGTTTTAGAGTAATTCCTTTGTCCTTTTCCATAACCCTGATGATCACAGGGTTTACAGACACCCTTTATGATCCATTTAATGAAAAGATAAAAGTTCTCATTTTTTCCTGGTTTTACTTAATCTGTTGTATAACTTCTCACAGAGATCATGTTGCAGATTGTGCCTGCTCTCTTCCAGTGATTTCACATTCATTAACTTCAGTTTCATTCGATGTTATCTAGGTCTTGTAATCTCAGAGAAGGAAACACTCTTGTTTGTCCCATTTGTACCATTCATGATTGGAGGGAGTGGTGATATTTCTGTGACTAACATTGAAACTATTTTTATACTTTTATTACCTTTAATTCCACGTAATCTGTTCTTTAATTTAAATGGCAAGATCTTTCCCATTGTTATTTTCCCCAAAGTCTCTCCTTTTGTGTGTGTACTTATATTTGGCCTGCCTCTTCTGAAGCTTAACAAAAAACGTTGATGGCTTACATGGATGATAAGGTAGATTATAGTGATGTCTTCAGCCTTTTTTCTTAACTGTGGTTTATTGGAGGATGGATCTTGCCTCTGGCATAATATAGAGACTGTTCATGGAGTGATGGATGGTGGCTAGACTGCATGTCAGTCATAAAAATCTGAAGCATTTTATCTTGGTCTATAGTTTTATTTTTCTGACCTTAAATTATTTTCACAATTTTCTTTCATCTGGGAAACTATGATGTGTACAGTCTCAAGAAACACACAAGAAACACAGGAGCTGAAGTAGAAGAGTAGTAGTTTGGCAAAGGGGGAACATTCATGGCAGAGATAACAAGTTATAAGGTCTAGAGATTTGTGGTGATGTGATATGGCCTGAACTGCTGAAGCCTGTTTACTTCTGTGGGCTTTAGAGTAGGTCTCTAACATGCAAAAAGTCATGTTAAGAGATTCTTTCAACTCAGACTTCGGAGATTCTAAAGATTAACAAGCTCTTTCTTCCTGTGTGTACTTAACCACCTCCTGCTCCTCCATCCTGCCTCCTTTCTGGGCCTGGCTTCTGTCCTCATTATGTGCTTTCCGCTTCACTTATTGGCTGGTTTGAAATCCAGTGATCCATTTTCAGTTCCTTTTTTGCACCTGGCATGCCAGGTTTTTATTCATGCTTCCTTCCTGTGGTTTATTTTCTGTTAATTTTTCAGTGAAAATGTCAGCCAATGAGACAAATCATATAAAAACAGATTTGAAAAAGAAAAATGACTGTACAGCCACTGCTTTCTCTCCAGCTGTTTGCTTCTAATTGCTGGAAGAATATCAGGCTTAGAATACAGCTTTTCTCTTACACTTTACCTATTGGATGATAGCTGTAGCTTGTATTTTCTTGCTTTACCCCCTGCCCTTTGCCCTGCTTCCCTGGATTCTTTTAATCACACCTTTCTTAGTAAATAATTTCCCCAAACAACTGTTTATACATGCATGTATGCTGCCTACATGCCAAAAGATCAGGTTTTGCTTTTCCCAGAATGTGGGACTGAAGATCCAAAGGCCTTTTACTTGTCTCACCTTTGCAGTACCTGACTTCTTCAAATCCCATTGGCCTAATTTTACCAAAAGTAATCGCCGATTTTGAAAATCTTGGTGTTTCCATTGTAGAAGCCTTTTTCTTCAAACTGGAAAGCTTGCAGTTTGCCAAGATTTTATGGAAGAGCAGCAAGAAAAGCTAATTTGATAGTATCAGAAGTTTGGATAGAGAAATGTTGAAAGCTGACTTCCGAATTGGGGGATGATTAATCTGTTAAATTGTACAGAACTAGTGCTGATTTTTCCATCTCTGGATATTTAAAATTAGATGACTCCTCTTTCAGTTCCTGGCATTACTATTTGTGTAAGACACACATTTTCACCAATTCATAACTTAGCAATTTAGGGTCAAAGCAAAAGTTGGTAGTAGGCAGAAAATTCCACTAGTTAATTTCTCTTGGCTTTGTTTCTAAGCCAACTTTTATTTGCACTAGGAAGCCTTTTTATGATTAGAAGCTTCAGGATTTCTTATAGTATAGCTTTGAGAGTTTGCAGTGTAGCCTGTGGAGATTGCCTCTTTGTGCTTTGGCAGGTGGGGGAGAGCAGCTGGCCTGTGGCAACACACTGCTGTAACCTTATAGCAGCAATGGAAACCCAGCCACAGGCATTTCATAGAGGATAGCCTGGTTTTTGTAGCTAACTTAAATGTTTTTCAGCTGCTGTGTGGTTTTCAATTAAATCCAGTCCTTTAGGATGTTTAAGAATAAACATGTCTGAAAAAACATTCATGTTTCCCTTTCAGGAGAAAATGCAGCAGGGAGTTAGGTGGGAAGGGTTAATGGTCTGTGTTGTGTAGAAACATTTCCATCCCACGCTAGTGCTGTGTTGATGACTGGACTCGATGATCATGAGGGTCTTTTCCAACCTAAATGATTCTATGAGTTCATGATTCCTGGGTAAAAACAAAGTTTACGTTTCATCAGTTGTGCTTGTTTTCTTTCCATGCTTTCAGTGTCATTTGTTTTTCTCATAGAAAATACGTGCACTGGAACCAGAAGGCAGCTTGAAAATGGACTTGATTCTTGTGAAGGCAGATGCTGCTCTTCGCAGCATCAGTGAGGATAAGAGGCATGAGGTGCTCTCTAAACTAAAGGACATTAAAGCCTTGTGGGAAGAGACAGCCATATACATTACTCATTGTCACAGGTAAGACAAACATGCTCTTGAGGCAGCTGTTTCCTCCAGTGCTTTCATGAAGTGCTTCCTGCTTCTCTCTGCTGCCTGGGTTGTAGATAGCAATTCCCTGCTAATCCCAGTCCCGTGAAGATTTTGGGTACTGTGTGGGGAGAGAGGATCAGTGAGACCTCAGTGCTCTGCCTTCACAACCTGGCCCTCATGGTCTGGAAAGATGAGTTTGGTCAGGCATAGGAAATACAGAACATTTCCTCCCCAAAGCAGAGAGGACCTGGGACGTGAATCCAAACCCTGTGGAGTCAGAGCGAGTTAAAATTGCTGAGAACCTTGTGCACTGCTTTGTAGGCCCTTTTGAAGCTGTTGGTCTGCACTGCTCCCATCATCATTTCATCTAACTCCTGTCTCTTGCTCTCCCCAACAGCCGCATTGAGTGGGTCTGGCTGCACTGGAGCGAGTACCTGAAAGCCCAGGATGAGTTCTACACCTGGATTCACAACATGAGGGTGACCTTGGAGCCTGACATTGAGTTGCAGCTTGGCTTGAAGGAGAAGCAGTGGCAGCTGAGCCATGCTCAGGTTTTGCAGAACGATGTCCTAAATCAGTCAGTCCTGCTGGAAAGGCTGCTGGAGGAAGCTGCTTCGTTGTTCAGCAGGATAGGTGACCCCAGTGTTGATGAGGATGCTCAGAAGAAAATGAGGGTGGAATATGAAGGAATCAAACAAGAAGCTCAGGTATGCTTATAAAGAGTGGGAGGGTGTTCAAATTCCTCCAATCTATGGTGTTGTTTGCCACTTGCTCCTTGAGTGATGGGGCTTATCTGGTAGGACTGCAACAGGAAGCAGAGCTGAGGACCCCTGTTCTTTCCATCAGTGGATTGTTTGAAACAATTGTCAAGTCCCAAGATGAGCTGTTGTCCTGGGGTGATGTTAATGGGGATGCTCTTAGATGGTGCTTTATAGTGTGTTGTAAAGTAACTGCAGGCTCCTTGCTGTGACCTGGTGAATATTGCTTTAGGTCATCTCTGAATAAGGTTTGAATTGTTCCTCATCTTTCAGCACATTATGTTGCTACATATGCAGTACAAATATACACATACAGTACATATACAGTTCATGTATGACCAGAGGCAGAATACCTGTTCCAGGAGCCAGGGAATATTAGATGGACACAGCCTGGCTGGAGGAAGCAGCATTAGCTGAGACCCAGAGCTGCCCACCCTGCCTGCAGAACTGGGAAACTCAGAGGTGGGAGTCAGCTCTGGCCCAACACTTTGCTCACTGGCCAGTTCCACTATCTGAAAGATTTTCATGCACACAGATACTAATTCTTGCCCAATACTAATCTTCCACTGTGCATAGTTTAACAGGTAGGCTGGTGCAAGACATCCTGCTTCATCTTTCAGTACCAGTGACTTCCTTTCACCCATTTCTGAGTAAAGATTTCAGAAAATGCTTCTATTTTCACTTCTAAAACTCAAATAAAGACAGGATTAGACCATGTGGTATGGCCAAGGGGCAGACATCTGTGGATGAACAGAAGAACTCAATTTCTTACTAACCAAATCAATAGAAATACCTGAAGGGATATTTTAAATGTATATATAGACACATCTATACCAAACATACAGAAATTAAAACCTTGTTTTTGCTCATAGTGACTTCCAGGAATTTTGTAGGCTGGAATTACCTGGTGCAAATAGAAACCATTTTCATTACATTGGTTCTGCTGTCTGCCTCTGTTGTAATGCTGCCTTCTATTACTTCCCACACCTACACACCAGTCCAGAACTGGAGCCTGACAGTGATGGATGCTTTCCCTCCCTGGATGCCTTTGTACAAAGGTAACTTCAGATCACACTGGAAGAACAACAGCATTGGGATGCTTGTTCCATTGCCCTGCTTGCTCCATAGATACACTTTCTCTTCAGAACTAAAATACCCCAGGCCCCAAAAGTGACAAAGAAGCCCCTAAGCAGGCATCTTTTGTGAGCACATAGTTCAGATACTTTTCTAGCCAGAAATATACAACTACTGCTAATGTCTCTCCAAAATCTAGAGTGTATTTGGAAATCCTGTTGCTGCAGCTGCCACAGAGAAGCCACCAGCAGACTTGGGCCTCAGCACTGTTTATTTATTTTTAAAGGTAGATTGCTTGATTACAAGGCATCTGGATATACAATTATGAAGGTTCCTGGGAACTGAGGTGTTGTGTATCTAGATTTAAAATTATCATTCACTCCCTCCTCATGAAAATTGTCTGTGGTTTTGAAGCCGGAGACAGTTGTCAGTTATTTTAATAAAGCTGTTCTTTCAAACAAGTAATTTGAATACTCAAAGCCAGAATGTGACCTCTCTGAGGCTGATTTTACATAGTGTGATTTCTCTAACCGACTTGGATATGTGCTGGCGTAAATGAGATCAGGAAGTGGCTCATACTAGTTAGACAAAATATGTCTTTATGTTTCCAGCCAACTGAGACACTAGAAAAAGCTTTTCTTTGGCATTGGTTATAAATACCACATTTCATAGAAGGATGAAGTAAGAGAATCCAGCTAAGAAATCCCTCTTTCGGGAGGTATGGCACAAAGAAGGGAGTTGGAAAGCCTTGGATTTTGCAGCTGAAGCAAATGAGGGGTTTATTATCTTATGCCAAGGTTACAGGCTTGGGAATTGCATTGGAAAGTATGAAACACTTGTTAGAGAAACCCTGCCACCTCTTCCAATGGGCAGGAGGAGTGAATGAAAGAGACACAGGAGTTGTAAGGGGATTGCTCTGGCCCCTCACATGATGAGAGGCCAGACTAAATGTGCCTTGCACATGCCAGCTGAATGCCTGAGCAGAGGAGGCTCACTGGTGTTTGTAGATTACAGTGGTGTTTGAAGAGCATTTTTAGACCCTGTGCAGTTGTCCAGCTCTATCAGAAGGCAGGCTCTTGGACAGTGTTTCTTAAATGGTTTGCCTGTGATATTGCTTCTCTGGTATGAGCAAATGGTGGGAGGTTTTTTTTTAATTAGTGCTAACATGTGTCTTTAACATTCCCAAATTTTAAAAGCATATAGTTTAATTATGTCGACAGGAGAATTTTTAGATGTGGCAGCCATTTCCTACATGCTTTCCCTTGCCCAGGAAATTAAAAATATGCAGAGGTAAATGTTTGTGTGTTTTAGCATAAATGATGATTGAAGATGGTAAGAAAAGTTATGATATACAGAATGTTGATATTTAGGAAATATATTAAATACTTCTGAGCACATCAAATTAATTTCTGTCCATGTTGGCTCTGTTAACTGAAACCTAGATACTTAAAATAGTTTGCTAAGGTACCCCAAGGGTAAGACTAAAAGCACCAAGAAGGGCTACAGGAGCTTTCTGTACTCTCCTTGAGACTCCACAGAGGGATTTAAAGTAGGAACCTCCTTTATGTTCTCCAGATTGCCTTCCAGAGGAGGCTCATTTGCCTTCACTGACTGTGAAGGGAGCTTAGGGGAGAGGGCTTCCTAAGCCTCTGTCCACCTTCCTTGAGTACCCAGGGCTGGGCATATCCTGCCCTTTCTCTGCAGCCCAAGGCAAACCCATTCTTTTCCTGTCTGTGCTCTTGCTCTTTGCAGAGCCATGCCCTTGCTTCTTGTGTCCTCACGTTAGCCTAGTGAATGTGGATGTTGAATTTCACTCTGTGCTGCTCCCCAAACACCTAATGTAACAGGAGCTAGTGATACCTTACATTTCATCATTGGAAACTTTTCCTGCTTAACCTCTGGTGGAGGGAGGGCTGAGCCAGCTCTCTGTATGACTTTTGTCTGACAACTAGCACAGTCTGTCCAGATCCATGGCATCTATTCCTTGACCGCACACACCAGCAGTGCACCCAAGCTGCTTATTCCTTTGTTTTAGCTGGCCAAGGGTAGGTTGTTTTCACTTCCTTTTGAACCCCCTATATATCAGCCTAAGATTTTTGAGCCTAATAACATCTCTGCTTTGTTATCCTGGTTTACGCCCTCTGGAGCTTCTGCTAGTAAAACAAATCAACCTAATTCCCTGGAGTCAATAAGCTTGGTTCAGTTTGATGTATGGCCCTTTTACACTGCTATAAGATTGAGTTCTTCAGGTCCTTGACCTGAGGTTGAAGGATGAATTGTTTAGCCTCTGCAGATTTGTGAATTGACACACGGGGATTTAGCAAGTGAGGTTCTGCTGGATGCATCTTGGCCACAGAACTCTGCAGTCATAATTCTACCTTTTGGGTTCATCCAAACCTGTCTATGGCTGGTGCTATTAAAGATTGTGCTCTAATAACTGGGCAGCTTTTCATCACCCATGGGAAACAACTCTCCCTTAGCTATCCCTCTTTTGTCCCACAGCAAGTCAACTAACTTGAGGGGAGTCACTCAGGATTTGCACAGGTCAGCAGAGTCTGAGGTGGCAGTGTGAAAAACAGACTGGTGGTATTCCACGTGCAGGGTGGTGCCTTTGTAGTGCACCAAGGGCTTCACCTGTCCCAGAGGGACTGACACCCCCAGGACATGAGGGATCCTGTTGGCCTGGCTGGAGAACAGGCTGACAGAATGGAGATGGCTCACTGCCACCTCAGGCAGGTTGGCAGATGTGGGGACCTGGCCAGGGCCTCACAGGGACAAGGGAAATGCAAAGGGGACTTTTCAGCTCTGCCCACCACTGCAGCTGTCACTCTACTTGCCGTGGAGGGCAGCTGCTCAGTGATGTGTCCTGTATTACACAAAATAAAACTTGGCCCATTGTCTGTGAGAGCAAAGGCTGCTTTCAAGGGTTTGCACAAGGAATGATTTTTTTTAACCTAATGTAACCACAGTGTACCTCAATGGGTCTCCATGCTGACTGGAGAAGGGCAAGAAAAAATCAATCTGGTTTTGCAGAAGATAATATTTAGGATGAATATTATACTAGTGAACCAACAGAGCAGGTGATCTGTGTCAAAATCAAAAAGGCCTGAACTTTGGCTGGCAACAAGGCTAGTCTGAGCAAAGGTGACTCTGACTTGTGAGGAGTGCCAGGCTGCATTAGCAGGCAGCAACTCAAGACGTGCAGGCCCTTGTAAATTCAGGGTAACTTGCAAAAAGGAAGCCTACTTTCCATTGGCTTGAATTTGCTTCCAGGGTCTGTGATACCACCACAGAATAGTTTGTGACCTGCTAAGTACAAAAGTACAGGATTACACAGTTGAAGGTGATGGTCATTTTCCATGGAGTCTGTTTAAATAATGAACTATTTAAAACAATTTTCATGCCTCTATTTTCATTTTGAGAGATAAGAAAGATGTGCTTGCCTTTATATTTAACCCACAAGAGGAATGTAACTGCTTGTCTCTCAAAGTGAAAACCAGAAACAAACTTTTGTCTCTTTCCTTTTTCAAACGAGAGAGTAGGAAGGTTTGGAAAGCCAAAAATTCACCTGACAGGGCCTTGCAGTTTGTGTTTTTAGAGACTTAGACATTGAGAGCCTGCAGCAAAATCCAGACAGGAACAAGCCTTTGTGTACTTTTGTGTTCTGTTTCTCGAGGTAAACTTTGAATTCCTGCAGAGGCCAAGTGTTATCAGGGCTCATGAAAAGGGAGTCTTGTTTATAAATTCTGGGTTACAATGTAAAGGAAAAAGAGCCAGATAAGCCCAGTCCTCATCACTTCTGATGTTTCTTGTTACAGAACAGAGTGAAACTGCTTGAAATGATAACCAAGGAACATGAGCAGTACAGCGCCAGTGTCAACCAGTTTCAATCGTGGCTGAACGGTGTCACAGAGAGATTAAACTGCTGCATTGGAGAAGCAACCAAGTCTTCAGCAGAGGACAAGCTAAAGGCACTGAAGGTCTTTGAACAATATAGCTCTAACAAGGAATTTAAATTCTGTGTTTTTCATGCCTATATGTGTAGCCCAAACCATACAAGGGTGTCCTTGAGAAAAGAATTACAAGTACAAAATAGATGGTGATTTTAGCATGGGCTAGGGTAGATGAGTTGTATGAGGTCCTGCAACTGTTTGTAGGTATGGTTCTTCCAGTATGAGTCACAAACTGGTCTGATTTGTATCTCTTAAAGCCTGATCTCCAACGGTTATGTGATTCTTTGAGAATCTTGTTTAAATAAATCAGATTTGGTAAAATGATCGAAATACACCCTGAAGGTTCACAGTTTTTGAGAGTTTGGAGCTGGTGATGAAAATACCAGTTTTGAGAACAATATCCTTTATTTTGGTGCCAATGCTTTTAATGTTTAATTTAAAATCTCTGAGATCCAACTATTAATATATATCTAATGCCTGCAGATCCTGTTCTCTTTGTCAGGGATCTCAGGTGGTAAGCATTAATGAAAACCAGTATTTTCAGAATCAACGGCAATTAGTATTACTCAGAAGGCAGTCAGATGACTAGCCCTGGCTTCTGGTCACTTCAAAAAAGACATATTTTGAAATAAGAAGTGAAAACCAAAATACATACACCAGGAGAGGCGATCTTTTTTCCTACTGATTTCAGCTTTTTCCCCAGCTTCCCATTCATGCAGATAATCTTTATTAAACTTCTTTTTGCAGGAAATTGCCAAAGACATTAGGAGTGGTGGAAAGAAATGGAAGCACCTTGAAAACCAGTGTGCAGAGGTGATTCAGAATACCTCTCCTCTTGGATCTGCAAGACTGAAGGATGAACTTGAAGAGCTAAGAAAAGCCTTGGAAAAGTTGAAACTGCTGAGTAGTGAGGAGGAGGAGAGATTGCTCAAGATCCAACAGTCTGAAAGTGCCTATGAGTCCCAAGCCAGGCAATTAGAAGCAGACATCCAGAAGCTGAGAAAAGATCTACAGAGACTAGAAAATGATCTGGACCCTGGGGAAGGGGAAAAGACTGAAGATGAGTTTGTAACTCTGTGGAGAAAATGCAATGTAAGTTGTTATCCTTTGTGTGGAGGATCAAGTGCAGCCATAGACTGAACATGCATAGTCACATCCAACAAATGCCTGTCCCACTGGTTAGAGACCATAAGGAAAGAGTATAAGTGTGTGTGAAACACACTGAGGAAAATGTGACTGGCAACAATGGAGTCAACTGCCCCAGCCTGCATCTTATGCTGCACAGAAGGAGCATCCTCCTGTGATAGAGGATGTGCTGGAGTTTGTGCCTAGAGTTCAAAGGGATTGTATGCAAAAAGAGCACAATACAGAGCAAACAACACAATTTGCTCCACTTAAAAAGAAGCAGGAAATTATTACCTCACTGCATATATAAATATACAGACACAAGTACACATATGTCTGAGGTACTTGGTAAGACCACTGCTATATTGTATCTTTCATCTCTGTAAGATAGGTACTTCTCTTCCTTTACTAGCAGACACTTCATCAGTACTAAGAAGTCCCCAGATTGCAACAATCCAGTATTTGCACCAAAAGCAATCTGCTGCAAAAATGAGTGCAAAAAATTTGTCACACATTAAGTAGATGAGAATCTTTACTACTCATTTCCTTTCGAGGGCTGGTTTTGCATTTATTTTCTGTTCTCAAAATGCCTTTCATTGCTGTTTGCATGTCTAGAGCTATGCAGGACTAACTGGGAAAATTATATGCAAAAAGGTTCCAAAAAATTTAGACTGGTTCAATCTAGCTACATTAGCATGGGTTTTAGTTGTTTTTGTTTCCCTGAGTCACCCTAGAATTAAAATTGTCTATACGTGAGTTTCTGAGAAACATCTTTTCAGGGAACCAGATGCTGTTAAGACTGCTCCAAAAATATGCAGCTCATGTTGTACACTGCAATCAGTGAACTGAAACTGGGCCTGTTTGTGATTCACTCTGTTCAAACAGTGAACCCTGCAGATCAGATGCAGAGGCTGGGCAGTGTGAGGGGAGGAGAGAGAGCCTGCTGGAAAAAAAAAACTATTGCTGGCAATGTTTTCTGTCTTTGCAAAGGCCATATTCCTTATAACCAGGAAAAAACACTGAAAAGGAGATTTGTGCATACCCTGAGACACAGCCTTACTACTTCATTTCATATGCCAGACACTACATAAGCTGTGATCTGTTCATTATTTTTATAATTAAGGCAACGAGAGCAGCTCTGGCTGCAGAAGAGTCAAAGATTGAGAGGCTGAAGGCTCAGCTTAAGGAACTGCTACGGTTTTCCCAAGATGTGCAGCCACACGCTGAGAGTGTTGTCTCTGCAATACACCAATATCAAAGGTACTGGGAAGTCTGATTATGGTGGGCAGATGGGGGGAATCTTCTCTCAGGGATTGTCAGGGGCCTAATAAAAAAGTGATATGCCACCCAACTGGAGATGATGGGTAGGAAAAAAAGCTTTTGCTAATGACATCCGCCTCTGTGTTTCAGTAAAGCTGTAATTTTAGCCATTTGCTAGGAGCTGGAGGCTCCTGGTCATTTTCAAGCAGTGATCTTACATCATTAATATTGTGTATGGTTTGAAGAAAATTAGATTGTTGGCAGCTGGTTTGATCTAATTAGCATTTTATAATAATAATTTATGTGTTTTGCTTGCCTTTCATGCCAGCAACTAGAAAATCAGGACAGGAGCTGTGGTAGTAAACGGTTCAGAAGAATTATGGCCCTCCCTTGTTGAGTTTGTTGCGTGACTCACCAGCTTTAGCAATTATTTGGCAGAGATTATTCCCCTTCTCCTGGCAGCTTATATGCATGTTCCTGTTTTCAACTTGCCTTGGGTTGGAAACTCTGAAAGTTAAGCCTCTCCCAGACTTCAGTGTTTCCGTTTCCAGGCTGCCTGGAATCAGGAAGTAAAGAAGCTGCAGCAAATTTTGCAAACTAGAAGAAAGGATCATTTTTTAAGGGAAAAAAGAAGGTCAGTTCTTTTCCTGTATCCCAGCTTATTTCTCTCTGTGCACAGTATGCTGTCCTGCTGGAAGGGTTATAGGTCATTGTGGGAAAGGATTTCAGTTTAAAAACTAGCAAGTAAGCAATGTTGCAAGAGGACCAAGGCAGGCAGGGAACTTGCCTCTGAGTAGAAAATGGCAGCTGCTCCTTTGCCAGCTTCTCTCTAAAGCTTCTTTGGGAAGTCTGGCAGCTTCCCACCGAGCCTGGCAGGGGCAGCAGAGCAAATGGCAGAGGACATGTAAAGTCAGAACTTCTATTTGCGGAGCTTTTGGCCTCTGCAAACGTGCCTTTGTTTAGCCCCGTCACGGCCCAGTGACACAGGTAAGGTTGTTGGTTTTGTTTTTATAGAAAGGCGGTATTGATCCTGATGGGCATTGCTCTTACCTGCCTGTCTTATGAGTTTGCAAGATACTGTTCCCCTATGGCATTTTGCCATGTCAGGCAGGATTCTGCAAACTGGGAGGTCAGGCAAGCTGAGAAAAACAGGAGGCAGCTGCACGGGGTGTGCCACTGCTGGGCCTTGTCACTTGGCTGTGGTTGGGATAAGCTTTTTTTGGAGAGGCCTGGATATTCATAGAAGGTTTGCTGGTTTTTTTCCCCCAATAATAGAGCTGTGTATGTATGTGGATACATATACATAATTACAAAGCTTTTATCAGAATCACCTCTATGTGCTAATACAAATTCAAGTGGTTTTGCAAAATTTAAAAGAATTGTATCTGAAATAAAAATGTATTGTTCACTTTTTGTTTTAACATAAAGTTATCAAAGACCTTTTAATGTATTTTTTTTAAGAAATAAAACCTTGTTTTTTTACAGGCAACTGCAGTTACATTCTAGACACTCCTGAATTGTTTCTCCCATCAGTCAGTGAGACTGCTCTGATAATATGAGTTGTTAAATCACACTGGTGACAGTAGCCAAGAAAGATCACATACAAGGGGAGACTGCTGGCTACTAGAAAAGCACAGAAGTTCCTGATACACAGTTGCACAAAAGACAAATGTGTCCTATGGCATCTGAATAAAGTTTTGTCAGATGTCTCTGACTGACAGAGCAGCTGTTAGTATGCAGCACCAGGCCCAGGCAGTAAAACAGACTGAGGCTTTTGTTGTATGTGGCTTACACCCGAGTATTGTGTTAATTCATGCCTTGGAGAATAGAATGTTTGGGATTGGATTTCTTCATAATCCTTCTCTTGGTTGTCACTTTATCCTCACAGTGTTAGAGGCAAGACTTCTAAAATGAGCATTGACACAGAAAACCAGCTGAGGAGACTCTTCCAAAATCCCCTGCAAAGTTTTGAACAGTGGAAGCCATCGGTCCAGATGCTCCTGGAGACTCCGGAGCCAGAACTGGCTCACATTGAGGTAGCAAAGCTGTTGCTAAGTTCAGAAATATGGGTTTGACCAAGCCTGCATACAGCTGCCAGCAGCTGGAGGGTCCTGCCAATGTGGCAGGAAAACTCACAGTAGGGATGGAGGTCTTTACTTAGCTCCAGCTGCAGCACGTTGTCTTATTTTCTGCCCTCAGTTTGGTTAAGTGGAGTTGTCAGCTGAGTAGGCTGCATAAAGTGCTGGATATCTTTAACAACGATGGTAATACTGTCTAGCATTAGCCCAGACCTCCCTGGATGGGAAGTTTGTGGACTCTGATGAAGAATTATGTGGGATTAAAATGCACAATTTGTGCACATGCCCAGCAAGGTGTGTTTGTTACTTTGTCATCCCTGTGATCTCCAGAGTAAATGTATCTGTGAACAGGGATGGAATTTATCCTCAGGATGAGCATTCAAGCTGTCCTTTCTGTTGGTTGTTTAGGCCTCTTCTCTGCACAGACAACTCTTTCCATAGTACAGCTTACCTCTCTTTCTGTTCACAAAATGGATGCAGCCCTGGTGCCTCTAACATTAGCAGGAAGATTTTTCCTTTAACTGGGCACTGTCCAGGTACCTTCTGTTACCCCTTGTTGGCCCAGCATGCTGTTTTTACCTGGCTTTGTCGTACTGCTTTGGTTGTGTGACTTGTGTGAGAATAATATGGTTATATTAGGGTGTTTTTTTTTTGGTATGATCTCACTGGAAAAACTTTTCTCCTTCAGGCTGCCCTAGCTGAAAGCTCCCAGTTCAAAGAGAAGTTGATGACATTACAGCTAAAGAAAGATTTGCTAAATAATCTTCTTGGTGAGGAAAAAGCAGAGTCTTTCCTTCAAGAAGTAGCTGAAGCTTCAAAGGAGAGAGAAATTCTACATAAAAGTCTGCTGCAATGCAAGAGCAAACTCCAGGTGAAGTACAAAACCCATGTACTGTCTTTGCCTGTGATAAAGACAAAGATCAAGTCTTTACTAAGCCTACTAAATAAAAATTTATTACTAATCTCTTTTCCTAGGCTGATCAAATATTCAAATAAATTTGTGGTCTGCTACATAGTGTAGCTTGGTGATTGTTCTGAATATGAAGCAGGTATTGACAAAAGATAATGCCGAGGGGTATGTGTTGAATGTTGGACCCGTTTTCTTATTTCTCCATCTAGAATTTGATATTGCAACATAAGAACTTTGATGCCGGTTTTGCACCACTGCAGAAGAAATTATCTGCTATCAAAGCCAAATTAGATCTGGAGAAGGAACCACAGCCTGACCTCTTGGGTAAAAAGACACAACTCCAGAGACTCCAGGTACCTTACAGTATTGTTTGGCCTTGTTAACCCAGCTAACTGTGGTTTCTGTTTGTTCATATTTTATTAGCACTATACCTTTCCCATCAATTGTGTGTTAGATACTTTCATTTGGTCCAGTTTATAGCATGACTGAATGAAATTCATCACTGCAGATGAAGCACTGGCAAACTGAGCTTGAGGGAGGGAAGAAGCAGCTGGAAGCTGTTGGTGGTACACCTTCTTGGGCTAGTTTAATTGCTAAAGAAAATGTATCTTGATACTTCCCACTGGCAGTGAAACTGCACAAGCTAGATTGGTTCAGGTTAACTTCCTCAAAAGAGTTTCCACTGTTCCACTTCCTTTTGTATCCTCCTCTTTCTGCTCTTTACCTTGTCACTTAGCTGTGACACATGCTGGATTTACTCCATAGGCTGGTTCAGCTGTTCAAGATAAGAAAAAAAAACCTAACAGAAAAAGATGATTTTTTTTTTTTTGGTTAGTGTTTTGAGCTGGTCCAGCAAAGGGTCCAACATGCAGTAGAGCCTGGTGAAGGCATATAGTGGGATTACATACCTGGGAGAGGGGAGAGAAGAGCAGGAGGAGAGGGGATGTGGCTGCCACGGTGAGCTATGACAGTTCAGCAGTACTGTGGCACTTCATCCTTGGTGACCACAGGGGTGTCATCACCACAGTTCTTTGCTGCTTATACTGTGGGTCCTTTGGCACTTCCCAGCAACTTATCACCTTTGTTATCTTCCAGTAACATGTAAAGGACATCCAAATATTTTTTTTCAGAAACATTTACTCCTAGGCATTGAAATAATCAGTTTCTTGATGCCAGTGGTTGTTGCTGGGTTTTTCTGTCCTCAAGCTGTCATATGAAGCCACCTTTTGGTGCATGTTTTGTGAAAGTCCATGCCATACCCAGCACACTACACATATGGAATCTGTCTTTTCCTCTGCAGATGATCCAAGATGACTTGGCAGAGCTTGCAATTCACATGGAGGAGGTAGAGAAGCTTGTTCAGTCAGATACAACACACAGGCATGAAATGAACCAACTTTTATCTGACTCTCAGGCCCTGAAGAGATCACTGGAGGTAACGGCAGGGATTTTTTAGTTGCCTAGGGAGCTGTCAGTTGCCTCTGTTTAAAAATATTTTAAAAATTCTTTGAGCATATGACATTACATGCTTTGAGCAACAGATAGTTTCATTTCAGGGGAAGAAGGCACTGAATTCTTATTACTTTGATAACCCTTCCAGCATTCTCTGATTATGTTTAATGTGATTTCCCTTGGGGATAGGATGCTATCCACACAGATTTTATGTCTACACAAACTATTTCAGGAGCAGGCCTGAGATTTTTGACCAAAAGAGCTCATATTATCATGGTGGTGCTTGCACTTCACAGATTGCAGGAGAGGGGGGTTGTACCAAAGTGTTTGGGGTTTTTATGGCTTCGTGACCTAAAACTTAATGAGAGAGAAGTGCTGCGAGTATGTAAATACTTGCTCTAACATGAGGCATTTTGTACTTGCAAACATACTTATAAAATGACCTCCAGAGCAATCTCAGAAGAAGAGCTCATAAAGTTACCTTAGCTATGTAGTTCACTATAAAATTATGTGTGTTAAACTGTTACCTGAACATGCATTGTGGAATTTTAGTTTCAATCTCAATCATCCCATTTATCACTGAACTGAACTTGTGTCAAACAAGTCTGTACAGTCATTTCTGATTCAGGGAGTATAAGATGTGTTTGATATTGACTGGGGTACAAAAACCCCAGACATACATTCTCTATTCCCTTTCAGCTGAGAAGGGAGGGAGCTATTCTAGTTCTTAATACTCCCCCGTGTGGTTGAATTCAGGGCTGCAGGACCTTGGAGGTGTTTTCCACGCCACTGATGCTAAAGGGATAGGATTTTTCGTCTCTCATTAATAGCTGCTTTTTTCCTTTTTGCCCATGAGGTTCTGTGCCCATCATAGTGTTAGATCCCACAAAGAAAGTGCTTTTTGTCTGTCTTTGGCTGCTGACGTGTTTTTATAATTTGTAGACGATGATACAGCAGAGTGAAGACCATGTTCAGAAGCATTGGGCATATAATGACAAGCTGTCTGACCTCCAGCAGTGGATCTCAGTAACCAGGGAGAAGATTGACTCCTGCCAGGATGCTGATGGAGAGCAGAACACTGAGGGCAGGCTGGAAGACCTGGAGGTGAGAAAAGCATCTTAGTTTAAGATGTTAATTATTCACTTTGCAGCATTCAGACATTAAGAGTGGGGGTTTCAGCATTCAGACATTAAGAGTGGGGTTTTCTAGTGAGGATTTCCTGGTTCAGGACAGTAATGATGTGTTTCTCCCTCAATAACTGTTGGTTGCTGTTACCTCTCTGCTTTGCTCTGTGTTGTGGGTTGTGGGGCCATGTAACAGACAAGAGCACTGAAAATGAGTAAGAAGTGTTGAGATGGATAAAGTGTTATCTAAGGACAGATGGTCTGTTCCTGTCAGGGTGATCTCTCTGAAAAATACCTGCCTTTGCCTATGTGTACTCATCAATATGTTGAACATTCCTGCCATTTTAGCTGGCCTT
Source organism: Prinia subflava (assembly GCF_021018805.1). NCBI lineage: Eukaryota > Metazoa > Chordata > Aves > Passeriformes > Cisticolidae > Prinia > Prinia subflava. Next base: position 49,145,280 of record NC_086251.1, on the reverse strand, counting down.
GTCCTTGTTGAACTGAGCTGTTCCAAAGCTGCCCCTTTCCCCTGGATAGCAGTACTTTGCATGCTGAATTCACCCTGGTAGGATTCTTCAGCTGGCAGCTGTTGCCTTCATATGGGAGACCAAAATCTTTCATGGAAAGGCTGCAGAAAGAGGTGCATTGACAGCTTGCACCCTCACAGTTTTCCCATCAGCTCTTTGACCTATGTTGTCTCTTTGGAAGCATCCACAGAATATTTTTTTCCTGCTAGGTGTGTTCTAGCTAGTGCCAGCAAAACCAGCACAGTCCTGGAGTGAACATGACCATCAGTCTGACACAGCCTCTGCTTCACCCAGGATACCTAGGAGTAATTGTCAGGGCTTTGCATTTCAGAGATTGCTGGCTGAGTTCCCAGATAAGGAGATCCAGCTGCACCTTGTGGAAGCTCATGGCCAGTTGGTCATGGAGAATTCTTCTCCAGAGGAGACTGCCCATGTCCAGGCAGAGCTGGATCAGCTGAAGGAGTCGTGGAAATCACTGAAGGAGATGGCAACTGGGTAAGCGTTCATGTAGGTCTTCCTTATGGCCCTTCAATGGGGTTCTTTTTACTGCAATAAGAACAGACACACTTGAGGCTTTATGCTCTGTGCTGTGAAAGTGAATAGCCATCCCGTAATGCTAGAAGCAAGATGGGATTTTATTGAATTGTCTCTAAACTGAAAATCATTACTTTTAAGAAAACCTTTTAAGACTCTGTGAACAACAACGTCTTTGAATCTTATTTTACCTCATGTCAGAGTAGGCAGTTTCTTCTGACCTGGCTCACTCTTGTACTGCCAGTCTGTGTCAGTGGAAATTTGGCGTAGACTGGGTGACGTGTGCTGTTCTCTCTCATCTTCCTCTTCTCCTTGGTGATGCCTCCAAGGAGGGTGTATCTGCAATGGGATTTGTGCCTTTTGCAAAACTGCAGAGGTATAGGCAGAGCTAAAAATCTTCTCTTTAGCTGGGAAATGAAGACAATTTATTTTGCCTCCACTGTGTAGTGTCGAAATGCTGCTCATATTTGCTAGTCTGTATTAATATTTAATGATGTGCTGCATGTATGATTGTATTCTTACATACTGTCAGAATAGACACAAAAATTAAATTACAAAATCGAGGAAGTGATTATACTGCCTCCTGTAGCCAGAAAGAAAGGTATATTGCCAAGGTAATATTTTCAGTCCACTAAATAAAAGAAAACAAAACAGTTGGAAATGTAGACTCCTGGTGCAGCTGTGAGATGCTCCTGCTGGGAATAACTTCAATAGTAATAATGTTATTAGTGTTAATAATTATATAATAATAACAACAATAGTGCTGTTTCCCCAGAGCTGTCTTCCACAGCCCCAGTCAAAATGTGGGTGTCCACTGCACTGATATCTCTGGGTTTGTGTTTTCAAGCCTCCTCAAAAAGTGGCAGTTGAAGAGACCAGTGGCTGACAAGAAGAAGAAAAGAGCACTTGTGGACAGCAGATGGATGTCCAGGCCTGCTTTCCACCTTTTTGATGTCGATCCCAACCATAAGCAGGTGAGGTGGGGACTCTGTGTCTGCCTCCATATTAGCTTCACAAGAACAATTTCATTGCCTTTGTCTGATATTGTGGGTTACAAAGCTGTAGGTTAAGATTTCACAATCAGGCCTTCAGAAGAAACATCTGACATAGCAGTAAGGGCTTCTTTGTTCCTGTTGTTCTGTGTCCTAGGAGAAGATGGGAGAAGGGCAAAGTACAAGCAGCCACTTGAAGCTCCTACATGACTTTGAAGAGTGGCTACAAGGAGAAAACACCAAACTGACCAAAATTCTTGCTGGGACTCCATCGTCTGCAGAGGAAATTAAGGCACACCAGAGCAAACTTGAGGTTAGTTTTCAGGGGGTGAATGGAGAAAAATCCTGCAGTAAGTGCAAATTCTTTCAGAATTAAAAAAACCCCAAACAACAACAATAAAACCCAAAACAACTCCACCTACTAACCAAAAACTCACCTTCCTATGAAAAAACAAAAAATCCTCAAGAACAAATAGACAAAAAATTCAAGCACTATGCTCTCTGCTTTATGAGACTCTAGGGTAGATGCAGCTCAGGAATTTAGGATAAATTTCATTCTTTCTGCTAGGAAAGGTCTGCCAGAACCAGAGTGGAAGGGAAGGGAGCACCTGGCATTTAGCTGTTAGGCTGGACATTTCCAGTGTGGTGTGGCAAAGGTGTTCATTAAAAGAACCGGATTAAAATCAATGTCAAATCAGTATTTGGTCTCACTCTTCCTGTTGAATATAGCCAAATGCCATGGCAATTTGTTAGGTTTGTTGGATTGTTAGAAACTAAACAGAAATATCCAAAGCTACAGTAGTCCTGCAGGTGAGTTTCATATCATTTCAAGCCAAAAAGGCAATAACAAAAATAAATGTGCTATTGCATAACCACTGTTTCTTCAAATGCTGATTTAAAAAGTGGGGCCTTCCTGAATCCTGAGCAGTTCAGGATTGCTCAGGACCTTTGTCTCTTAGGAGCTGCAGTCTCGCGTGCCCCATGGTCAGCGTCTCTTTGAGGACCTGCTTCATCTTCATCCTGTCATTGGAAGTTCTGCAGACCTGGAGGACCTGCGCTACCAATGGATGCTCTACAAATCTAAGCTGAGAGAGCCCTCGAGTTTGCCGGTAGGTGACAACACACAGCCCACGGCTCCTGAGCTCTGCCATTGCTCCTTCAGGCTGCTTCACGTGGATAGTCTTACTTCAACAGTATACACGTGTGTCTGCTTAATTAAGAGTTGTGTGCTTCTTCCCTGTGTAAGCAATGCTCAAAATATTTCTTGAGATGGAAGTTTCAAACCAGAGTAATAAATGACAAAGAGGCATGCAGCCGGGGATTGAGAGGTATTTGTGTGTGAATTTTTTGGATATAGGCCTGGTTGTAGGCACATGGATTTCTATTTTTTGCTCTTTCTCCACACAACATTCTCCATAGAGTTATTTTTTGATAGTTCCTGCAGTAAGAATATATTCATTGTTCATTGTTTGTGTCTCCTGCTGTGAGACAGAATAGTCACTGATTAAACTGATTCAAACCGTGCACAGAAGGACCTGGTCCCTTTTGAAACTGTCTTTATAGCCAAGGATTTGGAATGAAATAAAGAGGAGGCATTTTAATGCAAAAACCAAATTACTGAAGAAGTTACTGAGTTGTTATATATAAGACATGCTAAGGATGGCAGAATTCATCATTGTATATAAGATATTCCAGGGCATGCTAAAGATATTCCTGTGTTCTTAGCATAAACATATATAATTATTAATTAATATTTTTCTAGCTTAACTACTCACATTATCTGAGCAGCTTCAAGATACCGTAATCAAAGGATTAGAGTTTGTAGGTTTGCATTTGGTACTTTCTGTATACGAGTGCTTTCAAAGGTATCTGAACTTGAACACCTAAAACTTGAGGCATTTTAAAATTTTCTGCCTTGGGAAACTAAAATTTATTTAGAACATGAATCCTTTAAAATGCATGGAAGATAAGCATGACTTTTATTAATAAAGAGCGTATTTCTGTGTTTCCCATTGATTGTAACGACCCATGCTTTGTTAAGCAAAACCTTCTGTAAGCATTAACATAGTCAATAGGTGTCAGTAAAGTCAAAGCTATTGCTGGGAGAGCTGCTCATCTGATTCAAGTAGTCAAGAACTTGAAAACATGTCACCTTTCTGCCCATTAAAAAAATCTCCTGCAGGTTCACTCTGTCCAGGTGACCATGAATTTGAAAGAAACCTCCCCTGTGTGGTGAATACACATTTACAGGCTCCTATGGGATCTTAACTTCATGTTTCTTTTCTTTTCTTTTCCCTTTTTTTTTTCCTTTAAACAGGGTGCTGGATCTTTGGAGGAACCAGACAAATTCAGAAAGGCAAGACAATTTCTTATTATTAAGCTAAAAAAAAATGTTTGACCATTTTGCACAAAATTATTTTAAACTTTTCTAAAGATTCCTGAAATCAATTTGCTTATTAAGTGCTACTCTTAAAGAATTTGTTTTCTCCAGATTTTTAAATGGAAAAAATTACAGAGTTTTTACTCTTGAACTAGTCTTACTGTATTTCTAGAAGCTAAATATCCATGTCCTGGGAGAGGAGGGGAACTCAGTTTTTATATATCTACATGCTGTATAAATTTAATTCATTTTTCAAAAGAGACTAAAGAAGAGCCAAAATATCTCTCTAAAGATTTACTGGTTAAGTGCCTAAAATAATTTTGAAAATGGGACTTCTAATTCTTCAGACAATTCTGAAAAAAAAAGCTTTGGATCAATCAGCCCACCTTCTTTCTAATGCAGAAAGCTAGAGAAAGTCAAGAGATTTGTCTAATGCTATTAGACTAAATCCTTATTCTAAGCAGCAGAATTCCTCCTGTGATGGATTTTCTTTTTGAAGTGATGACATAGGAAACAGAAGCAGTACAGGAGATGATAAGGAGAAGCTAAAAGAAAACAAAATACTACCAGTTTCTTATTAAATCAAGCAGCACTTCTTATCCCATTTTCATAAAGTCAGCAAATTTTTCTGCCAAAACTTTGCTTTGTTTATAGACACAGCTGTTCTACTTTGTACTGTCATCTCACTTCCATTTGTTTTTAGAAGGAATAGAATAAGGCTTTATTTTCTCAACACAAAGGAGATTGGATGAATAATGTATTGCAGGATCATAATCACATAGTCATTTAAAGGTAAATCAAGCCCTTGATTTCTCCCGTTGCAACACCTCTGTAGAACAGACCAATATTTAAAGGGTGCAGTACAGTGCACTTCAAGCATGGCCAGAAATCAAGACTTTCCTCATTCTGATGAGATATTTCTCTAATACTCAAATGTGGAGTAGCAGCTCCGATATTTTTACCCAGCAAAGTACAGACCAATTTTAAGGCAGTTTTCACACTTTCCTCAATAGTTTTGGCTGCAGTTCAGTCTTCCTAAAGACCCCCAAAGACTTTCTGTTCTTGCTTGTCTGGCTCAGCATTAATTGTTTCATCCAGTAAGGTCACCAGAATTTTTCAGGCTGGAAAAACAGTATGACATTTTAATACTTGGTGTAGAGGCAGCCAAACATTTGGTAGTACTTCTTTTCTCTAGAAGGGGCTCACAGGGATATTCCAGAAGACTGACCGAGGAATTCTCTGATTTCATGTTGTTTGAATGAGTCAAGTTGTGTGTAAGGAAAAACAAAACAAGCTTTAGGCATAAACATATCTCCACTACAGTTAGATGCCATTTTTAATTCATCTGCCTCACCTGCCTTGGGGTACGTGGTATTTATTCACCCTTAAATTCTCCAGATTAGACTAAAGTTTTCAGTTAATTTTTAAAGATACTGGTTTAACATAATGGCAGTCAGCAAACATTTGTCAATTAGGCCTACAGCAAGAGCACAAAATAAACCCACTCTGAGTTTTTAATAGCTACTGAACGCAAAGAGAAACAGCTCAGGGTGGAAGGGACTGAAGAACTGAAATAGCTCATAAGCATGAGGGAAATGGCTCCCATTGCACTAACAAGTGATTTGCAGTTTCCCTTCAGCCAGTACAGATGTTGCTGTAACTTATACCCTGCTCACTTCAGTGAGATTTCACTGACCTCAGGGCTTTCATTCTCTTTTTAAACAGTATCACTACAACAAGAATCCAACTGCTGGAAGCAGAAGTATCTTTTTTTTTTTCATTCAGGTTTTATCAGGATGTGAGATGGTGTTGCCATAAGATTTTTGAGCACCACTTAAGAGAGCCAGAAAATAATGTTGATCCCTTTTGGGTGTATCACTGTTTGGCCTAAGAAAAGAGGAAAACCAGGCCAACTGCAGAATTCTAGGCTATGCAATTTACTTTAAATTCAGATTTAGCACTTAAAATGTGGCTAGAAACAAAAGAAAGATTAAGCAAAATATTTTTGTATGCATGAATATCTTTTCAAAACTATGGTAAAGGAAGCCAACTACCTTGAAGAGAATGGCTGATCTCAGGAGTGGGTATCTGCAGGAAGTGCAGAGGGCTGCATCACTGTGCTTGCAACAACCAGTGAGTTTGCAGTAAATAAGATCATGTTATTTCTAATTTGTCAGCCCCCTCATGCTCTTGAATCACACAAAATCAGCAGAAATGGCAGAAGTTGAGGTATTTTTGGACTGATCTCTGCTTTTTGCAGCACAAGGTCCCCAGTGGCTCTGCTTGTCTCTCCTGTTTGAGCTGTGAGTATTTTGCAGCAGGAACAGATCAACATGGAGAAGGGGAAGGCCCAGCTGCAGCCATTCTCATTCAATTGCCTTCTGATTTTATTCAATTTTTAGCCTAGATGGCCAAATGTTGGGCAGAATAGAGCCTGCTCCATGTATAGTAATGTGCTTTTTTTTTCTGATCATTCATCCATTGCTGAGGACATGCCCCTGCCACTGGTGCCCTTAGGAGCAGAACAGCCTAATGATTGTGATGTGAGCAACTTCTTGTTGATTAACAAAAAACAGTTGCAGGAAATTGCACTGGCTGCAGCGAATTTTTAGCAGGTGCCAGTGACAGCCAATGTAGATGAATATTTTTGCAAGGTACCTAGCACACTCAAGAACATAATCAAGCAAGTGCTCAGTAATAACTGTGATAAATGTTACTTTCAAAGGTTGGCTCCCAGCTACCTGAAAATATTCCATGAGCATTCTTAGCATAAAAAGGAAGTCGAAGGCTCATTATTTACAGGTCTAGGTAATGCTGTTTGATTTATTTTCTCAAGTGCTCAGAGTAATTACACTTCCTTGCTAAACAAATGATCTGGCTTTATTGTTTGTACAAACAAAATAATTAGAATTCATTACATCAGTGGTCAGCTAATTGCTTCCTTTGAGATTCTGCTAAGAGTAATCTCCTGTAACATACAGACAGAAGGAACATGTAATTTAATCTTATTTAGAGACACCATTGATCTGGAGTCAATCAAATTAATGCAGTCATTCAGGAAACTGCAAAGCAAGAGCTGCCACAGCTTGCCAGGAAGAAAACACCAATGTGGTCTGCAGATATGGTGGGAGTTTCTCGTGGCAGAAAAGCCCAGCATTCTGTGCTAGTGCCTGTGGTGGTGCCTCTCTGCTGAAAGTGTGTGGCCCATTTGTTTTCCTCAAGTCCTGTTAGGTGTTACCCACTTGAAATCTTCTGTACAATTACAGTCTTAGTAAAATGGAAAAGACTTATTAAAAGGTATATTCTCCTCAGTTTTCAATATCTGTTTTATAGATAAAGATAATATCTCTCCATTGTTTTTTTCATCACTCTGCCTATAAGCCTGTGCTTAGGTATTATACCATTATTTTAGGAATTATACCATTACCCAAACACAGGATGAAGAGCATCTTGGCATTAAAAATTAACAGATAGACTTATTTTCTCCCTACAGTGATGTTTGTTCAGAAAGGAAACTTAGGAAAAAAAAAAAAAATCCCACCTCCAGAAAAATCCTTACTGCCCTAACTCAGACCCACTGTTAAGTGTGCTGAACTTTTCTTTTCCAGCAGGCTCACAAGCTTCCCTTCACCTCACTGCACCTATGAGATTCCCTGCCTGTGTGCTCTTATTTCTGTAGGTTTCATATTGTTTTCCAATTTACTTTACAATGTCCTCAAATGTTAGCTATCTGAGGCTCTTTCTTTGTTGTTTATCTGGTCCTGCCACACCTGTGCCTTGCCAGTGCTCTCTGCTGGTGCAAGGAGGTGACATCCTGCTTCCCAGGACACCTGGTTCTTTCTTGCTTTTCACGCTCATGTGGTATTAGTTAGGCGTGTGGTTGGTGCTTCCTGCTTTATGTGAAGAGACGTGTCCTTCAGCTGCCTGCTGTGTTGTGAAGTATTTGTAGATTTTGACCAAGGAGATAGCTTAGAATGATTTTCTCAGCAGATATAATTTTGTCTTAACTGAAAGTTAAAAAGAGAGTGAGAGAGACTTTTGGAGCAACAGCAGAATGCAGTTCTGAACCTGAAAAAACGTTTTTAAAGCAACTGTAAAAGGCACTCTAAGAAAACTCTTCTAATCATTACCTTTAGTTTTTATACCTATTATTTATTTAAAAATAAGCTCTCATATTTTTAAAGTTTTTAAATAAAATACAAATATATTCAAATTATGTGACTGCTGAAAGAAGAAAAGTTTGATCTTGACTTGAGAGAAGTCACTGGCAAAGCAGCTGGAAACATACATTGTTGACATGATAAACCAGCTTTTAAAGTCAGTAACAACTTCTGCAAGTTCCAGAACATTTTGTCGTTCTTTCAGTTTTTATTCTTTCTATGCTTATTTTAATTAGTTTATTTCCACTTGCAAGGATGAGTAGAAGTTGGAAATTGGGAAAAGTTGTTTTACTTGCCTACCTTCCTGAATATAGAAGACTGAGGTCTTTTTCTGCTTGCTTAGGTCTGAAGAGTTATAGAAATCAGTGCTACTTTAACAGATCAGGCTGTAGCTCTTGTCCTGTGATATGCTTCTTGTGAAAACATGTCATGCTGTATATGCACACAGAAGCTAACTTTCATAAATCCATTTGTGTCACAGTAGCATATGGCACAGTGCTTAGTTCTGAGTGGCTTTGCAGCAGAAATTCTGAAATACCCAGGATATGTGGCTGCTGAACCCTCAGATATGAACTGCTGGCTGTTCCTTGTTTTCTGTTTCTTTTAAATGAAGCTTCCATCAAAGATTTTAGATTACCCCCAGCCATGTTGAGGTACTCCAGAATCTTCCCTAAGGAAGGAAACAGACTTTAATTTGCCTGTGCACTTACCTATTTACATGCATATGCTTATGCACTTCAGAATTGAAAGAAACATTAAGGCTGCAAAGGCAAGCAATCTGAAGATGGAAAATGTCAGAGCTAAAATTGCTTGTATGACTGCAGTTAACCTCTCTTCAGCATTCTGGTTCATTCTGAGAGCTTTTTATGCAAAGGAGAATGATAAGCACAGGGATCAATGGGGTCCCAGGCCCCCCTCACTCATTCCTCACTGCTGGTTGCCTGTCCTGGGCAGTGCTTGCTTTTAGGAAAATACAGTTCTGAACTCCCTATCTCACTGTCCTTTTGCAGAGGCCAGTAACCTCTAATAAACAGAGGCTGATCTGAGTCCTGCTGTGGTTTATGGGATTATGCTTTGCCCAAGAGCATGTTGGATGCTCAGTTCTGTGGTGACAGTAATATCCAACTCCCCTAAATTATTTCCCTCTTGGAAAGGCCAGCTGTGATTTGCAATGTGTTGTTTATCTTGGAGAGGGACCTCATGGCTCTGATTTGAGAAGTGATGAGAAGCCCAGCTCTAAACTATCTCACACTGAGGTAAAAAACCAGTTGCTTTAGTTTGAGAGAGCAGCCAGTGATCCCCCTGGAACTGATCTCTTCTTATTGTCAATAACCTGCCTCTGTGAGTGACAGCTAAGTACCCAGTGGGATCTCAAGTGGCAAGAACACAGGTCCTCTCAGAGGCAAAATGCCACTGATAAGGCATCTGCTTCATGAAAACAAGTGGTAGTGCTTAATACTCCTGTGAAAGTATGGCAAGCTGTTTCAGCCTTCCTGGCAGCTCTATTTATTCTCAGAGGAATAACGAAGTGGTAGAATCCTTACCTATGTAGGTGATCCTTTCCAAGGCCTCTCTGTTCTTCCTGTTAAGTTCTTCCTCTGTCCCTATTGCTGTAGTTTAGGTCCAATATGTTGTGACCTTCCCACTGTGGAGGTAGGCCTGGATTGATCCTGCCTAGGCATTTAACTTAGGGTTTCACATCATCATGAATTGTGCTGAGAGCATAAATGATGGTTGACTCTC